>NC_137326.1:63329183-63929183 GCF_965287045.1 Carcharhinus amblyrhynchos
GTGTGTGTGAGAGAGAGAGAGGAGAGTGTGTGTGAGAGAGGGAGAGGAGAGTGTGTGTGAGAGAGAGGGAGATGGAGTGTGCGTCAGAGCGCGAGAGAGGAGAGTGTGTGTGAGAGAGAGGGAGACGAGTGTGTGTGTGAGAGAGGAGAGTGTGTGTGTGAGAGAGAAGAGAGTGTGTGTGAGAGAGAGGGGAGCGTGTGTCAGAGAGAGAGGAGAGTGTGTGTGTGAGAGACAGAGGAGAGTGAGTGTGAGAGAGAGAGAGGAGAGTGAATGTGAGAGAGAGAGACGAGAGTGTGTGTGAGAGAGAGAGGAGAGCGTGTGTCAGAGAGAGAGGAGAGTGTGTGTGTGAGAGAGAGAGGAGAGTGTGTGTGTGTGAGAGAGAGGAGAGAGTGTGTGTGTGAGAGAGAGAGGAGAGTGTGTGTGTGTGAGAGAGAGGAGAGTGTGTGTGAGAGAGACGAGAGTGAGTGTGAGAGAGAGAGAGGAGAGTGTGTGTGAGAGAGAGGAGAGTGTGTGTGTGCGACAGAGAGAGAGAGGGGAGTGTGTATGTGTGTGTGAGAGTGTGTGTGAGAGAGAAGAGAGTGTGTGTGAGAGAGAAGGGAGTGTGTGTGAGAGAGAAGACAGTGTGTGTGAGAGAGAAGAGAGTGTGTGTGAGAGAGAAGAGAGTGTGTGTGAGAGAGAAGAGAGTGTGTGTGAGAGAGAAGAGTGTGTGTGATAGAGAAGAGAGTGTGTGTGAGAGAGAAGAGTGTGTGTGAGAGAGAGAAGAGAGTGTGTGTGAGAGAGAAGAGAGTGTGTGTGAGAGAGAAGAGAGTGTGTGTGAGAGAGAGGGAGACGAGTGTGTGTGTGAGAGAGGAGAGGAGAGTGTGTGTGTGAGAGAGAGAGAGGAGAGTGTGTGTGAGAGAGAGAGGAGAGTGTGTGTGTGAGAGAGAGGAGAGTGTGTGTGTGAGAGAGAGAGGAGAGTGTGTGTGAGAGAGAGAGGAGAGTGTGTGTGAGAGAGAGAGGAGAGCGTGTGTGTGAGAGAGAGGAGAGCGTGTGTCAGAGAGAGAGGAGAGCGTGTGTGTGAGAGAGAGGAGAGCGTGTGTGTGAGAGAGAGGAGAGCGTGTGTGTGAGAGAGAGGAGAGCGTGTGTGTGAGAGAGAGGAGAGCGTGTGTCAGAGAGAGAGGAGAGCGTGTGTCAGAGAGAGAGGAGAACGTGTGTCAGAGAGTGAGGAGAGTGTGTGTGTGAGAGAGAGTGTGTCAGAGAGAGAGTGTCGTGGTTCCCCAGGAGGACAAACGACTTTAGCCAATCGGAACAGAGAGTCTGAGTCTTGATCTTCCAAGTAGTAGACTTTATTCTCCAGTACAAGACAACAAAGCCGGGATGTCCGGAACAATCCAACGAACCGTTCGCTTACAGTCTTTTTATGCTCACTGCAGCTCCATACCCCGAGATCCCTTATCTCATCCTCAAGGTTGACCTTCTTTAACCACGATTGTTGCTGAGCCTGCTGTTGATCTACCTTGTTTGAGATTGGTCACTAATTGATGCATCATTTACTTATCGAAATGACTGGAGTTACAATCTTTGTCCTTGCCCAAATAGTTCTGCTTATACAACAAACGTGGCTTAGCTGGGCTTAAGCCGAATAATAAAAAGAACATGTTTACTTCATTCTTTCCTTTTAGTCAGAATCACATTGAGTTGAGTAACTGGACAATAACCAATGTTCCTCAAGGCTGTTACTGCTTACATTCATTGATTAAAAGTGATTACCATACTGATTCCATCATATTGGTTAACATACAATGATTACATTGGCGACACTTGATTAACATACTGATCTCATCACATTTCAACGTACAGGTTTTAATTACAAGTTTCAATCGATCTTTTGATGAGAGTAAATTCTCTCACGAGAGAGAGACAGGAGAGTGTGTGTGTGAGAGAGAGAGAGAGTGTGTGTGTGAGAGAGAGGAGAGTGTGTGTGTGAGAGAGAGAGAGTCTGTGTGAGTGAGAGAGAGAGAGAGGAGAGTGTGTGTGTGTGAGAGAGAGAGGAGAGTGTGTGTGTGTGAGAGAGAGAGGAGAGTGTGTGTGTGTGAGAGAGAGGAGAGTGTGTGTGTGTGTGAGAGAGAGGAGAGTGTGTGTGTGAGAGAGAGGAGAGTGTGTGTGTGAGAGAGAGGAGAGTGTGTGTGAGAGAGAGAGGAGACTGTGTGAGAGAGGAGACTGTGTGTGAGAGAGAGGAGAGTGTGTGTGAGAGAGGAGAGTGTGTGTGTGAGAGAGGAGAGTGTGTGTGAGAGAGAGAGAGGAGAGTGTGTGTGTGAGAGAGAGAGGAGAGTGTGTGTGTGAGAGAGAGGAGAGTGTGTGTGTGTGAGAGAGAGGAGAGTGTGTGTGTGAGAGAGAGAGGAGAGTGTGTGTGTGTGAGAGGAGAGTGTGTGTGAGAGAGAGAGGAGAGTGTGTGTGTGAGAGAGAGAGAGAGGAGAGTGTGTGTGTGAGAGAGAGAGGAGAGTGTGTCTGTGTGTGTGAGAGAGGAGAGTGTGTCTGTGTGTGAGAGAGAGGAGAGAGTGTGTGTGTGAGAGAGAGAGAGGAGTGTGTGTGTGTGAGAGAGAGGGGAGAGTGTGTGTGTGAGAGAGGAGAGTTTGTGTGTGAGAGAGAGGAGACTGTGTGTGAGTGAGAGAGGAGAGTGTGTGTGAGAGAGGAGAGTGTGTGTGTGTGTGAGAGAGAGGAGTGTGTGTGAGAGAGAGAGGAGAGTGTGTGTGAGAGGAGAGTGTGTGTGTGTGAGAGAGAGAGGAGAGTGTGTGTGAGAGAGAGAGAGGAGAGTGTGTGTGTGAGAGAGAGAGGAGAGTGTGTCTGTGTGTGTGAGAGAGGAGAGTGTGTCTGTGTGTGAGAGAGACAGGAGAGTGTCTGTGTGTGAGAGAGAGAGGAGTGTGTGTGTGAGAGAGAGAGGGGAGAGTGTGTGTGTGAGAGAGGAGAGTTTGTTTGTGAGAGAGGAGAGTGTGTGTGTGTGAGAGAGAGGAGTGTGTGTGAGAGAGGAGAGTGTGTGTGTGAGAGAGAGAGGAGAGTGTGTGTGTGAGAGAGGGAGGAGTGTGTGTGTATGTGCGTGTGTGTGAGAGAGAGAGGAGAGTGTGTGTGTGTGAGACAGAGAGGAGAGTGTGTGTGTGTGAGACAGAGAGGAGAGAGAGTGTGTGTGTGAGACAGAGAGGAGAGTGTGTGTGTGAGACAGAGAGGAGTGTGAACATAGAACATAGAACATTACAGCGCAGAACAGGCCCTTCGGCCCACGATGTTGCGCCGACCAGTTACAAAAACAATGACCCACTAGCCTATACCAATCCCTTTTCGTCCATAAACCTATCCAGAGATCTCTTAAACGCCCCCAAACTAGACGCATCTACAACTGCAGCAGGCAGGGCATTCCAATCCCTCACCACCCGCTGGGTAAAGAACCTACCCCTGACATCCGTCCTGTAGCTACCCCCCCTTAATTTAAAGTCATGCCCCCTCGTGCTAGCTTTCTCCATCCGAGGAAAAAGGCTATCACTATCCACCCTATCTAAACCTCTAATCATCTTATATGTTTCAATAAGATCCCCTCTTAGCCGCCTTCTTCCCAACGAAAACAACCCTAGATCCCTCAGTCTCTCCTCATAGGACCTCCCCACCATACCAGGCAACATCCTAGTAAACCTCCTCTGCACCCTCTCCAACACCTCCACATCCTTCTTGTAATGCGGGGACCAGAACTGCACACAGTACTCCAAGTGCGGCCGCACTAGAGTAGTGTACAGTTGCAACATTACACTGCGACTCCTAAATTCAATCCCCCTACCAATAAACGCCAAGACACCGTACGCCTTCTTGACAACCTTATCTACTTGATTCCCAACTTTCAGGGATCTATGTACACACACACCTAGATCCCTCTGTTCATCCACACTATTCAAAGTCCTCCCGTTAGCCCTATACTCGACACATCTGTTGCTCCTACCAAAGTGAATTACCTCACACTTCTCCGCATTAAATTCCATCCGCCACCTCTCGGCCCAGCTCTGCAACCTATCTAAGTCTCCCTGCAGACTATGACACCCTTCCTCACAATCTACCACACCTCCAACTTTGGTGTCATCAGCAAATTTACTAATCCACCCAACTATACCCTCATCCAGATCATTAATAAAAATTACAAACAACAGTGGCCCCAAAACAGATCCCTGAGGCACACCACTCGTAACTGCACTCCATGATGAATATTTACCATCCACCACCACCCTCTGTCTCCTATCTGATAGCCAATTCCTGATCCAACTTCCTAGATTACCCACAATCCCATACATCTGCATTTTCTGCAGAAGCCTACCATGGTGAACCTTATCGAACGCCTTACTAAAATCCATGTATACCACGTGTGTGTGTGTGTGAGAGAGAGAGGAGACTATGTGTGTGTGAGAGAGAGAGGACAGTGTGTGTGAGAGAGAGGAGAGTGTGAGAGAGGAGAGTGTGAGTGAGAGAGAGTGTGTGTGAGAGAGAGGAGAGTATGTGTGAGAGAGAGGAGTGTGAGTGAGAGAGAGGAGAGTGTGTGTGAGAGAGGGAGAGAGGAGAGTGTGTGTGAGAGAGAGGAGAGTGTGTGTGAGAGAGAGGAGAGTGTGTGTGAGAGAGAGGAGAGTGTGAGTGAGAGAGAGGAGAGTGTGTGTGAGAGAGGGAGAGTAGAGTGTGTGTGTGTGAGCGATAGAGAGGAGTGTGAGTGTGTGAGAGATAGCGAGGAGAGAATGTGTGTGAGAGAGGGAGAGAATGTGTGTGAGAGAGGGAGAGAGTGTGTGTGAGAGAGAGAGTGTGTGTGAGAGAGAGAGTGTGTGTGAGAGAGAGAGTGTGTGTGAGAGAGAGGAGAGTGTGTGTGAGAGAGAGTAGAGTGTGTGTGTGTGAGATAGAGAGGAGAGAGTGTGTGTGAGAGAGAGAGTGTAGAGTGTGTGAGTGAGAGAGGAGAGTGTGTGTGAGAGAGAGGAGAGCGTGTGTGAGAGAGAGGAGAGCGTGTGTGAGAGAGAGGAGAGTGTGAGTGAGAGAGAGGAGAGTGTGTGTGAGAGAGAGGAGAGTGTGTGTGTGTGAGAAAGAGGAGAGTGTGTGTGTGTGAGAGAGAGGAGAGTGTGTGTGTGTGAGAGAGAGGAGAGTGTGTGTGAGAGAGAGAGGAGAGTGTGTGTGTGTGAGAGAGAGGAGAGTGTGTGTGAGTGAGAGAGAGGAGAGTGTGTGTGAGAGAGAGGAGTGTGTGTGAGTGAGAGGAGAGTGTGTGTGAGAGAGAGAGGACAGTGCGTGTGTGAGAGTGAGGGAGAGAGGAGGGTGTGTGTGAGAGAGAGGGAGAGGAGAGTGTGAGCCTCAGTTCTTGTCTCAGGATTCTCATTCACAATCACCCCCACACAACATTCCCTCACACCCACTTTCTCATAATTGAGTTGACATCCTGAGACTCAGTGAGGAATTTTTCCATTCCACTCACCACCGGAATCATTGTGGACAGGGGGCTGACAATGCATTGACTCCGTGCAGGATTTTCCGATTTTGGGGTGAGTGCTAGGATACACACAAATACACACGCACGCACACATCCTTTTATACTGTTCTAATGGTCAGCTTTATTGTTACTCAGAAAGTTGTTTATTTTCACACCTCAGCTTTTTCTCCAAAATTCACATTTATTATTGCGCCAGACCTTCACATTCTACAGTTTGCTCATTGTCTCCTTGAGTGAGGAAAAAATTGTAATGTGCCCTCCATACCAGGCAAAAAGATTGGACAAGCTAGCTCTGCACTGTCCCCATCAAAAATGGTAAGGAGTCTCTCAACACCACATTAAAGTCCAACAGGTTTATTTGACGAGACTTTGAAAGCTTGTGCTGCCAAACAAACCTGTTGGATTTTAACCTGGAATTGTGAGACTTCTTCCTGTGCTTACCCCATTCCAACTCTGGCATTCCTACATCATGCCTATCAATCATTCCCAGGACAGGTACAGCATGGGGTTAGATACAGAGCAAAGCCCCTTCTGCACAGTTCCCCCCAAACACTCCCATGGTTGGTACAGCACTGGGTCAGATATAGAGTAAAGGTCCTGGTAAGTATCAGGTCACAACTGATTGTTACTGCAGCTTGTACTCAGCTCCATATCTACCTCAGATGTTAAGAAGACAATTAAAAATAGCCATCTCTGGTTGGGCCTGCAGATATTAGTGAGGAGGACTTTGCTGCCTTTGTCATAGCCACATTCAATCTAGCCAGTATTTCTCTTATAATGCTTAGACTCATGCAACATCAAGGTAGCATTTGACCGAGTATGATACTGAGGAGCCCGATTGTAAAATGTGAATCTTAATGGGAACTTAAGGGAAATCAAGGGAATGATTTTCTACTGGCAGGCGTCATATCTAGCACAAAGGAAGATGATTGTGGTTGTTGGTGGCCAATCATCTCAGTCCCAGGACATTGATGCAAAAACTCCTCAAAGAAAAATCCTGGCCCACCCACCTACAACTGCTTTATGAATGAGCTTTCCTCCATCACAAGGTCAGCAGAGATAATTTTGTCTGATGATTGAAGTGTTCAGTACCACATTTTCCAGATAATGAAACAAGACCTAGACAACATCCATGGCTGATACATGGCAAATAACATAAATGCCTCACCAGTGCCAGGCAATGACCATCTGCAACAATAAATTGTCTAACTATCAAAACTCAGCCAGGCAATGAAGCATGGAAAACTGAAGTCAAGTCTTTTTTCACTTGTTGGGCTGAAATTCCCTGTCCTGTCTGCCACAGGAATCGTAGCGGGCGAGGGGCCGACCATGGAAAGGTCCGTGCGGGATTTTCTGGTTTCAGGGTGAGAGCAACCAGAAAATCCCGCCCATTATCTTTTCTTTGCATTACATATCAAGCACTTCCAAAGGTACAGTCCTGCTTTAGCCTGTTCCAATACATATATATGGATTATCAATTAATACCCTGCATACAATTAGCATCTAATGAAAATACAATTAATAATCCCATTTACATTAAACAACATTCTTATACTTGAATCCCCCACCACCAACACCTTGGTGTCACCATTGACCAAAAGAATAACTGAACCAGCCACTTAAATGCTGCAGCACACCAAAGGCTGGGAATTAACATAAGAAATAGGAGCAGGAGTAGGCCATTTAGGCCTTTGACCCTACTCCACCATTCAATAAAAACATGGCTCATCTGAATGTGGCCTCAACTCCATTTTTCCTCCTAGGCTTCATAACGCTGACTCCCCTGTATGTTAAAACTTCATCAAACTCAGCCTCAGATCCTGTACTGAGTACCTCACTTTCAAACTCCCCAAAATCTTTTCACCATCTACAAAGCATGATTCAAGATTGTGATGGAATACTTTCCACTGTCCTGGATGAGTGCAGCTCTAACAACAGTCCAGGACCTCAACATCAACCAAGCAACATCCCATGCTTGATTAGCACCCATCCACCACCTTAACCATTCACTCCCTCCATTATTGACACAGTGGCAGCAGTGTGTAAACATCTCTAAGATGCACTGCAACACTTGCCAAAGTTTTTTCAACAACATCTTCCAAACCAGTGACTTTGTCGCTAAATTTTATAGGCTTCCACACTTATACACTGAGATGTTTGGTTGGGCCATCAAACCTACAGGATGAGGATACTAGATATCAATCCAGAATTCCAAGCCAGGACTGGCTGGAGTGGATTTCTACCTGATACGTTGTCTACCTGATACGTTGCAAGAAAGGATGTCCCGAAGCATGGTACATTGGGGAGACCATGCAGATGCTACAACAACGGATGAATGAACATCGCTCGACAATCACCAGGCAAGACTGTTCCCTTCCTGTTGGCGAACACTTCAGTGGTCACGGGCGTTCAGCCTCTGACCTTCGGGTAAGCATTCTCCAAGGCGGCCTTCACGACACACGACAGCGCAGAGTCGCTGAGCAGAGACTGGTAGCCAAGTTCCACACACATGAGGACAGTCTCAACAAGGATCTTGGGTTCATGTCGCACTATCTGTAACCCCCAACACTTGCCTGGGTTTGCAAAACCTCATTTACTGTACTGTCTGGAGACAATACACATCTCTTTAACCTGTGATCAGTGCTCCTTCCACTCACATTGTCGGCCACTTCAAGACTTGAACAGCAGGTTAGGTG
Organism: Carcharhinus amblyrhynchos; assembly: GCF_965287045.1. NCBI lineage: Eukaryota > Metazoa > Chordata > Chondrichthyes > Carcharhiniformes > Carcharhinidae > Carcharhinus > Carcharhinus amblyrhynchos. The sequence continues at coordinate 63,337,353 of NC_137326.1, forward strand.
TAAGGATTCGCATTCTAATCAGTAATCTGTAAACTGTCTGTGCTTTATATGCTCTGTCTGAGGCCAGAACTCTCCATGCACCTGACGAAGGGACTAACCCGAAAGCTTGTGCGTTTACTATCAAATAAATCGGTTGGACTAAAACCCGGTGTTGTCAGACTTTTTACTGTGGATTTCAAACCCAGACTGGACTACTGCACTGAGCCTAAGGTTTGTTCTCTGAGGGGAATGAGGAGTTGAATAGCAGGATAGGATGAAGAGAAGATTCTGTGGAAATTAATCGCATCTGAGAAAAGATTAAGTCAAAGGTAATTTAATCGGCTTTGAGACTCATCATCACTTGGCAATGAGCCAACATTTACGATGTAGGCAGTCTCCATTCTATCTGATGATCTGGGAGTACGTCCTTGTTGGAGCGTGTCTTCATTCAGGAGCACATTGCTGATAGCAGAGGCAATGTATTATGGTGTTGCTGTGAAAATGCTTGTCATCCTTTCATTGAATGCTTTGCAACAGAGATGATTTATTTTTATTCTTTCATGGGAAGTGAACACTGCTGACTAGGCCAGCATTTGTTGCCCATCCCTAATTGTCCTTGAGAAGGCAATGGTGAGCCACCTTTGTAAACCACTGCAGTCCATCTGGTGTAGATAAACCAATTAATCAGGTGTAAGCCCTGTGGACAATAGACTTTGAGTTTGACAAGCAATGAATTTTAGCCAAAGAGTTTACATAAAAAAGCTGTCCCAGTGTCTGTGTGTGACAGCTGTAGAATAGGTGAGAAGCATTACATTTTGTAATATTACCCTCGTAGGCATCACTAGTCAATCTGTAATCTAACAGCAAATGAACATGTCTGCGCCCTCCCCTCCTCATCAGCAACTTTGCCTTCCACAGCAGATGGGCCTGAGGATTGCTTCATCTCAGTATGTTCATAATATTGGCTGCATTTCAATCGCCAGTTAATTGAGGTGAAAGGTCAATGTTTCACAGTAAAGATATTTTCCCTCTGTGAGCTTGAATTTAATGCCTTCATTCCTATAATCTTGGAAAGCAAAGGGATCATTATCTCAAACAGCCATTATCTCTACTCAGATAAACGAATTGGAGAGCTACATAAAGGCCAAAGTGTAGCTAGGGCCAATACTATCCCGATGATTTATACTGACTGCAGTGGGACAGTGCACTGCCTAGATTATGAAAACAGAATCCAGGAAGCGTAATTATTTCTAAGTATTTGTAAAATGTCTGTATTTGGGGAATATTTTTATGAGTGTGTCAGATTTCAAAGGGAATGGCTTTTGGGAGTGGAATTTACTGCCCTTCCCCATGTTGAGTGACAGAGGTGACAGAGGGCATTTAATCAGAGGGAAGGTGAGGACCTTCTCACGTCTCACCTCCACCCTGATAAAGATCATTGCAGGAATGTCTGGGGCAGACTTCTTGCCCTGCTGGCAATTGAAGCTCAAGATATTATAAAACAAGAGTAGATCCTAAGAATTTTTCTTATTTTGGCATAAATGTGAGGTTAGGATGCTTTGCTTCAGGAGTGATTCAACTAACAAATTAGGGATCTTTTATCAAAACAAGTTTTATTCATAACACAATTCAAATATAGCTCTAACAAACTGAAGCAGCTTAACTTTTTACAGTTCAGCAATCTTTAAACGTGAAAAGAAACCACTTTAATTTCTAACATCACTATTTCAGTTCCAAATAAGCAACAGTCGTCTTAGACTCAATGCCACTTTAAATGCAGTTAGCAAACCCAGGCATACTTGCTATAAAGAGGTTTTGATTTTCAGAGCAGCTTGCAGACTTTTTGTTTTTTAACCCATCAGAAGACTGAACAGAAAGCTGTTTTTCTTTCTCTGCTACATACCTAACTCCTCACATTAACCATAGAATCACATGGCCATGTATATCCAAACAAAATTCCAGCTTCCATTCCTTTAATTAAAAAATACCCAAGGAAATTGTTTTCAAACAAGAGTCCATTAGCCCTCTCCTAAGTAAACACTACATGGCTAAAATGTGTAATTATCTTGCTTTCCCAGCATCTGAGCTGCACTTCTTCCAGACACAACAACTGCCTGTAGAAAAACTGAATTTCTCCAGAAACAAAATATATCAATAGCATAGTATCATCACGGCACCCCCCTTAAAAAAGAACCAATATAAAAAGGTGACTTAATTTTTCTAAAGCCTCTAGTTTTTCACACTAACATTGCTCTATGAAATATACCTTATTACATGTAAGCATACAATTTAAGTCATATAATCCAGTTCAGTCTATCTTTTCCAGCATTGAATTTTCACTCCTTCTTTCACATGAAAACCTTGATAAAGCATCTGCAATCACGTTCTCTGTTCCTGCCACATGTATAACCTTCAAATTAAATATCTTTAATAATCAGCTCCTTCTAAACAGCCTTGCATTTTTATCTTTAAACTTCTTCAGAAACTTCAAAGGATTATGGTTAGTGCAAATAATTATTTCTGATGAATTGTTGGGAACATAAATGCTAAAATGTTGCAGTGCCAATACCAAACTTGATGGCCGTGATTGTCTATCAATGGGCTATAGTATCATGTGGCCTCCGGAAATCAAGTAGACACATTATTATGGTCAACAAATACTGATTCCTATTTTTTGTTTTAGGCAGGGATCCCACACAATCAGTTAGGACCCTAGTAAAAGGTTCCTCAAATGCCAGAATGGGTATGAATGATGCTGGTTCGATTACCACTTGAGGTAATTTTCCTATTACCTGACGTGTGACATGTACAGCAAAGTTCAACCACATCCTTATGCAGTCCAGGCCAATAAAAGCATTTTTATATTTTCACTTGAGTTTTCCTTACCTTTGAGTGATCTCCTACTAGAACCTCATGCGCTACCCGCAAATCCTCCTTTCTATTACCTAGCATTAATACAACTTGATGAACTTCTGCCCATTTTTTATCCCCCTGAATATGTAAAGGTCTCCACATCCTCATTAAGATATTACTTCTAAGAAAAAAACATTCAGATTCTCTTGAGTATGCTTTCTAATACAACTGCTTTATCTCTGCATCTTTCTGTTGTAATTCTACCAACTTTCCTGAACTAAAGGTATCACTTCATCCTCCACCTGTTCTTAATCTTTCACAATTACCTGATCAAAGGTTGTTCTATAACTAAACCTCCGCCTCCTTATCTTTACTCCTTGATTTCTCCTCCTCTTGATTCATCCTGTGGCTTTGTGATCTTGTTACCACATAGTTGGGAAACATCTCAGGCTATGCTTCCTGAAACACCTCAGTTATGTGATTTTCCACTGGCTTTTCAACCATATAGTAATCATCACTCTCTCCTGTGACTCAACTTTGTCGTTACTCAGGATAAACTGTATCCATGAAAAAGATAATTTCTCTACTACTCTCAGTATCACTTAACCACTTTTCTCCAACCTTTACCTTACTTGGAATAGAACACAGTGTTTCTGTGTATGTTAGATATGTGTGTGGGGAATGTTTCTGTGAGGATATCTAATATTGTGTGCTTGTGTGTATAGAGTCTCTGTGTGTCAGATATCAATGTGTGGGAGGAGCCTGTGTGTGTCAGATATTAGTGTATGGAAGAGTCTGTGTGTGTCAGATATCAGTGTGGGAAGAGTGTGTGTGTCAGATATCAGTGTGCGGCGTATTCTGTGTGCGCGCGTCAGATATCAGTATGCGGAAAGTGTCTTGATTCGATTTATTATTTTCATATGTATTGGGATACAGTGAAAAGTATTGTTTCGTGTGATCTGCAGACAAAACGTACCGTTTATAGAGTGCATAGAGGAGAAGGAAAGGAGAGGGTGCGGAATATAATGTTTCAGTCATTACTAGAGTGTAGAGAAAAATCAGCTAATATATGGAGTTCCATTCAATAGCCTGATGGCAGCAGGGAAGAAGCTGATCTTGAGTCGGTTGGTATGTGATCTCAGACTTTTGTATAATTTTCTTGATGGAAGAAGGTGGAAGAGAGTATGTCTGGGGTGCATGCGGTCTTTGATTATGCTGGCTGTTTTTCTGAGGCAGCCCGAAGTGTAGATGGATGGAAGGCTGCTTAGCATGATGGACTGGGCTATGTTCACAACCTTTTGTAGTTTCTTGCGGTATTGGTCAGAGCAGAAGCCATACCAAGCTGTGATATATCTGGAAAGGATGCTTTCTATGGTGCATTGGTAAAAATTGGTGAGAGTCGTAGCTGACGTCAAATTTCCTTAGCTTTCTGAGAAAGTAGAGGCATTGGTGAGCTTTCATTACTATAGTGTCGCATGGAGGGACCAGGACAGATTGTTGGTGATCTGGACACCCAGAAACCTGAAGCTTTCAACCATTTCCACTTCATCACTGTTGATGTAGCGAGGGATATGTCTTCCACTATGCTTTCTGAAATCGATGACTATCTCCTTCATTTTATGGATATTGAGGGAGAGAATATTGTCATTGCTCCATTTCATCAGATTCTCTACTTCTTTATTGTACTTCATCTCGCCATTGTTTGAGATCCGACCCACTATGGCTATATCATCAGTAAACTTGAAAATCGAGTTGGAGCGGAATTTGGCCACACAGCCACAGGTGTATAAGGAGTACAGTAGGGAGCTAAGGACACAGCCTTGCGGGACAATGGTGTTGAGGATAATCGTGGAGGAGGTGTTGTTGCCTATCCTTACTGACTGCAGTCTGTAGGTTAGGAAGTCTAGGATCCAGTTGCAGAGGGAGGAGCCAAGCTCTAGGCCACGGATTTGGAGATGAGTTTTGTTGGGATAATGGTATTGAAGGCTGAGTTGTAGTCAATAAAAAGGAATCTGACATAAGTGTCATTTTTAGGTGTTCCAGGGTTGAGTGTAGGGCCAGGGTGATGGCATCTGCTGTGGACCTGTTGCAGCGATAGGTGAACTGTAGTGGAACTTGGCAATCTGGGAGACCGAAGTTGATGCGTGCCATGACTAACCTTTCAAAGTACTTCATAATGATGGATGTCAGAGCCACTGGGTGGTAGTCATTAAGGCACGCTGTTTGGCTTTTCTTTGGTACAGGGATGATGGTCATTGTCTGGAAGCAGCTAGGAATCTCAGATCAGCGTAAGCAATGGTTAAAGATGACTACAAATACCCCTGGTCCAAGTAGGATCTGAGTGCTCATCTGGATACCCCATCCGGGCCTGTTGTTTTCCGTGGGTTAACTTCCAAGAAGGCTGATCTGACATCTGACCAGTTCAGTCAGGACTTCCGGATAGGATGTCCTCTCGCTAATCTCTTGCTTAAAATAGGCATAGAATTTATTGAGCTCATCAGGGAAGGGTGTATTGTTGCCAGTGATTCTACACACCTTCACTTTGTAGCCTGTTATATCATGTAGACGTTGTCATAATCAATGGGGGTTTGTGTGGCTAACCTTGGACTCTAGCTTTCTCATTTACTGTCCCTTGGAATCTTTGATGGTTTCATTAGATCGAGTCTGGATTTCTTGTATAGTAATAAGTCTGACAACACCAGGTTTAAGTCCAACCGATTTATTTGATAGTAAACTCACTAGCTTTCGAGATTTCCCTCTTCTTCAGGTGACTGGAGAGTTCCGGCCTCAGATAGAGCATATAAAGCATTCACCAGAGCTCTGTCTTAGGCCAGGACTCTCCATTCACCTGAAGAAGAGGGAAACCTCGAAAGCTAGTGAGTTTACTATCAAATAAATCGGTTGGACTTAAACCTGGTGTTGTCAGACTTTTTACTGTGTTTACCCCAGTCCAACGCCGGCATACCCACATCATTTCTTGTATAGGTCATGGTCACCTGTCTTGAATGCTTCAGACCTGGACTTCAGTAAGCAGTGGACATCCCTGTTCATCCATGGTTTCTGGGTTGGGAAACACACAGATCTGACACACTCACTATGTGAGTGTGTCAGATATCAATATGTGGGGAGTGTATGTGTATGTGAATGTGTCAGATATCAACATGTAGGATATTCTCTCGGTGTGCTCGTTTGGTTTATGCTATTACTTGACTAGCTTGTGAAAAGTTTTTTTTCTCTTTCAGTTCAATGATGAAGCCATTCCAGTGGCCTGCTTCAAGCAGCTAGTTCAAGCTAATGTGCGGAATAAGAAGGTTCTAAAAGATGCCGTGCAAGAGATGGTTGCCAAAGGAGTCACAGATTACAAATCAGGATTCAATTATGCCTTTGATCAGCTACTCAACGTAAGCACAATGAAACCTACCAACCATCCTGAAAAGGATCAACTGTTACCTTTTTGACTCTTGATTTAATTACAGGAGGAAGGCATTGGCTTCTTTTAATCCTGAATTGTCAACTCATTAACAGTTGCTTTTAGAGTGTGATTAGTATTTAGCAGAACAAACAGGTGTTGACCTTGGCCCTGCTCCACTGCTTCACCATCTGCATTCCTGACTTCCTCCATACACATGACATTCTAAATGAGCATATTAATTTAGCTCTTCCACATTTCTGAGTCAGTTCTACTGTTTTTGTCATTAGTAATAAGATTCCAAATAAGAGCAGAAACGTTTTTTTCCGTATTCTTTCATTTGATGTGTGTTACATTGGCAAGGCAACATTTTTTGTTCATCTCTAATTGCCCTTGAACTGAGTGGCTTGCTAAACCACTTCAGTGGGCAGTTAAAAGTCAAACACATTGCTGTGTGTCTAGAGTCACATATAAGCCAGACCAGGTAAGAACGGAAGATTTCCTTCCCAAAAAGACATTAATGTGTCAGATAAGTTTTTATGATAATCAATGATAGTTTCTTGGTCACCATTACTAAAACTAACTTTTCATTCCAAATAAATTAATTGAGTTTAAATTCCATCAACTTTCATGGTGTGATTTGAACTCATGTCCCCCAGGCATTAGCCTGGGCCTCTGGATTACTAAGCCACTGACAAAGATAATTTAACATGATTGAAAAGGTTTGTCTCTGGTGGTGGTACAAAATGGGTGATATTGGATCAGTCACCCAGCCCATGATATTCCATTCCCCTGCTGTGATGTGTGGTGGATCCAATATTGCCTGTCTGTGCTATATTCAATGCCTGATCTTTTAATAGGGACATGTTGATTAGTTAAATTGTGATGTCAACATGTTTTATTCTTGAGATAATGATATTGGGTGGCATGGTGGCACAGTTATTAGAACTGCTGTCTCACAGCATAAGGGATCCGGATTCAATTTCTGGCTTGTGTCACCGTCTGTGCAGAGTTGGCATGTTCTCCCCATGTCTGCGTGGGTTTCCTCCAGGTGCTCCAGTTTCTTCCCACAGTCTGAAAGACGTGCTGGTTAGGTGCATTGGCCTTGCTAAATTCTCCTTCAGTCTACCAGAACAACCACTGTGCCACTCAATGGATCAAGTGGATCTTGAACGATGATAAGACACAGTACAGGAAAGAGACAAAGAATTTGGTGAGCTGGTGTGATAACAATAATCTCTCCCTTCCTGTCAACAAAACAAAGGAGACAGTCATCAACTTCAGGAAGTGTAGTGAAGGGCATGCCCCTGTCTACATCAATGGAAATGAAGTAGAAATGTTCAAAAGCTTCAAGTTCTTAGGTGTCCAGATCACCAACAACCAGTCCCAGTCCCTCCATGCAGACACTACAATTAAGAAAGCCCACCAATGCCTCTACTTTCTTAGGAGACGAAGGACATTTGGCACATCTGCTATGACTCTCAGCAACTTTTACAGATGCAACGTGGAAAGCATTTTTTCTGGTTGTATCACAGCTTGGTATGGCTCCTGCTCTGTCTAAGACTGCAAGAAACTACAAAAGAGTCATGAATGAAACCCAGTCCATCACTTTCCCATTCATTAACACTGTCTACACTTCCCTCTGCCTCATAAAAGCAGCCAGCACGTACCTCAGACATTTTCTCCTCCACCTTCTTCCATGAGGGGAAAAAAAACAAAAGTCTGATATCACGTACCAACTGACTCAAAAACAGCTTCTTCCCTGCTGCCATCAGACTTTTCAATGGACTTACCTTGCATTAAGTTGATCTTTCTCCACACGCTAGCTCTGACTGTAACACTACTTTCTCCACTTTCTCCCATCCTTGGCTTTGTACGGTATGCTTTGTCTGTATAGTGTGCAAGAAACAATACCTTTCACTGTATACTGATACACGTGGCAATAAAAAATCAAGTCAAAGAACAGACGCCAGAGTGTGGCAACTCGGGGATTTTCATAGTAACTTCACAGTAACTTTTCACAGTAATTTGATTGCAGTGTTAATGTAAGTCTGTGACATTTAGAAAAGATATCTTTATGGGCAGTACAGTGGTTAACACTGCTGTCTGTCAGCTCCAGGGACCCGGGTTCAATTCCAGTCTCGAGTGATTGTGTGGAGTTTGCACATTCTCCCTGTGTCAGTGTGGGTTTCCTCTGGTGCTCCAGTTTCCTCTCACAGTCCGAAGATGTGCTGGTTAGGTGCATTGGCTATGCTAAATTGCCCCTTAGTGTCAGGAGGACCAGTAGAGTAAATATATGTGTTACAGACATAGGGCCTGGATGGGATTGTTGTTGGTGCTGGCTGGACAAGCCAAATAGCCTCCTTCTGCACTGTAGGGATTCTGCGATTCTATGAGGAAGTGTGGAAATAGGGAATATACAGGCTGACTTTTCGCTCCAAGGACCTAAATTCCAGCCTGGACCACTGGTCTAAATCTTAACTGTAAAAATTTCAACAGTATGCTAGCTGATTTTCTGAGATAGCAGGAAGTGTTGACAGAGTCAATGGATGAGAGGCTGGTTTCTGTGATGGACTGAGCTTCACAACGCTTTATAGTTTTTTGCAGTCTTGCTCAGAGTAGAAATCATACTTAGTTGTGATACAACCAGAAAGAATGCTTTCTATGGTGCCTTTGTAAAAATTGAGTAGTAATGGACATGCCAAATTTCCTTAGCCTTCTGAGAAAGTTGGTGGGCTTTCTCACTACAGTGTCAGCATGGAGGGTCCAGGACAGATTATTGGTGATCTGGACATCTAAAAACCTGAAATTCTCCACTTGCCTAGCTTCATTCCTTTGGATTAGGTCTGGCACTGCTCCATCCCTGGTAGGAATATCCACGAAAGTTCCTCCCCTTCTAATCATAGGAACATAAAAACATAAGGAGTAGGGCATTCAACCCCCCAAGCCCACTCTGCCAATTAATAAGATTATTGTTGATCTGTGGCCTAACTTCATGTACCTGTCCTAGACCCATATCCCTCGGTACCCCAACTCAATAAAACTTTGTCCCTCTCGGACTTAACCCCAGGGTTTCAAACTCCAGCGCCATACCCCACACTCTAACCAGGACTGATTCATCCGAGGAAGCAAGATTAAAATTAAATCATGATCAGGGTAACAGATTGAAGCTGCATCTACCACCATCTGAGAAAGTGAGTTCCAAACCTCCAGCACTCTCTGCATGTAGAAGTGTTTTCTAATGTCTCTGCTGAATGGCTTGGCCTTAATTTTTAGATTATGGCCGTTATTCTAGAGCCTTCAACTAGTGGAAACAGTTTATCCTTATCCACCATGTCTTTCCCTGCTGAGAAAATGCTTTCAGCTGTCAAGTCTCGAAGCTTTGCAACCCCTGTCCTAAACCTTTCTCTTCTCCTTTAACGCACTTCTTAATTTTTTTTAATTTCACTAAGTTTTTATTAACCTACCCTCATTTGTCTTTATGTAGCTTGGTGACAAATTTTGTTTGATTATTTCTTATGTTAATTCATGGGATGTGGGTGCTATTACTAGGCCAGCATTTTTTGCACAATAGTCCTTGGGGAGGTGGTGATGAGCTGCCTTCTTCGATCAAGCAGCCTGTGAGGTGTAAGTACACCTACAGTGCTGTTAGGAAGGGAGTTCCAGAATTTTGGACCAGTGACAATGAAGGAATTAGGATACATTTCTAAGTCAGGATGGTGGGTGGCTTGGAGGGGAACCTCCAGGTGGTGCTGTTCCCAGGTATCTTCTGTCCTTGTCCTTCTAGATGGTAGTGGTCATAGATTTATAAGGTGATGTCTAAGGAGTCTGTATGAGATCTTGCATGTTATAGATGGTGCCCATTGTTGCCACTGTGCATTGGTGGTTGAGGGAGTGAATGTTTGTTGATGGGGTGTGCATCAAACAGACCGCTTTGTCCTGGATGGTGTCAAGTTTCTTGAATGTTGTTGGAACTGCATCCATCCAGGCAAGTGAAGAGTATTCCATCATACTCCTGACTTGTGTATTATACATGGTGGAGTCAGGAGGTGAGTTACTTGTTGCAGAATTCTTAGCTTTTGACCTGCTTTTGTAGCCACAGTATTGATATGGTTGGTCCATTCGAGTTTCTGGTCAACGGTAACCTCCACAATTTTGACAGTGGGAAATTCAGCATTGATAATGCCATTTAATGTCAAGGAGTGGTTGTCAGATTCGCTTTTGTTGGAGATGGTCATTAGCTGGCACTTATGTGGTGTGATTGTTACTTGCAACCTGTCAATCCAAGCCGATATTGTCCAGGTGTTGCTGCATTTGGATGTGGACTGCTTCAGTTTATGAGGCATCGCAAATGGTGCTGAATGTTATGCAATCATCAGCAAACAGCCCCACATCTGACCTAATGATGGGAGGAAGGTCATTAATGAAGCAGCAGAAGATGGTTGGGCTTGCAACACTACCCTGAAGGAGTCCTGCAGTGATATCCTGGACTGAGTTCACTGACCTCCAATAACTGCATCATCTTCCTCTGTGCCCAGTATGACTTCAATCAGTGTTCCATGTTTGGACCAAGGATCAGGAGTGCACTACTTCAATGTGTTGTAGATAGATTCAATTGTGGCTTTTTCTTAGGGGAATTGGATAAGCAGCTGAATAAAGACAATTTGCTGGGCTATATGGAAAGTGTGGTGGAGTGGAGCTAGCTTAGTTGTGCTTACAAAGAGCTGACAGTGGCACAATGGGCTGAATGGCTCCTTTTGTGCTGTAATCATTTTATGATTCTATGTGGATGCTTTGTTATGTAACTAATCTATGCTGCACCTGGGATCTGCGTGTACAGGTACTTAGGTCACTGAAAATGGCAATACAGGTGAAGAAAGTAGTCAAGAAGGCATATGGCTTGCTTGCCTTCATCGGCAGAGCATTGAGTTTAAAAATTGGCAAGTCATGTTGCAGCTTTATAGAACCTTAGTGAGGCCGCATTTGGAATATAGTGTTCAATTCTGGTCACCACACTACCAGAAGGATTTGGAGGCTTTCGAGAGGGTACAGAAAAGATTTACCAGGTTGTTGTCTAGTATGAAGGACATTAGTTATGAGAAGAGGTTGGAGAAACTTGGTTTGCTCTCACTGGAACAACGGAGGCTGAGGAGCGACCAAGATTGAGGGGCATGGACAGACTGGATAGTCATAAGCTTTTTCCCAGGTTGAAGAGTCAATTACTAGGGGGCATAGATTTAAGGTGCGAGGGGCAAGATCTAAGGAAGATGTACGAGGCAAGTTTTTACCCAGAGAGTGATAGGTGCCTGGAACTCACTGCCAGGGAGATGGCGGAAGCAGATACAATAGTGACTTTTAAGGGGCATCTTGACAAATACATGAATAGGATGGGAATGGAAGGATATGGTCCCTGGAAGGGTAGGGGGTTTTAGTTCATGGTCGGTGCAGGCTTGGAGGGCCGAAGGGCCCGTTCCTGTGCAGTAATTTTCTTTGTTCTTTGTCCTGGAAATGTTTCCCTGTTAAGGAGGTGTTCTGAGGGTTTTGGCAACAATTAGAGTGAGGTACAGTTGTAGGTACATAATCGAGTCATAGAGGTTTACAGCATAGAAACAGGCCCTTCTGCTCAACTTGTCCATGCTGCCCCTTTTTTAAACTCCAATTGCCCGCATTTGGCCCATATCTCTCTATAACCCAGCTTACCCATATAACTATCTAAACACTTTACTCTACTACTCCCTCTGGCAGCTTGTTCCAGACACTCATCACCCTCTGTGTGAAAAAATTGCCCCTCTAGATCCTTTTGCATCTTTGTTTTGGATGCCAAAGAAGGATAGTTTTGATAATCAATCAGATTTGAAATTTAGCTCAATGTATTATTACTTCAGTGTAAGCAAACCAGGAGGAGGAAGATAAAATTGGTGGTCTAATTGCAATGTTTATGACTGCAGATTGAAAGGTGTACTCTCACTATACACTTAGAGATAATAATCCCTCATTCAGAACCTAATGTTGTATAGGTAGACAGCATGGTTTCTGTTGTGATGAAGAGAGAGAGATGGATGTTGATCCAATGTTACAGAAGAGGTCTCTAAATCAGGGCAATTGATGGACCAAGCTAGAGCCTTGGAATATGCTTCAGATGACCATCCTGGTGCAGGACAAGAATCCACAAGAACAGTTGGTGAGCATTTGAGGAAATTGTTTCACAGGGGATAAAATGGGATAGGTGAGTAACTGCTGGCTGTTTTATGGTGAGGAAAGGAGTTTTTAATTTAGATGCCTTCCAAGCATTCCAGTTTAATGAAATAAACAGGGAGAGTAATTCAACAATTTCTTTATTTAACACTTCTAGTACCAATTCAAACATAAACATTTGCAACTCATTAACTCTTTATTGAACTCTAATTCGAATTGAACCTTAACTAAACACCAACTTTAACTGAAAATAGATACTAGCAAGTTTAGGAAAAACACTGGCCAAGACATATCCTGGATGTAGAATCTATCTTCTTCTCTGAAGCATCTTTCAGGATTCAAGTCCTCTGACCACTGTTGGTCTCTTCGAGTTATTGCTGGCAAACAAAGGCTGCCCATGTCCTTTTATCCACAATCTTCCATTCGCTTCCAGAAGATTCTTTGTCATCCAGCCAAATATGTAAATGGAACCGATCACATGGCTCAAACGTCCAATGAGATTACTTGCAAACAATGCCATTACACTTAGTTTAAACTGCATGCTCCAGACATAACAGCCATAAAAATCAGAGATGCAATGTCTGGGTTGTTGTAAACAACTTCCTTTAGCTGACCAGTACAGAAAGCTTCAGGTCATAGCTCTCAGACCAGAGCCTTACCCAGAGCAACTTTACAACCCGCATCTGGTTTTAATCTATAAATTGACCAAAAAAATCCCAGCATACTTAAGCCTCAGCCATTTTAAAACTGCTATTGTCATTATTGATAAATTATTGTTGTAGCCATTCTTTTTCTGTCCATAGGAGTCAGGAGTGAGGCAGGGAGAAGTTGTAAAGAGAGGTTGATCACTTCAGTTTTGGGAGACAAACATTTGATGCTGGATGTGAAATGGAGAAGGATGGTGAGGTCAAAGGAAGTGGTTAAGAGCAGTGAAGAAGTGAAGTTTATGGTTTCTTTTCAAGATAATTCTGGTTTCATGATATTTTGTTATAGAGAGAAAGAGGGGATATTGCTCAAACATTGGTCAGATCAGATCTTGTGGTGCATAACCAAACAGATCACATGTCAAATGCAATAAAGTTTTCAGAGATCAATGGTGGATGACAAGATAAAAGATCCTGGGAAATTTGATGGGAACCTTGAACGTTGAACTAAGGTACCTTATGTCAATGTCCTCTGGCACTCAAATTTTCCAGCAAAGGGAATAGCGACTTTCAAAAGGTAGTTGAATAAGGAGTTAAAGGAGAAAAAAATCCGCAAAGCTAGAGAAAGTGCATGGGGATTGTGTGGATAGCTGAAATGCTCTTGGAGAGAGCCAGCTTGGAGTTAATGGCTCCTTCTGTGCTGTGATCATTTTACAGTGAGTACAGTGGTTGTAAAGTTCTTATGGATTCTTGTCCTGCACCAGGATGGTCATCTGAAGCATACATTTAGAAGGCATTTAGAATTCAGAGGATGCTAATTTGGAACCTGGGAGAGAAGAGTGCTTTTGTTTCTGTGCCGATGATTGATGAATTGGAAGCAAAATGCTAAAGAAATGATTAGGAATGGCATTATTAAACAATAAAACTTAAAACTGATATTCACATGGAGGTTGAATGAGGACAAGATGGCAGAGAATTCAACAGAAAGAGGTCAGAGGGAGTCAGATGTAAGTGGAAGTCACTAGCCTTCTCAATGAGTGAAGTAAATTTAGACTTTCACTGTGTAATAACCTCATCAAGCCCAGTCTTCTATGACCAACATCCTTTATTTACACAGCGAATAAAGCACTGCATTTGAGGCTGCAGTACACAAGTCAAAGCCCTGAGACCTGCAGTACGCAGTCTGGGTAGAGACAGTTGGTTTTAACTCATGCTGCTCCTTTCCTATTTGTCATGCCTCCACTTGCTCAATAAGGGAATTCATATTCCATGAGGTCCATGAGGAGATCTATTGATGATCCCTTGTAGCCGTCATAACACACTGATTTACTATTTATTATCCATCTTATTGCATCAAGTCAAACCCCACTACATTCAATGAGAAAACTATCTGAAAATGTGGGATAAGATTACAGGATTGAAGATGTGACAGGAAATGGCAGGAGCATGTGATACTATAGTGGGATGCTGTAAATGCTTAAACTGGAACAAGGCTCCAGAGGAGATTGAGGGCAGGGTGGGATCTGAAGATGCCGGTTATGCCATTGCCACAATATCCAGAGATACAACATTTGATGATTCACGTAGGGGATATGGTTTGTTAGCTCAATTGGCTGGTTTATAATGCAGAGCAACGCCAACAATGCTGGTTCAATTCCCTTTCAGGTTGAGCTTGTTCATGAAGGCCCTGTCTTCTCAAACTTGCCCCTCGCTTTAGATTAAATCCCCACCAGACAGTTCTCTCTCTCATAAAAATGGGGGAGAGTAGCCTATGATCCTCTGGGACTTTGGCGTCTATCATTTCATTCCCTTTTGTAGAGAAATAAAAGGGGAGGAGTCACAATTAAGGAACTAAGCAAAGAAATAAGGGCAGCTAGAGAGCGGCATTCAAGAAATTTACATTTTCTCTGTACTGTAAGTCAATGTCCATTTACTCAAGGTCCCACAGTTAGTCAACTATTCAGAAACTACCTGATTTTTGTGCAGGGAACTGTTGCAATGAACATAGCCTAACTCCCAGCCCCTTTTGAAATAGTGTAACATAATCTTTTATGTATGTAAAGCCACAAAAGAGACTCCAGGATGGTGTGTTGCCTCCTTGATGCCAGGGTCAAGGATGTCTCTGAGCGGACACAGGACGTTCTCAAAAGAGAGAGCAGCCAGAGGTCATGTTACACATTGGTACTAACAACATAGGCATGAAAAGCGATGAGGTTCTGCAAAGGGAGTCCAGGGAGTTTGGTAGTAAGTTGAAAAGCAGGACCTCTGGGTTGTAATTTCAGGATTACTACCTGTGCCATATGCCAGTGAGGCTAGAAATAGGAAGATAGTATAGTTAAATACATGGCTAAAGAGCTAGTGTAAGAGGGAGAACTTCACTTATGTGAATCATTGTGATGTCTTTCAGGGGAGATGGGACCTTTTTTGATTTGATTTGATTTATTATTGTCGCATGTATTAGCTTACTGTGAAAAGTATTGTTTCTTGTACGCTATACGTACAAAGCATACATTCATAAAGAAGGAAGTGAGGGAGTGCAGAATGTAGTGTTACAGTCATAGCTAGACTGTAAAGAAAGATCAACTTAATGAAAAGTAGATCCATTCAAAAGTCTGATGGCAGCAGGGAAGAAGCTTTTCTTGGTTCAGTTGCGACCTCAGACTTTTGTATCTTTTTCCCGACGGAAGAAAGTGGAAGAGAGAATATCCGGGGTACATGGTGGTAGTTATGCTGAGGCAACAGAAACTATAGACAGAGTCAATGGATGAGAGGCTGTTTTGCATGATGGATTGGGCTACATTTATCACCTTTTGTAATTTCTTGCCGCCTTGGGCAAAGCAGGAGACATACCAAACTGTGATACAGCCAGAAAAAATGTTTTCTATTGTATGTCTGTAAATGTTGGTGAGAGTCGTAGCTGACATGCCAGATTTCCTTAGTCTTCTGAGGAAGTAGAGGCGTTGGTGAGCTTTCTTAACTATAGTGTCAGCATGAGGGGACCAGGACAGGTTGTTGGTGATCTGAACACTTAAAAACTTAAAACTCTTGACCCTTTCTACTTCGCTCACTTAGGTGTAGACAGGGGCATATTCTCCCCTGTGCTTCCTGAAGTCGATGACAATCTCCTTCGTTTTGTTGACATTGAGGGAAACATTATTGTCGCTGCACCAGTTCACCAGATTTCCTATTTCATTCCTGTACTCTGTCTCTGTTTCTGTTTGAGATCCGTCCCACTACATTGGTATCGTCGGCAAACTTGAAAATCAAGTTGGAGGGGAATTTGGCCACACAACTATAGGCGTATAAGGAGTATAGTAGGGGGCTGAGAACACGGCCTTGTTGGGCACCAATGTTGAGGATGATCGTGGAGGGGTTCCTTACTGATTGTGGTCTGTGAGTTAGGAAGTTCAGGATTCAGTCACAGAGGGAGGAGCTGAGTCCTAGGCCATGAAGTTTGAAGGTAAGTTTCGTAGGAATAATGGTGTTGAAGGCTGAGCTGTAGCCAATAAATAGGAGTCTGACATAGGGATCTTTGTTATCTAGGTGTTCCAGGGTTCAGTGCATGGCCAGGGAGATGGCATCTGCTGTGGACCTGTTGCAGCAGTAGGCAAACTGTTGTGGATCCAAGCAATCCTGGATGCTGGAATTGATTCACGCCACGACTAGCCTTTCGAAGCATTTCGTAATGATGGATGTCAGAGCCACCAGATGATTGTCATTAAGGCATGCTGCTTGGCTTTTCTTTGGTTCTGGGATGATGGCCATCTTCTTTAAAAGATGTTGAGAGGAATAGATAGGGTGGATCCTCAGAGGCTATTTCCCAGGGCTGAAATGGTCGCTACGAGAGGACACAGATTTAAGGTGCTGGGAAGCAAGTATAGAGGAGATGTTAGGGGTAAGTTTTTCACTCAGAGGGTGGTGAGTGAATGGAATCGGCTGCCATCGGTGGTGGTGGAGGTGAACTCGTTGGGGTCTTTTAAAAGACTTCTGGGTGAGTATATGGGATCTAATGGGATTGGGGGTTATAGATAGGTCTATGGCTTAGTAGGTATAGAAGTGATCGGTGCAACTATTGGGCCGAAGGGCCTGTTTGTGCTGTAGTGTTCTATGTTCTTGAAGCAGATAAGGACCTCATATTGTTGTATTAAGAGGTTGAAGATGTCTGTGAATCCCCCCGTCAGCTAATCCTGTTCAA
Source organism: Carcharhinus amblyrhynchos (assembly GCF_965287045.1). Lineage (NCBI taxonomy): Eukaryota > Metazoa > Chordata > Chondrichthyes > Carcharhiniformes > Carcharhinidae > Carcharhinus > Carcharhinus amblyrhynchos. The sequence goes on from NC_137326.1 coordinate 63,354,628, forward strand.
GAAGGATGGGTAGCACCTAAGCTGGAAGGAGCTTTGCTAGTGTCACTAGTTTAAACTAGAGTGGCAGGGGAATGGGCATCAGAGCAGTAGGTCAGCAAATGAAAACACTGAGGAGGCGTTAGAGACTAAGGAATCGAACCTGGGCCCCTGGCGCTATGAGGCAGTAGTGCTAACCACTGTGCCACAATGCCTTCCACGTGAAACATATTGTTTCTTGCACGCTATACAAAGCGTACCATTCACAGGGGAGAAGGAAAGAACAGGTGCAGAATGTAGTGTTACAGTCATAGCTAGGGTGTGGAGAAAAATCGTCTTAACATATAGTAGGTCCATTCAGAAGTCTGATGGCAGCAGCGAAGAGTTGTTCTTGAGTTGGTTGGTACATGACCTCAGACTTTTGTATCTTTTTCCCTGTGGAAGAAGGCAGAAGACAGTATGTTCTCACGGGATAAAAGGTGAGCTAGCTAGATGGGTGGAGAACTGGCTTGGCCATAGAAGACAGAAGGTAGCAGTGGAGGGGTCTTTTTCCAGTTGGACGTCTGTGACTAGTGGTGTTCATGATGTAGAGATGCCGGCGTTGGACTGGACTAGTGGTGTTCCGCAGGGCTCTGTACTGGGACCTCTGCTGTTTGTGATATATATAAATGATTTGGAAGAAGATGTAGCTGGTGTGATCAGTAAGTTTGCGGATGACACGAAGATTGCAGTAGTTGCAGATAGTGATGAACATTATCAGAGAATACAGCAGGATATAGATAGGCTGGAAAATTGGGCGGAGAAATGGCAGATGGAATTTAATCCAGATAAATGCGAAGTGATGCATTTCGGTAGATCTAATTTAGGGAGGAGCTATACAATAAATGGCAGAACCATCAGGAGTATAGACACATGGAGGGACCTGGGTGTGCAAGTCCACAGATCCCTAAAGGTGGCAGCACAGGTGGAGAGGGTGGTAAAGAAGGCAGATGGCATGCTTGCCTTTATTGGATGGGGCATAGAGTATAAAAGTTGGCATATGATGTTGCAGCTATATAGAGCATTGGTTAGGCCAAATTTAGAATACTGCGTCCAGTTCTGGTCGCCACACTACCAGAAGGATGTGGAGGCTTTGGAGAGAGTACAGAAAAGGTTTACCAGGATGTTGCCTGGTATGGAGAGTCTTGGCTATGAGGAGAGATTGGGTAAACTGGGGTTGTTCTCCCTAGAAAGATGGAGGATGAGGGGCGACCTAATAGAGGTGTGTAAAATTATGAAGGGCATAGATAGGGTGAACAGTGGGAAGCTTTTTCCCAGGTCGGAGGTGACAAACACAAGGGGTCACAAGTTCAAGGTGAGGGGAGCAAGGTTCAACACAGATGTCTGGGGACGTATTTTACACAGAGGGTGGTGGGGGCCTGGAATGCACTGCCAAGCAAGGTGGTTGAGTTGGACACGCTGGGATCGTTTAAGACTTATCTAGATAGCCACATGAACAGACTGGGAATAGAGGGATACAAACGAATGGTCAAGTTGGGTGCATGAGCGGCGCAGGCTTGGAAGGCCGAAGGGCCTGTTCCTGTGCTGTATTGTTCTTTGTTCTTTGTTTATGTCCAAGGTGCGTGGGGTCCTTGATTATGCTAGTTGCTTTTCCAAGGCACCGGGAAGTGTAGGTCTATGGATGGGAGGCTGGTTTGGGTGGGCTGGGCTACATTCACAACCTTTGTAGTTTCTTGTGGTCTTGGTCAGAGCAGAAGCCATACCAAGCTGTGATACAGCTAGAAAGGATGCTTTCTATAGTACATCTGTAAAAATTGGTGAGGCATCTTGGAGGGCTCATCTAACAAGGGTATATGGATAGAGCTCAGGAATAGGAAGGGTGCAGTCACTTTGATGGGGTTGTACTACAGACCTCTCAACAGCCAGCAGGAGACAGAGGAACAGATATATGGACAGATTATGAAAAAAATGTAAAAACAACAGGGTTACTGTGTTGGATGATTTTAACTTCGCCAGTATTGACAGGGACTCTTTTAGTACTGGGAGCTTGGACAGGAGGAATTTGTTAGGCACGTGCAGGAGGGCTTCTTGAAGCAATGTGTAAGTAGTCCAGCTTGGGAAGGGGCTGTATTGGTGAATGAGTCCCGCCAGGTGATCGACGTTTCAGTGAGAGAGCATTTTGGAACAGTGACCATAATTCTGCAAGTTTTAAGTTTCTAATAAGTTACTTATGGATGAGAGTAGTCCTCGGGTGAAAGTACTAAATTGGGAGAAGGCTACAACAATATTAGGCAGGAATTGGAGAATATAGATTGGTGAGGGCTGTTTGAGAGTTAATCCACATGTGTCGTGAGTTCAGGACCTGCATATTCCTGGGAAAATGGAGGATAAGGATGGCAAGATTCAGGAATCTTGGATGACAAGAGAAATTGTGAGCTCAGTCAAAAAGAAAAAGAAGACACATGTAAACTTTAGGGAACTGAAGACAGACAGAGCCCTTGAAGAATATAAAGAAAGCAGGGAAGAACTTAAACAAGGAGTTCAGAGGGCTATAAGGGACCATGAAGTGTCCTTGGCATACAGGATTAAGGAAAATCCCAAGGCATTTTATACGTATCTAAAGAATAAGAGGATAACTAAGGAAAGGTCAGGTCTACTCAAGGACAAAGGAGGGAATTTATGTATGGAGTTGGAGGAAATGGGTAAGCTCTTTAGCTAATACTTCGCATTGGTATTTACAGAGGAGAAGGACATGGTGGATGGTGAGTCCAGAGAGGGGTGTGTTGATATTCTAGGGCGTGTCATTATAAAAAAGGAGGACATGTTGGATGTTTTGAAAAGCATTAAGTTAGACTAGTCCTCAGGGCCTGGTGGGGTCAATCCCTACTGAGGGAGGTGAGAGAGGAAATTGCTGGGGTCTTGTACAAAATCTTTGAATCATCTTTAGTCACAGGAGAGGTCCCAGAGGACTGAAAAATAGCCAATGTTATTCCTTTATTTAAGAAGGGCAACAGGGTTAATTTGGAAAATTGTAGGGACAGCATTTACTCACATTTGGAAAAATAAGCACCGTGGTTTTATGTGGGGGAGGTAGTGTCTCACAAACTTGATAGAGTTTTCTGAGGAAATAACAAAAATGATTGAAGAGGGCAGGGCAGTGAATGTTGTCTTCATGGACGTTAGCAAGGCCTTTGACAAGGTCCCTTGCGACAGGCTGATACAGAAGTGTAATCACCTGGGTTCTGTGGTGAGCTGGTAAGATGGATGCAGAACTGACTTCTTCAAAGAATGATGTGGGTATGCCGGCGTTGGACTGGTGTAAACACAGTAAAAAGTCTGACAACACCAGGTTTTAGTCCAACCTATTTATTTGATAATATACGCGCAAGCTTTCGGGTTAGCCCCTTCGTCAGGTGAATGGAGAGTTCTGGCCTCAGACAGAGCATATAAAGCACAGACAGTTTAGAGATTACTGATTACTAATCAGTAATCAGTACTGATTACTAATCAGTAATCTCTAAACTGTCTGTGCTTTATATGCTCTGTCTGAGGCCAGAACTCTCCATTCACCTGACGAAGGGGCTAACCCGAAAGCTTGCGAGTATATTATCAAATAAATAGGTTGGACTAAAACCTGGTGTTGTCAGACTTTTTACTGTGTTCTTCAAAGAAGACAGAGAGTAGTGATTGAGAGTGGTTTTCTGACTGGAAATCTGTGAACAGTTTGTTTGCAGGAATCATTGCTGGGACCTTTGCTGTTTGGATTATATATAAATGATTTGGAGGAGAAAGTAGGTGTCTGATTAATAAGTTTTTGGAGGACACAAAGATTGAGAACTCTGGCTAGTGAGAGTACAGCAAGATATAGATAGCCTGGAGACTTGGGCAGAGAAATGGCAGATGGAATTTAATCTGGACAAATGTGAATGGTGGATTTTGGAAGGTCGAATGCAGGACGGATGTATAAAGTAAATGGCAGAAGCATTAACATACAGAGGGTTCTAGGCATATTCGTCCTCAGGTCCCTGAAAGTGGTAGCACGTGGATAAGGTCATCAAGAAGGTGTATGGCATGCTGGCTTCATCGGTCAGGGCATTGAGTATAAAAATTGGCAAATCATGCTGCAGCTGTACAGAATCTTAGTTAGGTCACATCTGGAATATTGCATACAGTTCTGGCCACCACACTACCAGAAGGATGTGGGGGCTTTGGAGAGGGCACAGAAAAGCTAAACCAGGATGTTGCCTGGTTTGGAGGGTGTTTTGCTATGAATAGAGATTGGACAAACTTGGTTTGTTTTCACTTAAATGTTGGAGGCTGAGGGGCGATCTGATAGAAGTATATAAAATTATAGGAGGCATGGATAGAATGGAAAGTCAGAGTCCTTTTCCCAAGATAGAAATGTCAATTAGTTGGGGACATTTGTTTAAGGTGAAAGTGGGTAAGTTTAAAGGAGATGTTACAGAGGGTGGTAAGTGCCTGGTATGCACTGCCAAAGGAGGTGGTAGAAGCAGGTACGACAGCACGTAAATAGGCAGGGAATAGAGGGATATGGATCGTGTGGCGACAAATGGTCTTCAGTTTAGAAAAGAATCATGTGTCGGCACAGACTTGGTGGGATGAAGGGCTTGTCCCTGTACTGTACCATTCTTTGTTCTTCAGTCAAAGGCTGATTTCCGTGGTAATGCAGCACTTCCTCAGTATGACAAAGAAAAGAAATGTAATCCCTTACTGACATTGTTTTGGATTCGTACACAGAAAGGGTGCAAATATAATTTAAATATTAATGACATAATTTGAATATTATTAACAAGTCCCAGACACTATCGTTCGGGTTCACATACCTGTACTACGTCACCGGCCGATGTTCTCCCTGGAGAGAATCACATATGGTCCCCAACAAGGGTGACCAGACATGATGGTCTTGCCAGGGCAATCGGAGGCTATTGAAGTCCTCAAGTGGCTGAGGGTGAGGCCAGTGGCTATGGGGCAGTGCCAGCTGGCAGTATCCACTGGCACTGCCCACCTGGCACCCTGGCACTGCTACCATAACTGTGCCAGGGAGAGCACCAAGGGGGTGGAGCCAGAGTGGGCAGAGCTATGAAAGGTGGGGGGTGGGGGAGACAAGCAAGATGGTCTGCAGGGAGGGAGGGAACTCTCTGCTGGGTTGGGAGGGAAGGGGGGAACGCCGATGGGGAGAATGGATAATCAGTGGGGTGGGAAGGGTCATATTTGAATACCAGCTCACCACATTCATATCACTCCCTTCAGACTACCTCTCTCGAAGATATCTAGAACTCAGAAGCTAAGCCTCAAGAGGAGAGCAGCAGCAGCCTTCAGTGCCAGGACCCTCGAGCCTCTTATTCAGGGATTCTGGGCCCATCAACATGTGATGTATTCCAGGGTCAACTCAAAGGAGCGCACAAACCTCATCTCTCTGACTTTGGAGGCTGTTACCCAGGTGGTCAGGCAGCACCATCTGGTGCAGGAAGATCTCTCCCCGCGCTCTTTATTGAATACATGCCTGACCACTTCTCTATGCATGCTATCTACACTACTCTCTGCCTCGTGGATACTCTGATGTGTACTCCAATGGCTACCATCGACACCTCAATCTGCTGACTTCTCCACATCGTGGATACTCCACAGTGTCCCCAGATGCCGTTCCATGGGCTTTGGAGCTGCAGCTGGAGACACTTTCTGCACTCATGCTGGCCCTGAGAACTGGAAAAGTTCCTGGTCTCCCATGTGGAGCAAGAAGAGAGAACATGGCTTGGAGCTCTCCATGTCTTACTCCTTCATGTTAACTAATCCTTTTCATACCAAATAGTATCAACTAGGCCCCTCCTTCTCTGCTCTTTGTTATCATAGAATATATTTCTTACAACAATAAATCACAGAGTGGTACCTTAACAATTATAACCAATAATTGTAGTAAGTATCAACCCAACTGTACTTACCCAAACAGCTGTTGAGATTTCCTTTGGAGATGTAAATTTGCAATCTGTTCCTTCTTATTCTTTGGACCCCCGGTTCTGCTTTTAGACATACTTTTTCTTCACACATTTACCCTCCTAGCTTTATTCCCTAACTTTTATCTTGTTTAGTTATTTAAGTTTCAGCTAGTTAAAAACAGACCCTGATATTAATTACTCATCAACCAATCCGCTTACTACTGTCCTGTGACATCACTCCTGGATTTTTCAAACTGAGAATAATGTTCGCCAAACTGTCCTGCCCCCAAAAATCCTGAGTTCTTCACTCCCACAGACTGTCTCCCCCCCGCAAAAATCCCGAGTCCTTCGCTCCCACAGACTGTCCCCCCCAGAAAAATCCCGAGTCCTTCGCTCCCACAGACTGTTTCCCCCCCAAAGAATCCCGAGTCCTCCTCTCCCACAGACTGTCCCCCCACAAAGAATCCCAAGTCCCCGCTTCCACAGTCTGTCCCCGCCAAGAATCCCGAATCTTCTACCCCCACAGAGTGCCCCCCCCACAGCCCCGAGTCCTTTGCTCCCATAGAGTGTCCCCCCCGGAAGGCCCTGAAATTCACGCCCCCTTTATTTTCCACTCCCAGACAGAGTCTCCCCAAGAATTCCAAACCTCACGCTTCTTTTATCTTCCACTTCTAGAGACTGTCTCCCTGAGCCTTGCGCTCCTTTTATCTTCTGCTCCCAGAGAGTATCCCCCCGAGGGCCCCGAGTCTTCTGCTCCCAAAGGGCGATCTCCCCACGCCGAGATCCTGAGCCTCGCGCTCCGTTTATCCTCCGCTCCTAGAAACATAGAAACTAGAAGCAGGAGTAGGCCTTTAGGCCATTTGAGTCTGCTCCACCACTTATTTTGAGCATGGCTGATCATCAAATTCAATATCCTGATCCCCTTCCCCCCAAAACCCTTGATCCCTTTAGTCCCTCGAGCTAAATCTAATTTCTTCTTGAAATTAGACAACATTTTGGCCTCAACTACATTCTGTGGTGTGAATTCCACACATTCACCATCCTCTGGGTGAAGAAATTTCTTCTCACCTCAGTTTTGAAAAGTTTATCCTTTATCCTCAAACTACGACCCCTAGTTCTGGACCCCCTCTGCCGTTAGGAACATTCTTTCTGAATCTACCCTGTCTAACCCTGTTAGAATTTTATAAGTTTCTATGAGATTCCATCTCACTCCTCTAAACTGCAGTGAATATAATCCTAACCAATTTAGTCTCTCTTCATATGACATCCCAGGGATCAACCTGATAAACCTTCGCTGTACTCACTCTATAACAAAGACATCCTTCCTCAGGTAAGGACACAAAAACTGCTCACTATACTCCAGGTGTGGCCTCAACAAGCCCTATACAATTGAAACAAGATGTCCCTATCCCTCTACTCAAATTCTCTTGCTATGAAGGCCAACATACTATTTGCTTTCTTTACAGCCCCCTCTACCTGTGCGTTTACTTTCAGTAACTAATACATGAGGACACCAAGGTCTCACTGAGCATCTACCTCTCTCAAATTACACCCATTCAAGTAACAGTCTGTCTTCCTATTATTGCTGCCAAAGTGGATAACCTCACATTTATCCACATTATACTCCATCTGCCATGCAGATGCCCACACACTCAGCCTGTCTAAATCACACTGAAGTATCTCTGCACCCTTCTCACATCTCACTCTCCCCACCCAACTTTGTGTCATCTGCAAATTTGGAGGTAATACATTCAGTTCCCTCTTCCAAATGTGAACAGTTGGGGTCCTAGCACAGATCCCTGCGGAACCCCACGAGTCACTGGCTGCCAATCAGAAAAAGATCTATTTATGCCAACTCATTGATTCTGATCTGCTTACCAGCTTTCTGTCCATTTCAGGACATTAACTTGACATCGTAGTCTGTTATGTGATACCTTGTGAGACTTCTGAAAGTCTAAATAAACCACATCCACTAGTTCTCCTTACTCAACTCTTCTAGTTGCATCCTCAAAGAATTCCAATAGATTCTCTTTTGTAAATCCATGCTGACTTTGTCTCATTACACCACTCCTTCCAAATGCTGAGTTATGAAATCATTAATAATGGACTCTAGCAACTTCCCCAGAACCGACATTCGGCTCAGGGTCTATGGTTCTTTGTTTTCTTTCTCCCTTTTTGAATAGCAGGCTTACATTAACTACTCTACAATCTATAGGAACCAGTTCAGAGTCCAAAGAGTTTTGGAAAATAGCCACCAATGGATCTACTAGGGCCAGTTAGGTACCCTGGAATGAAGATTATCAGTACCTGGAGAGAGATCCACCTTTAATCCTATCAATTTCCCCAAAACCTTTTCTCTACTAATGCTGATTTCTTTCAGCTCCTCACTTAAACATGTTTCTCTCAGAACTTCTGGTATCTTTGTTTCAGTCTTCATGAAGGAAGACAAATATATATATATATATGAATTTTGTTCCTTGTTAAGAATTCTCTCGTTTCTGACTGTAAGGGGCTTATATTTGTTTTTGTCAATCTTTTTCTCTTTACATACCTATGGAACTATTACAGTCAATTTTTATGTTCCTTATGAGCTTACTGTGAGTGTCCCTCGCAGGTCCAGTGCTCTCCATTCCCCAAAGATAATATGGGTTAGAACAGCAATTCAGCTGAGTCGGGCAAAGTTTGGTTATGGTGGAAATAGACACTATTAGTGATGGTGCAGATGTTAATTTGGAAACTCATTTCAGGGCCAAATGTGACACGAAGTTTGCAAACAGTTTGATTCAGCCTCAGACTATTGCCATTAAGAAGAATGGAGTCAGTAAGGCAGGCAGGTGTTTGGAACAGCGACCCAAAACAATGACTTCAGTCTTCCCAATATTTAATTCGACGGTGAACACTGATAGTCAGTCACTGCCTTTTGGTAAAGATCAAGCTTCAGATCAAGCCTCACCTTGTCAGCTTGGATTTTGCTTGTCTTTTTTTATGGGGACCTTGAATTAGATTCAATTGGATTTTGAATTTGGGTTTTGGAATAAGCAATGAATGGATTTGGGTTTGCCTAGTCCTTTCTGAGCATTGGCTTCTTAACTTTAAGGATGGAGTCTTTTTTTTAAAGAAAGTAACAGCTTAATATTGATGTGATGTTAATCAATGATAAGCCAGTCTTCTTCATGATCATCATTAATAGCCAATCAGAGTTAATGATTATCAGACATACAGACTTACTATCTTGTATGAATGTCTCTCCCAGACCACCACCATTCGAGCAAACTGTAATAAGATGATAATGATGTTCACTGATGGAGGAGAGGATCGAGCCCAGGATGTCTTTGAGAAACACAACTGGCCCAATAAGACGGTGAGTAGATGTACATCATTAGTAACTTACTTTGCTATCTCATCAAACTGCCGGTGTGTAATAGGGAACATCAGCCTGATCCGAATGTGTGATAGGGAATATCAGACTCATCCTAGTGTGTATTAGGGAATATCAGTCTGATCCGAATGTGTGATAGGGAATATCAGACTCATCCTAGTGTGTATTAGGGAATCAGAGTCTGGTCCCAGTGTGAGATAGGGAATATCAAACTAATCCCTGTGTGAGATAGGGACAATCAGACTAATCCCAATGTGAGATAGGGAATTTCATTTTGACCCCAGTGTGTGATACGGAATATAGACTGATCCCAGTGTGAGATTGGGAATATCAGACTAATCCTTGTGTGAGATAGGGAATATCAGGCCGATCCCAGTGTGAGATAGGGAATATCAGGCCAATCCCAGTGTGAGACAGGGAATATCAGATTAATGGCTGTGTGAGATAGGGAACAGCAGTAGGAATTTTCAATGATGTGTTCCCATCCCAGTTCAGCTAGACCAATTAGCACTGCCTAACTGCTAGAATGTTTTGACAAACACATTGTGTTATTTCACACTATCGCCTTGACATTGTATATTCTGGTCTATGATGTATTTAGCCTGGTGACTGTTTTAAATGTGTACACCCTCTGGGAAGGCTGTACATCGAAATATAGGGCATGGTGCTGAATTCAGAGTCCCAAATGGAAATGATTCTTGTTGTTTGTCCGTTTCCTCTGTACAGTCCCTCATCTAGGCAATGTTATCTACTGTTTACAGCAAGATTTTAGCAATTCTAAGTTAAAAGTTTTACCTCTGAAAGGTAGAAGCTGCAATTGCATTCACGTGGTAGAGTCAACAGCGCTGATCATCATTCTGTAAGTAAAATCATGTCAAAAGGAAATACATGCAATTGTATGGAGTCTTCCATTATTACTGCATCCCATAGTGCTTCAAAGCCAATGAAATACTCCTGTAGTATTATCAGTGATCTTGGTATAACTTTTCCACCCTGAGGTGGAATCATCCAATCCCACCAGCAGCTGGAAGCGTGGCAGATGAGGGAATATAATTTGGTGTGAAGCCAATAATCAGTTTCTCAATGGTAGGATGGAATTTAGCAATTACTTCTCAGGAAGTTAAAGGCAGCCGAGCTTCCCAATGACCAATAGCAGGAAGTGTATTAGCATGTTCACTAAATGGCCACCTCACCAGAATTAAGTTGCCCTCCAAATAAAGTTACATGCCAGCAAGAAATTAACATTCATTTTTGCAATTGCACATACATGATGTGCACCTGGTGAGATGGACTTATTCCATGATTAATGTGAGTTACTATTGCATTGTCCTCTTTGGGGAGTAAATGCCAACCTGTGCTTGAGACAGGATGGTGGCAGTGCAAGTTTCAAATAAGATGCCCAAAGAAGGGAGGAAGTGTTAGCTGGGATGGGTGGAGCAGTAGGCAGGCAAAGCTGGAAATAACAGTGCAGGCTGTCTAGGTATCCTTTAACTCTGGCACCCAGACCTTTGATGCCCTGGGGAATTGTGAGTACGGCCACTTTTTGCTCATCGCAAATTTTGCTGAGTTTCTTGTAGATGCACAGATAATGAGCTGAATAGGGCAAGATCATGCAAAGTTAGCTATCTTGCCTGAATCATTCCCAAAAAACTGGCTCTTCTGCCTATCACGTTATTATGATGTCTTTTCCACAGGAACCATCCATTCTAATTCCACCTTCCTATACACTCCCCAAACCTCTTGATATCTCACTAAATCTAATCCCAATGTCCTATTTCTCGCCATTACCTTTAATATTCTACCCAGATATTCACTCTGCCTCGTTTCCTACAGAAACAGGATATACTCAGCAGGTCTGGCATCATCTGTGGAGAGAAACCAAGATAACCTTTATATCAGAACTGGGAAGAGTTAGAAATTTAATAGGTTTTAAACCAGTGAAAGGGGAAAAGTGAGAAAACAACAAAAGGGAAGACCTATGATGGCATGAAAAACAAGAGAGAGTAAATGAAGAAATTTGGTGGTGGAAGGTCGAAGTAAGTTGTAACTGACAAGTAAAGAAACCAAAGATAGGTGGAATTTTTAAGAGATTTTTTCCGAATTTCGGGTGGGCGTGAAACTGGGGCAGTTCCAGATCCATTTTTTTGGGAGCAGTTCAGGCCCAATCTTATGTACTCTGTTATTAAAATTTTGGACAAGTCTGTTTCTTGTTACAGTAGGCAGTGGTCGGGACTTAGTGTGCCAGATAGCCTGTAGAGGGAGATAGTGTGCATGTGCAGATGTCTGATGCTGCACATGCGCATTAACACTAGCAGGAGTCTGACAGACAAAAAGAGAGTTGTCAGGCCCCTGCTACTGCAGGCAGCTTCAACTAGCTCCCTCCTCCCTGCAATTGCGGGGGCCCATGTGCCAAGATGCAGCCTCTGCTGCTCCCTCCGCGGATCCATTCCTCCCCCACTGATCGTGGCCCTGCTGACCTCCCCCAGCGATCACATGCAGAGTGGCCGGAGGTCCCCCTTCCCCACAGATCCTTCCTCATTGGTCCTGCCCATCTACAGGTGCCGCCCCCTGGCACTGCCCCCACAGTTGCCTTTTCCCATTGGCCTCATTCCCTGGCACTGCCCAGTGGGCATTGCCCAGGCACCAGGCTGTCATTGCCAAGGTGCCAGCATCGCACTGCCAGCCTGGCCCTGCCTAAGGGCCACTCCCACCTTGCCCTTGGCCTCCCCGGGGGTCTCAATGGCCTCTGGTTCCACCAGCGAGGCCAATACAACTGTCCCCCATTCATGGGGAGCAGGTATTTTCTTCACTGGAGAGAACTTCTCCCAGCGAGGCCACAAAGACAAGCAAGTCTAAACAAATGGAAAGTACAATTTTAATAAATTTCAATAGATCAACCAGCTTCTCGCCCATTTCCGGCGAGAGGCCGACGGGTATCGTAAAATCGCGCCAGTCACGAAATCCGGCATCATTCATGCTAGCCACTTTGCACCAGACACTTTATGGCATTTTTTCATCACAAAATGGAAATAAAGCAGCTGTAAAATTCCACCCGATGTGTCTAGAGGAGGTGTGAATGGCTGAATGATGAACAAAAAAAATGAGAGTAAAACCAAAACTTATAAAGGGAATGCAAACAAAATGAAAGCAGAGGTTATGGTGTGAAATTGTTGAATTCAACAATGTATCCAGAATTGTCTAATCAAAAGTTGAGGTGCTGTTTTTCAAGCTTACAATGAGCTTCATTGGAACACTGCAGGAAGCCAAGTTCAGAGTGGAAGCCAGGTGGTGAATTAAAATGACAGATAACAGAAGCTTGGGGTATATTGAATGGATGTGTTTGCAAAGCTGCATTTGATTTCCTCAGTGTAAAGCAGACTGCTTTGTGAGCAGTAAATCCAAAATACTAAATTAAAAGAAGTACATATATCCTGCTGTTTCACATGAAAAGAGTATTTAGGGCCTTGGACAGTGAGAAGGGAGGATTTAAAGGGTGGGTGTCGAATCTTCTGTACTTCCATAAAAAGTTACTAATGGAAGGGGAGCGCATGTTGTGGATGGTTAACAAGTGGATCAGGGTGTCAGGGAGGGAACACTGAGCGTGATTTACCACATAACTGGCTGTGTATCTTGCAGTGATGGGGGACATCCCTCCATAGGCCAATGGCAGAATCTTTTGGTCCCATTGTCATCAACAGGGTTTCCCGTTAAATGCACCCCTCACTACCAGGAAACCAGCAGTGGGTTGCATCATTCGTGGGACTGGAAAATCGGACCGGCATGAACAGCCAGAAGATTCTGATCGGTGTTTCCTGAATACTGAAAACTATAAGCGGTGGTGTGGGATTTTAGCTGGAATGAAAATGCTCTTGTGACCCTGAGTCCAAATTCAAGGAATCCTGGAATTAAAAGTATAATGATGACCATGAAGTCATTGTAATTTGTGATATAAATCCGTCTGGCTCATTAATGTCCTTTAAGGAAAGAAACCTGCTGCCCTTACCTGGTCTGGCCTGACGCGTGATTCCAGATCTTAAATGCCATCTGAAATGGCCTAGCAAGCTTCACGCTTACCGACCTGCCTGCCCCAGATACATTTATCTATGATCGTATCAACAGGAGTGACTACCACATTTGTGAGAGGGGCACCCAGAAAGCTGTATTTTTGATGCAAAAATATTCCCTGGACCTGAAGAGATAAATTCAATAATGGGGGGAAAAAAACCTTTTACAGCCTTCTGCAAGCCATGGGGAACTGTTGCTGGTTGACTTTTCTTGGTCCAATCGCGTATGTTTAATTGCATCCCCCCCTCTCCATCCTCCACATCTCCTGAAGAGGTGGCTTGCAGCAATAATGAATGCCTCTGCCTGCCAACCAGAGACAGCTATCTGGTGCATAATCCTTCACAGCAATTAAACTAGTCAAGTTTTCCTAATTTTCACCAATCTTACTGGGACCTGATGCTTGCTTGTTAGAGTGAGGTACAGTGTCCCAGAACAAAGGATTCCTACAGTGATGCAGAATCACTTGCACAGTTCCAATGCCTTAAGTATTAATGACAACCATTTCACTCCAAACCACGTGTGAAAGAGTAAAAGCTCGTGTATTGTTTAGTCAAAGTTTCAAAAATCACTGGCTAATCATTACCGCTCCCACCAAGTTGCTTTCTTCTGTTCATGCAAATGTACCAATCATTCTAGGATTGGTAAAACAATAATATGGGTTTTTTATTTGAAGATAAGGCTATATTGCACACAATGCTAACTGGGAAGATATGTAGAACATGACTGATCTGTCAGAATGCTGCTTTGTTTACTTATTGAGAACAAAGGATTGTGCATGACATCCTGTCTCATGGTGGATAGTCATATGTTAAGTCTGAGACTGCCGGTGGGGTGGCTTAGCTCCAAAGGACGCCCACAAAGGCAAGCCACAGGACCAAATAACGGTTTATGGACAAACTGTTCTTCTCGCACTCCAGCCCTCAGCTGCCACTTAGGGACAGATTCCTGGGTAGGTCAACCCTCGCCCCAGGTCATCTGATCCATCTCTTAAAAGGGCTACATAACAAGATGGATCCTTTAAAGAGACATCACTACACTTCTGACCTTTAGGTAGACTTGGGGATCCTTCATGCTAACATAAGTTTGACGAGTTTTTTTTTGCGTGCTTAGGGATTTTTGGATTTTTTTTAAAGTTTAGCTTGGTTCTCTCCCCTCCTGCACGTGTGATCCCCTTATTAATGAGCAGCTTTTCCACTTCCTCATGTAAGTGAGTTTTCTATAGTATGGTTTAGCGGGCCATCATAGCTGATCCCAAACCTGGTCTCACTCAAGCAGTACTCTCGATTCTCTCACTTGATCTTACTTCCGCCTCAGCTGAGATCAGCTGTTGCAGGCCAGCGGCAAGCCTTGGGACTTGCTGGGCATGTGTTTGGGTTAACTCGTCGGGCCACTGATTGTTTTCAATCTTTGCCAGCTCGGAGGTAGGTCAGTTGACCACATCAGTAAACCCAGTGGAATTTCTAAAACTCAGTTCATTTTGAGATGTCACAGCTCATGCATTTGTATGTCCTTCTGTTGTTAGTAGTATTGATTTAGTATCAAATAAAGTTTCTTTGAGGTTAATGAACTGATTTTCCAAAATAAACAACATGCTACAGCAAAACATGATAACCATTGCAATTAACCTTTACTTTTTTCATCCTTTTCCTGTCACAATAGTTAGCATGCATTGGCATTAATACTCCTATTGCTTATTAGCCAAGGCAGTATATCTGTATAGTTTCCAACTTTCCCAAATCAACAGTGGTTAAGCTATTTTCACAACTTGCCATGATCCTGCAGAGGAGGATAACTTATTATCGCTTTTCTTGATTGACTTAACACAAATTGGGAAACAAACCCTGTTCACTGCGCTGTCTGCTAACCTCACTCTTTGCATCCCCAGCTATGCCCCCCATAACCATATGTTGTTATCCTACTGAACTACAGTAATGGTTCTTGAAGGTCAGTAATCTTGTAATTGGTTCTTGTTACTCTTTGTAATTGGAGTATCTGCATATGTTAGCCTGTTGTTGTTCTTTTTATTATTATCCCTGTGGGGAATTGTAAACCAACATAACCAAATTGTCCAAACCACCACAGATGAAGAAATTACTAATATGGTTTCATTTTTTGTAGCTTTTACATAAACACAAATCAGAATTCATATAAATTGAACATCAATTATTCAACAAATTACAGTTTGTACAAATTGTAAATTATATACTGAATAGCAGATATTCCATATGATCTAACAAGATTACAAGCATTCATATAACTCCCATATAAACATGTCACTGCCTGCAATTTCTCAATTTTTTCAACTCAACCTCTAGAGTGTAAGATCTCTTACTTTTCTTACTCAATGGATTTGGTTGTCGAGTTACCAGTAGCTCAACTGCATCCAAGTTCCCCAGAGACAAAGAGCACATTCCTACAGAATCTTCTTAGTTATGTTCACAATAGTCTTGATGGCACAGATTCCCCAGATGCTCCTATATCTTACTGTTTTAATAGAGTGTCTTACTCTTGTTGAATGGTCTAGTTGGTCAAGCAAAATTAAAGCATGGCTGTCAAATAGTCCTATGCACAATCCCTGCCCGAACCTTGGCTCCAGCTTTCTGGCCCTTTTCATTATTACGTAAGCATTGCTCAGTGTAAGTGTGCCTTCTCTGTTTTCCCCTCTGCTGCAACTCTCATTTGTGTCTTACCACACGGCTTCTGTCTTAATTTCTTTGTGTCAGCACTGCTTCCAGGTCAAACGTCATCAAGTCACATGGAGCATTATTTCTGAAAATCAAAGAATATTACAATTGATCAAACTCTTTAAAGCCTTTTTCAAAGACTTCCTGGACATTTTAAAGAAATTACAAAATTTTCTTACAGTACTGTTTCTAGGTCAAACATTTTCACACTTTGTTACAGTCTTCCTTTATTTTTTAAAAAATTCTTTCAAGGGATGTGGATGTCAATAATAAGTACAGTATTGGTTCCATGTTCCTAATTGCCCACGAATAGCTTAAGAAGCCACTAAGTTCATGGGCAATTAGGAACGTGGAACCAATACTGGCCTTATTAGGCAATGTGGTTGAATCATTGGCCAGCCCGGGACCCCCACAATGCTGCCCCTCCAACCCTCCCCCATGGCCCAATCGCAGCCCCCACAACAATCCCCCAGCAAGCCCTGATATCACCCGTCCATCACAAACCCAGAGCGCCCCAATGCCCAGCACCCCACCCCCCTGGCAGTGGCGATACCCCCCATCTCCCTAACCCCAGCAAACACCACCCCCCCTCTGGTACCTCCCTCCCCTGGGGAGTCCCTAGCCCCCCTCCCCCTCCTCGGCACACAAAACCACCCCGCCCCCCAGCCCACCCCGATCGCTGCCCTCCCTCCATCCCAGACCGATCCCAATGCAGAGTGGCAGCGGGACCCCCATCCCCACTGATTGCCCCTAGGTCCTGCTGACAAATGGCAGTGCCAAGGTGCCTTCTGGGCATAGGTGCTTTGCCCCTTGGGCAGTGCCGGGGAGCACAGGGTGGCACTGCCAGGATGCCCATGCCCAGAGGTACCTTCCCCCTGCTGCACAGTCCCCTGCAGGGCCCCGATTGCTCCCCCCCCCACTTCATTCCACAGGGTCTCCTGCAAGTTCCTTAAGTGAAGTCTGAACCCCACTGGAACAAAGTACTCCTGGCGGGGTGAGAGATTCAATTGGGACCGGTAAGTTCCCGATAATTACACTTAAACTACATTTAAAACATATTAAAAATAGATTTAAATTACTTACCTGCCTTCCAGTTGGTTTCCAGTGTGGTCTGACCTACAACTATTTGCCAGCTCTGGGAGATGCGCATGCATTCCCGGCGCATGTGCAAATCCCAGAATAAGGCCGTTGACGCACACCTCCCACCCCGACCTGCCGGAAAAGCTGCAGGTCGCAATGGGAGAATCACGGTTTATGTTGCCAGAGTACTAGCCTGGCCCTCGTGATTACTAGTCAAATGACACTACATAATGCTATTGTCTCTCCAGTTTATTCCTGTATGTCGTTGACTTGTTGGCCACTCTGTGTAGTTACTCCATTTAGTTGTAAGCCACTCTCCGTGGTCTCCGGTTCAGTTATACAGCTTTATTCCTCAATGGAAAAACTGAAACGTGTAGACGAACAGTTTTTCCTAGAAGCTCAAACACATTAGACCCTGAAAGTGTGAGTACAGGCAGATAAAGCCAGAAAAATTGCCAGCTACATTTTGATGGTCAGACACTATGGGCAGGATTTTATGGACTCGCTCGACTCGAGACTGGAAAATCCTGCCCGAGGTCAATGATGGCCTTCACCCACTCCGATTCCCATGGCAGACCAGGCAGAAGAATTCCGGTGTATCTCTCTTGCCTCAGAGAGACAATGGGTTCAAGTTCCACTTCAGGAACTTGAGCACATAATCCATGCTGACACTTCACTGCAGTCCTGAGAAATGTTGCACTGTTAAGAGGTTTCATATTTTGAATGAGGTGCTAAACTGAGGGCTGCCCTCTTAGATGGAGTTAAACAATCCCATGGCACTTTTTGAAGAAGAGCAGAAGATTCTTCCAGTCATAGAGGCATAAATCATAGAGCGCAGAAAAGGCCCTTTGACCCATCAAGTCTGCACCAACAATAACTATCACTAAAAGCAAGCTAATTCCATTTTTCTATACTTGTCCCATATAGTTGAGTGTTACATATTTCAAGTGCTCATTCAAATACTTCTTTCACTCTGAGTGAAAATATGCTTTCTCAAATCCTCTCTGAATCTCCTGCCCCTTACTTTAAAATTATGTCCCCTCATGATTGATCCCCATGAACAAGGTCAACAGCTGCTTCCATTTCACCCTGTGCATAACCCCTGTAATCTTCAATATCTCAGTCATGTCCCCCTCAGCCTTCTCTGCTCTAAAGAAAACCATCCAAGCCTATCTTAGTGTCTGTTTACAGCTCAAGTGCTCCATCCCAGGCAACATTCTGGTGAATCTCCTCTGTACCCCCTCTAGTGCTATCACAGATTTCCTATAATGAGGTGACCAGAACTGCACACAGTACTCCAGTTGTAGCCTAATCAACGCTCTGTACAACTCCAACATTACTTGTTTGCTGTTCTACTCTGTGCCACGACTGATTAAAGCAAGTGTCCTGTACGTCTTCTTAACTAACTTATTCAAATGCTGTGCTAATTTCAGGAATCTGTGAACAAGTACCCCAAGATCCATCTGTTCCTTTGAGCTTCCCAGTGTCCTGCCATTCATTAAATACTCCCTCGTCTTATTTCTTCTTCCAAATACACCACTTTGCACTTATTAGGGTTAAATACCATCTGCCACTGCTCTATCCATCTCATCAACCCATCTATATCTTCCTGTAATCTACGACCATCTTCTTCACTATTAACCACTTTACCAATCTTGCTGTTGTCTGCAAACTTGTTTAACATTCTTCCCACATTTTCATTTATCTCATTTATGTATATAATAAAGAATAAAGATCCCAGTACTGATTCTTGTGGTACACCACTGGGCACCAACCTCCAGTTACTCAAACAGCCTTCTACAGTTACCCTTTGTGTTGTAATACTAAGCCAGTTTCTTATCCATTTCGCCAAGTTTTCCTCAATGTCAACAAAATGAAGGAGATTGTCATCAAATAGCAAGTGTAAAAGAGAGCATGCCCTGGTCTACATCAATGGGGACAAAGTAGAAAGGATTGAGAACTCCAAGTTTTTGGGTGTCCAGATCACCAACAACCTGTCCTAGTCCCCCCATGCCGGCACTATAGTTAAAAAAGCCCACCAACACCTCTACTTTCTCAGAAGACTGAGGAAATTTGTCATGTCAGCTACGACTCTCACTAACTTTTACAGATGCACCATAGAAAGCATTCTTTTTGGTTGTGTGGCTTTTGCTCCTGCTCCTGCCCTGCTCTCCCAATCCATCGCGTAAACCAGCCTCCCATCCACTGACTCTGTCTACACTTCCCACTGCCTCAGCAAAGCAGCCAGAATAATTAAGGACCCCACGCACCCCAGATACTCTGTCTTTCACCCCCTTCCTTTGGGGAAAAGATACAAAAGTCTGAGGTCATTTACCAACCTACTCAAGAAGAGCTTCTTCGCTGCTGCTGTCAGACTTTTGAATGGACTAACCTTGCATTAAGTTGATCTTTCTCGACACTCTAGCTATGACTGTAACACTACATTTTGCAATTTCTCATTTCCTTCTCTATGAATGGTATGTTTTCTCTGTATAGCGCACAAGAAACAATACTTTTCATTGTGTGTTAATACATGTGACAATAATAAATCAAATCAAAAGTTTCCCTGAATTCTATGTGCTTTAACCTTCTCAATCAGTCAGAGCTTTCAATACCTCCCCATTTCCTATGTCAAAGTATGCACGTTCCTCACAGTCCCTTTTCCTGAATTCCATACCTACGTTCTCCTTTTCCCAAGTGAAGATTGAAGAGAAGTATTCATTTAACATCCTTCCAATATCCTGCGACTTCCCACACAGATTGCTCCCTTTGTCCCTAATGGGCCCTACTTTTTCTCTGGTCAACCTCTTCCCTTTATATTCAAAGTACCTTAGAATTCACCCTAATCCTATTCACAAGTCCTTTTGCATGTCCCCTTTTTCCTCTTATAATTATTTTCTTAAGTTCCTTCGTATAATTCCTGTGTTCCTTTAGGGCCACAGCTGAATTGCTCCCTTTGGACATGATAAAAGCCTTTTTCTTCTTCCTGTTTCAGTTCTAAATTGTCCTAGCCATCCAATGTTCCCTGAACTTATTGTCCATACGTTTCCCCCGAAAGACTGCATGTTGGACCAGTAAGCTCCCCAGCTCCTTTTTGAATGCCGCCCACTACTCTGCTGTAGACTTACCCTCAAGAAGCTATTTCCAGTCAACTTTGGCCAGATCCTGCCTTATTTTAATAAAATATACCTTTCCCCAACCTAAAGCTGTCTTTTGCAGACCACCTCTTTCTTTGTCCATAACAAATTTGAACCATACCATATTGTGGTCGCAATCACTAAAATGCTCCCCCACTGTCATATTGAACACTTGTCCGACTTCATTCCCTAGAACCAGATCCAGCACCATGCCACCCCTTGTTGGGCCTTCCACATTTTGATACAAAAACGTCCCCTCAATACACTTCAAGAAATCCATCCCCTCTAAACCCTAATCACTATGACTATCCCAATTTATGGTGGGAAAGTTGAAATCCCTGATTATTACTCTTACACATCACTGTGAATTGTCACCTTATTTGCTTCTCTATTTCCTGCTGACTCTTTGGGGTCCTATAATATACTCCCAGCAATGACTGCCCCTTTTGTATTTTTAAATTCTACCCACACAGCCTCATTTAAAAATCCTTTCAAGATATCACATCTCCTTATTACTGTAATTGGCTCCTACACCATCTCTCTTTTTCCACCCTCCTCTGTCTCGACTAAAAATCCTATAGCCCGGAATGTTGAGTTGCCAGTCCTGCCCTTCCCTCAATCATGTTTCTGTGATGGCGACAGTATCACATTGTCACCATGTCGATCTATGCCTTTAACTCATTAGTCCTGCCAATATATATCCCTGAATCAATATTACTGAAACAGGTTTATCTCACTGTTGTTTTTTGAGAGCTTGCTGTGCAAAAATTGGCTAAGTTTCTACATTACAGTATCAGTGTGTCTGTGTGACTCACCTCTGAGAATCTACTATTCTTTGATCATCTTGCCCTGATATTTACCATTCCTGTGTTTATTTCACTAGTCCTGATCTGTGTTTTAATCTATATATATTGCAGCCTTCTATTCTGAGATACGTTTTGGTGCAAAGCATTATTTGGCTTGAACAGACTGTGCAGTTGATAATTTGTAAATAGATAGTGACTTTGCTGATTATATTGTGGCAATATAGCATGACAATATATGGCTGCACTGACTACTCAAACTATGTTGTTTCTCACAGTCAGTATCATCTCATACCAGTGAAATACACCAGAGAGCAAGAGTTCATCTCCAGTTCAATTAGAATATTTTGCTTCCATCTTCCAAGTGAGATTTGCAGCATGTTCTCACCATTATGACCTGATTAGGCAGTTAATCATAGCAGTAGGTATTCTATATACTGTGACATGTTAGGTGCTAATCATTATCACAGTGAGGAATGGTAACTGACTGATCTAGCCACTAAGTATGGAAGAAAGAAGAAAACTGGAAGAGAGAAATTTATTGAATTATTATTATTGAGTATATTGTACATGACTGCTCCACAGATGCAAAGATGGAATGATTAATTGGATAAAACTGGGATTGGAAGATTGAAGGCAGGAGGAGGACTGAGTGAAGCAAACTAATTTTACTGAAATAGAGATCATAGATAGAATAATTTTATATTGAGAGTCCTAATCTCCCTCCTCTTTCTATTTTGCATAATTTCCTTTGATCTCTCTTCTTCTCCATCTCACTTTTTCCTGCTCTCACTATATTCTTTACTTGCAGTCATATCCCATCTGTCACTTTTTTGTTCATCTCTCCTCAATCCTGCTGCCTCCCCCTTGCAGTGTGTCTCAGACTATCTTGTATCCATTTTCTGTCACTATTCTACATATTCACTCTCTCTCTGTCCTACTCCTAACCTGTCTTACGATCTCTCCTCACTTCCCCTTCTATTCAACTCCTCCTTTCCGCTCTGGCTGCTTCACTCATTCTTATTTTTGTGCAGTTCTATATGTTTGCCAATCGAGTGCATGTTCTCTTCTTACTGAATCTTTTATCCCCCTCTAACTCACTAACTCCTAATGACTGTTACTCATTCTGCCCCTTTTGCTCTCACCCACCATCCCTCTGTCTCATGCCTTTGTCTCACCTTTTAGCCATATTCTACCTCTCACATTGACTCCCACACACCCTGCTCCCTAACTCACAATGACTTCTTTCCCTGTCTCTCTCTTGTTTGTTCTCTTAAATAGCCCTGGATTACAGATTATCATGTCAGATCAGTCATGATCTCATAGAATGGCAAAGCAGACACAATAGGCTGAATGGCCTACTTCTGTTCCTATATCTTATAGGAGAAAATCTTTCAGAGATTTGCGACATCATTTATCAGGAAAATGTTGAAATACATCACTCACAAAGTGGTGACAAGACAATTAGAAACTCATTATCAAATATTTTTATGAAAGAGGAATCTTGCTTGACAAAACTATTAGAGTTTTTTGGGGGTTGTAACTAGTAGGACAGTTAGAGGGGAATCAGTGGATCTATGGTATTTTTACAAGGGATCACACAATAGGTTGTTGCACAAGCTAAGGACTTGTGGGGTTAGGTAATACATTAACACAATGAGAAGATTGATTTAACAACAAAAACAGAGTATAATAGAGAGAGGAAGGGCCTGAGTAGCTCCTTCTGTCAGTGCAGATTCAATGGGCTGAATAGTCTCCTTATACGCTGTAGGTTGTGTGTTGCTATTGGTTGGGAATCAGACTCAGTCATAAAGAAGAGGAGCTGAAATTCTTTGAGAGGAAGACAGAGTTTGAAGGAATTTGTGATTGAGTGTAATTATCAAAATCTGATTGGACAGCTGAGCCAATTTGTAAGATCTGTTTTAGTGGCATTTAAAGTGCAATTTACAGTTTATATTCAATCATAATTTGCCTGTTAATTCTTGTTTGACTCTTGTTAATTCTGGGTGTTATGGTATAGGATACATAATATTTACTATTTGCCTTGTTAACGCTTGCATAATAAAAATCTTCCGTTACGTAGAAACATAGAAAATAGAATCATATGACTTCATTCTTTTAGCAAATAACCAGGATTCCAAATTGCTTTTTTTAAAAATAAAAGTTGCTTGTCTCTACTGACATAGTGACATTTTGTGAATAACTAAGAAAACAGTGCTGAGTGTACACTATCCAAGTTAGTTTATGATACAAAGCTAGGTAGAAAAATAAGATGTGGAGAAGATACAGAGGGCAAAGCTTTTTCAGCCTGCTGGAGGCAGATTCAGAAACATGTGAGATCCCAGAAATTGACATTGGGTTAGGACTCCATCTTTGCCTGAGATAAGATTGATGGAGAGCAGAGAGCTGTTTGGATCTCAAATAAAAGCAAAATACTGTGATGCTGAAAATCTGAACTAAAAACTGTAGAATTATATGGACTCAAAATGTTAACTCTGTTTCTTTCTCCACAGCTGCTGAGTTGATCCAGTATTTTCTGTTATAATTACCTCTTTGGATCTGTTGGAAAGTAATTAAAAAGTTGTTGAGGTTGTTAAGAAGACAATTATTGTTGTCTTAACCCTAAATCCCAAATTTCCCCATCAGGGAACCTGTTTCCCGACCTGTTGGCAATGCACCAGGATCACTAAAGCGAATGCACAGTGAGTAGAGCTTTTCCATTTAAGGTGACAAGTTCTGAAAGCTTTGATCAGTTATTCTGAAGAGCTCCAGTCATGGCCATTGAGAAACTAATGATTGCCAACTTCATGGAAGGCACCTCATCTGTCTCGCAGTTGCATTTCCCAGTTGTCAGTCTTTCCAATGGCATGGGAGTAGCTTATGCATACAAACATTAGAACATATGAATTAGGAGGAGGCCCTTAGCCTCTTGAGCTGGCTCTACTATTCATTAAGAGCATGGCTGATCTGATTGTAACTTCAACTCCACATTCCCACCTACCCTGATAACATTTCATCTCCTTGCTTGTGTAGAATTCAGGTCTGGATGGACTTCACCCTAAGATCTTGAAAACAGTGGCTGCTGAGATAGTTGATGCTCTGGTTTTAATTTTCCAAAATTCTTTTGATTTGAGAAGCCCCATTAGATTTGAATATAGCAAACATAACTCCTTTATTTAAATAGGTCGGGAAATAGAAAAAGGCAAACTATTAGCCAGTTACCGCAGCGTTTATCTTTGGAAAAATGTTAGAAGTTGTTGTTAGGGTTGTTGTAGCAGGGCACTTACAAAAATTCAAAGCAATCAGGCAGCGTCAACATAGTTTTGTAAAAGGGAAATCATGTTTGATTTGGTTATTGGAATTCTTTGTGCAGTGGGTAAAGGGGAACCAATAGATGTACTATATTTAGACGGCATTTGATAAGGCACCACATCAAAGGTTATTGCGGAAAATATAAGCTCATGGTGAAGAGAGTAACATATTGGCATGGATTGAAAATTGGCTAGTTAACAAGAAAAAGAGTAGGCATAAATGGGCTTTTTTCTGGTTGGCAGGATATAATAAGTGGGATCAATCAGTGCTGGCCCCTCAGCAATTTAAAATTTATATAAAAGACTTGGATGAAGGTGCTAAATTTGCTGATGACACAGAGATCAGTAGGAAAGTAAGTTGTGAAGAGGATGTAAGATGGTCACAAAGGAGCATAGATAGGTGAGGTGAGTGGGCAAAGATCTGGAAAATGGAGTATAATGTGGGCAAACATGAAATTTTGACAGGAAGAATAAAAAAAACTTATCTAAATAATGAGAGGTTGCCTAGGTCTGCAATTCAGAGGCATGTGGGTGTTCTAGTGCATAAATCACGAAAGGCTAGCATGCAGGTACAGCAAGTAGTTAGGAAAACTACAATAAAGTTATTGTTTATTGTGAGGGGAACTGATTACGAAAGTAGAAAAGGTTGTGCTTCAGTTGTATAGAGCATTGGTGAGACCACATCTGGAGTATTGTATACAATATTGATTTAAGGAAAGATGTAAATGTGTTGGGAGCAGTTTGGAAATGGTTCACTAGACTAATATCTAGAATGGGCACGTTGTTTTATGAGGAAAGGTTGAACAAGTTAGGTTTGTGTACACTGGAGCTTAGAAGATTAAGAGTTGACTTGATTGAAACCATTAAAACCCTGAGGGCCTTTGACAGGATGGATGTGGAAAGGATGTTTCCTCTTGTTGGAGAATCTAGAACTCGGGGTCAGTGTTTAAAAATAAGGGATTCCTCTTTTAAGACAGAGATGAAGAGACATTTTTCACTCTGGTTGTGAATCTTTGGAGCGCTCTTCCTCCAAAAGCAGTGTCTTTGATTATTTTCAAGGCAGTGTTAGATTCTTGGTTAACAAGGGGCTGCAAGGTTATCAGGGCTAGGCAGGAATGTGGGAGTTTAGGTTATAATCAGATCAGCCATGATCTAATTGAATGGCGGAGCAGGCTTGAAAGGCTAAGTGGACGCCTAATTGGTATGTTTGTAAATTTGACCTATCTGTTCAAAGATTCTATTCAAAGGTGCGAGAGGGCAGTAGGTTGAGAGTAAATGTTGTCTGCCTGGATGGGCCTGTGAGGTACCTGCAAGGAGAGGGAAATTAATGGAGTTGCAAGATGTGTTGACCTGAGGAGAATGATGTTCAAGTCAAAACTTGGGACATGACTCCTGAAAATGTTACACCATTCATCTTTCATTCCCTCCTGAGGTCTCGATTCTCTTGGTGCATTCTGTTCAGGTTGGAGTGCCACACACCTTCTGCTAGCATCCTTGGCCTCTGACATCCACATCCACCTGTTTGAAAAGTTTTGCTCTTCCTCTGGGCTTTGGGGGAGTTCACTTCACTGCATCTCCTTAGACCCCTCAGCAGGACCTCCAAATAAGAGAGACCCAGAGGACAGCCTTCCAGTGTCACTCCTCCTTTGTTGCTGCCTCAATAATCAAAACATGCATTTGGAATCCATGCCTTAGACCCTTTAAATCCTTGATCAGAATAGATATGTCATCCTGCCTAGCCCTGCTAATTGTTCTGGAAGTCTGGAGGAGGGATGATTATTGGCTTGCTTTAGTAAAGAATTATTGCTGGAAATGTTAGGTTCCAGATCTGAAAATTCTTCCACCATTCTGGCAAAGACCAAGGTGATAAGATTAGTCACAAAAGGACATACAGGTACCAGACCCCTTATTTGGCATTCTAAAATCCAGAAGGACCTAAAAACCAGCTACGTACTTGGGAATGAAACCCTTTTATTCTTTATTTTTTCAGCAATGTTTTATGCACGCTAGGCCTAGGACCCAAAATCCATAAAATACCCAAAATCCAGCACACGTTCCTGTGCTTCCCAGATAAGTGGTCTGGAACCTGGAGATAAGTGAATGGTGAAAAAGGTGGCAAATAGAGTATAACTTGGAGAATTGGCATTGCCTGATGCCCAGTGGACAGTGCCAAGATGCCCCTTGGGCAGTACCAGGAGCCCAGGCTGGCACTGCCAAGGTGGCAATGCCTGGGGTACCTCCTGGCACCTGACACTCTGGGAGGACACGATGACTTCCCTTCACTCCAGTGGGGTCAGGATTAGAAGCTAACAGGCCCAGAGATTTCAGATGCAGTGCTGCCCAGTGAGGTGTCTCCTACAAAAGCAGCGCAGTGAGCTGGGAGAATCGCCACACACCCCTTCCCCCCATAGTGGGAAACAATGAATTAATGCTGTACTGAGAATTATTGCTGTATAGAGAGATTTGACTGTCCTCATTCAAGAAAGCACAAAGTTAACATGCTGAAGTTGGGAAGATAATTTGCAAATTGACCTTTATTACATTAAATTGGAATACAAGAGTAAAGACGTCTTTCTATAGTTGTACAGAACTGTTGTTCTGGGATGCTGCATCTAGTTTTAGCTCTGCATGTAAGGAAGGATAAACTGCCATAGAGAGGGTGCAAAAAAGATTCACTGAACTGATTTCTGGGATGACGGAGTTGCCCTGAGGATAGATTAACTAGAATGGTCCAATACCTCTTTAGAGTTGAGAAGAATGAGAGGTGATCTTATTACAACATACAAAATTCGAAGAGGGCTTGTCAGAATAAATGCTGAGAGCTTATTTTCCCAGGCTGGAGAGTCTAGGAGCAAGGCGGATCGTCTAATGACTAAGGGAATGTACATTTAGGACTGAGATGAAGAGAATTTTTTCACTGAATGTTGTGAATCTTTAGAATTCTCTGAGTTGTTTATGTTCAATCATTGAGTAAATTCAAGACTGAGACTGACAGATTTTTGGACTTTAAGGTCATCAAGGGATGTGGGAATCTAACAGCAAAGTGGAGATGAAGATCAGCCATGATCTTAAATGGAGTACAGTCTCGAACAAGCATATGGCATGTTGCTGATCCTTTTGTTATGTCTCTAGGTTACATTTCCAATGACAATATAGTGACCCCAGTAGAAATGTTGGATGTTTAAGGACAAGATCAGGATCAGTTCTATCCCTCAACATTCAACACTCAGTGTGGAATTTTGCCACTTTTTGACGAAGTGTCATCTCAGGCAGAAAAAGCGCCTGCCGGTGCTGTTGGTGGACTTTCCCGTCATATTTTTAAACTGACTATAGAATCATAGAATCCCTACAATGCAGAAGGAGGCCATTTGGCTCATTGAGTCTGCACCAACCACAATCCCATCCAGGCCCTATCACCGTAACCCCACATATTTACCGCTGGTCCCCCTGACACTGAGGGAGAATTTAGCATGGCCAATCAACCTAACCCGCACATCTTTGGACTGTGGAGGAAACCGTAGCATCCAGAGTAAACCATTTCAGACACGGGGAGGATGTGCAAATTCCACACAGACAGACCCCGAGGCTGGAATTAAACTCGGGTCCCTGGCACTGTGAGGCAGCAGTGCTAACCACTGTGCCACCATGCTGCCCCTTGGTGTCCCACAATGCCATTCTGGTGGGAAGGGCACTGACAGAGCCGCCCCGCCAGAAACGTAGATTTTTGAAAGATTGGGCTGATGTAACAGAATACACCCACTCCACACAACCACCCCTTCCCTCCACCACCCATCAATCACACCACGGAACCCCCCTGCTTCCACCATGGAACTTGTAGGGCGGCGTTAGGACTATATCAGGGTACTTCCCAGCTATAAACTTCCCCGCCCCCTCCCCCAACCAGGATCTGTACTCAACTTGTGCCTCCAGCAGATTCTGGCGGACCTGTCACTATTTGCCCTGTTGAGAAGGGTCAACAAGAGAGTTGCTGTTGGGTTCATGTCATTGAGTTAGGTTTACTCATGCTGCGAATCTCTTCCACCACCAACGAAGAGCTGCATGTCCTGCCCTCAGTACATGTCCTGATAAAGATATCTTCACCCACATAGTTTTTGGAACTATGATAACCTGCTCTTTTGAGGGTATAGATATCAATGAATGTTCAATAATAGCCAAAATAAGATCAGTTTCAAGTTTAAAAGAGCAAAGAACAAAGAAACTTACAGCACAGGAACAGGCCCTTCGGCTCTCCAAGCCTGCACCGACCATGCTGCCCGACTTAACTAAAACCCCCTAACCTTCCAGGGACCATACCCCTCTAGTCCAATGCTATTCATGTACTTGTCAAAGCGCCCCTTAAAAATCACTACTAAATCTGCCTCGTACATCTCCTTTAAACCTTGCACCTCACACCTTAAACCTCTGGCCCCTAGTAATTGACTCTTCCACCCTGGGAAAAAGCTTCTGACTATCCACTCTGTCCACGCTTCTCATAATCTTGTAGACTTCTATCAGGTCTCCCCTCAACCTCCGTCGCTCCAGTGAGAACAAACCAAGTTTCTTCAACCTCTCCTCATAGCTAATGCCCTCCGCACCAGGCAACATTCTGGTAAATCTTTTCTGTACACTCTCCAAAGCCTCCGCAGCCTTCTGGTAGTGTGGCGACCAGAATTGAACACTATATTCCAAGTGCGGCCTAACTAAGGTCCTATGAAGCTGCAACATGACTTGCCAATTTTTAAACTCAGTACTCAGGCTGATGAAGGCAGGCATGCTATTTGCCTTCTTGACTACCTTCTCCAGCTGCATTGCCACTTTCAGTGACCAGTGTACCTGTGCACCCAAATCCCTTTGCCTATCAACACTCTTAAGGATTCTGCCATTTACTGTATATTTCCTATCTGTATTAGACCTTCCAAAATGTATTACCTCACATTTACCTCAAAGATGCAATGCATTTTATTTCACACGATATAAATTTGCATATTCAATATTTATTATGTCAGTGGTCTTTGCTATTTTGGTCCAAAATCACTAACTTTCTTAAATTGCATGGTAATATAGAATCAATTCCAATTTTTATAATAGAAGGTGCTGAATTTTGATTCAGAATCTATGGCACTTTCTTTATTTGATAATGTTATGGAATTAATGGCCCTTCTTGTCAAGGATAATAACACATAATAATCGATAATATGTATTTTATTGTATATTAATACAGATCAATAGTCTTTCCTGTACTGGATATTGATAGGGATAGGAGACAACATGCGAGATGTAACAATAACCCAGCAGATTGCCATTGTGAGCAGTCAATTGTATTCCTTTGTCACTCCTAAGAATGGTTATAAAGTAAAGGATTGCAAATGCTGAAAACCTCAAACAAAAACAAAACATGCTGATAATACAGAATCAACATCCATAAAGATGTGCAGCCTTTGCTGGAACA
Organism: Carcharhinus amblyrhynchos; assembly: GCF_965287045.1. NCBI lineage: Eukaryota > Metazoa > Chordata > Chondrichthyes > Carcharhiniformes > Carcharhinidae > Carcharhinus > Carcharhinus amblyrhynchos. Next base: position 63,384,466 of record NC_137326.1, read on the forward strand.
GGGAGACAGATAATGTTCATTAGACTGAATGAATTGAAAGGGGAAGAGGGAGGAGCAGGTGAACTGACAGGCTGCACATTTCCCCTATCACTGAGAGAGATTCAAAGATTCATAGGCAGGAAGTAGGGTTTTGAAGAGGAGGTGATGTACACTAATCAACTGAGTGCAACTGTGAAAGAGATTAAGAGGGAAAAAAAACACAAAATATAACTCAGTAGGATGTGTAAAGACACAGAGAAGGCAAACACACACACACACACACACACACACACACACACACACACACACACACACACACACACACACACACACACACACAGTTAAAACCTTGAAAATAGATGGAATTAAAGAGGAAGGTGGATAACAGTTACAGACTCGAGTTACCCTACTGGAATCTACAAGAATACAATATTAAATTCTTGGACACTTGCAAGCAATTTTGGAGAAAGATCATAAGAAAGTGAAAGCAAAACTGATTTTTTAAAAACATTTATTAAGAAAGTTTTGGAGATAAAGTTTTGGAATCAGTTTCCAGTTGGCTGGGAGGACAGATAAGTTATGCAACCAATGGTGTTAGTGTGTGGGGTGGGGCAATTGGAGGTGGGAGAACATGTGGTTAAACCTTCAGGAATAAATTTAACCAGAGTTGGCAACTCAACACATACAGACAGTGCTCAGACTAGAATGAGACACACAGAAAGGAATTTTTGCCATCAGGTGAGAAGCTCAGAGGGAGAAATCTGTTGACTTGGCACACCCATCTTAATGGAAACAACTCTGAATGCATGATTTTCACTTCAGATGCAGTTGACGGTGGTAACAGAAATGGGCGGGTGAAGAGTCAGGCAGGTTAAAAGGCCTGCCTCAGTTCTCTAACACATTTGCGCAGTTGTAAAAAGCCGATTAGACCTCACCCCTAAATACACTGTTCTGTGCCCTCTTATATCTCCATGCCACCTCCATGGCCAGTTCCAGTATCCATCATATACATTTGATGCTGACAAAATTCACTTTCAGAAATTTGAAATACCCTCAAATGGACAATTTGTTGTGAAAGCAAAACTAATCACATCAAAAACAGCTAATTATTTAATAATCTCTTAATCAAAAAATGAATTTAGCCTGGCAGTTCCCCCCCCCCCCCACCCCCACCCCCCACCTCCCCACTGAGATAAGTAGTTTGGGAGCTTTTGAAACTTAGCCAAACATGCATAACAGACACAGCTGTAATGATAGCCCGTGGGAAATGTCCACAATCACAACTGTAGCAACAGATGGCTAATGGTTTATTTTAAAATTGTACCAGATGGTCTGTCAATCAACGTAGTCCAGCAATCTATCTTTGTATTGCTTCAACTGAAAGCTGCAACCTATGGTGGTATTGTGGACAGTGAAGAAGGTTATCTAAGATTGTAAATGGGATCTTGATCAATTGGGCTAGTGGGCTGATGAATGGCAGATGGAGTTTAATTTAGATAAAAACGAGGTGATGCATTTGGGTAGATCAAACCAGGACTTACTCAGTTAATGGTAGGGCACTGGGGAGAGTTACAGAACAAAGAGATATAGGGTACAGGTTCATAGCTCCTTGAAAGTGGAGTCACAGGTGGACAGGGTGGTGAAGAAGGCATTCGCATGCTTGGTTTCATTGGTCAGAACATTGAATACAGGAGTTGGGATGTCTTGTTGAAGTTGTACAAGACATTGGCAAGGCCACACTTGGAATACTGTATACAATTCTGGTCACCCTATTATGGAAAAGATGTTATGAAACAAGAAAGAATGCAGAAAAACTGCTACCAGGATTTGATGGTTCGAGTTATGACAGGCTGGATAGACTAGCACTTTTCTCCCTGGAGCAGAGGAGACTTAGGGGTGCTTTTACGGAGGTCTATAAAATAATGAGGGGCATAGATAAGGTCAATCGTCAACATTCGGCTTTGTTGGAGACTCAGTGTGCACCCAATGGGTTGAATGGCCTCCTTCTGCACTGCAGCAATTCTACAGTTCTAGAGTCATAGAAACAGCCCAATTTGTCCATGCCGCCCTTTTTACCATCAGTAAGCTAATCCCAATTGTCCTCAGTTAGCCCATATGCCTCGATACCCATCTTACCCATGTAACTGTACCCATCTAAATGTTCTTTAAAAGACAAAACTGAACCCTCCTCTACTACTGCTTCTGACAGCTTGTTCCAGACACTCACCACTCTCTGCATGATTGTCCCTCTGGATCCTTTTGTATCTCTCCCCTCTCACCATAAACCTATGCCCTCTAGTTTTAGACTCTCCTACGTTTGGGAAAAGATGTTGACCTTATCTATACCATGAGACATAGGAGCAGAATTAGGTTACTCAGCCCATTGACTCTGATCAACCATTCAATCATGGCTGATATTTTTCTCATCCCTACTCTCCTGCCTTTTCCCAATAATCCTCTTATTAATCAAAAACCTATCTATCTCTGTCTTAAAGACACTCAATGACTTGGCCTCCACAGCTTTCTGCAGCAAAGAGCTCCACAGATTCACCATTCTCTGGCTGAAGAAATTCCTCCTCATCTCTGTTTTAAAGGATCGTTTAGCCTGAGCTTGTGCCCCCTGGTTCTAGTTTTTCCTACTCGTGAAAACACCCTCTCCATGTCCACTCTATCAGGCCTCACAGTATCCTATAAGTTTCAATAAGATACCCCCTCAACCCAGAGTTCTCCATCGCTCCTCATACAACAAGCTCTTCATTCCAGGGATCGTTCTTGTGAACCTTCTCTGAACCATTTCCAAGGCCGGTACATCTTCCTTAGATACAGGACCCAAAATTGCTAAAATACTCCAAATGAGGTTTGACTACGGCTTTATACCGTCTCAGAAGTACACCCCTGCTCTTGTATTCTAGCCCTCTTGACATAAATGCTAACATTGCATTTGGCTTCCTAACTGCCAACTGAACCTACACAAGGATTGGGAGAGGTTTAAATGTCAACAAAGATTGACAAAGAAGTTGATAAAGAAGGGTAGGAGAAACTATGAAGCTGGGCTAGCGCTTAATATGAAAAAGGATAGCAAGAGTTTTTATAAATATATAAAAAGGAAGAGGCTGGCTAGGGTGAATGTTGGACCCTTAGAGGATGAGAGGGGGGACTTAGTGATAGGGGATGGGGAAATGGCTGAGGTCTTGAATAACTTTTTTGTTTCGGTCTTCACGGAAGAGGACGTGAATAATTTGCCGGGTGTTAGCGACGGAAAGGTGGTAGGACTGGAGGGTCTCAATGACATTATTGTTACTAGAGAGGCGGTGCTCGACAGACTGGAGGGACTGATTGTGGACAAGTCCTCGAATGCATCCGAGGGTTCTGAAAGAAATGGCGGAGGCGATAGTGGATGCCTTGGTGGTTATTTTCCAAACGTCGCTGGATTCCGGGGAAGTGCCAGAAGATTGGAAAACGGCTAATGTTACGCTGTTGTTTAAGAAGGGTGGCAGGCAAAAGGCAGGGAATTATAGGCCGGTTAGTTTAACGTCTGTTGTAGGTAAAATGTTAGAATCCGTCGTCAAGGAGGAAATAGCGAGGCATCTTGAGGGGAATTGCTTGATAGAGCAGACGCAGCACGGTTTCGTTAAGGGGAAGTCGTGTCTGACAAATTTAGTGGAGTTCTATGAGGATGTGTCTAGGGCGGTGGATAGAGGAGAGCCGGTGGATGTGGTCTTTCTTGATTTTCAGAAGGCATTTGACAAGGTACCTCACAAGAGGTTATTGCAGAAGGTAAGGGGGCATGGAGTTGGGAGTAGGGTGTTAGCGTGGATAGAGGATTGGTTGTCAAATAGGAGGCAGAGAGTGGGGATTAATGGGTGCTATTCGGATTGGCGGTTGGTGACTAGTGGACTGCCCCAGGGGTCGGTGCTGGGGCCTCAGCTATTTACCATTTATATAGATGATCCGGAGGAGGGAACCGAGTGTATGGTGTCGAAATTTGCTGATGACACCAAGATTGGTGGAATGGCAAATTGCGCGGAGGGTGTGGAGAGTCTGCAGGAGGATCTAGATAGGCTGGGCGAATGGGCCAGGAAATGGCAAATGGAATTTAATGTTGGCAAGTGCGAGGTGGTCCACTTTGGTAGGAATAATGGTAGGAAGGACTATTACTTACGTGGCGAAAAACTGCAGCAGGCGACGGTGCAGAGGGACCTCGGGGTCCTTGTGCATGAGTCGCAAAAACCCAGCTTGCAGGTGCAGCAGGTGGTCAGGAAGGCTAATGGGATGCTGGCCTTCATAGCGAGGGGGATTGAATATAAAAGTAGGGAGGTCTTGCTGCGGCTGTATAGGGCATTGGTGAGGCCGCAGCTGGAGTACTGTGTGCAGTTTTGGTCGCCGCACTTATGCAAGGATATTTTGGCCTTGGAGGGAGTGCAGAGGAGGTTTACTAGGCTGATACCGGAGTTGAGGGGGTTGAGCTATGAGGAGAGGCTGAATAAACTAGGCTTGTACTCGTTAGAGTTTAAAAGAATGAGGGGAGATCTCATTGAGACGTATAAGATGATGAATGGGATGGATAGGATAGAGGTGGAGAGACTCTTCCCGCTCAGAAAGGACAGTAGGACTAGGGGGCACAGCCTCAAGATAAAGGGGGGGCGGTTTAGGACAGAGTTGAGGAGGAACTTCTTCACTCAAAGGGTGGTGAATCTCTGGAATTCTCTGCCCGTTGAAGTGGTGGAGGCTGCCTCGCTAAATATTTTTAAGACGCGGGTTGATGGGTTTTTGATAAGCGAGGGGATTAAGGGTTATGGGGAGAGGGCGGGAATGTGGAACTGAGCCACGACAGATCAGCCATGATCTTGTTGAATGGCAGGGCAGGCTCGAAGGGCTCAATGGCCTACTCCTACTCCTATTTCTTATGTTCTCATGTTCTTATGTTAACCTTAAGAGAATCTAGAACAAGGACCCCCAAGTCCCTTTGTGTTTCTGATTTTCTATTTAGAAACTAGTCTATACCTCCATTCCTCCTTCCAAAGTGCATAACCTCACAGTTTTTCACGTTGTATTCCATCTGCCACTTCTTTGCTCACTCTCCTAACCTGTCCAAGTTCTTCTACAGCCTCCATGCCTCCTGAATTCTACCTGTCCCTCTACATATCTTTGTTTCATCTGCAAACTTAGCAACAGTGCCTTAAGTTCCTCTTCCAAATCGTTAACATATACTGTGAAAAGTTGTGGTCACAGCACTGACCCCTGAGACACACCACTAGTCACTGGCTGCCATCCTGAAAAAGACCCCCCTTATCCCCACTCTCTACCTTCTGCCAGTCAGTCAATCCACTATCCATGCCAGGATCTTATCCTTAACACCTCTTAACTTATTTAATAGTCTCCTATGCGGCACCTTGTCAAAGGCCTTTTGGAAATCTAAATAAATCATATCTACTGGTTCTCCTTTATCTAACTTCCTTGTTACCTCCTCAAAGATCTCTAACAGATTTGTCAGGCATGACCTCCCTTTGACGAAGCCGTGCTGACTCAGTCCTATTTTATCATGCACTTTAAAGTACTCCGCAATCTCATCTTTAATAACGGATTCTGAAATCTTGCCAATGACTGAAGTCAGGATAACCAGCCTATAATTTCCAGTCTGCTGCCTCCATCCCTTCTTAAACAGCGGTGTTACGTTATCTACTTTCCAGCCTAAAAAAGCAATAAGGGGAGAGAAGATGAAATATGAGTGTAAGCTAGCTACTTTTCAGTCCTCTGGGACCCTCCCTGCCTCCAATGATTGCTGAAAGATCACCACCAATGCCTCCATAATTTCCTCAGCTATCTCTTTTAGAACACTGAGGTGTAGTCCATCCGGTCCAGGTGATTAATCCACCTTCAGATCTTTCAGTTTCCCCAAACCTTCTCCATAGTGATGGCCACTACACAGACCTGTGCCCCCTGATTCTGGAGCTCTGGCATCCCATTGGTATTTTCCACCGTGAAGACTGATGCAAAGTAATTGTTCAGTTCCTCTGCCATTTCTTTGTTTCGTATTATTACTTTGCCAGCCTCATTTTTCAGTGGCCCAATGTCTATTTTTGCCTCTCCCTTACCTCTTATAGATTTAAAATCATTTTTCCTATCTTCTTTTGTATTACTAGCTAGCTTACACTCATATTTCATCTTCTCCCCCCTTACTGCTTTTTTAGTTGCCCTCTGCTCACTTTTATAGGCTTCCCAATCCTCCAGCTTCCCACTAATTCTCGCCACTTTATATGCTTTTTCTTTTGCTTTTATGCTGTCCTTGAATTCTCTCATCAGCCATGGGTGCCTCATCCTCCTCTTAGCATGTTTCCTCCTCCTTGGGATGAATTTCTGTTGTGCCTTGAATAACTTTTTTGTTTCGGTCTTCACAGAGGAGGACGTGAATAATTTGCCGGGTGTTAGCCATGGAAAGATGGTAGGAGTGGAGGGCCTGAATGACATTAAGGAGAAAATAGCGAGGCATCTTGAAGAGAATTGTTTGATAGAGCAGACGCAGCACGGTTTCGTTAAGGGGAAGTCATGTCTGACGAATTTATTGGAGTTCTATGAGGATGTGTCTGGGGTGGTGGATGTGGTGTTTCTTGATTTTCAGAAGGCGTTTGATAAGATGCCTCACAAGAGGTTATTACAGAAAGTTAGGGGGCATGGAGTTGGGGGTAGGGTGTTAGCGTGGATAGGGGATTGGCTGTCAAGTAGGAGGCAGAGAGTGGGGGTCAATGGGTGTTATTCGGATTGGCGGTTGGTGACTAGTGGAGTGCCACAGGGGTCGGTGCTGGGGCCTCAGCTATTTACCATTTATATAGATGATCTGGAGGAGGGAACCGAGTGTATGGTGTCAAAATTTGCTGATGACACCAAGATTGGTGAAACGGCAAATTGTGCAGAGGGTGTGGAAAGTCTGCAGAAGGATCTAGATAGACTGGGCGAATGGGCCAGGAACTGGCAAATGGAATTTAATGTTGGCAAGTGTGAAGTTGTCCACTTTGGTAGGAATAATGGTAGGAAGGACTATTACTTACATGGCGAACGGTGCAGAGGGACCTCGGGGTCCTTGTGCATGAGTCGCAAAAACCCAGCCTGCAGGTGCAGCAGGTGGTCAGGAAGGCGAATGGGATGCTGGCCTTCAGAGCAAGGGGAATTGAATATAAAAGTAGGGAGGTCTTGCTGCAACTGTACAGGGCACTGGTGAGGCCGCAGCTGGAGTACTGTGTGCAGTTTTGGCCGCCGCACTTACGCAAGGATATTTTAGCCTCGGACGGAGTGCAGAGGAGGTTTACTAGGCTGATACCGGAGTTGAGGGGGTTGAACTATGAGGAGAGGCTGAATAAACTAAGCTTGTACTCGTTGAGTTTAGAAGAATGAGGGGAGATCTCATTGAGACATATAAGATGATGAATGGGATGGATAGGATAGAGGTGGAGAGACTCTTCCCGCTCAGAAAGGATAGTAGGACTAGGGGGCACAGCCTCAAGATAAAGGGGGGGGTGGTTTAGGACAGAGTTGGGGAGGAACTTCTTCACTCAAAGGGTGGTGAATCTCTGGAATTCTCTGCCCATTGATGTGGTGGAGGCTGCCTCGCTAAATATATTTAAGACACGGGTTGATAGGTTTTTGATAAGCGAGGGGATTAAGGGTTATGGGGAGAGGGCGGGAAAGTGGAACTGAGCCACGACAGATCAGCCATGATCTTGTTGAATGGCGGGGCAGGCTCGAAGGGCTAAATGGCCTATTCCTGCTCCTATTTCTTATGTTCTTATGTGCCTCCCGAATAATCCCCTAAAACTCCTGCCATTGAAGTTCCATTGTCTTCCCTGCTAGCTCCCTTTCCAATCAATTCTGGCCAGCTCCTCCCTCATCTCTTTGTAGTTACCTTTATTTAACTGTAAATAATCCAGCTTCTTCTTCTCAAACTGCCAGGTAAATTCTATCATATTGTGATGATCACTGCTCCCTAAGGGTTCCCTCACCTAGAACATAAAACATTACAGCACAGTACAGGCCCTTTGCCCTTGATGTTGCGCCGACCTGTGAAAACCAATCTAAAGCCCATCTAACCTACACTATTCCAGTATCATCCATATGTTTATCCAATGACCATTTAAATGCCCTTAATTGTTGGCGAGTCTACTACTGTTGCAGGGAAGGCATTCAATGCCCTTACTACTCTCTGAGTAAAGAACCTACTTCTGACATCTGTCCTATATCTATCACCTTCAATTTAAAGCTATGTCCCCTCGTGCTAGCCATCTCCATCCAAGGAAAAAGGCTCTCACTGTCCACCCTATCTAATGCTCTGATCATCTTGTATGCCTCTATTAAGTCACCTCTTAACCTTCTTCTTTCTAATGAAAACAGCCTCAAGTCCCTCAGCCTTTCCTCATAAGACCTTCCCACCATACCAGGCAACATCCTAGTAAATCTCCTCTGCACCCTTTCCAATGCTTCCTCATCCTTCTTATAATGTGGCGACCAGAACTGTAAGCAATATTCCAGGTTTTGTACAGCTGCAACATGACTTCATGGCTCCAAAACTCAATCCTTCTACCAATAAAAGCTAACACACCATATGCCTTCTTAACAACCCTATCAACCTGGGTGCCAACTTTCAGGGATCTATGCCCATGGACACCAAGATCTCTCTAGCCATCCACACTACCAAATATCTTACCATTAGCTCAGTACTCTGCATTCCTGTTACTCCTTCCAAAGTGAATCACTTCACACTTTTCCACATTAAACTCCATTTGCCACCTCTCAGCCCAGCCCTGCAGCTTTTCTATTCCCTCTGTAACCTCCAACATCTTTCCGCATTGTTCACAACTCTACCAACTTTAGTGTCATCTGCAAATTTACTAACCCATCCTTCTATGCCCTCATCCGGGTCATTTATAAAAATAACAAGCAGCAGTGGCCCCAGAACAGATCCTTGCGGTACACCACTAGTATCTGAACTTCAGGATGAACATTTCCCATCAACCACCACCCTCTGTCTTCATACACCTAGAAGTCTTACAACACCAGGTTAAAGTCCAACAGGTTTATTTGGTAGCAAACGCCACTAGCTTTCGGAGCGCTGCTCCTTTGTCAGGTGAGTACTTGGAATATTGCGTACAGTTCTGGTCACCGCATTATAGGAAGGATGTGGAAGCATTGGAAAATGTGCAGAGGAGATTTATTAGGATGTTGCCTAGTACAGTGGGAAGGTCTTATGAGGAAAGGCTGAGGGACTTGAGACTGTTTTCGTTAAAGAGAAGAAGGTTAAGAGGTGACTTCATACAGGCATACAAGATGATGAGAGGATTAGATAGGGTGGACAATGAGAACCTGACTCACCTGACGAAGGAGCAGCGTTCTGAAAACTAGTGCAGTTTGCTACCAAATAAACTGTTGGACTTTAACCTGGTGTTGTAAGACTTCTTACTGCGTTTACCCCAGTCCAAAACCGGCATCTCCACATTCTTACAGCTAGCCAATTTTTGATCCAAACCGCTAAATCACCCTCAATCCCATGCCTCTGTATTTTCTGCAATAGCAACAGGGACAGACTCTGCGCCAGAGACCTGTACCCAATGGCTTACCTCTGGTAAGTCCACCCCCCACAACAGTATTCAAAACGGTATACTTGTTATACAGAGGAACGGCCTCAGGGGATCGCTGCACTGACTGCTTCTTACCTTTTCTAACAGTCATCCAAGTATCTTCATTTCTAGGAGTAACTACCCCCCTGTAACTTTTATCTATAACTGTCTCTGCCTCCCAAATGATCCTGAGTCCATCCAGTTCCAGCTCCAGTTCCTTAACACGGTCTTCAAGGAGCTGGAACTGGGTGCACTTCCTGCAGGTGTACTCAGCTGGGACACTAATGGTGTCCCTCACCTCAAACATCCCACAGGAGGAATATTGCACTGCCATCCCTGCTAACTTCCCTTACTAAGAAGCAAAAGAGAAAAAAAACTTACCTGATTTCCCTCGAGTAGTGTAAGGTTAGAGGAGGTGGGTGGGTGGGTAGGAGGCCCTACAGGTGTATGGTCTCGGGATTACCAAACACCCAACTTATATACCTATAAGGGAAAAAAAATCCCTCAAGTTCCCTATTCAAGTCTGCCTCATTACAAATCACCAATCCAGAATTGCCTGTCCCTAGTCGGCTCTGTCACAAGCTGCTTCAAAAAAAAATCTCTTCGACATTCCACAAATTCCTTTTCTTGGGATCCATTACCTACCCGATTTTCTCAGTCTACCTTCATATTGAAGTCCCCCATGATTATTGTAATAATAATGCCCCTCGTTATTTTACAGACCCTTTTAAGATCACATCTAAGCCTCCTACACTCCAGGAAAAGAAGTCCTAGTCTATCCAATCTCTCCGCATAATTCAAGTCATCAAGTTCCAGTATCATCCTAGTAAATCTTTTCTGCACTCTTTCTAGTTTAATAATATCCTTTCTGTAATAGGGTGACCAGAGCTGTACACAGTATTCCAAGTGTGGCCTTATTAATGTCCTGCACAGTTTCAACAAGACATTCCAATGTTCTGATCAATGAAACCAAACATGCCAAATGCCTTCTTCACCACTCTGTCCATCTGTGACCCCACTTTCAAAGAGCTATGAACCTGTACCCCTACATCTCTTTGTTCTTTAACTTTCCCCAACGTCACCATTAACTGAGTAGTCCTACCCTGGTTCAATCTATCAAAATGCATTACCTCACATTTATCTGAATTAAACTCCATCTGCCATTGACTGGCCCAATTGGTCAAGATTCCATTGCAATCCTAGATAACCTTCTTCACTGTCCACTGTGCCACCAATCTTGGTGTCATCTGCAAACCTACTAACCATGCTTCCTATATTCTCATCCAAATCATTAATATAAATGTCAAGTAACAATGGACTGCTGGTCACAGGCCTCCAGTTTGAAAAACAGCCCTCTACAATCATCCTCTGTCATCAAACCAATTTTGTGTCCAATGATTACCTCACCCTGGATCCTGTGAGATTTAACCTTATGCAACAACCTACCCTGCAGTACCTTGTCAAAGGCTTTGCTAAAGTCCATGTAGACAACATCAACTGCACTGCCCTCATCTACTTTCTTGGTTACCCCTTCAAAAACTTCAATCAAATTTGTGAGTCGTGATTTTCCACTCACAAAGCCATGCTGACTGTCCCTAATCACTCTTTGCCTCTCTAAATGCCTGTAGATCCTGTCTCTCAGAATACATACTAACAAATTACCACTACAGATGTGAGTCTCACTGGCCTGTAATTCCCAGGCTTTTCCCTGCAGCCCATCTTAAACAAAGGTATAACATTTGCTACCCTCCAATCTTCAGGAGCCTCACCTGTGGCTGTTGGTGATTCAAATGTCTCTGCTAGGGGATGCGCAGTTTCCTCCGTAGCCTTCCACAACGTCTTGGGATACACTTCATCAGGTCCCAGGAATTTATCTACCTCGTTGTGCTTTAAGACTTCTCTGTAATATGTGCACGCCTCAAGACATCGCTATCTATTTCTCCAAGTTCCCTAACATCTATGTCTTTCTCAACAGTAAATACAGATGAGAAATATTCATTTAGAATCTCATCCATCTCTTGCGGGTCTGCACGTTGATGACCTTGTTGACTCTTAAGAGGACCTACTATCTCCCTATTTACTCTTTTTCCCTTTATGTGTTTGTAGAAGCTCTTTAGATTCTGTTTGGAATGGAGGAAAACTGATCTTACTAATAATAAAAAGAAAATACTGTGAATGATAGAAATGACTCATCTGTTTCCATCTGTGCTGTGTGGCATTCAGTACTACAGTAGCCCAGCTCTCATCATAGTATTGTTACTAATACCCTGATTAATATGTCAAAGCTCATTATTGGTGCCAGTTCCAAAAAAAGTGCTTCTACCCAGAAGCTGCATGACAAACAAGATACGAGTATTTTGAGATACATTCCTTGTTGCCGTCTTAAAACTGATACTCTTTGATTACAAACATTCTTTTTTCTCTTAGAAAAATTCTTAACACCGCACTGATTAAATCATTATCTTATCCCTACAAATACTTAAGTTGGAATGAAAAGACTGTTCAAAATGCGAAGGAAATCTTGATCTGTCTGCTATGAGTGCCCTCTACTGTCTGACGTAGGAATAGTCTCTTCTGTCCTACAGGCTGAAAGGGATCTTTCACATTGTCCCGACAGGACAGATTCAATTTAACTGGATAACTATGGCGCTCACACCTCTTTAATGGGGTTTGGGTTGACAACTTTCTCAGCCTGAAGGCAAGGGTTCTCTTGCTGAGCTATGGCTGTCACAATTGGCAAAGGCTCTGAGAATGAGGTACGGTGACCGAACACAGCATCTGGGATAATTCCCCGGTTGGTGGCATTCTACTTATACTTGTTTTGTGCCAATTTTTAATCAGACACAACCAAATAAGTTCCACAGATTTTTTTTTTAAATTGGGTACGGAAACCTGTTAAATGTTAGTTTATTTGTGCATAGAAAATTCTGGCAAAATGATTAATGAAGCCAAGTTGTTACTGAGTTAAACTTGATTTTCACAAATTGAGCTTGATGGTCCTTGAATAAATTGCTGGTCTCAAATTAAACCCAATTTTATCTGATGAGACCCTATTGCCTCTAACTAGCACTCTTTGATTATAGGCATTCTGATTGTTTTTTGACCTGTAAAAAGCCTACATTTGCTTACATCTAATTTTTGACTTGAATTTGGGGTGGTAGGGAAGGTGGAGAAGAGGAAAATAATCAGAAATTGAAGGTGCTCTTTGTGTCCATTGCCGCGTCCAGCCATTATCATGCTGTGAATCTGTGAATGAGTGCCTCAGGAAGGATTCCAACTGCAATAAATAGTTCAGTGAGATGGTATCATGCAGAATTCTGTATAGTGTAGAGTTCAGTATTGTGCAGGGCTGTGATACCAATAGAGAATGGGAACCGCTAAGTGCAGATACAGAACTAAAATGAGCCAAGGTGCAGATCAGCTCTGAGATCTCAATTTAATGCTGAATATCCATTTATTCACAAACTAGAAAAGTTCCACAAAACTGCAATCAACTTACAGTAAAACTAGATTCCAAAAACAAATTCTCATGGGTTAACAATGGAAAATATGCAGGCTTATGGGGATAGGGTAGGGAACAAAATTTGGGTAAGACATGCTGCCAGTGAGTCAGTGCAGACCTTTTGGGACAAATGGTCTCTTCTACATTGTAGGGATTCTATGATTCTTCACAACAGTATCTCAATGAACAAAGCCCCTTCCGTTCATTCCCATTGCACAGAATCCCAGTGGACAAATTAGCGTCGAACTTAGGGCTGGTACTGGCAGCAGCCATCTCCATGGCCAGTAGTGTAGCCCACTCATGCATAGACTCCCTGGCTCTGAGACAGTCCAAGTGCTTCTCCAAAGTTATACTTAGACTTTGACCTTGTACAATATTGGTCCTGTTTTCTCCATAATGATCCCAGGTACCCAACTAGGACATCACCGAAGTTTCTGATGCAAACCAGATCAACCATTGAGAAAGTTCTTTCTGTCTTTGCGGAATCATAATTTCTTTTTTGGTTTTCTTGTTGTGACTTCACCTACCTTCCAAGTTTGGGAATAACAGGCTTAATTTGGTACAAAACTGTCATCCCATTAACAGCGCCACTGGGGCAACATCTGTTGTACGCAATGTGGTCCTATAATCGAACAAAAACTGTGCCAGTCTGGTCTCCAGGGATGCCGCCATTTGTTTCCTCATACTGTTTTTGAAGGTTTGCACCACCTGTTCTGCCAGTCCATTTGATGACTGTGATAAGGTTTGAATATGTTGGATACCATTAGAGAGCACAAAATTCCTGAACTCACAATTGTAAAGGCTATGCCATTATCGGAAACCAGGACTTCCGGTATTCAATGTACACTGAAGCTTTGCCACAATTTCTCGATCATAGCCTGAGAGTTCGTGGAACTCGTGCGGGGCACCTCCAGCCACTTGGTGTGAGTCCACCATGACTAAAAATATGGAACGCATAAAGGAGCCTTGCAAAGTCCATATGCACACACACTAAGGCCTGCCAGATCTCTCCCATGGGTATAGGGAAGCTGAGGGCAGGAGCTTTTGATTTGCCTGGCAGAGGTCACATCATTTTACCAAGTCTATGATTTCATAGTCAAGACCAGGCCACCAGATGAAACTCCAAGCCAGCATCTTCATTTTTGATACTCCCAGATGGCCATTATGTAATTCCATCAACATTGGACATCGTCCTGCAGTGGAACAATTACTTGGGACCCCAAGAAATGATCCCGCCTTCAATACTTAAGTTTAACTTTTTTGCTGAGGTAAGGTTTCATTTCTTTAGCAGGTAGTCCTTGGAACTCCCCCATGCAGGATAATATGCTTATTTTAAATAGGGTTGGATCTTTTTGGGTCCAGGCTTCAATATACCTTGCTGACACTGGTAAATTCTCCAAAAAAATTCAGGGTCATCAAGACTATTTCCAATGCTGGTAAAGGTGCTAGGCTTGTGGGCAATGGGATGTGACTCAGTGCATCAACGGTAGCTATCCAGGTTCCAGAGCTATGTTCTAGGAGATATTCATAGGCCACCAATAACATGGCCAGTGCTGCATCCAAGCAGAGGCAATTGTCTTGTTCTGTTTGTAAAGGCCCAATAAGGGTTTATGATCAATGACTATAAAAAAGCGTCTACTATAGACATGTGTGGAACATTTTCGTACCAAAATGGACTGCTAACCTATCTTTCTCAATCTGAGGATACTACCGCTCCACGTCCAAAAAGGTCCTAGCGCGTACATGATGGACTTTTCTGTCCTGTCTTTCCAGCGATACGAGATCATGCAAGGGGGCCAGCAATGAAGCCAAATTCAGGATAAATCTTCCAAAGTAGTTTACTATTCCCGAGAGGGATTTTGACTCCGTGGTGTTTCTAGGGATTGATGCTTCCTTGATGGCCTTTACCTTATCCTCTACTGGATATAACTTCATGCTATCTACTCAGCTTAAATAGGTTACTTCAGCTGTTTAAAAAAAGCATTCCTTCCTCTTCAAGCAAACTCCTTTTCTGAAATCTGTGAGATTTACTTTAAGTTAGCTGGGTGTTCCTGTTCTGAAGCCCCAGGACCAAGACATCATCCAAGCATGCTGAAACCTTGATTAGTTCCTGGAGGACGTTTTCCATAACTCTTTGGAAAATGGCACATACTGACGAGACTCCAAAAGGCAAATGGGTATACTCATATCATAGAATCCTACAGTGCAGAAACAGGCCATTTTGGCCCATTGGGTTTGCACCGACCATAATCCCACCCAGGCCCTACCCCCATATCCCTACATATTTACCTGCTAATCCCTCTAACCTACACGTCTCAGGACATGAAGGGGCAATTTTTACCATGGCCAATCAACCTAACCTGCACATCTTTGGACTGTGGGAGGAAACCGGAGCACCTGGAGGAAACCCACGCAGACATGAGGAGAATGTGCAAACTCCACACAGACAGTGACCCAAGAATCTAACCCAGGCCCCTGGAGCTGTGAAGCAGCAGTGCTAACCACTGTGCTACCGTGCCGCCCAATATACAAGTTGATTTTCACATAACTTTCATGTAATTTCATTGCAGTGTTAATGTAAGCCTACTTGTGACACTAATAATTAAACTTAAACTTAAGATATATTTCCAAGAGGATTCATCCAATTGACAATGAAGATAGGCGTGACTCATGCCCAACTTGGAGAACGTCTTGCTGCCTGTTAACTTAGAATACAAATCTTCCATTTGAGGCATGGAGGTACCTATTGAGTTTGGAGACCCGACCAACTGTCAGTTTACAGTCCCCACAGAGATTAGCTGATTTGTCAGGCATAAGAACAGGAACTACAGGTGCACCCATCCTGCAAATTGCATAGACCTTACTGTATCCAAGTTTTCAAGGTGCCCTAGTTCAGTTTCAACCTTCTCTAGCATGGAGTAAAGGATGTCTCGCTCTGAAATACCAGTGTACTGTCGAGATCAATGTTGATCTTGGCCTGGGCTCCTTTTATCTTTCCCAAACCTTATTGGAAAACTCCAGGGTATCTATTAATAACTTCAAACAGATCCTTCATACCTAGCTTGAAGATCAACAACCAGTTCAGCTGTCTCTCCCCAGGTCTATGTCCACTGGACAACAATGAGTGGGAAACAAGCTAATTGCTGCCTGAAGCCATTGTGGTGCCTTTTACCTGTAAACATTCCCCAGTGTTGGTGGTTAGTCTGGCCTTCATATCTTCCAATCTCAGGAGTTGGATGCCAGATTAGAGATGCTCATACACTTGTTCTCTGATAACAGAGACTACAACTCCCATGTCCAACTAGTGAATGGCCATCTTCAAGGGATGGCCATTCACTACTGATTCTACCATTATTGGGGCAACTATTTTTGTGATGATACAATTCAGTTATAGTGTCTCTGTCTGTGGAGCAAAGGATATCTGCATGGTACAGGCAGGTACTGGCCTCAGCTTTTTCACTGGAAATAATGCATTTTGCCTGTTCCTGAAAGTTGGCTTGGTTGTGTCCTTTGACAGTGCTTGCAATAATCTGTTCTCTGGCAATTGCACCTTTCTGGATATGTTCTTTAATAATCTCAGGCTCACCACTGCCTTTCCTTGACTAACAGGTGGTGACATTAGGGTTCCTATATCAACAGGAGCCCATTAACTCCTGGTTTATGCAAGCACTGTCCATTGGAGATTGATTACACAAGATCCCTCCCCCTAATTGGATGACATTGCTGCCTCAAACTTCCTGTAGCCCCTGAACACCTTTTTCTGCATTTTCAAGTGATAAAGCAATCTCAATGGCTTTCTTTAAATCCAATTTGAGTTCTGGCAGCAGCTTCTTTTGGGTGGTTAGTTCATTTATGCCACATACCAATCTGTCTCACGTTTCATTTAA
This sequence comes from Carcharhinus amblyrhynchos, assembly GCF_965287045.1. Taxonomy (NCBI): domain Eukaryota; kingdom Metazoa; phylum Chordata; class Chondrichthyes; order Carcharhiniformes; family Carcharhinidae; genus Carcharhinus; species Carcharhinus amblyrhynchos. The sequence goes on from NC_137326.1 coordinate 63,401,439, forward strand.
GAGGCAGTCCAAATTCACAATTTTCAGCCAATTTCTGCACCCTAGCTGAGACCTCAGTAACAGATTCTCCAGGCGTTCTCCCAGCATTGTAGAAGTGGAGGATTGCAGAGGGCTTCAGGTCATAGTGGTTTTTTACCAGGTCTACCAGTTAGAAGTTTTTAAGTCAAGAGTATCTAGATAGGTCAGATTTTTTATCATGCTGCCTAATGTCAACAATGCCACCTTTTGTTTTTCATCATCTTCAATGTTGTTAGCACAGAAGAAGTAACGCATGCACTCAGTACATTGTCTACCCCGCTGGTTAAAGCGGTAGACCCCGCTGGTGTCTGTCCCAAAAAGACGCATAATGGCTTTTTTTATTGGAGAAAATTCTTGATTTATGGAGGCTGTTTGCAGGAGCGATTTGGGAAACAAACATTTTTTTCCTCATTGCCAACTCAGCCAAACACCAGTTTCCCATCACCAAGCACCATTTATTATGTACTAAGAAAGAGACTGCTCCAAAGACTCACAACTTGGTAGTTCAATACTTCAGGACCTACAACAACATTTCAGGTGAAGGAACAGGTTTAAAAACCCTACAGAACACTTTCTATTGGTCAAGTCTCTGCCTGCTCAGTAAGGGAGCTTAGAATGACTTAAGAATCTCTACAGTACAGGAAGAAGCCATTCAGCCCATTGAGTCTGCACCCACCACAATCCCACCCAGGCACTTTCCCCATATCCCTACATTTTTACCCACTAATCCCTCTAACCTATGCATCTCAGGACACTAAGGGCAATTTTAGCATAGTCAATTAACCTAACCCGCACGTCTCTGGACTGTGAGAGGAAACAGAGCACCTGGAGGAAACCCACACAGACATGACAAGAATGTGCAAACTCGACACAGACAGTGACCCAAGCCGGAAACAAACCCAGGTCCCTGGACCTGTGAAGCAGCAGTGCTAACCACTGTGCTACTGTGCCTTGTACTCCACGAAACCCACAGGGAGCTCTATCGGCAATCCCCATGACCTTCGTGGCCATCATAACAACAGCAATTGCACAGAATCCCAATGAACAAAACTCCTTTTCTAATCATTCCCATTGTATAGAATTCAAATAAATGAAGTCCCTTTCTATTCACTCCCATTGCACAAAATCCCAATGACCAAGCCCCTTCCCATTCACTCCCATTGCACAGAATCTCAAAAGACAATACCATTCCCACTCACTCCCATAATACAGAATCCCAATAAACAAAACCCTTCTCATTCACCCCCATTGTATGGAATCCCAATGACCAAGGCTCTTCTCATTCATTCCCATTGTACAGAACACCTTTCCACTTATCCAATTGTACAAAATTGTGATGTATCAATTTCCATTCACTCCTGTTATACAGAATCCCAATGGATGAAATCCCATTCCATTCACTCAGACTATATCAATGCAATGTGCATATTCCTTTCAGACCCTTAGAACAGAATCTCATTCGATCAAAGAAAGATTTACTAGGATGCTACCGGGACTTGATAGTTTGTGTTATAAGGAGAGACTGGATAGAGTGGGACTTTTTTCTCTGGATCGTTGGAGACTTAGGGGTGACCTTATAGAGGTCGATAAAATAATGAGGGGCATAGATAAGGTATAGTCAACATCTTTTCCCAACAGTAAGGGAGTCTAAAACCAATGGGCATAGGTTTAAGGTGAGAGGGGAGAGATACGAAAGGGCCCAGAGGGGCAATTTTTTCACATGGAGGGTTGTGAGTGTCTGAAACCAGCTGCCAGAGGCAGTAGTAGTGATGTGCAATTTTGTCTTTTGGAAAGCATTTAGATAGTTACGTGGGTAAGATTGGCAAAAAGGGATATGGGCCAAACGTGGGCAATTAGGACTAGTTTAATAGTAAAAACTGGGTGGCATGGACAAGTCGGGCTGAAGGGCCTATTTCCATGCTGTAAACCTCTATGATTCTATGACTCTAAATTATCTTTCCTGCTCAGTCCCATTATCAAGAATCCCAATGAGTCAAACTTCTCATTCATTCAAGTTGTACAAAATTCCATTCAACCAAACCACTCCACTCTCAGTCCTATTGTACAGAGTCCCAATTTCCCTTTCCCATTCTCTTCTAACGGACACAATGCCTTTCCTATCACTCCCATTTCACTGAAGGACAACAGGAGAAGGTAAAATGGTGAATGTGATATTAACATGAGAGGACAACAAGAAGCATAGTAAAATAAATTGAAGATGTTTAACAAACAAGGGAAATGTCAGTGGGAGGAAATTGAGAGATCCAGCTACCATTGCATGTACCTTCTAGTCATGTTCTCTTTCTCTCTCTCTCTCTGGTTACAGGTCCGGGTCTTCACCTTTTCAGTTGGACAACACAACTATGATGTCACCCCTCTGCAGTGGATGGCATGTGCAAATAAAGGTATGGGGAATATAAGTACACAGTTACAAGCACAGTGTATTGGCACAGTTAAACCTACAGTGTGATAGTGTTGTTTTAGGCACAGTGCGTTAGTGCAGACTCAAGTGCAAGGTAATAACAAAGGTAGACCAAAGCTGTTACAGATATTGTGTGTTAGTACTGTCATAGGCACTGAATACTAGAGTAGTCACAAGCTTGGTGCATTAATGTAGTCGGAGCTGCAGGTTCATAGTTACAGGCACAGTGTGTTAATACAATCAATGGCACAAGGTGGTAGAGCAGTTACAGGCGCAAGATCTATGAGCACAGACAAAAACAGTAAAAAGTCTGACAACACCAGGTTTTAGTCCAACCTATTTATTTGATAATATTCTCACTAGCTTTCGAGGGGACAGCCTCTTCGTCAGGTGAATGGAGAGTTCTGGCCTCAGACAGAGCATATGCTTTATATGCTCTGTCTGAGGCCAGAACTCTCCATTCACCTGACGAAGAGGCTGTCCCCTCGAAAGCTAGTGAGAATATTATCAAATAAATAGGTTGGACTAAAACCTGGTGTTGTCAGACTTTTTACTGTGTTTACGCCAGTCCAACGCCGGCATACCCACATCACAGACAAAAACACAGGGCAGTAACATAGGTGAAAGGTTTGTTAGCACAGCCAGAAGCATGAACACAGAAAAGGGATATTAATCACAATTACAGGCATGATTACAAGTACAGGGAGTTAGCACAATTGCAATTACAGTAGATCAGCACAGTTTCTGGTACAGAGTAATTGACACAGCTTCAGGAGGTATTAGAGAGGCACAGGGTATTAGCAAAGTTACAAGCACTGTCAAAGGCACAAGCAGGGTGATTTTCTGACCTCATGCTCCCAGTGCAGATCTTGCTGATCCTGGAAGATAGGCATAAAAATCTGTTAAGCACCTAGCATGAAACGACTTGCAATCATCTTGGTCCCTTTATATTGGCGCAAACTAGATAAGCGGGAGGTTGATTAGCATGAGATTGACTGGAGTTCTCATTAGCAAGTTTGGCATGCGATCGTTTCCCCCTCCTCTCCCAGAATGTTCCCAGCTCTCCTGCTGGACATCACATGGGTACAAATCACTACTGATCCCTTGAAGTGTGGTTTAGGGGTCACAATTGTAAGGACACGCGAGGAGGGGAGTACTATTTAGCATCAACCTCCAGGGTGCAAGAGGGTGGGTCAGGCGTTGCCATTGTGAGGGGTAGGATGAGGGGCCCTCAAAGGTGCAGGGGCACCATCTCAGGCTGGAGTTCCTCAGGTTAGAGGTCACCACTGGGTTGGGGCTCATGGTGAATATTCTCACCGCCTGCTGAAACACCTCCAAGGGGTTTCATAGGAGGTCAAGCTCAAATCCCATTAATATCACACTAGTTAGGCTGCCAGCTGTCTACTTGAAAGGCCTTGTGGTCTATTTCTGACATTCCATCCCCAGGCCCCATTAACAAGCACCGGCTCTGGCAGCTGTTCACTTAATCAAAGGAGTTTGGCAGGTATTAACACAACTCTTCACACTGCACAAACTCTGCAATGTTCCCTACAATGGGCACCTGCCGCATGAAAGTTAGGAGAGTGCATTTCTGTTGCCTGTCTGAACTGCATGCCATGTCTGGAAGCTAGTTTACACCATACATCCAGGTTTGTGCGTGCATGTTTATGCTACGAGGTTTCCTCAATGAGGACCTCTCACAGCCATCCTTATGTTCTACATATGCGCCAGAGCACTGAGCCCAGTCTGCTACATGCAGCCACCAAAGGCCTGTAGTATCAGGGGTCTGTATCTTTGAGGAGGGAGGCGGCTGGCCATTCGGAGAGGCAGCTTTGTGTCTCACACCAGCGACCACACGACTGCATTGAGAGTGCAGAATGCATCATGCCGCATCATGTAAAGAGAAGGTACAGCCATATGGGAGGCCATTGGTGACCATGAGAGGCATGGGCAATGATGATAACATGGTATGATTGGCAGCCAATTGAGGTGGTGTATGGCACAGGGTATGTTTTCGGGTTGTCAGCTTCCAGCTTTCTATCCCCCCAGAGGAACCATGAATGTTGGGATTGAGCCAGTAGAACTGGCAGTAATCCTTGATGCTGCTGTGACAGCTGGCAGACATTGCCGCTTGCGGCAAGGCCAACCCAGGCTGAAGGCCACACCAGAACAATAGGGGGCCGCTGGTCAGGGTCAGGGCCCAGCCACCCACATGCCTGAGGAGAATGCCAAAAGATGCCGGAGAAGGGGAGTTCGGCTGTGCTAGACTCACATGTCCTACAACAAGTTGCCAGAATTGATGGGCTAACGGAGACTCTGCCTGAGCAAGGAGACAGTGCAGCATTTGCGCTTGCAGACCTGGCACCTTGTGGAAGAGGAGAACACCTAGTCATGGCAGCCCTGAATTTTTTTGCCACTGGATCATTCCAGGGCTTGAGTGACTCCTGAAGGTCTTCCAATTTGATAAATCTGAAACAAAAATAGAAAATGTTGGAAAACCTCACAAAGGACGATCCAGACCTGAAACGTTGGCTCTATTCGCTGTCCACAGATGCTGTCAGACATGCTGAGATTTTCCAGAATTTTCTGTTTTACATTCAATTTGACCTGCACCAGGCCCAACAAGAGGCCCGGGCTGCAGGCTCCACTGCCATCACTGGTATGCCTTAGGTGCAGGGGGCTATTGAGGGCATGCATGCTGCTTTGCAAGTCTCATGGCTTCGTCCGTCACAAGAGGTTCCACTCCCTGAATGTCCATATGGCGTGCAACCACTTATTCAACATCATGCGCGTGTGTGCATGCTATCCGGGGACCATGCATGACAGCTTCACGCTGGGGAACTCAGATACCTCCAGGGTCTTCAGGGACCACCACAGGCTGCTGGGATGTTTCATGGAAAACAAAGGCCTGCTGAGGTCATGGCTGATGATGCCAGTGCTGAGGCTGAAGACCAAGTTGGAAACCAATCAGATGCTGCCATCTGATCTATCATTGGGCGGAGCATTAGCCTGCTCAGGATGCAATTCCACTGCCTGGACTGCTCTGGCAGGGCCTAGCCTCATAAGGTCTTACTCCTGCAAGACAAGTCACATGATTTAGTGCAAGGGAGGGGCAAGTATCTGGTCAGCTTGAAACTTATTTAAGACAGGTCATATGGATGAATGTTTTATGAATCCTTACAGCTGTGGCACACGCCGACTTCACAGGCACTCGCAGCTCACTCATGTGCCGCCCCTGAGAGCTCCATCGCACACTTAATCTTGTAGGGGGCCAGGAGATCAACTCGGGAATTTCTTCGCTTCCTTCTATTATCATAGAATCATACAGTGGAGGTGAAGCCCTTCAGCCCATTGAATTCATTTTGGGCCATTTTCTCCTGATGATTGAAAGCCTGATGGCTAGTGGGCCTGGAGAGGATGGTCAGAGGCTGGGGAAACAGGTGGCTTATGTCGGTGTCATGGCTCAGCAGGCAGTGGTTGTGAGGGATTTGAGTACAATGGTGGTGGGTTAGGTGCTGGATTGACATGGGGTATCAGGGAATAGATTACTGTGGACATTCCAGGCATGACAGTCAGGACTGTCATTTTTTAGGAAAATCACAGCCATGGTGTGATTTGGAAAAGGAGGAGGACAAGGACATGCAGGCCGACAGCCCAGGCATCACTAGGGAAGAGGCCACCCAATGGGAGGAGAAAGACGAGGAGCAGAAGGAGCGCGCCGAGCAACACCCCCTAGGTGCTGGAGGGCTGGCAGCTCAAATGAAGCATGCGAGGGCAGCTAGGCAAGGCCCTGATGACCAAGTGCTTCTGTCACAAGGGGCCTGTGCCTGGGCACATGGGTTCCATTTACCCCTCCACCCAAAGTCCTTCTATCTCCTACATTATCATCACACCAGACCTCTGCATGCACACTGGCACCTAGATCTACGTCTGTACAGTGCGTAAGGGATCTGAAACCCCCATACAGGGCCCAGTAAGTGGGGTGGGTGAAATCACTCATGGGTTCTGGGGAACTAATTACTCCATTTTCTCAGTGACACAGCATTGAGGGGCCTCCCCAACTGGCATAAACATGAAGCATCCCTCCAACGATTGTCAATGGAAGAGGATTCCTGTTTGAGACAAATTATTCACAGGTGGGTGGTGAAAAAACATTTAATAAAGGTGTTTAAATAATAACTTCTAACATAAGACGTGTAAATGGAAAATGTTAAAATGCTTAGAGATCTATCTAACTAGTGCAGCCCTTCACCCATGCCATCTTAGTGCAACTATAACTTCCTAACCTTACGTAGCCTACCGCTAGATCTCAGTGTTTTCCCAGAATGTACAGCGGAGGTAGAGGGGGCAAGTTGCCTACCTCACCCTGTTACCTGTGATGCGCTTGGCGGGCATCCTTTGGAGGTCTTGTACCTTGAGGGCCCTGACCAACTTCCAGGCATCTGAGATGTTTCCATGACACCTATTCGTCCCGCAGACCCGGAGATGCCCTGGTGTCAGGAAGCGGGGAGTTAAAAGGTATAGCGATACCACAGTCTCCTGGCTGGAAGGCTCAGCTTGGGCTCGAGACCCTCTTCCTCCCTTGGGGTTTATGTGGGCCCCTGGGTCATTCCATGGGATGGCAGTGCTTCTGCAGTGAGCTCCAGAAGCTCTGGTGTCACCTGGCCCTGCCAATTCTGGAGGACCACCTGCATCCTACCAATGGTGGTCGAGCCCTCAGTGATGGCCACCTGAGTCGGGGGCCACCTATCAATGGCCACAGCAAGTTCCCTCTGAGACTGGGCCATGCTCTGCAGCCCCTTAGCCATGGCCCTCTGCAACTGGGCCACATTCTCAAGGACTGCTGCCATAGCCTGCTGTGTCTCAGCGCTGTCCCTTGTGTCTTCTACAAGCTCTTGAGCCTCTCAGCCCTGGGCCCCAGAATCTTGAGAATCCTGTTGAGTCCCTCAGCTGTAGCCTGCTGTGACTCAGCCGCCGTCCTCTGGGACTCCACTGAGGCCTGCTGTGACTTGGCCATCACTTGGACCCTGCCACTCATGGTGAGGATTCCCTGCCTCAGGCTTTCCATTGCGGATACCACCCTTGCAGTGTTGGCCTGGGAAGTATGCAAGACAGGCAATAGCTGGTCCATCTGAAAGCTTTGGAATTCCTTCCAACAGCCTCAACAGTCGGTCCAGTGTGGCCATCAGCCCCTTCTGCGTTCCCTGGTTTTGTTGCTGCATCTCCAGCAGCCAAGGGAGAAGTGATTTCAGAGACCCAGCATGTGGGCTAGGCCAGCTGAGTCCTCGGTCCGGCAGACCCCCACATGCCAAAGGCCTCAAAAGTTCCCTCCTCCACCTAATGTATGTCAACAGATGTGTCATGCTCACCAGAGAGTGACCCAGAAGCTTCATCACTAACTAGACCCACCGACGTGTCAGTATCTAGGCTGATGAACTGCGAGGTGGAAGCTGACGCCAAAACAGTGCCACCCTCGGAGATCCCTTCAGCCATATCCTCCGAAGACTCACCTGGAGCAAGGGAGCCGCAGTGGGGAGCCACAATGCCTGAAGACCCTGGGCATCCAGATCTGTTTCTCCTACACAGGGCACAAGGTTAAGTGAAAGGGAGGGAAAGGAATCCAGGATGCAAAAAACTTGATTCATGATTTTCCATTGAACATGGAATGAAGCACAAAGAAGATTACATCACAGGAACAGACCCTTCATCCCCCCAACCTGCAGTGACCAGGCTGCCCATCTGAATTGTAACCCGCTGGGGATTATATGCGTCTTTTCTCATCCCATTCACAAATCTGTTAAGGCACTCTTGTAACTGCCTCTGCAACCTCCTCAGGGAGCAAGTTTGAGATAACCATCATCCTCTCTGTGCAAAAAAAATGCCTGGTACATCTTTAAACTTTGCCCCTTGCATCCAAAATCCATGCCCCCCTAGAAGTTGGCTCAAATTGAGTGGAGGATTGAGAGGTGCTTACTTCTTGACTCCAGCCCGACCATGCTGTCGCTGTCAGCCTGTATCTCCCCTTCCCCAGACAACTCCAGCACCCTGCTCTTCAAAGGAAATGAGGACCCGGAAGTCTGGCTGACCACCTCCTGTCTTCGCACTCTCTTGGGTTGGTCTTCTGTGGGAACAGAAGGAGACATGAAAGAAACGATGGCGTGACTCCTCCAGAGTATCAGATCGTGGCCCTTGGAGGGCAAGCGCCGTGCTACTCTTGGGGAGGAGAGGGTGGAGGGGTAGGAAGAAAGTGCTTGAGTATCAGGGGTTGGAACCATGCAGGGTGCTGGGGGGAGTTAGGGGATTTGGTGGCGATTTGGGGAAAGATGCTGGATGGAGTTAAGCACTCATCCTTCCTGTTGACAACACAGAATTGCTGAGCAGAAACTGATAGCCAAGTTCTGCACACTTGAGGACAGCCTCAACCGGGATCTTGGGTTAATTTCAAACTATCTGTAACCCCCATGACTTGCCTGGGCTTGCAACTTCTTACTAACTGCCCTGACTGGAGACAATACATACCTCTTTAACTTGTGCTTAGCCCTCTCTCCACTCACATTGTCAGTATCTTTAAGACTTAATTACTGTAAAGACTCTCATTCCAACCACTATCTTGTAAATTGAGTTTGTGTCTATATATGCCCTGTTTGTAAACACAACCCCCACTCACCTGATGAAGGGGCAGTGCTCCGAAAGCTGTGCTGCCAAATAAACCTGTTGGTGAGACTTCTTACTATACTGACAGAAGCGGCAACTGCCTCCCACACCGCATTGCCATCAGCCCCCTGGGTCTGTGCCCTGCTGGGGAGAAGAGGGTGTCCCGCCTTGCCTTTGATGCATCCAGCAGCCTCCCAAGATCGCTTTCAGTGAATCTGGGGACTGGCCATATGCTCAGTTTTTTTCCTGCATTGCCTGCCTGCCTGTCCATCCTTGGAGCAGCTCCTTAAAAACCCCTTGTTAGGGCAGGTCAACTGCAGGCAGTTCGGCAAAGCATTCCAGCAAGTTACACACAGTTTGTTTGTTATCATTCAGGAGAAGGCAAGTGAGTACGTGCTGATGGGGAGGGGGGTGGGGTAGGTGGATCAGTGCCTCAATGACTGGGGACAGCGGGGAGAGAGAGACGTGCCATACAGCCATCGGAGTCATGAGGAGATGGGAGCCTTGTGTAGGAGGGTCTGGGGTAGGGGGAAGGGGGGATCACCCTGCTTGTGATCGATGTGGGGGAAAGGAGGGCACACTGCCACTCTTCCTGAGATCAGCAGGAGGGAAGGGGGGTCCGCTGCCACTCTGCCTGAGATTATTGGGGGAAGGTGCCCGCAATCAGTCTGGGTGGGGGGAGATGGGGGGATAAGGAGGCCAGTAGTGTTGAGGGATGGCAATGTCTGTGATGGCCAGGTGAGGCATTATCCAGCCTGGGAGGGATTTGATTTAATTTATTTTTGTCACATGTGATAACATACAATGAAAAGTATTGTTTCTTGTGTGCTATACAGACAAAACATACCGCTCATAGAGAAGGAAACAAGAAAGTGCAGAATGTAGTGTTACAGTCATAGCTAGGGCGTAGAGAAAGATTTATTATGCTGGCTGCTTTGCCGAGGCAGTGGGAAGTATAGACTGAGTCAGTGGATGGGAGGCTGGTTTGCATGATGAATTCGGCTACCTTCACGACCTTTTGTGGTTCCTTGCGGTCTTGGGCAGAGCAGGAGCCATACCAAGCTGTGATACAACCACAAAGAATGCTTTCTATGGTGCATCTGTAGAAGTTGATGAGAGTTGTAGCTGACATGCCAAATTTCCTTAGTCTTCTGAGAAAATAGAGGCGATGGTGGACTTCCTTAACTATAGTGTCAGCATGGGGTGATCTGGACACCTAAAAACTTGAAACTCTGGACCTTTTCTACTTCGTCCCCATTGATTAGACAGGGGCATGTTCTCTTTTACTCTTCCTGAAGTTGATGACAGTCTCCTTCATTTTGTTGACATTAAGGGAGAGATTATTGTTGCTGCACCAGTTCACCAGATTCTCTACCACTTCCAACACTCTGTCTCGTCGTTGTTTGAGATCCAATCCGCTACGGTGGTGTCATCAGCAAACTTGAAAATTGAATTGGAGGGGAATTTGGCTGCACAGTAATAGATGTATAAGGAGTATAGTAAGAGACTGAGAACACAGCCTTGTTGCACACCGGTGTTGAGGATGATCGTGCAGAAGGTGTTGTTGCCTATTCTTGCTGACTGTGGTCTGTGAGTTAGGAAGTTCAGGATCCAGTCGCAGTGGAAGGTGCCGAGGCCCAGGCCACAGAGTTTGGAGATGAGTTTCATGGGAATAATAGTGTTGGATGGTGAGCTGTAGTCAATAACAACGAGTCTGATGTAGGTGTCCTTGTTATTTAGGTGTTCCGGGGTTGAGTGCAGGGCCAGGGAGATGGCATCTGCTGTGGACCTGTTGCGGCGGTAGGCAAACTAGTGTATCCAAGTAGTCCGGGAGGCTGGAATTGATTCATGTCGTGACGAACCTTTCGAAGTGTTTCATAATGATGGATGTCAGAGCCACCATCGGATAGTCATTAAGGCATGCCGCTTGGTTTTTTTTTAGGTACAGAAATGATGCTTATCTTCTTGAAGTAGATAGGGACCTCGGGTTGTTGTAAAGAGAGGTTGAAGATGTCTGTGAATACCTCTGCAAGCTGATCCGCGCAGGGTCTGAGTGCATGTCCGGGTACCCCATCTGGGCCAGTTGCTTTCTGTGGGTTGACAGGGAATGTGGCAGGGGAACAGCATTCTATTTTTATTTGTACAAACGTAGTTGGAGGCTCCAATCAGAGCTGCAGGGTTTTGGATAAGCCCTGCCCACAGGCTTCTGCAGCGCAGTCAGAATCACTGATATTTTTGCAGGCAGAATGCGTTTGGGGGGTCTGAGAATGGGTCTAAAAGTCAGATTTGAAATGCTCCCAGTTTCAAATCCGCCCAGCACTTAGATGGAAATGGTAAAATCGGGCCCATAGGGTAGTAGTTCAATCAGATACACAGGGTGGTTGTTCAATCAGTCACAGGTGGTAGTTCAGTCAGACAGACAACGTGCTAGTTCAGTCAGGCACATGGTGGTGGTTCAGTCAGACAGACAAAGTGCTAGTTCAGTCAGGCACATGGCGGTAGTTCAGTCAGATAAACGGGGTGGTGGTTCAGTCAGACAGACAGGGTGGTGGTTCAGTCAGACACAAGCGGTAGTTCAGTCAGGTGCACAGAGTGGAAGCTTACTTATGGCCATGGCTACACATAGTGTTTGTTAGCACATATATAGTCATATTGACAGAGTGTATTAGCACAGTTACAAGCTCAATTACAAATACAGGCCATTAGGATTGTTGCACTCACTGTCACAAGCATGTATGGTAGTGCTGTCATGGATAGTTACAAGCACTGGTTATTTGCACAGGCATGTTGTGTAGCAAAGTCAGAGGGTGTTAGCACTGTTGTACCTATCAGGAATGGTAGCATATTGAGAATCTTATTGGACCAGTCATCCGGGCTAATGTCATATGGCAGTTGGGGAACTTGAATTTAGCTGATTAATAAATCTGAAATACAAAACTAGTCTCAGTTGTTGGAAAAACCCATCTGGTTCACTAATGTCATTTAGGGATTGAAATCTGTTGTCTTTACCTAGTCTGGTCCATATGTGACCCCGGACCCAGGGCAATGTGGTTGACTCTTAACTGTCCTCTGAAATGGACAAGGAAGACACTCAGTTGAATCAAACTATGACAGGAAAGTCAAATAAGAATAAAACTGGACATGCCACTTGGCATCAATCTAGGCATTGAATGTAACAAAGGCACACTCCACCAGTGGATTCTGCAAAGTCCTTCTTACCAACAGCTGGAGGCTTGTGCTAAAATTGGGAGAGCTGTCCCACAGACAAGCAAAAGCCTGACATAATCATGCGCACTAAATCGTACCTTACAGGCAATATCCCATATTCCCCCATCACTATCCTTAGATGTGTTATATCCCACCAGCAAGACAGACCCACCAAAGGTGAAACATAGGCATGGAAGTATATTGCTGATTATCACTTACCTTAGCTGATCAATACGTACTCCTCCAAAGTGAGCATCACTGAAGAAATTCTGAGGGTGGCAAGGATACAGAAAAGGGGACTTCGTCTATCATCAGGAGTGGATCAGTAGCAGCACCACTGACCAAGCTGGCCAAGTCTTGAAGGGCATAACAGCTAGACAGGCCTGTGGCAGTTGGAGAGGGAACCAACAAGAGGGAAGAACTGACTTGATTTTATCCTCACCAGCCCACTTGTCACAGATGTATCTGTCAAGGTAGGAGTGACCACCGCACAGTCCTTGTGGAGATGAAGTCCATTTTCACACAGAGGGCACACTCCATTGTGTTATGTGACACTACCATCATGCTAAATGGGATAGATTCAGAACAGATCTAACAGCTTAAAATTGGAGCTCATAGCTTACTTGAAGCTATATCTCGTTGTTTAATGAATTAAGCTATAAATTTAATAAAGCACTTGAATCTCCCTGATACTAGTTTAAGCTATTGCCCTGGTTAGAGAGAAAAAAAAACAAACCCTAAGCCTCATCACCTATCTCCTTACTCAGTTAATGTTTCTGGATTCAGTTCTTAGATCTCGCTGTCTCTCGCTCCCTCCCATGGACCACTCCTTGTTCTGTAAACAAAAATGGACCAACACCTCTTCCGTGCACTTAATTGACGCACTCACCAATTTCCCTAAGCTAGGTACTTGCTCTAACAGTACTCCATCAAGCTGAACTGCTACCCAACAGTGTTGTGGTGTTGCTGTCCCCCTTCTGAGGCTGTTGTGCCACACTGTGGGAAATTCCTAGGTATCTGAAAGTAGAAAATCAAAAGGGGAGAGTTAGGATACGGGATGCGAGATTAGGAGAAAAGGAAGAGGTGCATGATCATGGTCACATCATCAACAGCTGTACTTCATGTAGGTAGCAAGATCAAGGTGAAGAGGGATTTGAGGGTAGAATAAGGCAGGAACATATCATTATCCATAATGTTGTTTGCAATGCCAGATGTGTTACAGTCAGCCCCATGATACAGAACACCAAACCTTGGTATAACTCTCAGCCTGCAGCTGAAGACACAGGCACTTTCAGGCTGCACCCATCAACCTGAGAGCCCTCTCTGTGCCCTGCTTCTCCACTTGTTTTGCTGCTTCTTGTAGCCAATACAGTACCACCATTCAACAACAACATTCTTTCAGTCACTGCAGCTCCTCTTCAAGATATACAGCTGGAACATGTGCTGGTTTTCATGCTGTTAGACTGCCAGTTCAGCTTTTGTAGACTCTCACAGCCAAGAGAGAGAGCCCAGACATTATTCAGATGGCCAGGGATTGAATTCAAGACTTTTATAATGTGGTAATAAATTAGAAAATACTTTAGATTTCTGCAGCTTCAAGATTGATAAAAGGGAACCAGTTTCATTAGGTCAATGTAGTCTCTGAGATTTCTCTATGCTTGTTTCATTCGTCCGTTCATGCATTTAGTTATGACCAATTGTTTCTCATTCCAGGATATTATTTTGAAATCCCTTCTATTGGAGCAATCCGGATAAATACCCAGGTGAGTAACTCCAGCCCTGGTGGAAAGTTACAGAAGGGAGTCAGACTATCTTGTGTAAACTGTCAAAACGTGATGGAGAAAAATCAAGCATCCACGTATTCTGCTGGGGCCTGTTATTTCTTCCCTTCTACTAATCCTGTCACTTTGTGCCAATTATCCATGTGCTCTGCTGCCAGTTAATATCCTTTATCCATCATGTTTCATTTTGCCATTGGTGCCCATTATCCATGGTGCTCTGTGTTTCAGAAAATGCCATCATCTTTTGTGCTGCCAACTTAAATTTGAGGTTGATCAGGTAAGATGTATCATTCTGAGGCTACATAGTGTGATGATAGTAGTGCAATTGATATGGTTTTTTTTATGTTTATGGGGAAAGTTTAAAAATTCGGCTGTATATTACAGGCAGTTGGTATGTCTGGACAGTATGCAGCTCAGATTTTTGGAGAGCAGGATAATTATTCAGTTGAACCTTGCAAGTGGTTATGTTAAGTAGAGTTAATGAATTTTTGATTATTTAAGTTCCTCTGGGATTTATGATTAAAGTGGTTGATGGGGTCATATGATAATGCAGTTTATATGCAGAGAGCAGTTCAGTTTGCAGCTCAAGTGTGGTTGGAGTTAGAAGGATTTTGCAGGCTTCTGGAACTCCATTTCTCTCTGAAAGCTCCAAGATTGTTAACAAATGTTAAAGCAAGTATGCCTGGGTTTGCTAACTATTTGTTTAAAAGTGTATTTTATATATGCGTGAATAAGGCTTATTCAGAACGGGAACAATCACAGACTAGAAAGTAAAATTACTTCCTTTCATTTTTAACTATTGTTCAACTGTTATTGGTTAAGCTGCTTCATTTGTTAGAGTTATATTTAAACAGTGTAATTAAATAAAGTTTGTCTCCCTGTAAAAAAATCCCTACTTTGTCAGTTGAATCATTCCTGGAAGGAAGTATCCTTTCCTCATATTTACTCCAAATAGAAAAATTGTTGGGGTCCAGTCTGGCTTCATGATATACATTAGGATTCTGGTGGGGACCCTAAAAATTGCTTTATATGTTATGTTATCTTAACAAAGATTCTCCTTTAAATCTTCTTACGGATTTTATTATCTCTACTAATTCCCTGTCACAGGCTAGAACGCCTGTATTTACCTAAATCTTTTACTCTTAAGAATGAGAATTACATTTACCAACTTCCAATGTGGCGCTATCTCCCAGTCTTCACTATTCCCCTCAAACAGTACTTCATAGGAATATAGGAATAGAAATTGATCATTCATTCCTTTGAACCCGTTCAGTCATTTAATTAAATTGTGGTTGAATTGTGTCTCAAATCTGCTCCCCTGCCTTTGTTTCTTCCATTTCTGGATACATTTACCAAACAAAACAATCCATCAATCTCAGTCTTGAAAGTTGAAATTAACCCAGCATCCACAATCATGGGGGAAAGAGTTGGAAATTTCTACTAGCCTTTTTGTGGAGAAGTGCTTCCTGATCTCACCACTCAATGGACTATCTTTACTTTTAAGAATGTACCCTTGTTTTAGAGTTTTATGCCAGAGCAAATTTCTCTGCATTTATTCTGTTGAATAATTTTATTCTTCTGAATACCTCAATTACTTTGAGTCTTCTAATCTCATGAGAAGGTTATGCAGCCTCTCATCATATTTTAATCCTATTAGCCTTGGTATCATACCGGTGAATCTGTGTCCTCTCCAAGGCCAAAATATTCTTCTTGAGGACGTGCATCTGGAGGTTGTGTTTGCATGTGTTGGGACATTGGTGTATTCACGCATGCGCATTTGTGGGTATACGTAGGCATGGATTCACGTCAATGTCTGAATGCATATATACATGGTGATATGCTTGTATGTATGATAGTGTGTGAATGTGGGTGTATTTTTTAAATTCTTTCAAGGGATGTGGACAGGACCAGCAGTTATTCCCATCCTTAATTTCCCTTGAACCGAGTAGTTTGCCAGGCCATTTCAGAGGGCAGTTAAGGGTCAGTCACATTACCATGAATCTAGGTCTGGAGTCATATGTAGGTCAGACAAGGTTAGAACAGTCAATTTCATTCCCTAAAGGATATTAGTGAACCAACTGGGATTTTACAACAATCATTGATTTTCAGCCATGATCAAAATGAATGGCAACACAAGCTTGAAGGGCCGAATGGCCAGCTCTTCCTTCTATTTTCTATGCTTCTATGTTGATAGTTACATGTCATCATCATTGAGATTATCTTTCAATTCCAGATTAATCAATTAAATTTATTAAGTAATTGATTTTAAATTCCATCATCTGCCATAGTAGGATTCGAACCAAGATATCTGGGTGTCTGAACTACGAGCCCAGTGACATTACCATGACACCATTGTCTACCTGTTATACAGTCGTCCATTTGTCTAGGGACCTGCGTGTGCATGTTTGTGTGTATGTGTGTGTGTGTATAGGTGTACGTAAGTGAATTTGTATGTGGATGCAGACATTGATGTACATGTGTAGCCATATGTGTGGGTACTTGCATGTGGCATGTAGGTGGGTACATGCACTGTATTTACATGGCCTGTGGTTACATTTGTGAAACTGTTAACTAGAGAACACTGAGGATTTGTTTAAAAAAAGAGATTGTTACTTTAAAATGGCATTAACAGTTGTCCACTACTCAGTCTGCATGGGTTTCAGTAGCCTTGAGATTATATTGTATGAACTTCATGTATGATTGAAGGAGTTAATTCCAATTTTGGGAGTGAAATCAGGAAATCAAGTAATGCAGGTGGTTTTGCCTGGGCTTTTAATTTAGAGTCTAATGTAATGTTGTAATATCCACCAATAAAACTGAACCATTTGTCCCATACACTGGTGCAGATTATGGGATATTCACATATTCATGGAGATATTCACATCTTCAGGAAATTCCTTATAGCCCTTTTATTTCCCCACAGTTTCTTTGCATTTTTGGACTGAAAATAGCATTCTCAGTATAAGTCCTCAATCACTTGAACTCTCCAGCCAATGACTTCAGAGGATATATTCCAAAGGACAGATAGGAACTCTTCAGGAGAAACAGTTTGAAATACTGAAGTAACTGGGGACAGTGGGGAGAGTTTAGGGTGACAGTTTAGGATGACATTTACTATTTTCTTTTCTTTCCTGTGGCCATCCTGAACAAATCAAGGTTATTTTTGCTTAATTCTGTTTGAACAATGTTCCTTTAAGTCAATGCTGAGTGGTCTCTAAGTATTTGAATAATTCATTCTTTATGTCTGACTGCAACAAGATTTAAAATGCTTTGCAGTGTGTGAAAGATTGATGCAAATTATCATTTGAATGCGTCTCATGTGTTTCTGTGTTACAGGAGTATCTGGATGTTCTTGGTCGTCCAATGGTGATGGCAGGGAAAAAAGCCCAAAAAGTTCAGTGGACCAATGTGTATCAGGATGCTTTGGTAAGATTACTTTGGTATGGAATATAGACCAAAATACCCACATGGATTCTTCCTTTTCTTTGGAATGACACACGGCTGAAATTAGTTTTGAATGATCGAGCAAAATGTACCATAGCATTTGCCAGCTGTTGTACACCTTACTCGATTTTCTCTTCCATTAGAAGCATCACGCTTTGGTACCATAATATAAAAGCAAAATACATGATTGCTGGAATCTGAAACAAAAACAGAAAATGCTGGAAAATCTCAGCAGGTCTGACAGCATCTGTGGAGAGAGAATAGATCTAACATTTTGAAATGTTAGCTCTATTCTCGATCCACAGATGCTATCAGACCTGCTGAGATTTTCCAGCCTTTTCTGTTTTACACTTCAGTACCATACTGTCAGTGCAGTGTACATGTCCAAGCACAGGACTGGACTTTGAGATCACAGCATTCTGATTCAAAGATGGGAATTCAACCAACTCAGCAAATCTGAGACAAGTGTCATGAAATGAACTGAAATGCCAATGCATCTCAATCAGTGATGAGCAGGACTTTTCTCACATTCAGAAATGGATTAATTATAGGCATAAAGAAAACTCTGAGATAACTGTAAAAAACAGATAACCTGTGATTGAGTATCAAACATGGCAGCAAAGGCAGGTGGTAAGATTGGCACAGTGACAAGTGTTGAAGATTGGCTTGCAACTAGACATGGTAGATTGTAACTTTCACTCATACTGGCCCAGCACAAAGTGTGGGCATACAGATAACTACTCTGGTTTCTTTGGTGGGTCTCTTAAACTCCTGTTCTTATTTAAGGAATATGGTGACACTTGATGCTGAACATTTGGAGTACACAGGGAGTTTAACATATTTCTCATTTAAATTATTTATAAACATGCTTACTTCCATAGAAAAGAATGATTTGCTTTTATTAGTTGACAGATGGTTTCTCCTAATGGAACCAGTATTGGAACGCAGATGGGCACAGTTCCCAAGGGAAGGTGGTGGTGTAGCGATAATGTCATTGGGCTAATGCTCTGGGGAGACTAGTTCAAATCCCATCATGGTAGTTAATAGAATTTAAATTTATTGAAAGCTAGTCTCAGTTATGGTGACCATGAAACTATCATTGATTGGTGTAATAACCAATATCCTTTAGTGATGGAAATCTGCTGTCCTTACACAGTCTGCTCTCCATGTGACTCCAGGTCCACAACAACATAATTGACTCAACTACCCTCAAGGACAATTACAGATAGGCAATAAATCTTGATATCCCATGAAAGAATATATATTTTCTAGAACTTTCTTGTTGTGATCAATGTGAAGTTTTCAGCACTTAGACCAAGCAAGGCCAATCATGAGGTGCTGAGTAGAACAAAGGATTATTTCAAGTCCCCGATGAAGATGTGGGCATCTGCGTTATGTAGTGTCAAGCCAAGCAGTTCAAGAAGACTCTCCTTCATCTCCCTGTCTGTCTGAAATTAGTTGATCCCAACTGAGTTGCTTCAATGGACTGAATTGCCTGGCTAATAAGGAAAAAAATAACACAGTAAGAAGTCTCACAACACCAGGTTAAAGTCCAACAGGCTTATTTGGTAGCAAACGTCATTAGCTTTCGGGGCTCTGCCCCTTCGTCAGGTGAGTGGGGAGTTCTGATCACAAACAGGGGACGTAAAGACACACAGTTTACAGGATACTGATTAGAATATGAGTCTTTACAGCTAATCAAGTCTTAAAGGTGCAGACAATGTGAGTGGAGATAGCATTAAGCATAGTTAAAGAGATGTGTATTGTCTCCAGACAGGACAGTAAATGACATTTTGCAAGCCCAGGAAAGTCGTGGGGATTACAATTGGTGTGACATGAACCCAAGATCCTGTTGAGGTGTCCACATGTGTGTGGAACTTGGCTATCAGTCTCTGCTCAGTGACTCTGCGCTGTTGTGTTGTGAAGCCTGCCTTGGAGAACGCTTACCCGAAGATCATAGCCCAAATGCCCGTGACAGCTGAAGTGTTCGCCAACAGGATAAGAACACTGTTGCCTGGTGGTTGCCGAATGGTGTTCATTCATCCATTGTCGTAGCGTCTGCATGTTCTCCCCAATGTACCAAGCCTCGGGATATCCTCTCCTGCAGCGTATCAGGTAGACAACGTTGGCCGAGTTGCAAGAGAATGTACCACGTACCTGATGGAAGGAAAAAATAAGCCAGCGTTCTCTGCTGGACAATAGATGTATCTGGACTTTGGGGTCAGCTGTAATAGCCTCCATGGTTGAATACCCTGTTGACCTGTTACATTTGGTTTGGGACCAGGAACATTTTGTTTAAAATAGACATTTGAAATCACAGATACACGCTAGGAGGATAAAGCCAACAAAATTCCATTGTTTTAAGCAAACAAAATAAACTTTAATACTGTTACGACCTACTTTGGATAAGGTGCCCCAAAGGGGGCAGCACAGTAGCACAGTGGTTAGTGCTGCTTCACAGCTCCAGGGACCTGGGTTTGATTCCCGCTTGGATCACTGCCTGTGTGGAGTTTGCACATTCTCCTTCTGTCGGTGTGGGTTTCCTCCAGGTCCTCCGGTTTCCTCTCACAGTCCAAAGACATGTGGGTTAGGTTGACTGGCCATGCTAAAATTGCCCCTTAGTGTCCTGAGATGCGTGGGTAGAAGGATTAGTGGGTAAATGTATAGGGATATGGGGGTACAGCCTGGGTGGGATTGTGGTCGGTGCAGATTCGATGGGCCAGATGACCTCTTTCTGCACTGTGCAGTTTCTATGATTTCTTCTTCCATGAAAGTTGCTAATCCTCTCAATTTGTCACTGTCCAGCTAGGATACCCCTACATTGTTACAATCGCTGATGTGGATTGATGAATTGACTCCGTGATTTTATTCAAACCCCTGTGTTGGTCAGAAGAATGTTTAATCTAGAAAGCATCCCTCTTCGCGGATGCCTTTTTCCCAGAGCCATTAGTTATGTTTTAAAAGGAGCCAATTTAGCCAAGCTTTCTTGAGTTAAAAAGAGTGAGTTTAGTAATTGTTAAAGGCAAGAAAATGATAAAAACACATACAGATGGAATTGAGCTTACAGTAAGTAAATATAACAAAAGGTATATGGAACAGTTCTTGATTCATGAGGGGTAGATTAATGAGTGTTGCATTTGTTGTGATTGAAGATTCCAGGAGAGCTGACTTCAGGCAAATGGTCAGTTTTGAGATTCCAGTGTTCTATAGTTTGACGGAGACGCATTCCAGTTTTCTTTTCAGCTGTGGTCCTGGCTGATTTCCACAGACAGAGAAAGAGAGAGAGAGATCAAAATGTACATGCAATAATGGCTGAGAGTGTGCTTTTACTTCTGTGTCAAAACTTCCAGCACTTATTCTCACAGAACACACACTAAAAGACAACTGGGGCAGTTTTTTTTATCTGTATTTGTGTATTGCAAGTGGGAAAGCAAATCCACAAACATTTGTTTGGGCATTACACAGGAAAATTCTTGCTGACATTGCCGTGACCTCTCTTTGTCTGTACCAGAGATGGCAATTAGTTTCTGGATGCTTTTTAGATGTACCTTGTCTGGTTACATGATGAGGTTCAATTGTCTTGCAGAGAATCATCAGAGAATAGCAATTTCCATATCATTAGCGGGACCGGGACAGGATTCTCTGAGCCGCCACCAGTGGGTTTACAACTGCTGCCCACTAACAGGGAACAGGCATACTAATCCCGTTGTTAGAGACAAAGCCATTGAAGGTCGTGGGGGGACAAAGGGGACTGCCTCTTGAGCTGTGCCAGCCTGGCAGTGCCAGTCGACACCCTGGTACTGCCCACTGGGCACACGGGCACTGCCCATGAAACACCTGGCTGTGCCAAGGGGGCAGGGCCAGAGTGGGTGTGGGCCTACTGGAGAGGAGATTGGTGGGGGAGGGGACCCACAGCCACTCTGCAATGGGATCACTGGAGGAGGGAATGAGAGGGTGATCACAGCTGGCCATCAGTAGGGGTCGGGGCTGGCCATGGTGTGGGGGGGCAGGGGGGTAATGTTCGGGGCTGACCATGCGGGAGATGGGAGATCAGGGCTGGCCCGGTGGAAGGACCAATAGGCCAACAATTGGGAAGTGGGGGGATCAGTCAGAAGGCCAGCAATCAGGAGGCCAGTGAAGGGGGCCAATACGCAAGCTCTGATGTCTCCTTAGATAAATCAGCACATGCGCAGTGGGTGTCTCAGCACTATGCTGCTGGACTATCGGGAAGGATGAGGCCCCCCCCCCATTCCTCCCACTTTTTAATGTGAATCCCTCTGAGGCAATCTGTGATGCACAGAATGTTGGAGCTTTGTTCAAGTAAATACATCCAAAAAACAGATGGGAAATTCTCTCATTTTCCCACCCGTTGGGCACTTAGTGTTTTTTTTGGGAGAAACCAGACTGTAACCTCTGAATTCCCTCAAAAGCCACTATTACTTGGACTGCCTTAATAGCTATTCACCTCTTGATGCTTCAGTCTCCCTTCCTAAGGCCGCATTACACAGGATTCACAAAACTGCATTCCTACCCCTAATTATTGGCACAATTTCAGCTCTTTCACAAGCCATTAGTCTCCCAGCTGCTATCAATAGCTCCCAGGGCTTCTCTGAGCCTGAACTGCCTGGCACGAAACCAGTGACCTTCCACAACATTTTCATGATGTTTAAACAGCGCTGCTTTCCTCTTACATAGAAGATAGGAGCAGAAAAAAGCCATTTGGCCCTTTGAGCCTGCTTCGCATTCATCATGATCGTGGCTGATCATCCAACTCAATTCCTAATCCTCCTTTCTCCTCGTAATCATTGATCCCATTCGCCCCAAGTACTATATCTAGCTGCCTCTTGGGAAATGTTTAATGTATTGGCATCAACTACTTCCTGTGGTAATGAATTCCATAGGCTCACCACTCTGGATGAAGGAATGTCTCCTCATCTCTGTCCTAATGACCTACCCAAATCCTCAGACTGTGACCCCTGGTTCTGGACTCCCCCACCATTGGGAACAGCCTCCCTGCACCTACACTGTCTAGGCCAGTTAGAATTTTGTAGGTCTCTATGAGATTTTCCCTCATTCATCTGAACACCAGTGAAAACAATCCTAACCTAGTCAATCTCTCCTCATACATCAGCCCTGCCATCCCCGGAATCAGCCTGGTAAACCTTCGCTGCACTGTCTCGAGAGCAAGAATATCCTTCCTCAGAAAAGGAGACCAAAACAGCACACAATATTCTAGGTGTGGTATCATCAAAGCCCTGAATAATTGCAACAACACATCCCTGCTCCTGTACTGGAAACTTCTCACAATGAAGGCCGACATACTATTTGCCTTCTTTACCACCTGCTGTACCTGCACGCTTACCTTCAGCGACCGGTGCACATAAACAGCCAGGTCCCGCTGCACACTCCCCTCTCCCAATTGACATCCATTCAGGTGATAATCTGCCTTCTTGTTTTTGCTTCCTTTGTGGATAACCTCACATTTATCCAAATTATATTGCATCTGCTATTCATTTGCCCAGCCACCCAACCTGTCCAGATCATGCTGAAGGATCTCTGTGTTGTCACCAGAGATCACCTTCCCACCCAACTTGGAATTATCTACAAACTTTTAGATGTTACATTTTGTTCCCTCATCCAAATCATTAATGTATATTGTGAATAGCTGGGGTCCCAGGACCGATCCCTGTGGCACCCCACTAGTTACTGCCTGCCAATTTGAAAAGGACTCATTAATTCCTACTCTATGTTTCTCTCTGCCAACCAGTTTTCTATCCATCGCAATATACTTCCCCCAATCCCATGCTTTAATCTTGCATAATAATCTTATGCAGGATTTTGTCAAATGCTTTCTGAAAGTCCAAATATCCTACATCAACTGACTCCTTTGTCAATTCAACTAGTTACATCTTCAAAGAATTCCAACAGATTTGTCAAGCATGACTCCTTCTTCATAAATCTATGCTGACTCTGTCTGATCCTGCCACTGCTTTCTAAATGCTCCATTATAAAGTCCTTGGTAATTGATTTGAGAATTTTTCCCACTACCAGTGTTAGGTTTACTGGTCTATAATTCCCTGTTTTCTCTTTACCTCCCTTTTCGAATATTGGAATGACATTAGCTACCCTCCAATCTGCGGAGACTGTTCCTGAGTCAATAGAATCCTGGAAGATGACCACTGTGCGTCCACTATTTTTAGAGCCATTTCTTTAAGTACCCTGGGATGTAGATTATCAGGCCCTAGGGATTTATCCACCTTCAATCCCATCAATTTTCCTAGCACCATTTCTCTACTAATACTGATCTCCCTCAATTCCTCCCTCTCACTAAATCTTGCTTTCTCCAGCATTTCTGGTATCTGATTTGTGTCTTTTTTGTGAAGTACATATTCAGTTGCTCAGCCATTTCTTTGTCCCCAAGTATACATTCCCCCGTTGCTGTCTGTAGGAGACCTACATATGTCTTCACCAACTTCTTTCTCTTCACATATTTATAGAAACTCTTAGTGTCCATTTTTATGTTTCCTGCAAGTATTTTCCCCTTCTTAATCAATTCCTTGATCCTTTTTTGCTGAATTCTAAATTGCTCCCAATCCTCAGAACTATTATTTTTGATGACTATCGATGACTATTTTGGTGCCACTTCTTGCTGTCGTCCAGAACTCGAAAAATTCATCAACTTTGCTTCCAGTTTCCACCATTCCTTCATCTTCACCTAGTCCATCTCAGACACTTTCCTTCCCTACCTTGACCTTCCTGTCTCCATGTCTGGCATTAGACTATCCACCAACGTCCATTACAAGCCCAGTGACTCCCACAGTTATCTGGACTCCAGTTCTTCACACCCGACATCCTGTAAGAACTCCATCCCTTTCTCTCAACTCCTTCGTCTCCATATTTGTCGTATTTGTTCCGACAATGCCGCTTTCCAAAGCGGTGTTTCTAATATGTGCTCCTTTTTCTTCAACTGTGGATTCCCATCTACAATTCCCATCTGTTGACAGGGCCCTCAACAGCATGCAGTTCATCTCCCATGCCCTGGCCCTCACCACCTCCCTTTCCTTCCAGAACAAGAATAGACTCTCCCTTGTTCTCACAATTAACCCCACCAGCCTCTGCATGCAAAGCATAATCCTCCACCATTTTTGCCAACTCCAGAGTGATGCCACCACCAAACACATCTTCCCTTGACTCCCTCTGTTAGCATTCTGCAGAGACGTTCCCTCTGGGATAACCCAGACTACTCCACTACGATACTCACTCATGGCACCTTCCCATGCAATTGCAAAATTGCCCCTGCCCCTTTACCTCTTCCATGCTTACCACCCAAGGTCCAAAACACTCATTCCAGGTTAAGCGGCGTTTTGCTTGTGCCTCTTTCAATTTGGTGTATTTCATTTGCTGCTCCCAATGTGGTCTCCTCTACATCAGAGAGATCAAGCATAGACTTGGTGATCACTTTACTGAGCACCTTCGGTCTGTGCACAATCAGGACCCTGACCTTCTGGTTGCTTGCCATTTTAACACATGATCCTGCTCCCATGCCCATATACCTGTCCTTGGCCTACTGCAATGTTCCAGTCAAACCCAACGCAACCTGGAGGAATAGCATCTCATCTTCCGGCTAAGCACTTTACAGCCTTCCAGTCTCAACATTGGATTTGACAACTATGCTTGATTTCTCTATGATCAATTGTACCCCACCTCGACCCCTTTGTTTTCATTTTATTTAATGTTTTACTGTTCTCTACCTTTTATTTCTTTATAGTCTTTCTTCATTTTTCTTCCCTCCCACTCTTTTCCATTTCTTTATTCCTCCCTCTCCTTACCTTTTCTTCCCCTTTTCCCCTTTCTAAATTTTACCTCTCTCCCATCCATTCCCCTCTTTCCCCCTACATTTTCATCTGTCTCAGCTGACCCTCTGATTTTAGCTTCTTTGCCATTTGGCCATTCATACCCTTTATTCTCTCTATGGACTGCCATTAGCAGCCTTTCCCCTTGTTTTTGTGGTTATGACTGTCTTTCATTCTCTCACCCTGCGGTATAAATATCTCCCACTTTCTTTTAGCTTTGACAAAGGGTCATCTGGACTCAATGTCAGCTCTTTTCTCTCCTTATGGATGCTGCCAGACCTGCTGAGATTTTCTAGTAGTTTCCTTTTTGCTATTATTTTTCTTGGCCAATTTGTATGCTTCTTCCTTGGATCGGACACCATCTCTAATTTTCTTTATAAGCCATTGATGGGCCATTTTGCTTTTGTGCCTCTATCTATAAACTGAAGGCACTTTGAATTAGTTTGTTTATTTACGAATGCGATGAGGTATTTTACCAACCCTTCAGTTTCTGTGTGATCCAATTATACTAAAAATCCCACAGCAAACTTGAGTTAGAATTTGCTCAGCAGGGTAGTTTAACCTCAGTAGGTTAGCTCAACAGGTTAGTTAGGTTAGCAACCTCACAAAAGGTTGCTGCAAAAGGTTAGGGTGCATGGAGTTGGGGGTAAGGTGTTAGCGTGGATAGAGGATTGGTTGTCTAATAGGAAGCAGAGAGTTGGAATCAATGGGTGCTATTCTGGTTGGCAATTGGTGACTAGTGGAATGCCGCAGGGATCAGTGATAGGGCCGCAACTGTTTACCATTTACATAGACGATCTGGAGGAAGGGGCTGAGTGTAGGGTGACGAAATTTGCTGATGACACGAAGATGAGTGGAAAAGCAAATTGCGTGGAAGGCGTGGAAAGTCTGTAGAGAGATCTTGGATAGGCTGAGTGAGTGGGCAAGGGCCTGGCAGATGGAGTATATCGTTAGCAAATGTGAGGTTATCCACTTTGGTAGAAATAATAGTAGGAGGGATTATTATTTAAAGGGTGAAAAACTGCAGCATGCTACGGTGCAGAGGGACCTGGGGGTCCTTGTGCACGAATCGCAAAAACCCAGTCTGCAGGTGCAGCAGGTGATCAAGAAGGTGAATGGAATGTTGGCCTTTATAGCGAGGGGGATAGAATATAAAAGCAGGGAGGTCTTGCTGCAACTGTACAGGGCACTGGTGAGGCCGCAACTGGAGTACTCTGTGTGCAGTTTTGGTTGCCTCATTTGCGAAAGGATATATTGGCCTTGGAGGGAGTGCAGAGAAGGTTCACTAGGCAGATACTGGAGATGAAGGGGCTAGCCTATGAGGAAAGATTGAATAGACTGGGTCTGTACTCGTTGGAGTTTAGAAGGCTGAGGGGGGATCTTATAGAGACGTATAAGATAATGAAGGGGCTAGATAGGGTAGAGGTAGACAGATTCTTCCCGCTTAGAAAGGATAACAGAACTAGAGGGCACAGCCTCAAAATAAGGGGGGTGCAGTTTTGATTGGAGTTGAGGAGGAACTTCTTCATCAAAGGGTGGTGAGTCTCTGGAATTCTCTGCCCGTTGAAGTGGTGGAGGCTATCTCGCTGAATATAGATAGGTTTCTGACAGACAAGGGAATTAAGGGTTATGGGGAGAATGTGGGAAAATGAAACTGATCCACTTCAGATCAGCCATGGTCTTATTGAATGGCGGGGCAGGCTCGAAGGGCTAGATGGCCTACTCCTGCTCCTATTTCTTATGTTCTTATTATATACATTCAAAACACATGAAAAAGAATGTCTGCAACTTCCCACTCTTCACTCACACAGTAAAGAGAGGAATAGGGGAAAGGAGCTTTATTATACAAGGACCACAGAAAAACAATATTGGTTCACATGAGTTCCGGAATCCCAAAGTCAGGGTCCAGTGAAGAAGTCTTTCACATAGGCAGTTGTTGGTCAACTGACTGAGAAATTTGCTTTTTCAGGTGGCTTTGATTCCACAAGATTAAGTAGCATACAAAGCTTGTGTCAATTCAGCTAGCGATGATCCAAAATCTTCCAGTAGAATCAGGTTGGATGGGCCGGTGGTCCAACCTGGACATGTGGCCTAGCAGTTGGATGTTAAATAGCAGGCTGGTTGCACAGTTGAAAAAGATAATACTGAACTGTTCAAAAGGCCGGAATAACCTTTCTTCTCCACAGTGATTGCAACAAAGAATGCTTATCCAACATCTGGAACTTGGCTTTGCTTTCAGGACTGATAATGTCCTAGCAATAATGAGTTGAAAGTTGAGTGTCTGGTGTTAGGGAAGCCATTGTCTCAACAGATCCACAAACCTCACTGGCAAGATTGGCTTTTCAAGTGCTCCTTTTGAAATTGGTCTGTGCAGTCACAGGTTATCTGTCAGAAATGTCTTATGTAAAGCAAGGTGAGACATTTCCGAAACCGAGAAAATAGTTTTTTAGT
Source organism: Carcharhinus amblyrhynchos (assembly GCF_965287045.1). Taxonomy (NCBI): domain Eukaryota; kingdom Metazoa; phylum Chordata; class Chondrichthyes; order Carcharhiniformes; family Carcharhinidae; genus Carcharhinus; species Carcharhinus amblyrhynchos. The sequence continues at coordinate 63,429,269 of NC_137326.1, forward strand.
TCTGGAGACTAATTTCAAACCAAAGGACCAACTATCTTGATTGTCTTTGTTCAGCAGAGAAGTCCAGTTTAAAAATAAGAACAGTTGTAAGAATAGAGTTTTAAATCTTATACAGGGTTGAGTGTCTTGTTCGGTGTTGGAGGAATCCAACACCAGAGAATCTTCTTAAGTCACACCCATCTCCATGATAACATAGCCTTTCAGGGTTCACTGAAGGCTTTTAAACTAATTTAGCTCTAGCTCCCAAGACAAAAAATCTATGTGGACTGCACTTCTTTGCAAGCTGTCTAGCATTACATCTCCAGTTAAGTAAGCTCACCTATGGTTCCCTCTCTTCTACTCTGACTCTCCTAAACAAACAGGAGTAACCTTCTGAAGTCCTGTTTTTCTTTTAGTTCTTCTGGCAGTCACTAAAGCCCAAGCATTTCACAACAACAATTTTCCCAGAATGAAACATTGATCTCTCAAACATTAACGTGAACCATGAATTAGATATTATTCAGAAATCCCTGGTCACACATGAGGAATGGTGATTTGGTGGAGGAAACAAAAATGGACAATGCTGAAAACATTCAGCAGGTCAGGCAGCATCTGTGGAGAAAAAAGCAGAATTAACATTTCAGGTCAAGGACCTTTCATCAGAACTGGAAACGGTTAGAGACAGTTTGAGCAAGGGCAGGTGGAACAAGGACAAAAGGAAGATCTGTGATAGGTGGAAGCTGGCAGAGATTGAATGACAGAAGACCAAGTCTTCCAGGATCAAAGGGAATTGAGATGAGGCAAGAAAATAAACAAAGTAAAAGGTGTGCTTAGGGCAAGTGTACTGCTGTCAGAAAGCAAAAAGGTAAAATAGATAAAAACTGAAACAAGGAAACAAAGTTGTTGAAACCAGTGTTGGATCTGTAAAGTGCCTAAAAGTGGAGACCCAATCTGCATTTGGATTTCCTAATGTAGAAGAGATTGCATTGTAAGCAGAGAATACAATATAATTGATTATGTTATATACAATATAACAGGCGGTGTGGTGACACAATGGTTAGCACTGCTGCCTCACTGCGCCAGGAACCTGGGCTTAATTCCAGTCTTGAGCGACTATGTGGAGTTTGTACGTTCTCCCTATGTTGCAGGGTTTTCTCCAGGTATTCCTGTTTCCTCCCACAGTTCAAAAATGTGCAGGTTAGGTGGATTGGCCATGCTAAATTGCCCCTTCATGTTTCAAGATGCATAGGTCAGTGGGGTAAATGTGGGTTACTGAGGGTGGATCTGGGTGAGATCCTCTGTCAGAGGGTTGGTGCACACACAATGGGCAAATGGCCTCCTTCTGCACTATAGAGATTTTATGATGCTATGATTAATGTAACTCTCTGTTTCTCCTGGAAGGGGCAATTGGAGCCTTGGATGGTGAGGAGAGAGGATGTGAAAGGGCAGCTGTCTTCTGGCTGCCATGGGAAGGGGCAATCGGCAATGAGTTGGGGTGATTGTGGAGTGGAGGATATCATGGAGGGAATGGTCAATTCAGAATGCTGAAAAGTGAAAGGAGGGAAAGGTTTGTTTAGTGGTGGCATTATGGTGGAAGTGGTGGAAATGGTAGAAAATGATTTGTTGAATACAAAAACTGGTGAAATGGAAGGTGAGGACTGGGAGAACCCCATTGTTGTTCTGGAAGACACAGAAAGGAGTAAGAGCAGAGTGCTGGAAATGTAGAAGAAACAGTTGAAGGCCTTTTCAAATAATGTGCGGTTTGATTTTGATTTGATTTATTATTGTTACATTTATTAGTATACGGTGAAAAGTATTGTTTCTTGCACACTATACAGTCAAAGCATACTGTACATTGGGGAGGAAAAGGAGAATATAGTTGTTACAGTCATAGCTAGGGTATAGAGAAAGATCAATTTAGTATGAGGTAGGGCCATTCAAAAGGCTAATGGTAGTAGGGAAGAAGCTGTCCTTGAGTCGGTTGGTACGTGACCTCAGACTTTGGTTTTTTTTAACCAACGTAAGAAGGTGGAAGAGAGATTGTCAGGGGTGCCTGGGGTCCTTAATTATGCTGATTGCTTCTCAGAGACAGCAAGAAGTGTAGAGAGTCAATGGATGGGAAGCGGGGCTTCGTTCACGACCCTTGGTAGTTTCTTGAGGTCTTGGACAGGAGCTATACCAAACTGTAATTCAACCAGGAAGAATGCTTTTAATGGTGCATCTGTAAAAGTTGGTGAGAGTCAATAGCAGACATGCCAAATTTCCTTAGTCTCCTGAGGAAGTAGAGGTGTTGGTGGACTTCCTTAACTATAGCATCGGTATGGAGGGACCAGAACAGGTTGTTGGCTATCTGGACACGTAGAAACTTGAAGCTCTCAACCATTTCTATTTCATCCCTGCCAGTTGATGTAGTCAGGCACATATCCTCCAGTACGTTTCCTGAAGTCGATGACTTGAAGCCGCACTTGGAGTACTGTGTGCAGTTCTGGTCCCCACATTACAGGAAGGATGTGGAGGCTTTGGAGAGGGTGCAGAGGAGGTTTACCAGGATGTTGTCTGGTATGCAGGGGAGGTCCTATGAGGAGAGACTGAGGGATTTGGGGTTGTTTTCACTGGAAAGAAGGCGGCTAAGAGGGGATCTTATAGAAACATATAAGATGATTAGAGGTTTAGATAGGGTGGATGGTGATAGCCTGTTTCCTCGGATGGAGAAAGCTAGCACAAGGGGGCATGGCTTTAAATTAAGGGGGGTAGTTATAGGACGGATGTCAGGGGCAGGTTCTTTACCCAGAGGGTGGTGAGGGACTGGAATGCCCTGCCTGCTGCAGTTGTAAATGCGCCTAGTTTGGGGGCGTTTAAGAGATTGGTGGATAGGTTTATGGACGAAAAGGGATTGGTTTAGATTAGTGGGTCAATGTTTTTTTTTAAAAATAAGACTGGTCGGCGCAACATTGTGGGCCGAAGGGCCTGTTCCGCGCTGTAATGTTCTATGTTCTATGTTCTATCCCCTTTGTTTTGCTGACATTGAAGGAGAGATTATTGTTGTTGCACCAGTTCACTAGGTTCTCTTTAAAAAAAGAGGTAAACAAAAAGTGGGTAACTATTAGGTCAGTTAGCTTAACTTCTGTGATAGGGAAGATGCTTGAACCTATCAAGGATAAAATAACGAGACGTCTGGATATAAATTGACCCATTGGTAAGATCAGCATGGATTCATTAACAGAGGTCATGTTTGACTAATTTGGTGGAATTCTTTGAGAACATTACATGTGCAGTGGGCAATGGGGAACCTGTGGATGTGGTGTATCTGGATTTCCAGAAGGCATTTGACAAGGTGCCGCACCAAAGACTCATTCTTCTGAATTCCAATTAGTATAGTCCCAGTCTACTCAGTCTCTCCTCATAAGCCAACCCTCTCAACTCCAGAATCAACCTAGTGAATCTCCTCTGTACCCACTCCAGTAAGATAAAGGTGCACAATGTTACGGGTAATGTATTAGCATGGATAGAGGATTGGTTAACTAACAGAAAGCAAAGAGTGGGGGTAAATGGTGTTTTTCTGATTGGTGATCATGACTAGTGGTGTGCCTCAGAGATCAATGTCGGGACCGCAATTATTTATGATTTACATAGATGATTTGGAGTTGGGGACCAAGTGTAGTGTGTCAAAATTCGCAGATGACACTAAGATGAGTGGCAAGGTGTGCAGAGGATGCTGAAAATCTGCAAAGGGATTTAGATAGTCTGAGTGGGCGAGGGTCTGGCAGATGGAGTACAATGTTGGTAAATTTGAGGTCATCTATTTTGGTAGGAGTAACAGCAAAATGGACTATTATTTAAATAGTAAAAAATTGCAGCATTCTGCTGTGCAGAGGGACTTGAGTGTCCTTGTGCAAGAATCACAAACAGTTGATTTGCAGGTGTAGCAGGTAATTAAAAAGGCAAATGGAATTTTGTCTTTCATTGCTAGAGGAGTTTAAAAACAGCAAGATTATGTTGCAGCTGTATAAGGTGCTGGTGAGGCCACACCTGGAGTACTGTGTATGATTTTGGTCTCCTTACTTGAGAAGGGATATACTGGCACTGGAGGGGGTACAGAGGAGATTCACTAGGTTGATTCTGGAGTTGAGAGGGTTGGCTTATGACGAGAGACTGAGTAGACTGGGACTATACTAATTGGAATTCAGAAGAATGAGGAGAGATCTTATAGAAACATATAAGATTATGAAGGGATTAGACAAGATAGAAGCAGGGAAGTTGTTTCCACTGGCAGGTGAAACTAGAACTAGGGCAAATGGCCTCAAAATAAGGGGAAGCAGATTTAGGACTGAGTTGAGGAGAAACTTCTTCACACAAAGGGTTGTGAATCTGTGGAATTCCCTGCCCAATGAAGCAGTTGAGGCTACCTCATTGAATGTTTTAAGGCAAGGATTGATACATTTTTGAACAGTAAAGGAATTAAGGGTTATTAAGGAATTAAGAAATAAAGTGTTAGCGTGGATTGAAGATTGGCTATCTAACAGGTAGCAGAGAGTTGGAATAAATGAGTGCTTTTCTGGTTGGCAATCGGTGACTAGTGGAGTGCCGCAAAGATCGGTGCTAGGGCCCCAACTGTTTACCATATACATAGATGATCTGGAGGAGGGGACTGAGTGTAGGGTAACAAAGTTTGCTGATGACACAAAGATGAGTGGGAAAGCGAATTGAGTGGAGGACGCAGAAAGTCTGCAGAGAGATTTTGATAGGCTGAGCGAGTGGGCGAGGATCTGGCTGGTGGAGTATAACGTTGGCAAGTGTGAGGTTATCCACTTTGGAAGGAGTAATCGTAAAATGGACTATTATTTAAATAGTGAAAAATTACAACATGCTACTGTGCCGAGGGATCTGGGGGTCCTTGTGCATGAATCGCAAAAACTCAGTTTGCAGGTGCAGCAGGTGATCAAGAAGGCAAATGGAATGTTGGCCTTTATCGCGAGGGGGATGGAATATAAAAGCAGGGAGGTCTTGCTGCAACTGTACAAGATACTGATGAGGCCGCAACTAGAGTACTGTGTGCAACTTTGGTCCCCTTATTTGCGAAAGGATATATTGGCCTTGGAGGGAGTGCAGAGAAGGTTCACCAGGTTGATACCGGAGATGAGGGGGTTAGATTGAGTAGATTGGGCTCGTCGGAATTTAGAAGGCTGAGGGGTGATCTTATAGAGACATATAAGATAATGAAGGGACTAGACAGGGTAGAGGCAGAGAGATTCTTTCCCCTTAGAAAGGAAAGAAGAACTAGAGGACACAACCTCAAAATAAGGGGGAGTCAGTTTAGAACAGAGTTGAGGAGGAACTTCTTCTCTCAGAGGGTAGTGAATCTCTGGAATTCTCTGCCCATTGAAGCAGTGGAGGCTACCTCGTTAAATATGTTTAAATCACAGGTAGATAGATTTCTGATCAGTAATGGAATTAAGGGTTATGGGGAGCAGGCGGGTAAGTGGAACTAAACCACTATCAGATCAGCCATGATCTTATTGAATGGCGGGGCAGACTCAAGGGGCTAGATGGCCTACTCCTGCTCCTATTTCTTATGTTCTTATGGTGAGCGGGTGGGTAAGTGAAGCTGAGTCACAAAAAGATCAGCCATGATCTTATTGAATGGCAGAGCATGCTGGAGGGGCCAGATGGCCTACTCCTGCTCTTAATTATGAGATTCCATCTCTTTCCTGTACTCTGTCTCATCAATGTTTGAAATCTGACTTACAACAGTGGTGCCGTCAGCAAACTTGAAAATCAAGCTGGAGGGCAATTTGGCCACAGTCATAGGTGTACAAGGAGTATATGATGTGGGTATGCCGGCGTTGGACTGGCGTAAACACAGTAAAAAGTCTGACAACACCAGGTTTTAGTCCAACCTATTTATTTGATAATATATATATTATCAAATAAATAGGTTGGACTAAAACCTGGTGTTGTCAGACTTTTTACAAGGAGTATAGTCAGGGGATGAAGCCACAGCCTTGTGCACTGGTGTTGAGGATGATAGTGGAGGTTTACTATGTTTACTGATTGCTTGGGTTTGGGAGTCTAGGACATAGTCGCAGAGGGAGGAGCTGAGCCCCAGGTCATGGAGTTTGGAGATGAGTTTTGCAGGAATAATGGTGTTGAAGGCTGAGTTGTGGTCAATAAATAGGAGTCTGACATTGGTGTCTTTGTTATCCAGGTGTTCCAGGGTTGAGTGTAAGGACAGGCAGATGGCATCTGCTGTGGAGCTGTTGTAGCGATAGGCAAACTGTGGTGGATCCAGGCAGGCTCAAAGGCCAGAATTGATTTGTGCCATGACTAACCTTTTGAAGCACTTTATTATGATGGATATCAGCATTACCAGGCGATAGTCATTAAGGGATGCTGCCTGGCTTTTCTTTGGTACCGGAATGATGGTGCTCTTTTTGAAACAGATAGGGACCTCAGATTGATGTGAGGAGAGTTTAAAGATGTCTGCGAATACCCTGCCAGCTAGTCCAGCAGGATCTGAGTGCTCGTCCGAGTACCCTATTCAAGCCAACTTGACTTTTGAAAAGACTGATCTAACATCTGCAATGGTGACCTCAGATATCGGTTCGGCTGAAGCTTCCAGGGTTGAGGGCGTGCTCTCGCTGACCTCTTGCTCAAAACAGGAATAGAATGCATTGAACTCATTGGGGAGGGGTGCATTGGTGCCAGTGATTATACATGTCTTCATCTTGTATGTCTTGCAGACCTTACAATAGTCCGTGGGAGTCAGTGTGGTTAACCTGAGATTCTAGCTTGGTCCACTACTGTCTTTTGGCATCTTTGATGATCTCTGTAGATCATATCTGGATTTCTTGTATAGGTCAGTGTCGCCTCAGACCTGGACTTCAGCAGGTAGTGGATATTTCTGTTTATCATCCATGGTTTCCGGTTGAGAAACTCATGGATTTGCTTCTTTGGCGCACAGTCTTCTACACCCTTACAAATGAAATCAGTTACTGTAGTGGTGTACTCATTTAGGTTGGTTGCTGAGATTTTAAATATTGACCAGTCCACTAGGACTAGGTCCAGCAGTCCCGTAAGACATCATCCAATTCCTCAAACATTACTGCATGACTTTCTTTATTGGATTCTCCCATTTCAGTTTTTGCTTGGAAGCCGGGATCAGGAGCATAGCCTTGTGGTCTGATTTGCCAAAATTTGGGCAGGCGATAGAGCGGTAGGCATGTTTGATATTTGTGTAGCAATGATCTAGGATGTTTGGACCTCTGGTGGAACAGGGGGCGTATTGGTGATATCTTGGTAGGACACCCTTAAGATTGGCTTAATTGAAGTCCGTGGCCACAATGAACAAGACCTTAGGATGTTTTGTCTCAAGGCTATTTGTGCTGGTGTATGTTTTGGGAAGGGGTGGAATCCTTGATTGAGGAAAAAGGATGACATTTCATAAGCGCTGGATTTGAAGATTACATCATCAGAAAAGTTGCAATGGAGGAACTGGGAAGTTGGAATGGAATCCTAACGGAGTGTAGGGTGTGAGGAAGTGTGATTAAGTTAGTTGTGGGAGGTAGTAGGCTTATAATGAATATTAATTAGTTGGTTTGATTTCTTTGCATGTTTCAGTTTTACCTCTTTTCTTTGCTTTCAGACAGCAGCATACCTGCTCTAGGCATATCTTTTGCTTCTTTGTTTCTTTTCTTGCCCCACTACTATTCCCTTTGGCCCCGTAAGATAACTGTCATTCAATTTTTCTTGTCTTCCACCCTATTGCACACCTTCCTTTCGTCCTTGTCTCATCTACCCCTTGTTTAAAACCTACTTGATCTCTAACTTTTTCCCAGTTCTGAAGGAAGGTCCTTGACCTGAAACATTAACTCTGTTTCTCACTTCACAGATGCTGCCTTCACATACCTGCTGAGTGTTTCCTGCATTTTCTATTTTATTTTAGATTTCCAGTGTTTGCAGTGTTCTATTTTTCGATCAGTGACCTGTTGGGTCAGTTGGGTGAAATGATCTTCCTCCCACGCTTTCTACTGAAGGCATCACAATTACTGGACCACTGTTCTTGAGTGCCAGCCACCCCACACCATTACCCATGGAGGTTGCAATCCCAGAGGTAAAAGAGATGTGGAGGGAAGAGCTCGACACTTGTGAATGTGTGAGCAGGGACTAGAATTATAAGTGATGTTTCAGAGGATGCAAATTCAGGACATAAACCTGCATCAAAATGAATTAGCATTTAACCTCAATATTATTGAACATAAGGAAGGTTGCACATCACTGACAAATGCTCAAAGAACAGAAATATAACATGATCTGATTTGTTTTTCATAGAGCCTTGAGCTGGTGATTACAGGGACGATTCCAGTTTTCAATATCACAGTGGAGAATGGCCAGCAGGTATGTGGTTAGGATATGTGTGTTATATTGTGCCAGCTTTTCAGTTTAAAGAGTCCATGTATACAGAACAAAATGGAAAATATGATTGAATTATTCCTATTTCCTGGCAATTTCCTTCTCATTATATTACCCTATCTATTGTCTAGTCCTGAACACAAGAGAATGTTACAACTTTTAGTTGTAAGTCCTGCTTATTCTGAGATAGCAGCACCAAATTGTCCCTCTGGGGCATCTCTCCAGAACTTGACAAGACTCCAATGAACCTGCTGTTAATTGCCAGGTCAGATCTGACAATGTGGCCCAGACAACATTACCTGTCAATATCATAGAGTGTGGAGTGGTCTTAATAGCTCTGCCGTCAGTACTGGCAAGCTGCACAGTTTTTGCTGGTTAGACTCTATTTGAATGCCTGCACCAATTTGGCGATCCCTAATTCTTGGCATATTTTGCCCTGGCTCTGGAGATTCTGACTTGTTTGTCAACGATCCTGAAAAAGTAGACCTGCCATTAGTTGCTGGGATTCTTTCAGGTGACTCTGTAAGTCAACATCATAAAGGGTAGATGTGATCTTAGCAGGTGAAAAAGGAGCTTCCCAGTGCTCATTAAAAGCATACTTTGAGTTTTTAGCTGGTTCAACAGCACCCAAAACTCAGTGCCCACTTGGAAGGTCCCTAATCCATGGTGCTTGCTAACCTCTGCCTTTACTCTCTGGACAAGGTATATGGGGCATATCCCTATGGGCATAGACTTCATGTTCTATGTTGAGCAAAAATAAAGGCTACTCATGCAGGATTCTGACTAGCTAGGTTTAGAGAATAGTGTCACATGACTGATATTTTTTAAAAATGCCTTGAGATGACCCTGTTCTGTATCCTCATTTTCCAGGATCCTAGTAATTTTGCCATTCTAAATGGACCATTTCCTTTACAGAACCAGCTCATGCTCGGAGTGATGGGAATCGATGTTGCTCTCGATGACATCAAGAAACTCACCCCTCGCTACAATGTACGTACAAATTGCATATTTCACAATTGCAATTCCTAATATGGGTATTGTGCTTTCAGTAATATTTGAGCTCCTACACACATTTGTCTGCCTCAGTGCTGGGCAGAAATATAGAAGGAAATTTTCACATATCCAGAAACAACCTACTGCATGATCATAGGCCTCTGCCTACACTTTCCGTCTATTTAATGTGGTGGTTGTATAATTGCAGGGGGACTGTGCCCCATTCAGGCACAGTCAGTAACAACACCTGTCCATCATAGTTGAAGCTGTTTCCAGCTTCAACCAAGGATTTTAGAGCAATTTCTACAGTAGACTGAGTTTCCAGGAATCTAGCACTGTGTTCCTCTTCATGTCAAACCTGAGTTAATGTCCCCACATTAATGATCAACCCCAATATTATTCACAATGCCAAGGATTCATATTGCTTTTGAAATGAGGGAAAGAAAACCTCAGGGCCAATTTTTTTTATTTCAGCTGAAACTGCTTGCTGAAATGTAATTTATAAGCAAAATAGGTGCCACGGTAGCACAGTGGTTAGCACTGCTGCGTCATTGCGCCAGGTACCTGGGTTTGATTCCTGGCTAGGGTCACTACCTGCGTAGAGTCTGCACTTTCTCTCCCTGTATGTGCAGATTTTCTCCGGGTGCCCTGGTTTCCTCCCACAGTCCAGAAGACATGCTGGTTAGGTGCACTGGAGATGCTAAGTTCTCTCTTAGTGTACCTGAACAGGCACCAGAGTATGGCAACTAGGGGATTTTCTCAGTAACTTAATTGGAGTGTTAATATAAGTTACTTGTGACATGAATAAATAGAAGTTAAAAACTTAAACTTTAATATTTAAAAGGAGGAAAACATGAGAAAAATACAATCTGCAAAGTATCAATTCCCATAAATTCCCATGAGTCTTAATCACTATGGGCAGTCTCCAAAACCCCGGAAATTACATAAATGTGAGTACACCACCAAATTGTTCCAGGGCATGAGAAGACTGCATCCATCCAAAACTCACACTCCCATTCCCAATCATGCATTAAGTCCACTTGTTACTGCATTCACCTCAGAAAATACTTTCACCCATTTTAAGACTTACAGCTATCATGTTGCAAACTATCTTCCATCCACAATAACAGATGATTTGCTCCATCCATCCCTCAGCTCTACCTTCAAAGTTGGGGTCCTCTACAAAATCACCTGGGGCCACATTGCCTCAGCAGTTCCACTAGAACCTCAATCCCACTCCATACATCAGACAAAGAAGGTGATTGAATAAATCATAGCAACCTAATACGATGGGCAACCCAGTTCTTTCACAACTTAAGAGAATAAGGCTGTTCATTAAATCAATTGGACAAACACAAAATAAGTCACCTTTTCATATTCATTCATGGGAGTGGGATTGCTGGATAGGCTAGTATTTATTGCCATGCCAAACTGTTCGGGGATGAAGTAGAAAAGGTCAAGAGTTTCATGTTTTTAGCTGTCCAGATCACTAACAACTGGTCTTAGTCTCCCCCTATGCTGACACTATATTTAAGAAAGGTCACTAACACCTCTACTTTCTCAGAAGACGAAGGAAATTTGGCATGTCAGCTACGACTCTCACCATAGAAAGCATTCTTTCTGGTTGTATCACAGCTTGGTATGACTCCTGCTCTACTCAAGACTGCAGGGAACTACAAAAGCTCATGAACGAAGCCCAATCCATCATGCAAACCAGCTTCCCATCCATTGACTCTGTTTACACTTCCCGCTTTCTCAGCAAAGCAGCCAGCATAACTAAGGATCCCATGCACCCAGACATTCTCTCTTCCACCTTTTTCCATTGGGAAAAAGATACAAAAGTTTGAGGTCATGTACCAACCGACTCAAGAACAGCTTCTTCCCTGCTGCTGTCAGACTTTTGAATGGGCTTGCCTTGCAATAAGTTGATCTTCCCCTGCACCCTAGCTATGACTGTAACACTACATTCTGCATTCTCTCACTGCCTTCTCTATGAACAGTATGTTTTATCTGTATAGCGCACAAGAAACAATACTTTTCAACGTATGTTAATACATGCTACAATAATAAATCAAATCAAATCCTGAGAAGGTGGTTGTGAACCACCCTCTTCTACTGCTGTAGTCCATGTAATGTAGGAATGCCATACTGTTGTTAAGAAAGCAGTTCCAAGATTTTGACTCAGCAACACTGAGGGAATGGCAACATCATTCCAATCAGGTTGCTGTATGATTTGATGGGAAACATGGAGGTAATGTTCCCATGTAGATGCTCTCCTTATTCTTCTAAATGTCGATATCATGGGTTTGCCAAAGAAACTTAGGTCAATTGCTACAATGCATCTCATTAATAGTACACACTTTTTCTACCATGCTTCTACCATGGCTGCAGTAAATATTTAAGATGGTGGATGAAATGCCAGTCAAGTGGGTTGTTTTGTCCTGAATGTTGTTGAGTTGCACTGATCCAGGCAAGTGGAGATTATTCCATTACACTCCTGACTTGTGCCTTATAGGTGGTGGACAGGATTTGGGGTGTCAGGTGAGTTATTTGCCACAGAATTCCCGGTCTCTGACCTGCTCTTCTATCCACAGTATTTATATTAGCTGGCCCCAGTTCTGGTCAGTGGTGACCCAGGGGTGTTGCTTTTGCAGATTCAATAATGGTAACGCCATTGAATGTCAAAGATAGGTGATTAGATTCTCTATTGTTGGTGATGATCGTTGTTTGATCATTGTATGGCACCAATGTTACCTACCTATATCAGTCCAAACCTGGATGTTATCCGGTTCTGTATGATGCCATAGATTGCATTATTATCTGAGCAATTGTGAATGGAACTGAACACTGTGCCCTGTGATGAAACTCAAATAATCTGAAGTCAGAGATCAGGAACTCCAGTTCCTGATGAACCTTGGGCCTTTTGCACATGCAGCAGCCAGGATATGGATGCACATGTGCAGTTTGTTTATTTAACTCTCTTTCGGCTGGAAAACCAGTCCTACTTGCTTGCACAGAAGCAAAGGGAAAATGGCACCAAAAATAGATAAGGTGACCTGATAATGGAGCACCATTGTGTTGTGGGGGAATTAAAGTGATGGACACAAAATGGTTGCCTGGCACACACAATGATTACCTGAAAAGGGACATTAACAGGCACTGTTAAAACATGCAGGATCCGAAATGCTGCAGGAAGCTGGTCAGAACTTGAGGCACTTTAGATAAGGGCAGACCCAGAACAATGAGTCTGAGGTCAGCCACAAATGGGGACATAAATACATAAGTGTAACAAGATCAATCACAGAACAGATCGAAACCAGTCATTGATTGATACAGGACATAACTGCATAAATGTAGCCATTCTATGAACAATGCTATGTTAACTGTCTATGTCTGCATCTGTCTGCTTGTAACAATGTGTTGACTGTCGATGTCCGTATCTGCCTATTCAACTTATAACGATGTGTTAACTGCTAATGTCTGTACTGCCTATTGTGTAAAAAGTATAAAAATGATCTACTACCATTGTGTAGTTGAAAAGGTAGCTGCCAAGTACTGCGGAGTACCAGCGCTTTCTCCCGAAGCTTCGCGTTTGAAATAAAACTATTGTTGAAACTTTCAAGTCTGACTCCAAAGTGGTAAATTTCCCACAATTGTGCTGAATGTGCCTGAAGGAGCAGGTCATGGGATGGGGACTGGGAGAAGTCCCAGAAGAAATACCAAGCAAGGACAAAGACAGGAATTAGAAAGAGATCCCAGAAATCAAGTTAAAAGAAAGAGCAGAACAATAGGCTCTAAGTTAAAGAGCGAGCTGCCAGGAGCAGACTTGAAGTGAAGCAAGCTCGAGGCAAGCCTTGAAGATCTCAGGAGCTACCAAATGTTGGTGACTTCTTACTCTAGATCTTTTGGCATAGTGGTATTCTGCTTTGGCATGGCCAAAGATCTGAAATTATGCTTGGAAAGTGAAGCTTGAATGCACTGAGGGAAAAGGAATCTTGAAAGCCAAGATTGAAACCTTGGAGGTAGAATCTTGATAAAACTGCCTACATGGGAGCAACTTTTAGAAAGAATTCCAAGGCAACTTCTTCAAATTTATTGGAAATTCTTATGAAAAAGGCCAAGTTTTAATGAGACTGGCTGTGAATTGGACGGCATGGTAGCACAGTGGTTAACACTGCTGCCTCATAATGCCAAGGATCCGTATTCAATTTCCGGCTTGGGTCACTGTGTGGAGTTTGCACATTCTCCCCATGTCAGCGTAGGTTTCCTCTGGGTATCCGGTTTCCTCTCACAGTCCAAAGGTGTGTGGGTTAGGGTGATTGGCAATGCTAAATTTCTCCTTAGAGCCAGGGGGACTAATAGGGTAAATATGTGGGTTATGGGGATAGGGTCTGGGTGGGATTGTGGTCAGTGCAGACTTGATAGGCCAAACGGCCTCTTTCTGCAGTGTAGGGATTCTATGACTCTATGAAATGTCTGAGTGGATTGTTGAGAAATCCATAGAATCAGCTTTGTCAACATGTCATTTATTTTGGAGTGTGGTGTGTCTAACATTGTGAATTCACATGAATTTCGTGCTTACCTTGAATATTAGAGTATAAACTATTGAAAGATAAAATTAAATTTGTGTGTGACAATAATGATTTGCTGGGGTAAAAGGATTAGTGTGAATTTGAATCATTTTCTTGTATTGAGATCTTTCCAACCTTTTTGTCAGGAGTAATGTAGTTTTTTTTTTCTTTTTTAATAAATGTTTTTTCTTTGTGTTAGAAGTGCATCAGCAGATCCCTTTGAATTTGTTCAGTAATTTTCCTCCATGGGTTCCACAAAAAAAATGTTTGGACCTATTGAGCCAGGTTTAACTCTGTGATCTGACTTGTCCAGTATTACATCAGCTGGGATCATAACAGCATTCATCTGTGAATTTCTCCATTTCTAATGGAGGGAAGGTCACTGATGCAGCAGCTGAAGGTGTTTGGGCCTCAGATACTACCCTGAGAAACTCCTGCTGTGATGTCCTATGACTGAGATGATTAACCTCCAACAACCACAACCATCTTTTCTTGTGCCATAATATGAACCCTGATTTCCATTGACTTCGGTTTTGTTAAGGCTCCTTGACGCCACACTGGTCAAATGCTGCCTTGAAGTCAAGACAGTCAGAATTACTTCACATCTTGAGTTCAGCTCTTTTGTCTATGTTTGGACCAAGGCTGTAATGAGGTCAGGAGCTGAGTGGTCCTGGTGGAACCCAAATTGAGCATCAGTGAACAAGTTGCGTGAGTGCCACTTCATAACATTGTCAACTACCCCTTCCATTTGTTGATTAATGAGAGTAGACCAATGGGGCAGTAATTAGCTGGGTTGGATTTGTCTTGCATTTTATGAATAGATATACCTGGGCAATTTTCCACATTGTTGGATAAGTAGCTGTACTGGAACATTTTGTTTAGAGGATCGGCTAGTTCTGGTGTACAGTCTTCAGCGCTATTGCTAGCATCAATGATGTTGGGGACTTCTTGAGGAAGCCAAAATGAATCATTTACTTGTCACTTCTGACTGAAAATGTTTGTAAATACTCCTTGCCTTTTGCAGTGACGTGCTGGGCTCTGCCACTATTGAGCATGGTGCTTGCTGACCCCTTAGTTGATTAATTGACATCATTCATAGATAGGTGTGACAGGACTTCAGAGCTTTGATCTGGTCCATTAGTTATAGCATCACTTGGCTTTGTCTGTAGCATGCTACTTCCATTGTTTGGCATACATGTGGATGTGTATTGCAGCTCTACCTGTTTGCCGTCTGATTTTAGTCTGCTGCTTGTCCTGGTTTGCTCTTCCCCACTCCTAATTGTACCAAGGTTGGTCCTCTGGTTTGATGGTAATGGCGAAACAAGGGATTTCCAGATCATGAGGTAAAATATTGTGCTTTAATGCAAATCTGCTGCTACTGATGGCCAGCAGTATCTCATGGATGCCTAGATTTGTGCTGCAAGAGCTGTTCTGAATCTATCCCATTTAGCATGGTGATAGTGCCACATCACATGATGGAGATGATGAAGATGGCACTTCATGATCGTAAGAACTCTGTAGTGGTCACTCCTACCAGTACTGCCATGACCAAAAGCATCATGACAAGTGATTCATGATAAATGAGGTCAAATATGATTTTCCCTTCTATAAGTTCTGTCACTCATTGTGGCATGCTTTGGGATGGTTCAAAACAGAAAATCAAACAAATTATTTTATCTTCAACATAAGTCTTTGATTCTACAACCCATATGAATAATTTCTATCCTGAATGGAGTTTTTTGACTCTCTTTCCCAGAATAGTGAACTTTTAATTGGTTTTAATAAGATAACAACAGACACTCTATACAGAATTTTACCACCTCGCCTGCCCGAGGCTCGTAAGATCCCACCCGAAGCTAACAGAGAACGCAGTTCTGTGAGCCTCACCCACTCCGATTCCAGGGTGGGCATGCCGGTAAAATTCCGACCTCTGACTCTATCCAGAGGTCCAGAAATGGGTCATCCATTGTTAAGCATGTTTTCACAATCAACCCTGACCTTTTAATAAATCTAGGTCTATTTGAATTACATTTACACCACAGTTATCAGTTTCTTAATCAAATATCCACTTATTTTATATTAAATACTTAATCTCCAGCCTACAAGTTATGTTCCTGAAGCTAGAAGTTACTTCTAAAACATGTGAATTATGAACCAGGTTTTCACAACACTTCCATTGTTCTGTTTACTGCTTTACCATGTAATCACCTATTCAATCTACCTATGCTAAATTTCTTAAATCAAAAAACCTCCTCCTTCATTGTGTATTTGCATCTCTTACATTTTCTGATCTTTTTACATAATTGTTTTAAAATATACTATAGTATGATCATTGTTCAATTGATGATATCTGTCTTTAACATATTCCACTTGAAGTAGTTCATTTCCCAGATCTAAATCTGGGTGTCACGGTGGCACAGTAGTTAGCACTGCTGCCTCACACCGCCAGGGACCCATGTTCGATTCCCAGCTTGAGTTATGTGTGGAGTTTGCACATTTTCCCTGTGTCTGCATGGGTTTCCTCCAGGTTCTCTGGTTTCCTCCCGGTGTCCAAAGATGTGTGGATTAAATTGATTGGCCATGCTAAATTGCCCCTCAATGTCAGGGGTACTAGCTAGGATAAATGCATATGATTATGGGGATAGGGCCTGGTGGGATTGTGGTTGGTGCAGACTCGATGGGCCGAATAGCCTCCTTCTGCACTGTAGGATTCTGTGATTCTATGAAATCCAACATTCTTTGTCAGATTGGAAACATATTAATCAAGAAAATCCTCTTGTACACATATTTAGGATATTGCTATGTATCACATAACTCTAGCTTTGACACTATGTTTTCCCTATGTCCCTATGTATTTAAGGGACATAGGGTTTTCAAGTCTTTTAATATCACTGTTCTAGTTTTGCTATACACCATTGAAATCTGCAGAAAAGAGCCACTGCTGTATTTCATTTCATATTGAAATTTCTGCCAGTTTCTTGTTAATATTCTCTGTTGTTTTCTCCACACAGTTAGGTGCTAATGGATACTTTTTTGCCATCGATCCAAATGGGTATGTCCTGTTGCATCCTAACCTACGGCCAAAGGTGAGAGATTTTAGTACCAATTCACTCCAATGTCTGTAAAAATCTTTTAGCTCAGGTGTGAGCATCTTAATCATTTACCTATTTGGATAATGTTTTAATAACCAGAAGGTACCATTCTGGACTTCACCCAGAGCCTTTGATTAGCCTATCATGGACTCAGCTTCTATCCACTGTTGGTAGTTGGGGTAAATGTCCTAAGTGAGTAACCCATTTCACAACTGGAGTGTGTAGTGTGGTATGGCTGCCCATCATCAGTAATCTTTCACACAGGTGAGTTTCTACAGAGAGCAGTGTAAAGATGATGATGCTATCCATGTGATTGGTGCTTGTTAATGGCTCCTGACATCTTACGGCCCAACATTTAAGATTGTTCTATAACCCAAGATTGATCCCTGCATTAATATGGTTGTATTTATAAACCTTTGAATAAACTAAAGCAGTAAAGCATTCAAAGCAAAATGATAGAGACCTCTTCATTTTTAAATCTCATTGACTGTCAATGTCTGTCATGTGTCCCTTTTTACGGATTTCATCTCTAGATTATAAATTTCCGGGAGCCAGTGACTCTGGATTTCCTGGATGCTGAGCTGGAAGATGAAAACAAGGAGCAGGTAAGGAGTGGCCTCTTCAGTGGAAATTAAAAATATGTAGGCTGGAATGTTATGCTGTTCAGAGTTTCAGGATTTTCCAATTTGCTAAGTGAATGGAAATTTGGCTGGGTGCCAAATTCTCCAATCTCACTGCAGCAGGAGAGTGGTGGAAACAACCAGTGAGATAACGCCAATAATACCTCCAGAACTTTCATAGAGTCATTGAGGTTTACAGTATGGAAACAGGCCCTTCGGCCCAACTTATCCATGCTGCCCTTTTTTTTAAAACCCCTAACTAATCCCAATTGCCCGCATTTGGCCCATATCCCTCTGTACCCATTGTACCCATGTAACTATCTAAATGCTTTTTAAAAGATAAAATTGTACCCGCCTCCACTAATACCTCTGGCAGCTTGTTCCAGACACTCACTACCCTCTGTATGAAAAAATTGCCCCTCTGAACACTTCTGTATCTCTCACCTCTCACCTTAAACGTACGCCCTTTAGTTTTACACTCCCTACCTTTGGGAAAAGATATTGACTATCTGCCTTGTCTGTGCCCCTCATTATTTTATAGACCTCTATAAGGTCACCCCTCAGTCTCCTATGCTTCAGAGAAAAAAGTCCCAGTCTATTCAACCTCTCCTTATAACTCAATCCTCAATTCATTCAATCATCACATACCATCATCCCAAGAAGAGAGTCAGCTGTTCCTTTGAAGCATTAGGAATTATATTTTTCCTCTAGTTTGTGTTTTGCTGGAGTGGTAGACAATATTACCTGTGGGAGTGGGGGAAGGATCACCAGAGAAAATCCCACCCTGTTTTACTCAGAGGAAAGAGGGGATAGATTAGAAGTCAGAGTGAGCATAAGGATTCCAGTCAAGGGCTTGAAAAGGTAATATCTCTTCTCATACAGTGAGCACAGCTAATCCAGCACAAGATGAGCAAAATATAAATCTAGTAATCAAAATGCTGTTTTTAAAACCATCCACAGGGTCTATAGAAGGGCTTGTTACTGTCAGAGAGAGTCACAGATGGAATTACTGTAATGGTGGACTGAATTGTTTCTGAGCTGTTGACTTGTGTTTTCAGTTGCCTCTCTCTGTTATGCTCTGCTTCTCACTAATTCATCAGGGCCCTTGGTCTCCTGCCGTTGCTGCTCCACCAATCACAGATTCTATCACTGGAGGAGCAGCAGGATCCGGAGAAGAGAACCTGTCATTGTAGGAACAACTCTTCACAGATTTTGTCTCTTTCACAATTGGGGGTGACTTTTCTATCATGTCACCTCCGTGATTGAATTTTTTCAGGTTTGCAAAGATGAATTTGCTTGTTGTCCCCATGAATTTTAATCCTGTCCTGTTAGCAACTTTTCTGTTTCTTTCTCCCTCATAAATTCATCTAGCTTCCCCTCAAATGCATCATTTCTATTCACTTCAGTTACTCCATTCAAGTTCCATAAGAACATATGAAAGATGTCATTGGGACCTTTCTTTTTGTGGGACACGGGCATCACTACCTGGCCAGCATTTATTGCCCATCCCTGGTTGCCCTTGACTTAAATGTCTTGGTAGGCCATTTCAGAGAACAGTTGAGAGTCAGCCATATTGCTGTCAGACCAGGCAAGGACAACAGATTTCCCTCCCTAAAGCATATTAGTGAATGAGATGGGTTTTCCCAACAATCTGCATTAATTTCATGGTCATCAATAGATTCTTAATTCCAAATATTTTTATTGAATTCGAATTCCATCATCTGTCATGGCGGGATTCGAACCCGGGTCTCCGGAACATTAAGTTTCTGGATTAATAGTCTAGTGATAATACCACTAGGCCATCGCCTCTCCTTCGATCCTGCTCCACTTTTCAATAAGAGCAATGCTGAACTCATTATGATCTAAACTTCAGTTGCACTCATGAGCTTGACTGCCTTGTATATTAGAAGTTTGTCTACTCAGCCTTCAAAATATTCAGTGACCCAACCTCCACTGCTCTCAATGGAGAAGATTTCCAAAGACCAACAATCTTCTGAGAGAAAAAATTTCTTCTAATCTCCCATTAAATGGGAGAATCTTTATTGTGAAACTGACCTTCCCAACATCATAAGGTCAGAAATGGAGATGAATGCACATTTGTGATGCCTCAGATACTGAAGCAGTCCATGTCCAAATGCAGCAACCTGGGCAATATCTAGGCTTGGGCTGACAAGTGTAAGAAGTGTTCATTGCCACACAAGTGCCAGGCAATGATAAGCTCTAACAAGAGAGAATCTAACCATTGCCCCATGAAATTGAACAGAACTTTGTTTTTGAACCATTCTAGAGATTTTTTTGTGTCATATGTGGCAACTACTAAAAAATGCATATTCAAAATCTCTGCCATTTCTTTACCCATATTAATTCCCAGTCACATCCTTTAAAGAGGCATCATTTATTTTAGCTACTCTCTTCCTTTTAATGTATTTGTAGAATGTCCAACATTCTTATCACTCTATAGGTAGAGAAGTTTCTGCTGAATTCCCAATTGAATTTATTAGTGACTATCTTCTATCAGTGTCCTCTAATTTTGATCTTCCCGCAAATTGAATCATCTTTTCTCCGTATACCTTAACAAACGACAGTTCTGTTATCATCCTTGTCAATCCACATTGCATTGTTTCCAGTGCACCTCTATCCCTTGGGAATATTAGAATTGCACAAAATGAAAGTATATTTTACCTCTAGTGTTGATGTTAATCAACAAATAGTCAGTTATTCTCACTCTTAACCATCAAGTTATTCGAAAATGCCTAATCCAAATACATTCAAATATTTCTTATTTTCTATTTTGATGCCGATTCCACCTCTTTCCGTTAGGTTAATATTGGATAAAGGAGCGGTGTGTGAATGACAGATAAAGGTTGAGACTGGTGGGTTCAGGTTCACCGCTAATTCAGAATGAATTCATCCCGTGTGGGTGACCATTTTGAGACAAGCAGTAGCTAATTCTTGCACTGAATGTACACTCATATTCCATTACATTGAAAAGAAAGATTAGTTTCATGTGGCATCGTTTTCTTTTTGTTTTCTGTATTCGCCACTGGTTACACAGATCCGGAAAATCATGATTGATGGGAAGAGTGGGGAAAGTGCCTTCCGAACTTTACTCAAATCCCTGGATGAGGTAAGTATAACATCATTTATATGTATTTATTTGTAGCTTCATGGTTTTTTAATTGTGAAGAACTCTGTCTATCCGACCAAGTAAGACAATAATCCTTTATTCATGAAATGGCCAAATCTGTTTGTAGGAATGTTTACCAATCCCAGTACAAAGATACAGATATTATTTATGTAGCCTATCATGGGCATAGACCATAGATCAAGTATTGCACCTTCCTGACATTTAATCTTGGCTTAACAGTAGTTTTGTCTCTCTTACCAGAACTGGAGAAAGTTAGAGATTTAACAAGTTTTAAGCCAAGGCAGGGAATAAGCAAAAGGAAAGGTCTGTGATGGGGTAAAAGGCAAGAGAGTTGGAAGAAGTGGTAAAGAGATGTTCGTGCAAGGCAAAATGAGATGGTAGTGGAAGAAGAAAAGAAAGATAAGATGGAGGTATAAAAGGGAATGCAAAATCATTATCAGCAACTGCTGCCCTCAAAAATGGGAGCAGAGATTATGATCTGAAATTGTTCCTTTGATTGTTGCTTCTGGGAGGCTGTAAAGGACCTGATGAATAGATGAAGTGCTGGTCCTCAAGCTTAATTGAACTTCATTGGAACAGTTGAAGAGAATGGAGTCAGTTTGGGATGGAGAATTAAAGTGACAGGTGTCTGGAAGCTGCGGACTGAACCGTAAAGTGATAACTTGGGTTAAGTTTGATGTCTCGTTGTAGAGGAGACTGCATTGTGAACAGTGCATTGTGAGCAAGTGCTAAATTGAAAGAAGTGTAAGTAAATCACTGCTTCACCTGGAAGAAGTATTGGGTCCCTAATTTTGAAAAAGAAGGTAAAAGGGCAATTTTTTCTGTGCTTACATGGGACAGTGCCTTTGAAAAGGAAAGGTGTTGGGGGTGGACTATCAATTAATATTCAAAAAGCGAAGAAATGGCAGAGAATGATTTGTTGAAAGTAGAGGCTGGTTGGGGTGAATGGTGAAGAGTAGTTAAATTAATTAAGTAGAGGTGGCTGGGCGGGTGATGTGCTGTAGCTGTATGATGTGGGAGCTGGAAGATCCCATTGCGAGCTATAGTGATCACATCTACTGCAAGTGTTGGTTGCTTGAAGAACTTCTGCTCAGAATTGATGAGTTGGAATCTGAGCTTTAGACACTGCAGCATATCCGGGAGGTGGTAGTTATAAGGGATTGTATAACTAGGGGGATTGATAGCATCTTTTGTTTTTTTTTGTTTTTATTCCAATTCAATCAAATCAAGTCCAATTCAGAGTCTCAACAAGTTGAGACATTCCTGATCCAAGCTGACAAGACAGGGCTCTCACCTCCTCTCTTGGGCTAGATCTACAGGATCCAAGCTGATTAGAGTAGGCATTGCACCTCCTCCAAACCTTGATCTCATTTGCATCTTAGCCAAAAGGCCGAGATGCTGCTTTTAAAAATTGCTTCAAATGAAGCTAAAATGTAACCTAATGACTTCAACCAAGCACAGCATGTTGATACTACACTTGATCTTAGCCTAAAGGCTGAGAAGCATCCTTTGCAAGCAGGATCGAATGTACCACATGGTATGTTCCCTGCCCAGTGCCAAGGTGAAGGACATTTCTGATCGGCTTGAAAGGACATTGAAGTAGGAATGGGAGGATCTAGTTGTGTGGACCACATTGGGGTAAAGAACATAGACAAGACTAGGAAAGAGGATCTGTTTGAGGATTATCAGAGCATTATGTACGAAACTAAAGAACAGGTTGTCAAGGGTTATAATCTCTGGATTACTACCCAAGCCACATGCCAATTGACATAGGGATGAGAAAATTAGGAAAGTAAACACCTGAGTAAAGGAGTGGTGTGGGAAAGTGGGGTCCTATTTCATGGAATTTTAACATCAGTATTAGAACAGGCGGGATTTATACTGTTGGGACAGTCTTCATCTGAACCGAACTGGAACCAGTGTTCAAGTGGAAAGGATAAATAGGGCAGTCACAAGGATTTTAAACTAGCAAAAGGGAGGAGGGGGAAAGGGAAGAGTAAAACTGTTAATGGGAAACAAAGCAGCAGGTTAGCATTTGTGGAGGAGGTGTCAACTACATGGAAAATTATTTAAAAAGTTAAAAGGAAGGAGAACTCAGGAGATGTTATTAATGGAGATGTTAGGATTCTAAAGGGTGTAAAAACTAGCATAAGGGCACTTTACCTAAATGCTCATAGCATTCAAAACAAGGTCAATGAGTAGATGGCACTTATCATTGTGAATGAGTATGATTTATTGGCCATTACAGAGAGACATGGTTGCAGAGTGGTCATGACTGGGAGTTAAATATCCAGGGGTATCAGACTGTTTGGAAGGACAGACAAAGGTAATGGAGGTGGTGTAGCCCTGATATTTAAGAATGATACCAGGCGGTAGTGAGAGATGGTATTGGTTCTAGAGAGCAAAAGGTTGAATCCATTTGGCTGGAAATCAGAAATAGTAGGGAGAAAAAGTCACTGATAGGCGCCGTCCACAGGCCACCAAATAATAACATCACGGTGGAGCAGACAATAAAGAAATAACTGATGCATGTAAAATAGAGCGGTATTTACCACAGGGGATTTTAATCTACGTGTCGATTAGTCAAACCTTGAGGAGGAGTTCATAGAATGTATCCGCGATAGTTTCCTCAAATAGTATGTAATGGAACCTATGAGGGAGCAAGCTATCCTAGATCTGGTCCTGTGCAACGAGACAGGAATAATTAATCATCCCACAATTAGGGATCCTCTCAGAAGGAGCAATCACAGTATGGTTGAATTTAAAATACAGGTGGCGGATGAGAAGGGAAAATTCCAATACTAGTGTCCTGTGCTTAAACAAAGGAGATTACAATGGGATGAGGGAGGAGTTGGCTATTGTAAGCTGGGAGCAAAGATTGGTGGGATAATTGAGGAACAGTGGAGGACTTTCAAAACGATTTTTCACAGCGGTCAGCAGAAGTATATACCATGGTGGCACAGTGATTAGCACTGCTGCCTCACAGGGCCACGGATCCAAGTTCGATTCCCAGCTTGGGTCACTACCTGTGTGGAGTTTGTACATTCTCCCTGTGTCTCGCTGGGTTTCCTCCGGGTGCTCTGGTTTCCTCCCACAGTTCAAAGATGTGTGGGTTAGGTGGATTGGCCAGGCTAAACTGCCCCTTAGTGTCAGGGGGCCTAGCTCGGGTAAATGCGTGAGTTTATGGAAATAGGGCCTGAGTGGGATTGTGGTCAGTGCAGACTCGATGGGCTGAATGGCCTCCTTCTGCATTGTAGGATTCTGTGATACCAGTGAAAAGGACACACTATAGGAAAAGGAATAATCAGCCATTGATATCTAAGGAAATAAAGGAGGGTATCAAATGGAAAGAAAATGCATACAAAGTAGCAAAGAATAGTGAAAAACTAGTGAATTGGGAAAACTTTAAAGGTCAACAGAAAGCCATGAAAAAAGTATAAAGAAAATAACATAAGTTATGAGAGTAAACTAGCTTAGAACATAAAAACAGATAACAAATGTTTCTATAAATATATAAAATGAAAAAGAGTGACTACGGTAAACATTGATCCTTTAGAGGATAATGGGGAATGGGGAAATGGCCAAGGCATTAAACAGGTATTTTGTGTCGGTCTTCACAGTGGAAGACACAAATAACATGCCAAAAATTGATAACAAGGAGGCAATGGCAGGTGAGAACCTGGAAACGAGATAGTGTTGGGAAAGCTAATGGAGCTAAAGGTAGACCCTGGTCCTGATGGAATGCATCCCAGGGTACTAAAAATGATGGGGGAAATAGTAAATGGACTCATGGTAATTTACCAAAATTCGCCGGACTCTCAGACGGTTCTGGCAGACTGGAAAACAACAAATATGATACCATTGTTAAAAAGGGTGGTAGTCAAAAGGCCAGTAACTATAGGCCAGTTAGCTTAACTTCTGTAGTGGGGAAAATGTTTGTATCTATCATCAGGGAAGAAATAGTGAGACATCTGGATAGCAATTGTCCCATTGGGCAGACGCAGCATACATTCATGAAAGGCACGTCATGTTTAACTAATTTACTGGAATTATTTGAGGACATTACGAACGCATTGGACAACCAGGAACCGGTGGATGTAATGTATCTGGATTTCCAGAAGGCATTCGACAAAGTGCCGCACAAAAGGCTGCTGCATGAGATAAATGTGCACAGCATATGGGTGATGTATCAGTGTGGACAGAGGATTGGTTAACTAACGGAAGACAAAGAGTGGGGATAAATGGGTGTTTTTTTTTGTTCAGCAATCAGTGACCAGTGGTGTGTCT
Source organism: Carcharhinus amblyrhynchos (assembly GCF_965287045.1). NCBI lineage: Eukaryota > Metazoa > Chordata > Chondrichthyes > Carcharhiniformes > Carcharhinidae > Carcharhinus > Carcharhinus amblyrhynchos. The sequence continues at coordinate 63,454,368 of NC_137326.1, forward strand.
CAGGATCAGTGCTGGGACAGCAATTGTTTACAATTTACGAAGATGATTTGGAGTTGGGGACCAAGTGTAGTGTGTCAAAGTTCGCAGATGACACTAAGATGAGTGTAGAGCAAAGTGTGCAGAGGACACTGATAGTCTGCAGAGGGATATGGATAGTTTAAGTGAGTGGGCGAGATTCTAGCAGATGGAGTACAATGTTAGTAAATGTGAGGTCATCCATTTTGGCAGGAAGAACAGCAAAATAGACTTATTTAAATGATAATAAATTGCAGCATGCTGCTGTGCAGAAGGATCTGGGTGTCCTTGTGCAAGAATCACAAGGAGTTGGTTTGCAGGTGCAGCAGGTAATTAAGGAGGCAAATGGAATTTTGCCCTCCATTGCTAGAGGGATGGAGTTTAAAAACAGCGAGGTTATGTTGCAGCTGTGTAAGGTGCTGGTGAGGCCACACCTGGAGTACTGTGTACAGTTTTGGTCTCCTTACATGAGAAAGGATATACTGGCACTGGATGGGGTGCAGAGGAGATTAACTAGGCTGATTCCGGAGTTGAGAATGTTGGCTTATGAGGGGAGACTGAGTAGAACAGGACTATATTCATTGAAATTTAGAAAAATGAGGGGGCATCTTATAGAAATGTAGAAAAATTGTGAAGGGAATAGATAAGATAGAAACAGGGAGGCTGTTTCCACTGGCGGGTGAAACTAGAACCAGAAGTCAAGGGGCAGCAGATTTAGGACTGAGTTGAGGAATTTCTTCACCCAAAGAGTTGTGACTCCATGGAATTCTCTGCCCAGTGCAGAAGTTGAGGCTACCACATTGAATGTTTTTAAAACAATGATAGATATATTTTTGAACAGTAAATGAATTAAGGGTACAGTGAGAGAGCGGGTAAATGGAGCTGAGTCCATGAAAAAATCAACCAAGAATGGCAGAGCAGGCTCGAGGGGCCAGATGACCTAGTCCTGCTCCTAGTTCTTATGTTCATAAGTGGAACCCTATCATTTATGGAAGAGAGGAGAAGGAGTGATAGCAGGAATATGTGAAATGAAACAGACACAACTGAGGAGCTGTCAACCATAGTGAGGGGGAATCTTTGGTTGAGGAACAAAGTCTTGAGACTTTGATTTCAAGGCTTTTAGTCCTGCTCACATTAGGAAAAATGACTAATTTGGTAATAATACCAATTTGATATTCTTGCAAATCTATTCTGATGAGTGGGAAACAAAAAAATCTCAAAAACATGTCTCTTTTTTCAAATAAAAAGGACGACATTTCGGGAAGTATTGGTATAGATGATTACATCATCAAATCAGATGCAAATGAAATGGGGGAACTGAGAGGGCAGCATAATATCTTCACAGGAAGTATCGTGGGGAAAAATGTAGTCAATATAACTATGGGGTTGAGTATGCTTTTGGAATATTGGTTGATAGTCCACCCCAGAAATTCAAATAGGAACAGGAAATGATGCCGATACAGTCATTGATGTACAGTAATCCACCATTTAGAACTCTTTCCAATAACATATTTTTATTTAAGAGTGGTTTTCATATTACTGTGGCCAGCCACAACCACAATTTTCAGTTTGGTGCAATTGGTAAGCTTCAAAGGGACTGAATAGACTGCTCCTGTCATTGTTCCATAATGATTCAAAGATCTGATGGGACAGGGTCCGGTTCTCTACCTTTTGTAGTAGGACAGGTTCATTCTTTGAGTCCGTCAGCTCACACCTGGAGTCTGTCAGTTCACACCTAAGGGATGATTTTACAACCTCATTGCTTCCCTTATTTGGCAAGGTGAGGTCGAAAAATCGGGAGTGGGTGAACGGGAATGGTGCCCATTTTCACACCTATTCCAATTGAAACAAAACAGCACGGGGGTGGCACAGTCGTTAGCACTGCTGTCTCACAGCTCTAGGGATCTGGGTTTGATTCCCGGCTAGGGTGACTATCTGTGTGGAGTTTGCACATTCTCCCTGTGTCTGCGCGGGTTTCCTCCAGTTGCTCCGGTTTCCTACCACCATCCAAAGATGTGCAGGTTGGGTGCATTTGCCAAGCTAAATTACCCCTTAGTGTCCTGGGATGTGTAGATTAGTGGGACCAGTGAGGTAAACACGTGGGGTTATGGGGATCAGGCGAAGGTGGAATTGTTGCCGGTGCAGACTTGATGGACCGACTGGCCTCCTTTTGCACTTCAGGGATTCTGTGAAAGCAGGTGGAACCTGGAACTCATCCAAAATGGGCAAAACATCAACTAGCATGCTTTCGCATGCATCTCAAGGTAATTAGCGCAGTTCAATCACAATCGAAAGACCTCACTTAACCTTAATAACCCCGTTCGTGGCAGCTGCAGCTAATGAGTAAAACACCTGCTGTGCAAAAGTCTGCTGCAGGTGCAGCAGCATTGAGGGAAAGTGAGGAGCTAGGTTGCTTTGTGCACAAGGATGGGGGTATGTGGGGGATGATGGAGGGAGGGAGGGTAGCTGGTTGGAGACCCTTTTGTTTCCCTCAATGTCTCCACCCCTCCCAACCAAATCCACATCCTCCTTTCCAGTTTTAGAATGGCATACCGTATGGAGCCAATCGAAGTAACGGTGATTCTTGTGGCTGCTGGTGCTGCTGGGGAAGAGGAGGAGGAACTGCGGGCATGGCAAGGGCAGCCCAGACCACAGGCTGACGCTAAGGAGGAGAGGGAGATGGCCATTGGAGGCTGGAGCTGGCCGCCAGTCAACCTGAGGGGAGGGTTAAGCAAGTGAGGATCCAGAGACCCTGACAGTTCCAGACACGCATATCATTTAAAAAACTATCAGACAGCAGGTGCCACCACAGGCTGTGCCTCCGCAAGGAAACAGTGAGACACCTGTGCCATCTGCTGCAGAACTTGGCACCTCAGGGCACAGGGGGCACCCATTCCTAGCGGTAGTGAAGGTCATGTTGGCCCTCAACATTTATGCCACCAGATCCTTACAGGCCGCCAGCGGGAACCTCTGTGAGATCTCGCAGTTCTTCATCTACAAGTGTGTAAGACAGGTGACAGAGTCCCTGTATGCCCGGGCTGGTCACTACATCACTTTTGACCTGGACCAGGCCCAGCAAGATACCTGGGCTGCAGGATTTGCCACCATTACGGAAATGCCCAACATCCAGGGAGCCATTAACTGCACATATGTCAACCTGAGGTCCCCTGACCAGAACTCCCAGCAGTTCATCACAGAAAAAGGGTTTCACTCACTCAATGTCCAGCTGGTGTGCAACCACCAGATGCAAATCATGCACCTGTGTGCCCAACATCCTGGAATCGTGTATGATAGCTTCACACTGAGGAGCTCCAACATTCCCGAAGTCTTTGAGGAACAGCCCAGGCTGCAGGATGTCTCGTGGAGGACATGGGATACCCGCTGAGAGTTTGGCTGATGGTGGCATTGGGGAGATGATGACAATTCACTATGCAGCACAATGTGATGGTGCCCTAGTGCAAACAAGTCTGACTCGTACCTGAGCTCTGCAAGCACACTGGCACCTGGGCCCACGATTGAACAGGGGCGAGTAAACACTGTAGGGCCTCAGGACAGGTGGGAGAATCCAGTGGCAGCTTGGTTCTGGGGATGCCATGGCAGCTTCAGTGACTCAGTGGCCCTGCATGGCACCCGGAACTGGCACTGATGGTTTTGAGCACGTCGATTATAAGTGTAGTGACAGGTAAACAACATGCACCTGGATTTGAGGATTTTAGTAACAGTGCACCAAGGGCTCTTCCCCTCACACAACAATGTAAGGCCTGGGTGGGATTGCACAGCGCAGACTCGATGGGCCAAATGGTCTCTTTCTGCACTGCAGGGTTTCTATGATTCAAGGAATGTTCACAACCCTTTCGGCTGAGGATGGTATACAGTCATCCCTACTGGAAGATAATCAGAGACATAGTAAGAAGCCTCACAACATCAGGTTAAAGTCCAACAGGTTTATTTGGAATCACAAGCTTTTGGAGCACTACTCCTTCATCAAGTGAGTGGAGAGGTAGGTTTCACAAACAGGCATATATAGACAAAGACTGAATTGCAAGATAATGCAGAGTGGAAGGTGAGTCTTTTCGGATAATCAAGTTTTTACAGGTACAGACAATAGGAGTGGAGAGAAGGATAGTTTACAGGCTAAAGAGATGTGAGTTGTCTCATTGTGAATTGCCAGCTCAGTTAGTAGGATTTTGCAAGCTCAGGCCAAATGGTGTGGGCTACACGCAGTGTGATGTGAACCCAAGACCCCAGTTGAGGCTGTCCACATGCATGCGGAACTTGGCTATCAGGTTCTGCTTGGCAATTCTGCATTATCATGTGTCTTGAAGGCCATCTTGGTGAACTCTTACCTGAAGATCAGAGGCTGAATGCCCTTACTGCTGAAGTGGATGGGAACTCTCCTGCCTGGCAATTGTCGCGTGGTGTCTGTTCATCTGTTGTTGTAGCATCTGCATGGTCTTGCCAATGTACTACGCCTTGGGATATCATTTCCAGCAGCATTATGAGGTAGATCATGTTGGCTGTGTACCAGGTGGCTGGTGTTCTCATGTATGATGGTGGTATCTATGTTGATGATCTGGCACATCTTGTAGAGGTTGCTGTGGCAGAGTTGTGTGGTGTCGTGGTCACTTCTGAAGGCTGGGTAGTTTGCTGTGCACAATGGTCTGAGGTTGCGCAGTTGTTTGAAGGCAAGTAAGGGGTGTTTGGGGATGGCCTTGGCGAGATATTTGTCTTCATTGATGACATGTTGAAGGCTCGAAAGAAGATGTCGTAGTGAGAATGGGATATGACACTCAATTCATCGATCGACAGTTCTGACGCGCCACAGCGAAAAACCACACCGGCCTCTTCAGAAGACAAACATGGGACATGACCGACAGAGTACCCTTCGTCGTCCAGTACTTCCTCAGACCGGAGAAACTACAACAGCTTCTTCGGATTCATGTCACCTGCCAGTCCTGGATGCCCACCTCCATGGTGAGTGCACCCTCACTAATTGCGCAGTCTTGGGACACCTGTTGATGCCCTCTGAGACTGGGCCACATCATGCAGCCTTTCAGCCACGTCCCGCTGTAAGTGGGCCATACCCTGAAGGGCTGCGACCGTAGCTGCTGAGTCTCCTGCAGCCTCTCGAGCCTCTCAGCCATGGGCTGCAGAATCTCAATTAGGTTGCTGATTGCCTCAGCTGTGGCCCTCTAAGACTCTGCCATGGCCTGCTGCGATTCGACCATAGCTTGAACCCTGCCACTCCTGGCAATAATTTCCTGCCCTAGGCATCACAGACGCCACTATTGCAGTGCTAGCCTGGGTATCACACAATACCAACAAGAGCTGTTCCATCTGAAACCTTTGGGATTCCTCCCAACAGCCTTGCAATTGCTGTCATCCCCTCTTGCATTCCCCGGCTCCGTTGCTGCATCTCCACAGCTGAGGGAGAACTAATCACAGAGGCCCAGCTTGTAGCCTGGGGCCAGCTGACTCCTTGCCTTTGGCAGGCCTTCGTGTGCCAGAGGCCTCAATCATTCCTGCTTCTATCCGACATACATCAACAGATGTGTTGTGCCCACCACAGAGTGACCCAGAAGCGTCACCACTAACTTGACCCACCAAGGTGGTAGTGTCTGGGATGGTGAAAAGTGGTGTGGAAGCCTGTGTTGCAGAATTAGGGCTGACCTCGGAGGTTTCCTCCTGCCCTTCTTCCAAGGAGTTTTTGGAGCTGTCATGGAGAGTTGTGGCAGTGGGGGCGGCGATGCCAGACGTGCCCGATGCGACTGGGTCGTTTCCTGCAACACAGGACACAAAGTTGAGTCCGAGGAAGGGACAGGGATTTGGGCTGCATCAATTATTTGAGATATTGCAAACATTTGGAGGATTGGGTGCTCATGTGTGTGGTGTAGCCTGACCTCGCTGCCTCTGATGGTGCGGTCAGCGTCCTCCCCTGCTAGATCCAGTGCCTGCTCCTTGAATTTTGGTGTAACTCTCAGATCTGGCACACCACCCCCTGTCTTCTGCCATTCCCACTTATTCTGGACATTCTTCTACTCTGGGGACAGAAGGAGTTTGTAAAGGCTGATGGCTGGAAGCTTGCATATGTTACCCCAGTCCATCGCCGAGTCATAGCACATCATAGCATGCAGAGTGTCAGGGAGTGTGCCTCAGAGGACAAGGGTTGTGTGGCGACTCAGCGGTGAGGTGGATGAGATAGAGGCAGGTGCTTGGAGCTGGAAGCATGCAGGGTGTTGGGGGAATGAAACAGTAGGGGTCACATAGGGGACGATGCCAGAATAGGGTGTGCTGTCACCCTTGCTGGCCTATGAGGTCATTGATTTTTTTTACAGCACTGGCGGCCTGTTCTCGCCAGTAAGCATTCACTGACTACCAGTGCCACTGTCTCTCAGGCTGCTCTGCCTTCTACCCCACCTTGCTCGGCAGCTGTCGAGGGAAAAAGATGTCTGTCCTTTCTTCACTGCATCCAGAAGATGTGACAGCTCTCCCTCTGAGAATCATGGCACCATTCCTCTTGAAATCATCTTCCTGTCCTGCCTGCCTTTCTGTCCATCTTGGAACTTACATACAAGTCTCTCTTCTTAAGACAGTTCATCTGCAGGCAGTTTGGGCAAGTCAAGTGGCCATTAGGGAATTTCAGCAAGATTTCATGCAGTTTGATTTGTTGTACTGAGGGCGAAGCCAAGGCAACACTTGCAGGTGTACTGATGGGGGTGGAAGGGAGGGGAGGAGTGTGCTATTGTGATGATGGTGGGGGAGGGGGGGCTGTGGTGGGTGGTGACAAGGGGACTCTGCAAATATGGGGAGTGGAAGACCATCATTAGGGGCATGGGAAGTGGGAGAAGTTGCAAAGTACCATCAGGGACATGGGAGGAAAGGGAGTGAAGGATACTCTGCAATCAAGAGGAGGAGGGAATGAGAGGAGGAGTGTGCAAGGGTCAGGTGCCAGAGTGGAGTCTGTTGGGAGTGGTCGAAACCATGGTGGAGATGTCTCCAATGTTCATGGAGGGTAGAGGGAGCTGCTGTTTCTGAGCCTTGTGCAAGCATGCGCATTCCGGGCCTCTGATCTGACCTGCTGACCCTCAGGTAACTTAGGCCCAGCGCCCTCCCCTCACAGCCGAGGATTAGTTCCTACTTTTTTTTGTCTAAGTGGATAAGATCATAGAGTTGAACTCACCTAAATAAATGGATTAGAAACTCTCCCATTTTCATGTCCGTCCTGGAGTTAGAATTTTTTTGGGAAGATCAACCGCCCACACACTTCCCCCAAAGTCATTCAACTCAGAAGCAGAGTCAGCCTGAAGCCCTCTGAGTGAGTCAGCTCACACCTGGAGTCAGCCAACTCCCACTCAGAGTCAGTCATTCAGCTCCAGAGTTATACTGAGGCAGTCCATGTTCAAATGCAACAACATCTGGACAATATCCAGGCTTGGGCTGACAAGTGGCAAGTAATATTTGTGCCACACAAATACCAGGCAATGACCATCACCAATAAGAGATACTCTAACCATTGCCCTTTTGATATTCAGTGGTGTTACCATCACTGAATTCCCTATTGTCAACATCCTTGGGGTTAACATTGACCAGAAACTCAACTGGACTCGCCACATAAACACAGTGGCTACAAGAGCAGGCTTGGAACACTGTAGCAAGTAACTGACCTCCTGACTCCCCAAAGCATGTCCACCATCTACAAGACATAAGTCGGGAGTGTGATGAAATACTTCCCCACTTGATGGGTGTAGCTCTGACAACACTCAAGAAGCTTGACAATAGCCAGGACAAAGCAGCCTGCTTGATTGACATCACATTCACTCCTTCCACCACCAATGCTTAATAGCAGCAGTGTGCACTATAGACAATGCATATCAGCAATTCACCAAAGATCCTTAGACAGTATCTTCCAAACCCATGAATATTTTCATCTAGAAGGACAAGGGCAGCAGATGCATGGGACACCACCTGCAAGTTCCCCTCCAAGCCACTCACCATCCAGACCTGGAAATAAATCGCTATTCCTTCCCAGTCGCTGGGTCAAAATCCTGGAATTCCCTCCCTAACAGCATTGTGGGTCAACCCACAGCATGTGGACTGCAGCATTTCAAGAAGGCAGCTCACCACCACCTTCTCAAGTGCAATTAAGGATGAACAATAAATACTGGCCAGCCAGTGACACCCATGTATCATGAATCAATTTTTAAAAAGTCAGCTCAGACCTAGAATCATTCAGTTCACACCCAAGTCGGTCAACTCACACCTGGAGTCAGTCAGCTCACACTTAGGGCCATGGCGGAGTTGAAACTGAGAGTGTTTCAGATCCGACTTCTAGATCCGTCCTCAGCTGCCCCCATACGCACTCTACCTGAAAAAGTATCGGCAATTCCAAATCGCGCTGCAGAAGCTTGTGGGCAGGGCTCAACACGCCTGAAATCCTGCAGTTCCAATCAGTGCCTTAAATTGCGCATGCGCAGAGCAAGAAAAATAGAATGCTGCTCCCCTGCCACATCCCTCCCAGGCTAGATAATGCCACCCCCCCCATCCCCCCCACAAATCCCCAGCCACCACAGACATTGCCCACCCCCAAAACATTGCTGACCACCTTATCCCCCACCCCTTCGGCCACCCAGAATGATCCTCTTCCCCCTCACTGATCACAGGCAGAGTGGCAGCAGCCCCCTCTTTGCCACCTCCCAACAATCTCAAGCAGAGAATCGTTAGACATTCAGCACTTACCTCCTCAGTAGTTGGAGTGCCCAAATCAAACTTTAGTAGAGCATGTCTCTTTCTGCTGAATCTGGATGGGCAAATGCAGTGGTAAAGGGGGGATTGCCGGCAAGGTTGAATATGTAATCCATTAAGTCTGCCGTGGCCCATTTCGGATGCAGTCCCAATTGCAGTCATTTTCGGGCCTTGGTAAAGGGAGAACTGGCACAGAGGCGCTCGTGGATCATGCTACTTGCCTCACACCCGACTTTAGCAAATTTTCGTGCCTGAAAATGGGTGCAACTTGATAGTAAAATTGGGCCCTTAGAGTTAGTTCACACCTCGAATCAGTCAGCTCAACCTAAAGTTAATCAGCTCACACCCTGAGTCAGTTAGCATTTTTAAATTAATTTTTGGGACATGGGCGTCGCTGCTTGGCCAGCATTTATTGCCCGAGGGCAGTTGAGAGTTAACCACATTGCTGTGGCTCTGGAGTCACATGTAGACCAGACCAAGTAAGGATGGCAAATTTCCTTCCCTCAAAGACATTAGTGAATCAGATGGGCTTTTTTGACAATCGACAATGACTCCATGGTCATCAGTAGATTCTTAATTCCAGATTTTTTTTATTGAATTCAAATTTTGCAATCTGCCGTGGCACGATTCAAACCGGATCCCTAGAACATTAGCTGAGTTTCTGGATTAATAGTCTAGTGATAATGCCACAAGGCCATTGCCTCCCCTGGAGTCGGTCAGCTTACAGCTTAACCTAAAAATTGCAAATCCAGAACATAACCCACCATTATTATTTTTATCTTATGAGCATTTTTTTTCCATTTAGCACACTGCTTTCCAGGAGCACAAATGAGGGATTCCTGTATGAAAAAAAAGGTGAGAGAGGGGATTTGCTTAGGATTGAAGCAAAGAATGGTCTACAGCTCCCAGGAGATTTCAGGCATGGGACTCATATGGGTTCCCATAGCAACACCTATTCTTTATAGCAAGTGAGTGGAGTTGAAGGAGAAATTGTTCAGTGTGAGCACAAGTTCAGTCAGGCAGTTGAGGCTGGTGGGTGGGAACTGGTAGGGCCACCTTAAAGAAAAAAGCAGAGATTCCTCAGACTGATATGGTTTAGGTGTACAGGGATTGGACTTCCATTGCAAAAAGGAGGCAGGGCCAGGAAACTGGAATTTTTCCAGGTATCCTGATTTACATACAGCTGATACAGCCAAGAACAAATCTGAACTATTGCCAATTGCTGAATTCCTACTTTGTGTAAGAACTGCTGAATTTTGTAGGTTTCATGTATATGTAGTATATGTAGGTTTCAGTGTGAATGAAAGCTGTGACTAAGTGCTATCACCCACTAAATATCAGGGAAAAAGCCCAATCCCTGAAATGCACGGTTTGACAATACCATCTTTAAATAACATGATGGACTCAGAATGATCAATATTCCAATTTTTTTTTCAAACCTTTGTGCCAATAAGAGTGTTTCATTATTCATGCGGAAGGAGGGAGGTGGGTTAACCAGACACCATGTACTTCTTTGGGGGATGTGGATCTGTATGTACCAAGTGCAGGGAACTGGAAGCTAGGGGTTAACCTTTTATTAACCACCTTGGAGTTAACCTTGCATGCACTTATCAGAAGGACAGGAAATGGCAAGAGGTGTAGGGAATGTTATCTTATGATGAGTGTATGACTACTGGGTCTGGCTATTGTCTACAGATATTTTAAAGAGGCAAATAGTGAAATCTAATGTGATGCCAGGTTAAAACCTCACATTTGAGTACAAATGCCTATCATACTCTAGTAACCGTTAGGTGTGCTGCAGAGTTTGAATGTCTTGCTGTGTTCATTTTTTCAGAGATATATTGATGAAGTAACTAGGACGTATACATGGACCCCAGTGCAAAGTGCTGATTACAGGTAACATATCTGTTGTAATTCATCAGCCTAGGATTGCTTACTCCCAGAGTATTACAGCCATAGTTTACCTGTGGCCTTTTCCCTTTGCCCAGGGAATGTAGCACTTGAAAAACTGCTACTACGTTTTCACATATAGCAATGATAAATATTGCAAGAATATCCTATTCACAGAGGTAGGTATATGATATTTCTGAATGTGGCACTTGTCTTTTGTTTTATATGTTCCATTGTCACTATAACATGGAAAGGTGACATTATCAGAAACAGCGTAAGACTTCAGAACTTTTGTGATGAGTTATAAAAGAGATGGTGTTAGAATTAAGAGTTGTATAATGAAGATAAATGATCAGAGAGTGTTGTGACCATTATATACTGTCAGAACAGTATTAACCCGCTCTGAAAATAGACTGTTAACCTGGAAGTTTAAATAGGTTACAGTGTGATCTGACACAAAACAGAAAAATAACATTTAAGATAATCAGCAGTTTACTTAACTTTGATACCCTCCATCAATATGATCCCTCCTATTTTTCAATACACCATCAATGCAATCCTCCATGGATTGTGTGAGCTCCACACATTTTATTGCTCCATGGATTATTTGGAGTGAAGTCACACTATGGAAAACCTGGGTCCAACACTGTCCATCATTCAGATCATTCCATGAGGAATATGAGTTCTGCATTCTTCATCGTTAGAATCATAAAATCATACAACACGAAGAAGGCCATTCTGCTCATCATAAAATTAAAGAATTCTCACAGTGCAGAAGGGGCCATTCAGCCTTTCGAGTCCTCGCTGACTCTCTGATCCAGTATCTTATCTGGTCCCTCTTCCATGTCCTACCCCTGTAACCCCACACATTCACCTTGGCTGATCCATGTAACCTACACATTTTGGGCCACTAAGGGGCAATTTAGCATGGCCATTCCACCTAACCTGCACATCTTTGGACTGTGGCAGGAAACCAGAGCACCTGGAGGAAGCCCAGACACAGGAAAAATGTGCAAACTCCACACAGACAGTCAGAAACAGCCAGAATTGAACCTGGATCCCTAGAACTGTGAGGCAGCCGTGCCACCATGCCTGTGCCAGCTCTTTGAAATAATGATCCAACTAATCCCATTGTCCCTGCTCTTTCCACATAACCTTGCAAATATATCCCCTTCAATATTTTATCCAGGTTCCTTTTAAAAGTCACAATTCGTACTTCCACCACCATTTCAAGCAATGTATTCCAGAACACAATTCACTGTGTAAAAAAATGCTCTTTATGTCACCTCTGATTCTTTTGCCAATTGCATTAAATTTTTGTCCTCTAGTTACCAACCTTCCTGTCATTGGAAACAGTTTTCCCTTACTATCAATAATTTTGAGCACAAATATTGAATCCCCCCTTAACCCTCTCCCCTATAAAGAGAACAATCTCTACTTCTCTTGTATCTCTATGTAAAGTAAGTTTTTCACCCCCAGTAATCTGCCAGTAAATAATCCATGATGTGGATATGCCTGCGTTGGACTGGGGTAAACACAGTAAAAAAGTAAAAAAGTGTTGTCAGTAAATAATCCACCCACTTAAAAATGTTGATATTCTTCCTAATGCAAGGTCGCTTTAATTGGCCACAGTGCTTTCTAGCTGAGCCTCTCCAATGTTTTGTAAAGCTTAATTTGCTTGTTTTCCTAATTATAAAATCAAGTATGTCTGTATAACAGCCTTCTCAAACCATCCTACCAACTGCAGAGCTGTTTGTGTAAAAATCCGTAGGTTCATTTACACCTTCAAAATGCTAATATTATCTTTTTTTCATTCTTCCTACCAACATGCATCACTTCTCACTTTTCCATATTAAATTTCATCAGCTATCTGTCCATATCAGCGTATCTGTGACCTTCTAAAGTCTGCTAAAACTCTTCTCACTGCTTACTATCTTTCTGAGTTTCCCCAGTTTCTGCAGTTTCCATCATTGTGATCACTTTATGGATCATTTTATTCCTCCAATCCTTCTAGAGCTTCCCTCTAAATTATTACTTTAACTAAAAGAACTTTGAATTCAGAGAAACAAATAACTTTGAACTCGGAAGCCACAATTCCTTCCTGCACAGTTTAACTATCCACATGCAGAAGTTTAGAAAATGCATGGTGCTCTAAAACCTGACACAGTGATTTGAGCACTGAGTTCAGTGCATCAATTCCTCACATTAATCCCCACAGTGTCCCACTGAAAGTATTTGGCCAGTTAACTGGGGTACCACTCATCACCTTTGGTGTTGCAGCTAAAAAACTTTAATTCCAGTATATGTGAAATGCTCTGGAAATTGCTAATTTTGTCCCATTGTTAATCCCAGATCTTAAGTGAAAGTAGCATTCATTGCTCAGGTGGATTTCAAATGTGATATTTCCTCTTCATTCCCTTCGCAGCCTTGCCCTTGTGTTGCCACCATACAGCAAATATTATATCCAAGCAAAGTTGGATGACCAAATACTTCAAGCTCAGTGTAAGTACCTGTTATCCAATCTATTAATCCTCTAGTATGACCTTGAACCTGCAGACATCCCAGCTGTTGCTGGGCTGTGGAAAACTTTACTGCACTGATAGAAAGCAAGTTTTCCTGATCGAATTGGAGTTTAACCAATTACACAGAACTACACAGTCACCTTTCTGAAGTTGGTGAAACTCTGTATTTTGCTGAGCAAAACAAAAGTCAAAATAAAATTAATATATGAACCAGCTGGCTAAGAACCAAAAGTCGAGCTCTCCTTTTCTTGCTTTCTTCTAGAATATACAATGATTCTGAAGCAGCAAACCACGCAGACACTGTGAAAATGTGCATGCTTTTCACTATGTTCTACTTGGGTTTCAGTTTCTTTCTTGCTTTTTTTTGTTTTATTCTGTTGTTTTGTTTTCTTTTGTTTTTCTTTTAACTTCTCTGGATTGTTTGGACATGCCTTGTTCTGTTTGCTGAAGCTTTAGAATCATTTGCCCTTGGCTATTGCATGCTAGCCTTGTGTGCAGAGCACCTAGAGCTATCGGTCTAGATGTTTGCAACTGTTTGTTTGCTCTTTTGATATATTTTTATTTTGTCAGTTGCAAGATTCTCAGTATATTTATACACAATATTTTTATTCAAATAGTAATTGAATAAAATATTGTTTGTGACCCCCTTCCTACCCAACCCCTTTTTTTCTGCTTTCTCTCTCTATGATGGATTCACACAGTCCAAAACAACAACAAGGGCAAGTATCTGAATATTGGTCCCCTCCCCTCACCCTCTTTGTTCAGTGCCTATCCCCCACTGTACCCAGCCTGCTTGCCCATTTACCTGCCCGTCTGATCCCTTCTCAAATTCCCTTCCCAACCCTCTTGATGCAATGTCTTGTTATGTCCACAATGGCTTAGAAATTTCCTTTGCATTGCTCGGAATATCTTCCCTCTAGATATCTGCTACCTATTGTATCCAACTTTAATGTCCTGCTTTCTCTCTCACCCCTTTCTCTCTCTTTCTTTCTCGCACTTCTTTCCTCACTAACTAACCCACCTCTCCTCAATGATACTGAAGATACATCAGTGCTGTTTGGATCCCACCCATCCACTTCCTCCCCATTAACCTGTAACTGGACCCTATGCTCCACCCTTTCAAAACAGAGTTTGATTGTCTCCATGTAATTTAAAGAGTTTGGCCATGTTGGTGCCTTATGAGTGACGTTCAGCAATTGACTACAATCGGTGCAGTAGAAGATGTTGAAAAAAATGGAATTGGTAATCAATTAAAACAGTATTTCTGGTCTTAAAAAGCCTGAATGATCTCATTTTTATTGGCGAGTATTTTGGACTATCCACGTTCCAGAATGTAAAAATTGTCTGTTTTCTGGGCAACATAGTGGCTACAACTACTCTCCTGAGATGTGCTTCGACCCTGCAGATCAATCTCTTGATCTTGTCATTTTTAAGAGTTGCGTAGTTTCTTCTCTGCTCCTGTGCTAACGATAACGTGTCTGAGACGCTGCAGGTGTGAGCTATACCTCCCCCTCTCCAGTAGTTCCCAGATAATGTTCCTTTTTATTGCAGATTTTGAATCCTTGTTACCCAGCTCCTTTGAGACCGTGGGACATGTATTCATTGCTCCCAGGTAGCTGTGTGTGTGTGTGCGCGCTTGCCCATTTGCTTCATGCTGTACACTCATTGTTTCATGCATCACCCTGCTGCCCAAATCTGACCATGCTGTGAATCAGTCAACACTCCCCCCACCTTCAGCCCCACACCACCACACACATCACCCTGAGCTGTGGCCTGTGTTTGCACCTGTTTTGTCTGCCTATGGAATGGATATATCTCTTTGCTCTGGCATAGTCTCCCTGTTATGAAATCAGTGCTATATGCATGAGCTTCCAGGCTGTAATGGCCCTTTCCTGAAGGCTCCTGGCCCTGCATGGCAATCATCATGGCAACATGACTGTCAGCCGTCTGTGTGTTAAAGAATAGGGAACTTTCTGCAGCATGACTCTCCTTCATGTTACTGTTCCATCCTTGTACAGGAGTGACACCCCTAGGGTTTGAGGGTGAGGGTTTGTCACTGTCTCTTTTGTGCCAGTGTCCACTTTACCCTCATGGAATGTGTTTACACTTGGATTTCCTCCTAGGGAATACTGCAAGGATCTTGTCAAGTCAGACAACAACACAGAGTTGTTATTCAATTTTATCAATCTGATGGATAAGAACACTCCTGACTACAAAAACTGTGAGTACAGCAACAGTCTCCAGGGGCAGGACCCCTCCAAATCGCCTGTCAGCTCACGGACACTTCAATTTCTGCTTTGATTATTGCCTTATTTAGACTTTGTATAAAATGCAGTTTTGGTACTACGGGGTCTGCTGTGTGATGCATTGAGTTTCACTAGCATTTTTAAAAAGTATAGGATGAAAAATGTTATAAGTTTTCATGAAATGAATTCTCTTATGGAGATAAAAGTCTGAATCTTAGTTTTGATACTGTATGTCTGGATGAGTGTGTTATCATGTTTAGAATTTAGGAGGTGGCTTTAAATAATATGATCTTTTATTCCTTGTGCTAGCATGTTGTTACAATCCCCATGGAGACCAATAGTCTAAAAGAACAAAACTTATCAAATGACCTTAGTGGAAACATAGAAGGTAGGAGCAGGAGGAGGCCATTTAGCCTTTTGAACCTACTCCGCTATTCATTACGATCATGGCTGATCATCCAACTCAATAGTCTAATCCTACTTTTTCCTCATAACCTTTGATCCCATTCAGCACAAGTTCTTCTTGAATACACTCAATGTTTTGGTATCAACCGCTTCCTGTGATAATGGATTCCACAGACTCACCACTCTGGGTGAAGAAATGTTTCCACTCCTCCATCCTAAATGGTCTACCCTGAATTCTCAGACTGTGACCCCTGGTTCTGGACTCCCCCACCATCGGGAATATCCACCCTACGTCTGTCCTGTCTAGTACTGTTACAATTTTGTAAGTCCCTATGAGATTCCCCCCCCATTCATCTGAACTTCAGCCAAAACAATCCTAACCTAGTCAATCTCTCCTCATATATCAGTCCTGCCATCTCCGTAATCAGTCTGGTAAACGTTCGCAGCACCCCCTCGAAATCAAGAACATCCTTCCTCAGAAAAGGAGATCAAAGCTGCACACAATACTCTAGTGTGGTCTCACAAAGGCCCTGTATAATTACAACAACATCTCTGCTCCTGTACTCAAAATTTCTCACAATGAAGGCCAACATGCCATTTGCCTTCTTTATTGCCTGCTGCACCTGCATGCTTACCTTCAATGACTGATGCACAAGAGCATTCTCCTCTCCCAATTTACATCTGCCTCCTTGTTTTTGCTTCCAAAGTGAATAACCTCACAATTATCCAAATTATACTGCACCTGCCTTTGATTTGCCCACTCATCCAACCTGTCAGATCATTCTGAAGGATCTCTGCATCCTTGTCACCCTCCCATCCACCCAGGGTGGCACGATAGCACAGTGGTTAGCACAGCTGCTTCACAGCTCCAGAGACCTGGGTTTGATTCCCGGCTTGGGTCACTGTCTGTGTAGAGTTTGCACATTCTCCTCACGTCTGTGTGGGTTTTCTCAGGGTGCTACGGTTTCCTCTCACAGTTTAAAGATGTGCAGGCTAGGTTGATTGACCATGCTAAAATTGCCCCTTACTGTCCTGAGATGTGTAGGTTAGCGGGATTAGTGGCTAAAATATGTAGGAGTATGGGGGTAGGGCCTGGGTGGGATTGTGGTCGGTGCAGATTCGATGGGCCAAATGGCCTCTTCCTGTAATGTAGGGTTTCTATGATTCTAACCTGGTACCATCTGCAAACTTTGAGATGTTACATTTTGTTCCCTCACCCAAATCATTAATTTATATTGTGAATAGCTGAAGTCCCAACACCAATCCCTGTGGCACCCACTAGTTACTGCCTACCAATTTGAAAAGCATCCATTAATTTCTACTCTTCGTTTTCTTTCTGCCAACCAGTTTTCCATCCATCTCAATACACTTCCCCCAATCCCATGCACTTTAATCTTGTACGAAGAAACCAATGGCCAGTGTTTCAGTTTAATAAGTTTAATTTAACAATCAAACGAAAATCAAAATAAACATGAATTAACAGGCAAATTGTATTCAATAGAAACTTTAAATTACACTTTAACTACCTGATACAACTCAGATTTAGCTGGCAATCTTCATAGCACGCAATATGTCACACATGCAGACACAAATTTCTTCCACTTTCTTCTCAGATGAAGTTAACTCCTTTTCTTAATGCAGAACTTGATCACTGACTACATCCAACAGCAGCTTTTACACTATTTGAGTTCCATAGATCCAGTCATCACCAAAGGAGTGCACTTCATAAATTTACTGAGGTGAGCAGAAATTTCTTCACCCAGAGGGTAGTGAATGTGTGGTATTCACTACCACAGAATGTAGTTGAGACTAAAACATTGTCTGATTTCAAGATGAAATTAACTGTAGCTCTAAGGGCTAAAGGGATCAAGGGATATGGGGGAAAGGGGGAACCAGGATATTGAATTTGATGAATAGCTATGATCAAAATGAACGGTGGAGCAGGCTGAAAGGGCCAAATGGCCTAGTTTCTTTGTTTCTAACTTGGCTTTCGACAGCGAAGATTCCCCAAAATTGAAGCAATGGCAGCAACCCTATTTCAGTATCCCTGCTCTAAACCCAGTCTTCATGTTTCATTCTTTCCAGCAGCCCCACACGTTCAACTTCGCACAACCTGTCTACTTTTACCTCCTGTTGAAACAGATTTCTGGAAACTTTGTGTGTTTTACCTTTGAATTCAATCAATCTTCCTTTTCCTAGGAACTTAATAACACAGCTAAATTTCCCAGAAATCAGAAATCAAAAGTTACCGCTCTCCCCGCCCCCTCAAAATGAAAATATGGACATTTTCATTTTGCTTTGAATCAGGGATTATGTCAAAAATATCCAGGTTTTGAAACCAAATTTGGTACAGACAGTAGTGCACAAACATTTCTTCACTGACATTGCAAATTGCAGATTTTGTCACAATGTTTTAAATACTGTCCTTGTGAATGACTATGCCCATATTGTACTGAAGTCCAGTGTTGTGAGCTTTCCACCTGCTGCACTGGTCGATTAGCATGGCAAAGCTGGAAAATAGGCCGAGAGCCAAAATATCAGGGCCGGTATTCTTCAGCCTGCTGCGCAAGCAGTGCAGTGAGCCAGAAGACACCAGCAAGTCGCGACTCGCCCAGGCACGTTCTTTTTGCGCAATCAGCTCTGCACCGGAAATCAGCACAGAGCTGATTATGATATGCAGAGGTTCCCATCAGTGGGGTTTATAACAGTTCCCCACGAACGGGGAACTGACGAACTCATCCTGCTGTTTGGAACAGAGGCCATTGAGGCCCCCCCCCCGGGAGGTCATGGGCAAAGGTGTGTGCCCCTTGGACAAGCCAGCTTGGCACTGCCCACCAGGCACCTGGCACTGCTCACCCAAGCACCAGGCAGTGCCAAAGGGTGGACCAGAAAGGGCAGGGCATACTGGGGGGTGGGACCTATTGGGGCTGATTGGTTGAGAGTCCGCTGCCAAGTGGGGGAGGAAGAGAGGAGAGCGATTGGAGCTGGCTGATGGGGAGGGTGGGGATCAGACCTAGTCATTGGGATGGGGGTGGGAGTTGGGGTCAGGTCTGGCCATAGGGGGAAGGGAAGTGCCTGGCCATTGGATGGGGGAGTAGATTGGGGCAAGTTGGGAAGGCTAGCGATTAGGGAACACCAGGGAAAGCCAAAGATCAGGAGATCAGAGATGAGGGGCCAGTGCGCATGCACCAATCTCCGCATTGACATCATGCTGGAATGAATGGTTTACAAATGCCTGGGCCAGGTGCAGCAATAGTGAAGGAGAGCAAGGAACAAACCTGGGAGGGGGTTTGTAGCTGCTACCATGTTGTAGGTTGGGAGGCTTACATGGGTGCTGGGGTTTGGGGGGCCTGTGCATGTCTGAGGGTCCTCAGTTCAGAGGTCACCACTAGCTTGCGACTCGTGTTGTGCACGTTGCCTCTGGCTGCAGACCGATCCCCAAGCAGTTTCACATGAGGTCGACTACCAACACCATGAATATCACTCTGGTTGCCCTGCTATCTGTCTGCTGGACAGGCTCTGTGTCTGACTTGCAGATATTGGTGCCCCAATCAAAGGAGCTCTGCAAGTGTTTACATGGCTCCTCACACTGCATGGGCTCGGCAGTGCTGCCTTCGATGGGAGCCCGTCCCCTGATGATCACGACGGTGCTTCCTTCGTGATCATCTGGCTGACTGCAGCCATTCCTGGAAGCAACCGCACCAGACATCCAGATGGATGCATTCATGTCTGTGCTCCAAAGATTGCCAGTTGGGACCCTCGCACAACCACCCATATGCTCTCCGTGTCTGTCTTGGCCAGGATGTAAAAGGCGACCAGATGAGATGATGCGTGACACTGGGGATGGTGTCTACTTGCCAGCGTCCAGACGCACAGGGACACCGGTTTCCAGGAGGGAATGGGGTTCCCAGAATGGATAACCATACTATTTCTCTCTATCTCTCTGTCATCTTCTAACACTGCACTCCACCTCCCAAGTGCAAGTATGGATTTTGGATTGACAGTAACTAAAATGGCGATCATTGTAGCAGCCACTGAGGAGGAAGAGGAGGGAGACATCAACTAGTCCAAGGCCAGCCCAATCCAGAGGCCAAAACAGGAGGGCAGGGGGATGCCGGTCAGGGCCAGGACATGACAGCATATCAGCTTGATGGTGGATGGGGGCAGGGGATGGACAAGGTGGAGAGCCAGGGCCTACAGGAGCCGCAGGTCCTTTGATGAAGTGAAGCTGCATTCTGCTGCAGGCTTCATCTAAGTAAGGAGACCATGGAGCGCCTGTGTCAGGTCCTCGCAGCCCTGGTATCTCAAAGGGTGGGAGGACACCCACTCCCCATGGCAACGAAGGTCATGGCATCCCTAAACTTCTATGGCACTGGGGCCTTTCAGGCATCCAGCGAGGACGTCTCTGGCATCTCGCAGCCCTCAATGCACAAGTGCGCCTACCAGGTCATGGATGCCCTGTTCACCTGGGCTGGCAATTATATCCACTTAAACGTAGGTCAGCCTAGCAGGAAGTCCAGGGGCTGCAAGCTTCACCACCATCACTAGAATGCCAAATGCCCTTTGGTCAGGGGGCTGTAGATAGCACGCATGTCGCCCTGCGGTCCCACATGATTAGGGGCTGCAGTTCATCAATAGGAAGAGGTTTCACTTCCTGAACATGCAGAAAGTCTGCGAGGGAATGCGCACAGCAGCTACATCCTGTGGAGTTCTGACATCCCCGGCCTTTTCGAGGACCACTCCAGACTGCCAGGATGGCTCATGGGGGCAAGGGCTACCCTCGAAGGACTTGGCTGACGATGCCTGTGCAGAGGCCAGATGCCACTACAGTGAGGCACATGTTGCCACCCAGTCCATCATCGAGTGGTGTGTTAGGCTCCTGAAGATGCGGTTCTGCTGACTGGACCGCTCTGGTGGGCGCTCCAGTACAGCCCCATGAGGGACTCCTGCATCATCGTGATCTGCTGTGTGCTCCAGAACCTGATGCAGCAGCTGGGAGGAGGAAGCGGAACAGGCCCAAGAAGATGTGGAGGAAGAGGCGGAGGAAGAGCCAGAGGATGGAAGACAGACGGTACTGGTGAGGGTCCGGCAGAGCAGCGAGGCCCTCAATGCAGCAAGGTTCCCCAATAGCTGGCATGCGGTCTAGCAGTTGCAATCCTCCCACCTACTTACTGCATCCAGGAACCATAACCACACTCGTCCCCACCCCTCCCCCACATATATGCCAATTCCCCATTTCCCCGCCCCTTCTCCCCTTCTCCACATTATCCCCCTATGGGTCCAATTGACATCACACCAGAGACATGGGCCTGGATTAGGGCTGGCACAGTGGTTAGCACTGCTACCTTATAGCACCAGGAACCCAGGTTCACTTCTGGCCTGGGTTCACACTCTATGTGGAGTTTGGACGTTCTCCTCGTGTCTGCGTGGGTTTCCTCCAGGTGCTCTGGCTTCCTCCCACAGTCCAAAGATGTGCAGGTTAGATTGATTGGCCATGCTAAATTGCTCTCAGTGTCAGGGGGACTAACAGGATAAATATGTGGGATTGTGGGGATAGGGCCTTGGTGGTTCATTATAGTCAGTGCAGACTCAATGGGCCAAATGGCCTAATTCTGCACTGTGGGCATTCTGTGATTAGAAAATTATTGGACCAGGTAGAAGTGGATAACGACTTGCTATGCATCATGGTGTGATGCTGCGCTCATGCCACACAGTTCTGACTCCTACCTGTTCTTTGACTGCACACTGGTGCCTGGGCCCATGTCTGAGTAAGGGATGGGGGCAGAAGCTTGTGGTGCAATGCCCTGCAGGTTGGAGGGGAGAAGAAGACCTAGAAGAGGTCAGTGAGTTCGATCCAGGGTCTGGTGGGTGCCGAGGATGCCAGGGCAGATTGCCTGTAATTTTGGGACAGCTTGGGATGAGTGCTTGAGGTTCCATGGCAGGCAGTAGCCTGGCACAGGTGCTGGGAACTGGGAGCATATGCTTGGTGGGCCTAAGGGCACCAAAGAACAAAGAATTGTACAACACAAGCTTAACCAGTCATGATGCCTGCCTAAACTAAAACCGTGTGCACTCAGAGTCCATATCCTTCCATTCTCATCCTATTCATGTATTTGTCTAGATGCAGTTGTAAATGCGTCTAGTTTTTGGGGCGTTTAAGAGATCTCTGGATAGGTTTATGGACGAAAAGGGATTGGTATAGGCTAGTGGGTCATTGTTTTTGTAACTGGTCGGCGCAACATCGTGGGCCGAAGGGCCTGTTCTGCGCTGTAATGTTCTATGTTCTATGTTCTATGTTCTATGACTCTTAAATGCCGCTAGCACACCTGCTCCCACCACCTCCCCAGGCAGCGTGTTCCAGACATTCACCACCCTCTGTGTAAAAGAAAACTTGCCTCGCATAGCCCCTCTAAACTTTTCCCCACGCACTTTAAACCTATGTTCTCTAGTACTTGACTTTTCTACCCTAGGAAAGAGCATCGGATTATCATCTGCCCATGCCACTCATAATCTTATAAACGTCTATCAGGTTGCCCCCTCAACCTCTGTCATTCCAGTGAGAATGAACCGAGTATATCCAACCTCTCCTTGTAACTAATACCCTCCAGCCCAGGCAACATCCTGGTAAACCTCTTCTATAGTTTCTCTGAAGCATCCACATCCTTCTGGTAGTGTGGCAAACAGAATTGTGCACAATATTCCAAATGAGGCCTGACTAAGGTTCTGTACAACTTCAGCATGACCTGCCAGTTTTTATGCTCAATGCTCCGACTGATGAAGGTAAGCATGCCGTCTACCATCTTGACTATCTTATCCTCCTGCATTGCTACTTTCAGTGATCGGTGGACAAGTACACCTGTCAATACTCCTAAGGGTTCTACCATTTACTGTATAATCCCAAGATGCATTAGACCTTCCAAAATTCATTACGTCACATTTATCAGGATTAAACTCTATCTGCCATTTCTCTGCCCCAGTCCCCAACCGGTCTATATCTTACTGTATCCTCTGACAATCCTCTTCACTATTCGCAACTCCACCAATTTTTGTGTAGTCTGTGCACTTATTAATCATACCAGCTACATTTTCCTCCAAATCATTTACATATACTACGAACAATAAAGATCCCAGAACTGATCTGTGTGGAACACTGCTAATCATGATGTGGAGATGCTGGCGTTGGACTGGGGTAAACACAGTAAGAAGTCTCACAACACCAGGTTAAAGTCCAACAAGTTTATTTGACAGTAAACCCACAAGCTTTTGGGGTTTGCCCCTTCGTCAGGTGAGTGGAGAGTTCTGGTCTTTCTTACTGTGAACACTGCTAGTCACAGCCTTCCTATTGTTCAGCACTGTACCTCTATGCATATAGTCAGGGTACGGTCATCCTTATAGGGAGAGAATCACATACATATTAGTCAAAGCTGTGGGGTACAATAACATTTATTGATGTAACTAAGAGTGCAATAATATCAAGTGGTGATATTTAACTGTACAATCAAACAGGTGCGTGTGATTCTAAACAGTGCCTATTTTCCTAAACTTAACTAGTGCATTCCTTCATCCATGCCTTCTTTGTGACCCTATGACATCTTAATCTTACGAGACCTATTGCTACATCTTGATGTCCTCTCCAGGATGCATGTCAGAAGTGGAGGCACTCAGCTGTGGTCCGCATCCTATGGCCTGTGATGCCCTTGGCTGGTGTCCCCTGGACGGCTGAGACCTGGAGGGCCCCAGCTGACTTTCAGGCAATACTGATGTAGCCAAACCACTCTGTTCATCCTGCTACCTGTGAGATGCTCCAGCAGCAGGAAGGGGGACATTCAGAAGATCTGAGGTCTCCTGGCTGGAAGGCCCCAGCATGAGCTCCACCCTGTCCTCGTTCCTCATTGTGCTATTGGCCATTGGGACACTGCATGGGATGGCGGGGCAGCAGGACGGAGCTCCAGAAGTCTCAGCGCCACCTGGCTCTGCCAGTCCTGGATGCCCAAATGCTTCTGTCCCATGGTGTGTGAACCCTCAGCGTTGAGACTGGACCAAGCTCTCAAGGCCCATAGCCACGACCTGTTGTGTCTCCAGATTGCCTGCAAGAGCCCTAGACATGACCAGCTGTTCCTCCAGAAAGCCTCCAAGATCCGTGGCCGTGGCCCGCTGTGTCTCTGCCATGGCCAGCTGTGTCTTCAGGATGCCCTGGACATTGTGACCCATGTGAACCATTTCCTTTTCCAGGCTTTCCACTGCAGACACCATGCTTGCAGTGTTGGCCTGGGTGTCATGTCATATTGGCAGCCTCTCCTGCGACAGAAGTCTGTTGGACTTCTCCAGACAGGCTTGTAGTTGCTTCAGTGTTGCCAGCAGCTGCTCCTCCATTTCCCGGCTCTTCTTTAAATGAGGTGGGATCTCATAGAGACTCATAAAATTCTAACAGGACTAGACAGGGTAGATGCAGGGAGGATATTCCCGATGGTGGGTGTGTCCAGAACTAGGGGTCACAGTCTGAGGATTCAGAGTAGGCCATTTAGAACAGAGATGAAGAGGCAGTTCTTCGCCCAAAGAGTGGTGAGCCTGTGGAATTCATTACTCAAGGAAGTAGTTGATGCCAAAACATTAAATGTTTTCAAGAGGTGGCGAGATATAGCACTTGGGGCCAATGGGATCAAAGGTTATGGGGAAAAAGCAGGATTATGCTTTTGAATTGACGATCAGCCATGACCGTGATGAATGACAGAGCAGGTTTGAAGGGCCATTTGGCCTTCTCCTGCACCTAGCTTCTATATTTCCATGTACCTCCAGCAGCTTCGAGATGACTGATGCAAGCTTTCTGGCGTCAGGGCCAGCTGAATCATTGTTTCTGGCAGAGCTCTGCGTTCCTGACGCCTCGGACATTCCCGCCTCCACCCGATGTGTATGTCCAATAATGTTGTGCGCACCAGTAAGTGACTCAGAATCCTCACCACTCACATGTCCCATCATGATGATAGTATCTGCATTGGTGGATTGTGTAGTGAGTGCCTGTGTCGAATGGATTGCTGGCCTTGGAGGATTCCTCAGGCTCCTCCTCCAAGGTTTCCTCTGAGCTGTTGTGGGGCTTCTCAGCAGGGGCGGGGGGGGAGCTGGTGTGGTGGGCACTGACTCCCAAAGGGCCTGATCCATTTGTTATGTCCTGCAACAAAAGATACAAGATTCAGTGCAAAGGAGGGACAGGTATCTGGGCAGCGTGCCACTTATTTGAGGTTTGTCATATGAATGAAGGTTGCAGATGCTCACTTCAATGTTGCACTCTGACCTGACTATCATTGATGTTTCCGCACCCCCCTGCCCCCCCACTCCGGCTCTAGTGCACACTCTTCAAAAGGAGTGAAAAGATGCAGCTTGGAGACTGTGCCTCCAGTTTTCTCCCACTCCCTCCTGCTGTTATGGTTCCTCTTATCTTGTGGGGCTGAAGGGGAAATTGAGAACCTGATGGCTGGAAGGACACAGGGTGTTGGGTGTGATATTGCTTGGGTGGGATTTGTTGGGGCTGTGCCTTGTCAGGCAGGGGTTATGATGAGGTTGCTAGAGGGGTTGGAGGAAGCTGTTGGGTAGGTTGGGTGCTGGAAGCCGGCGAGATGTCGGGAGGTGGATCAATTTTGCAGATGGGACTAATGGTAGGACACTCACCCTTCCTGAAAGGAAATCATTCAGCTTCTTTCCGCGCAAGTCACCAGCCCTCCGTGCCAGTGCACAGGTACTGACAAGTGCTGCCACGGCCTCCCAGGCTGCATTGCCAGCCTGGTTCCCAGGCCATCACTGGCCTGGGGAAGGAATATTGTCCGCCTCCTCTCCACAGAGTCCAGCAGACAGCCCTGCTGTCCATAGGACACTTCTTTTGGGTGCCATCTTCCCGGTGTGACTGCCTCTGAGTCCATTGTTAGCGCTTATATGCAGCTCTCCATTGTTAATGCCATACAGCTACAGCCACTTTGGGCAAATCATACACCCAGAGGATCCATTCTAGCGAGAATCACCTGGCAGCTCTTCCATGACACTAAGGGCCTGATTTTACCAACAAGTTATGCCCATTTTCAGGTGTGAAAATTTGGTAAAGTCAGATGTGAGGCAAATAGTGCAACCTGCATCCACCTATGCACCAGCTTACCCTTTAACAAGGGCCAAAAATGGCTGCCATCATGACTGTGCCCGCAACGGACGCAAATTCAATTTAAAAGTATTTGCATGCGTTTAAAATGACTTAATAGGCTGCACGCCCAAACTTACCGGCACCTCCCCCTCAACCACCGCATTCACCCGTCCAGTTTTGGTGCGAAACAGACATGGTCTGCAAAGATCCAATTCGGGTGCTGCAGCTTCTAAGGAGGTAAGTTCCGAGCTTCCTTGTGGCTCCCTGACTTAGATCGGTAATGGGGGTAATCGGTAATTGCTCAGATGGCTCTTTGGTGGGGGGGGAGGGAGGCGGGTCAGATTGCTGTCTGGTTGGGGGGGGAGGCGGGTCAGAAGGCTCTGTAACTCAGATCTGACGGGGTGGGGTGGGCTGCTGCCACTCTGCATGTGATCTGTGCGGTGCAGGAACAGGGAGTCTGCTGCCACTCTGGGTGTGATCAATGAGTGGACGGGGTGTCCGCAGCCACTTGCATGCGATCAGTGTTGGGGAAGGAGGTGTCCTGTGCCATCCTGCACGTGATTGGTGGAGGGCAAGGGGGTTCCACTGCCACTCTACATGTGATCGGTGGGGGGAAGAGGCCTGCAATCGGTCTGGGTGGTAGGGGAATAAGGGGATCAGTTATGTTATGGGGAGGCAATGTTTTTGGGGCCAGGGTAATATTATCCAGCTGAGGTGCAAAGTGGCAGGGGAGTATTTTTCTATTCTTTTTTACTGCGCATGCACAGTTGGAAATGCTGATCAGAGCTTCAAGGTTTCAGGTGCAATGAGCCCCGTCCACAGCTTTTGCAGTATGATTCAGAATTGCTGATATTTTTTTCAGGCAGAGTGCGTATGGGGGTGCCTGAGAAAGGGTCTAAAAGTCGGATCTGAAACACTCCCAGTTTCAAGTCAACCCAGCACTTAGAATCAAAAGGGTTAAAATAGGGCCCTAAGCGTCAAAAAATTGGGTCCATGGATCGCCAAAGAAACCAGCATGAGAAACTCCCGTTTTCTCTTGTTTGACACTTAGGGGCAATCCTACCGCCTTGTCACGCCAGTCGGTCAGCATGGTGAGCTGATAAGATTGGGCGAGAGTTTTGCACCTGGTTTTTCTCCTCTCATGATTTACTGGCACTGAAAGAGCACAAACCCAATTTCAATAACCATTACATAATTTAAATATAATTATGAATCCCAGATGACCTCACTAGTTAGACCGGAGACCATTGAAGCCCCCCCCCCACCCTGCCAAATGATCAGGGACAGGGCTGGGCATTGCCCCTTAGGCAGTGACTGCCAGGCAGTGCCACGGAATGGGCCTGAGGGGGAGGGGCCTTAGGAGGCAGTGTCATGACAGGGGGAGGCATGGAGGCAGCCCCATAGGGGTGGGAGGGAAGTGGGGATTTCTGTTGTGGCGGTGATGGGGATTGTTCGGCCAGGGCATGATTGGCCCATGCAATGATCAGGTATGTGGATTGACCAGCCAGGGGGGTAATCAGCTGGGCAGGCGAAGGGGGGTAGGGGACACGATGTCCAGGGTGACAGGGAAGTTGGGGAGGGCAATGTCCAGGGGATGCGGGGGGGGGTGGAAATGGGTGGATGCCTGGGAGGCAGGGAGAGGGTAGCCCGGAACAGCAATCGATCAACGACAGGTCCCAGTGTCTGTGGGGGTAGGGTAGTAACAGGAGATCTCCTAGTACACAGTGTACAGGGAGATCAGGCACCTAAGCAATGGCTTCCCAGTGAGATTAGGCTCTGCTCCCTCCCACTGCTGGCAAAAATTGCATTGTGGATTTTAATTTTGACTTCATGCCATGAAATTACATTTTCAACTCGCCAGAAAAATAAGCCTGAAACTCTCCCATATTCAAGACTTGAAATTCTTTTCATAAGATTGTGCCCTTAAAATTTGTTTGGAAAGATTGCACCACAAGATGTTTGGCTTAGCAGGCCATGTAGCAGGTAGGAAGTGTCTCTGACATTCATGCTCCATTCACCCAGCAGAAAGGCTCATGAGTATTAACCTAGTTTTAGGATAGCTTTTACACTCGAAAATGATGGTACTATAAAGAAGAGTGCATTATTTTATGGTAGATGGATACATTGTTGACTATACAGTGCTGCTCCTGACACCTACTGGCCCAAGTTCTTTATCCAAATCCTTCTCAATTAACAATCCCTTTCCATCTCTCACTGTTCTGAGATTTTTAACTGTAAAGAATGCACTAATTATGGTGCAATATGGCAGGCCTACACTGGCAGTCAGTCAACTCCCCAGACAACAACCCTGTGTTTTGTGTGTGCATCTGTACATATTGTAAACAAGAAAGCTCTGTTGTAAGTTTCTTTTGAGAGAGTGTTTAACCTCCAGTTCTCTCAATATCAATTTGTTCTTGTGATTTTAACCATTCAGGCAATAAGACACAGTTTAATGATTTAACTTGGGGAATATTTATTAAGCAACAGAAGTAATACTTAGCAAGCTGAGGATACTGGTTCATAGAACATAGAACATTACAGCGCAGAACAGGCCCTTCGGCCCATGATGTTGCGCCGACCAGTTAAAAAGCAATGACCCTCTAACCTAAACCAAACCCTTTCCATCCATAAACCTATCCCTCTCCTATTTCTAATCTCAGCCCATACTACCTCAACAGACAAGTCCTCATCAAACTTCCTCTCTGACACCGTGATACAATCCTTGACTAATAATGCTACCCCTCCCCCCCTTCTACCTCCTTCTCTACTCCGACTGAAGCATTTGAACCCCGGAACCTGCAACAACCATTCCTTACCCTGCTGTATCCATGTCTCTGAAATGGCCACAACATCAAAGTCCCAGGTACTGATCCACGCTGCAAGTTCATCCACTTTATTGCGAATACTCCTCGCATTAAAGTATACGCATTTCAAACCCTGCTCCGCTTCACCCCCACGATGCCGTGCATTGCAGTCCCCAGCTATGCCCCCCTCACTTTCACCCCCGCTACTTAGGATCCCACCCCCCCTCTGAATCAGTTTAAACCCCCCTGCATAGCCTTTGCAAATTTTCCCCCCAAGATATTGGTTCCCCTCTGATTCAGGTGTAGACCATCACTCCTGTAGAGGTCCCACCTTCCCCAGAATGAGCCCCAATTGCTCAAGAACCTGAACCCCTCCCTCCTGCACCATCCCCTCATCCACGAGTTCAAACTTTCCCTGTCTCTGTTCCGCTCTAAACTATCCTGTGGCACAGGCAAGAGTCCCGAGATAACCACTCTGTCCGTCTTGGCCTTAAGTTTCCACCCCAACTCCATAAAGTTCTGCTTAATATCCCCTTCCCTTAACCTCCCTATGTCATGCGTCCCCACATGAACTATGACTTGGGGTTGATCTCCCTCTCTCTTAAGAGTCCTGAACATCCTCTCTGAAACATCCCGGACCCCAGCCCCTGGGAGGCAACACACCAGCCCTGAGTCCCTACCATTACCTCTGACTCTCCTATCCGTCCCCCTAACTGTGGAGTCCCCAATCACTAGGCCCAATAACAAAGAACAACAAAGAACAACACAGCACGGGAAACAGGCCCTTCGGCCCAACGAGCCCGCGCCGCCGTCCCACTATCTCAGTGACCTATTCATGATTTTAGTCTACGCCTAACATGCGAGGATCAGGGAGGTCCAATTTAGGGACAATTTTAGTACCCAATCAATCAGCCTAAAAGCACATCTTTGGGGGATGTGGGAGGAAACCGGAGCACCCGGAGGAAACCCACGCAACCACGGGGAGAACGTGCAAACTCCCACAGACACAGGCCCAAATCCATGTGTCCGCACAGCAACAGAGATAGTCTCTGAGCTGTCATGTTGCCCTCGAGATGGTCCAGTTTAAGCACACTAACGACATGAAGCAATAGGCAACTCCCGAAGCAACATCCAAGAGCAGCCCACTACAACCTGCCGCCTGCATGCCCCTTGCTGGACTTAAATGCCTGTGGAGACAAAAAAATTCATTATTAAACAGGCAAAGACTAACATTCCTGAGGCAAAACGTATTCCCAAGCCTACAATGTTCAGTAAGGCCTACTATATCCCCCTATATGTAGCCCGCTCATATGGCTGTCTAAGTGACTCTTAAACAACCCTAGCGTGCCTGCTTCCACCACCTTACTCGGCAGTGCATTCCACACCCCCACTACCCTTTGCGTGAAAAACTGCCCTCTAATATTTGTCTTATACCTAGCCCCCCTCACCCTAAGCCCGTGACCCCTCGTTCTATCCATTTCTTGTAGCGGAAAAAGCTTACCACCTTTTACTCTATCTATCCCCTTCATAATCTTATAAACCTCTATTAGATCCCCCCTCAGCCGACGTCTCTCAAGGGAAAACAGCCCAAGTTCATCCAATCTTTCCTCGTAAGACAGCCCTTCCATACCAGGCAGCATCCTGGTAAATCTCCTCTGCACTCTCTCCAGGATCTCTACATCCTTCCGGTAGTACGGCGACCAGAACTGGACGCAGTACTCCAAGTGAGGCCTAACCAACGTTCTATACAACTGCAACATCAGACTCCTACTCTTATATTCTATACCTCTTCCTATGAAGGCTAACATACCATACGCTTTCCTCATCACATTCTGCACCTGTACCGACACCTTCAGGGACTTATGCACTTGCACCCCCAGGTCTCTCTGCGTATCTATACTCCGGATAGTTCTACCTTTTATCGTATAACTCCCCTCCACATTATTCCGGCCAAAGTGCATCACCTCGCATTTCTCCGGATTAAATTCCATTTGCCATCTATCAGCCCAATCTACCAGCCTGTCTATGTCTTGTTGCATTGCCAGGCACTGCTCCTCAGTACCCGCCAATCCAACCATCTTGGTGTCATCAGCAAATTTGCTGATCACACCACCTACCCCCTCTTCCAAGTCATTAATATATACCACAAATAGAAGAGGTCCAAGTACCGAGCCCTGCGGCACACCACTGGTGACAGGCCTCCAATTGGAAAAGGAGCCTTCCACTACTACTCGCTGTCTCCTCCTCCCAAGCCAGTTCTCCACCCATCTACATACCTGGCCTTGTATCCCATGAGCCTTCACCTTTTCTATCAGCCTACCATGAGGGACCTTGTCAAACGCCTTACTGAAATCCATATAGACAACATCAACGGCTTGTCCTTCGTCAACCGTTTTTGTCACCTCTTCAAAAAATTCCACTAGATTCGTAAGGCATGACCTCCCTGTAACGAAGCCATGCTGCGTATCCCTGATCAGATTGCAGCGCTCCAGATGTTCATACATCCTATCCTTGAGGATCCTCTCCATTAGCTTGCCTATAACTGAAGTCAAGCTCACCGGCCTATAATTCCCTGGGTTATCCCTCTGACCCTTCTTAAACAACGGTACTACATTTGCAATGCGCCAATCCTCTGGGACCTCACCTGTGTCCAAAGAAGAGACAAAGATTTGCGTCAGAGGCCCAGCAATTTCATCCCTCACCTCCCTTAACAGCCTGGGATAGATGCCATCAGGCCCTGGAGATTTATCCGTCTTTATACTGTCTAAAAGTCCCAACACCTCTTCCCTCGTGATGACTATATCCCTCAACGGATCCTCAAACTCCTCAAGCACAGCACCAGACATCAGGCCCCTCTCCTTTTACATCCCCTAACCACCTGAGCTTTCACAATAGGCTCACCTCCAGAGACCTGCTCCCTTTGGCAATCTCCAGTTGATTCCTCCTCAACTGTAGCCTCCAGGACAGAAAACCTATTTTGGAGGGGAACAGCCCCAGGGGATTGTCCCCCCAATTGCTTCTTTCCCCTCTTCCTGGCAGTTACCCAAGACTCATTTCTAGGAGTGACTATCTCCTTGTAACTCCTATCGATGTCCGCCTCAGCCTCCCGAATTATCCGGAGTTCCTCCAATTCCAACTCCAGCTCCTTAACACGCTCCTCCAGAAGCTGCAATCATACACACTTCCTACAGGTAAAATCAGCAGAAACACTACTGGTGTCCCTCACCACATACATACCACAGGAGGTGCAGCTTATTGCCTGAACTGCCATCTCTGAAACAATTTCCAGCAGAAAAGAAAAAAAAACTTCCCACACACTTATAATTAGGTTAGAGGAGGTGGGAGGGTGGGATTCTCTACCAGTGTAGAGGATCGGGTATCCTCTCTGTGCCAATTTATAGGGTCAGAGATCCGAAAAAAAAACTACGAATACCGGTAAGCTACTTGCGACTTTAACTAGGAATAAAAGTTAAAAAATATAAACAAGAAAATGTACCTTACTCGCGACCTCCACACACGCCCAAAAATCGCTGCCTCTCGAAGTTGCTCCACAGGAACAATGAGGCCGATACTCGGAGGTAAGTGCTTATAAAAGTAAGAAAAAAACTACAAATACCGGTAAGCGTCCTAGTGACGACTTCCGGTTTCGAACTAATTTTAAAAAAAAGAAAAAAAAACCACCGCTACTCGCGACTTTAACTAGAAATAAAAGTTAAAAAATATAAACAAGAAAATGCACCTTACTCGCAACCTCCACACACGCCCAAAAATCGCTATTTTATATTATAATTATAATAATTATAATTATAATATTTATAATAAAATTATATTAGAGGACAGAAACAGTATAAGTATTTTACTTTAGGATGGTGTCTGAATTCACCATCCTGAAACTGAACAACACCTTTCCCAGGGCTAGAAGGAGCAGCCCAGCCATGAAACCCCTATCTCTGAGCCTACATAAAAAGCTATCAGATTATTTTATTATAGTATTATTTATTTATTATAATATAAATTATAATAATAAAAGTTCAGTGCATTTTTCTTCCCAATTCATCCTCTGGTGCAGGGCAGCATGTCTCTCTTTCTCTTTCTCTCTCGGTCAGTTTTTCTGTAGAGTTTGTGTCAATGCTTTGTTGACTTAAAAATGTTGGGGTGAAAGGGGGTGGAATTCACTGCCCCCGTTTGCTGATGGAGGAAATCATGATTGCCTGCTGAATTGGGCATCAGGGCCAAAAACGGGATTTCCACCAGTTGTGAAGGCCATTGAGATTCACCTGGTCTGCCAGCTCTGATCAGATCTGTGGCCAGACTGGGTGGGAACCCAATAATTATGTAAAACTGTTAATTGCAATATAATTCAGGGGCTGGACAGCCCATTCAGTGGCATCTCACTCTACACCCTCCTCCCCAGCAGGAACTGCACCAGGCAGGCTATGGTGTTGGTCATGACCAATGTGGATCTGGCATGTTGGACTCTGAAAGTTTTTGATAAGAGAGGGGATTAAGGGTTATGGGGAGAGGGCGGGAAAGTGGAACTGAGCAGCGACAGATCAGCCATGATCTTATTGAATGGCGGGGCAGGCTCGAAGGGCTGGATGGCCTACTCCTGCTCCTATTTCTTATGTTCTTATGTTCTTATGAAAGGGGAGGGTCAAGGATGTAGGTCCAGTGCCCATGTGCTCCTCTGCTATTGCCATGCTGTGGAGAGAGGGTCCCTAAGGGTCCTAGAGGTTGGGTGGGCTTGGGCTGCGGACAAGGGGATTAACCTCACCACCCTCCCCCGGGATAGGGGTCTTGTGGCTGGGCTGCTCCTTCTAGCCCTGGGAAAGGTGTTGTTCAGTTTCAGGATGGTGAATTCAGACACCATCCTAAAGTAAAATACTTATACTGTTTCTGTCCTCTAAAAGCTTTGAAGATCCCTGGTCACATTAACCTCCATGAAAGATTTCCAAATCACTGCAGCAGTCCATTCAGCAGAAGGGATTCCACTTTCTCTCTAGAAAGCTGCAGATGTGAGAAGATCCCTTTCAAGTCGCCTGACTGACAGAAGTCATTCACTTTCACTGTGGGGGGAGTTCCCTTCTCCACAGCTGTTCACTTAGTCCCATTGCTTTAACATAGCATTTATTTCAACTCTCTGAGCCTTCATAGAAAGCTATCAGTTTCAGTCCAGTATTTTTATGTCTCATTTGATTGACAGCTTAATGGTTTTTGCTCAGCATGCAGTCAGCTGTGTTTATTTACCTTTCCCTTCATGCTGGAATGCATTTCAAATACCCCCATTGTTCCCCAACAGCAAAGAGGAACTGAAAAGCACTTAGCTCATTTGAAGTTTTCTGCAGCTGTGGCCACAAACAAGATAGGTCTGAAATTGAATAGTTTTCAGAGAATTGGAAGGTATTTCAAAGGCTTTTAGCTTTCTACGAATATAGAGATCAGGGCAACCTTTAAAAAGGGCACCCCTAATCTCTGAAGATCAGGCTGGCCAGCGTGATTCTCGAGGTAAGTTTATTTGCATCTTTCAGATGGGTAAATCCCACATGACAAACGTTTCCAACACCTTTGGGAAACACTCCGGTTTTCCCACTGGTGTGAGCACTTAGTTCCAATTTGGGTGAATCGGGGCCATCTCACTCTACTGGCCAGATTAACCATTTCATGACATGCTCTTTGTCAAGTAATGCACATGTCTGAGACCTGTTTTTCAGTGCATTTTCTCCAAGTACTTCCTAACATTTGAATCAACCCATTTTGAACTGATTTCTTGCATATTAATTCCTTCACAGATAACAGTTCACTCGGTGTTGGGATCCCAGCTGTTTGTTTTATATATTAAGGATTTAGACTTGGACATGGGGAGCACAATTGGGAAATTTGCAGACGATGCAAAATTGGAAATGCAATGGATGGATGATAGCTGTAATCTCCAAAAGTGATATCGATAGGTTAGTGGAGTAGGCAGGAAAGTAGCAGATTGAGTTCAACTCTGATAAATGTGAGGTAATGCACTTATGGAGGTCAAACATTAAAACGAATACACAATAAACGGGAATCTACTGAGAGGGTAGATGAAGTGAGAGCTGTTGGCGTGTAAGTGTACAGGTCCCTAAGAATAGCAGTACAGGTAGATAATGTTGTAAAAAAGGCAAATGGAATGCTGTCCTTCATTGGCAGAAATATGGAATACAAAAGTTGGGATATAATGATGAAACTGTCTAAGACGCTGGTAAAGCCACAATTGGAGTATTATGTGAAATTCTGGTCACCAAATTACAGGAAGGATGTAATTGCTCTAGAGTGAGTACAGAGTAGATTTACTAGAATATAGCCAGAGCTGGAGATTTGCAGCGACAAGGAGAGATTGGATAGGTTGGGGTTGTTTTCCTTGTAACAAAGAAGGCTGAAGGGTGACATACCCATCAAAATTGTGATGGGTAGGGAGAGAGTAAACAGGAGGAACCTGTTTCCCTTGGCAGAGAGTTAAAAAAAGGGGTCATAGTTTCAAGCGAAGTGACAGAAGGTGTAGAGAGGACATGAGGAAAAACTTGTTTTGTGCAGAGGGTGGATGTCTGGAATTCGCTGCTGAGTTATTGGTGTGGGCAGAGACCCTGAACTTGTTTAAGAAGTATCTGGTTCTGCACCTTAGTTGCTGTAAATTACAGGGCTATGATCTGGTTGAAGGAAGGTCAGATTAGAAAGGGCACCTGGGTGTCTTTGGGTCAGCATGGACAAGGTGAGCTGATTCGCCCCCTTGTAATGCTGTATCATTTCTATGGTTTCTAAAGCACATCTGCATACATATGTGGTGTCCCAGTATCATGTCATATATTCTTGACTCTCACGTGATCATATCAAAAGATCTGAAAGTTTTTGCTTATCGCTCCATGCACGGTCCCAATGCCTCAGTGGTAGCCCAACTATCAAATCCAACTTTCTTTTTAAAATAAGACATACACAAGGGCCAAAATTCTCTGACTTTGCCTGAATTCCTTCATAGGATTCTCCAATCCTGCTGCAGTGAAAAAAGATTTGGCTGAGTGCCAAATTCTCCAACTTTGCTGGCAGGGCATCTGACATCAGGGAATTACAGCCAAGGACACCCACATTGCCAAGAGAAAGATAATCTCACCTATGCTTTCCTTTCACTAAAGTGTGCATCAATATCAGATCGATGTATATTCCATTGAATCGATCTGTGATGGTTTATTCCAATTCCCATGAGCTATTGTGTTTTTCCTGTCTTTACTACCATCAATCACTTTCTTTCATTTGATTTTACGTATTCCTCTAGTTAACATCCTTTCTCATTCATGAGCCTGAAAGTAAATTTACAGTCCAATAAAATCTTCAAATGATATCTTTAAAAGTGAAATCAAACAGTTCTATTTGCTTCCAAGCAATATGTTTTGCTTGTTTGTTCTTTATCTTAGATGACTTCTTGGAATCATTGAAACCCTACAGTGCAGAAAGACACCATTCGGCCCATCGAGTCTGCACCGACCACAATCCCACCCAGGCCCTACCCCCATATCTTTACGTGTTTACATAAGAACATAAGAAATAGGAGCAGGAGTAGGCCATCTAGCCCTTCGAGCCTGCCCCACCATTCAATAAGATCACGGCTGATCTGAAGTGGCTCAGTTCCACTTTCCCGCTTTCTCCCCATAACCCTTAATCCCCTTGCCTACCAAAAACCGATCTACCCGTGACTTAAATATATTTAGCGAGGTAGCCTCCACCATTTCAACGGGCAGAGAATTCCAGAGATTCTCCACCCTTTGAGTGCAGAAGTTTCTCCTCAACTCCAATCTAAACTGCCCCCCCCCTTATCTTGAGGCTGTGCCCTCTAGTTCTGCTATCCTTTCTAAGTGGGAAGAATCTCTCTACCTCTACCCTATCCACCCCCTTTATCATCTTATATGTCTCTATAAGATCCCCCCTCATCCTTCTGAACTCCGAGTACAGACCCAATCCATTTAGTCTGTCTTCATAGTCCAACCCCCTCATCTCCGGTATCAGTCTAGTGAACCTCCTCTGCACTCCCTCCAAGGCCAAAATATCCTTGCGCAAGTGCGGCGACCAAAACTGCACACAGTACTCCAGCTGCGGCCTCACCAGTGCCCTGTACAGTTGCAGCAAGACCTCCCTGCTTTTATATTCTATCCCCCTCGCTATAAAGGCCAGCATCCCATTCGCCTTCTTGATCACCTGCTGCACCTGCAGACTGGGTTTTTGCGACTCATGCACAAGGACCCCCAGGTCCCTCTGCACCGTAGCATGCTGCAACTTTTAGCCCTTTAAATAGTAATCCCTCCTACTATTATTCCTGCCAAAGTGGATAACCTCACACTTGCTAACATTGTACTCCATTTGCCAGGTCCTCGCCCACTTGCTCAGCCTATCTAGATCCCTCTGTAGACTTTCCACACCCTCCGCACAATTTGCTTTTCCACTCATCTTTGTGTCATCAGCAAATTTTGACACCCTACACTCAGCCCCCTCCTCCAGATCATCTATATAAATGGTATATA
Source organism: Carcharhinus amblyrhynchos (assembly GCF_965287045.1). Lineage (NCBI taxonomy): Eukaryota > Metazoa > Chordata > Chondrichthyes > Carcharhiniformes > Carcharhinidae > Carcharhinus > Carcharhinus amblyrhynchos. Next base: position 63,491,649 of record NC_137326.1, read on the forward strand.
GCTGAGGCCCCAGCACCGATCCCTGCGGCACTCCACTAGTTACCAACCGCCAATCAGAATAGCACCCATTGATACCAACTCTCTGCTTCCTATTAGGCAGCCAATCCTCCAGCTACGCTAACACCTTACCCCCAACTCCATGCCCCCTAACCTTCTGAAGCAACCTTTTGTGCGGCACCTTATCAAATGCCTTCTGAAAATCGAGAAACACCACATCCACCGGTTCCCCTCTGTCTACCGCACTAGTCACATCCTCATAGAATTCCAATAAATTTGTCAAACATGACTTCCCCTTAACAAATCCGTGCTGCGTCTGCTCTATCAAACAATTCTTCTCTAGGTGCCTCGCTGTTTCTTCTTTGATGACGGATTCCAGCATTTTTCCAACAACAGACGTTAAACTAACCGGCCTATAATTCCCTGCCTTTTGCCTGCTACCTTTTTTAAACAGCGGCGTAACATTAGCGTTTTCCAATCTTCCAGCACTTCCCTGAAATCCAGCAAAGTTTGGTAAATAATCACTAAGGCGTCTACTATCACCTCTGCCATTTCCTTCAGAACCCTGGGATGCATTCCATCCGGTCCTGGGGACTTGTCCACCATCAGTCCCGCTAGTCAATCAAGCACTACCTCTCTAGTGACAGTAATCGCATTCAGGCCCTCAACTCCTACCATCCTTCTATCTTTAATATCCGGCAAACTATTTGCGTCCTCCTCCGTGAAGACCGAGGCAAAAAACTTACTTAAGGCCTCGGCCATTTCCTCATCTCCCACTACTAATCCCCCCTCTCATCCTCTAAGGGTCCAACATTCACTCTAGCCAGCCTCCTCCTCTTTATATATTTGTAAAAACTCTTACTGTCCTTTTTTACATTTAGTGCTAGTTTAGCTTCATAGTCTATCCTTCCTTTCTTTATCAACTTCTTAGTCATTCTTTGTTGATTTTTAAGCCTCTCCCAATCTTCTACTCGCCCACTACTTTTAGCCACTCTAAACGCATCAGCTTTTAATTTAATACTCTCCTTTATTTCCTTCGATAACCACGGCTGATTATCCCTTCTCCTACGTTCCTTCTTTACCATTGGAATATATTTCTGCTGAGCACCGAAAAAGATCTCCTTAAGGATCCTCCACTGTTCCTCAGCAGTCCTACCAACCAATCTGCGCCCCCAATCTACATTTGCCAATTCCTTTCTCATCCTATCGTACTCCCCTCTGTTCAAACAGAGGACACAGGTCTGGGACCCTACTTTCTCATCCTCCATCTGCATCAAAAACTCAAACGTACAATGATCGCTCGTCCCAAGAGGATCCCTCACAACAAGATCCCTAATTCTACCTGCTTCGTTACATAACACCAGATCTAAGATAGCTCGCTCCCTCGTCGGTTCCGGCACACACTGTTCAAGGAAACTATCCCTACAGCATTCCAAGAACTCTTCCTCAAGCCCACCACATCCGACATGGGTCAACCAATCAATATGTAGATTGAAATCCCCCATAATTATCGCCATTCCATTCCTGCACGTATCATTTATTTGCTTGTTTATAGCCCGCCCCACCTCTAAGTTATTATTTGCGGGCCTATAGACCACACCCACCAGCGTCTTCCTCCCCTTGCTGTTCCTTATCTCCACCCACAATGATTCCACGTTCTGCTCTTTGGAGCCTATATCTTCCCTTACTACCGCCCTGATATTATCCTTAATCAGCAGAGCTACCCTACCCCCTTTTTCCTTCCGTCTATCCTTCCTAAACACTTGATACCCCTGGACATTCAGCTCCCTGTCCCTGTCACCCTGCAACCACGTTTCCGTAATGGCCACCAGATCATATCCATTTGTGCTGATCTGCGCCACCAGCTCATTCACTTTGTCCCGAATGCTTTGTGCATTCAGGTAAAGTGTCTTTATCCCAGCCTTTATCTGGACCCTATTTGAAGGAACGCTACCAACCTTTCTCATGCTCCCTACTCCCTTTATTATTGGGACATCCTCAACATTTTCCCGTGCCCTCTCTTTTACTTTAGACATTGTAATTTCTCCCACCCCTGCACCCTCCCCCTCCCTAATAGTTTAAAGCCCTATCTACAGTCCTAGTTATACGATTCACCAGGACTCTGGTCCCAGCACAGTTCAGACCAAGACCATCCCATCTGAACAGGTCCCACCTGCCCCAATACTGGTGCCAATGCCCCATAAATTCAAACCCATTCCTCCCACACCAATCCCTGAGCCACCCATTCATCTCTTTAATCCTATCTACCCTACGCCCATCTGCACGTGGTTCAGGTAGTAATCCAGAGATAACCACCTTGTCGGTTCTGCTTTTTAATTTAATTCCCATCTTTTCATACTCCCCCTGCAGATCCTTAGTTCCCATTTTGCCTATATCGTTGGCACCCACACGTACCACAACAACCAGATTCTCACCCTCCCACTCCAGGTTCCTCTGCAGACCGGATGAGACATCCTGGACCCGAACATCAGGCAGACAACACACCCTTCTGTATTCTTTATCATTGTGACAAAAGACAGTGTCTATACCCCTAACTACACTATCCCCAATTACCACTACATTCCTCTTTACTTCTTCCTCTTTGTCCTGTGTCTGCACCACTGTACCATGGGCAGTTTGCTCATCAAACTGCCCATGGTACATTTACCTGCTAATCCCTCTAACCAACACATCTCAAGACACTAAGGGGCAATTTAATCATGGCCAATCAACCTACCCCACACATCTTTGGACTGTGGAAGGAAACCGGAGCACCCGGAGGAAACCCATGCAGACAAGAGGAGAATGTGCAAACTCCACACAGACAGTGACCCAAAATGGGAATTGAACCCAGGTCCCTGGAGCTGTGAAGCAGCCATGTTAACCACTGTGTTATCGTGCCGCCCAGTTTCTTAGTTTCCCAAAAGTAACTTGCTAAATTATGCTATACTTTTCACAAGTCAAAACGATCCCAAATTCAAATAACAGTGTTGTTGGCTGACAAGTTGCCTTTAAGTTCATTTCTTCTTCAAAATAAACTACTTTTTTCATTTCCAAAGATACCACATTGTGTGTATATGTTTTGCTGTTTTCCTAGAAACCTTTTAAATTTCAGGTAATTTTTCATCAATTTCAATTTCTTGAGCCTAGCCATGGTGGTTTTGAAGAATCTAACACTCATTGGTTAGTTTATTTATATCAGATCTCCCATTTTTAAGCACGCTGGCAGGAATTCTCTGGACCATTTACTCCTGCCATCACTGCCAGCGAGAATGGAGAATTTGGCACTCAGTCAAATTCCCATTCATCGCAGTGGGATCAGAGAATCCCAGCTGCGGGCATGGCTGGAGAATTCCAGCTTATGTTTCAGAAAATAACAATTAGCCTGAATGAATTAAAATCAAATTCCAAAAACAAAACCATTATTCCGTGACCGTATCGTGACATTGAAAATCTGCAGGTAGATTCTTAAATTGTTGAAGCCACTGGAAATCTTGTTACACTTGTCGTTATCTGTAGAAAATACACAAATGATCCATTCTGCCCAGAGAAAAATGGGTTAATTCATCCAAAAGTATCTGACAGTTCAGAAAATTAACATTTTATAATGCCACATATATATATAAATATACACACTCATTCTAAGAAGAGCTTAATCTGCTGATGGAAAGGATTAGCTGTCTGCCGATTTGAAGGCATAAGAAGTCTTACAACACCAGGTTAAAGTCCAACAGGTTTATTTTGGAGTGCTCATCAGGTGAGTGGGAGTTCTGATCACAAACAGGCTTATAAAGACACAAACTCAATTTACAAAATAATGGTTAGAATGCGAGTCTTTACAGGTAATCAAGTCTTAAAGGTTCAGACAATGTGAGTGGAGAGAGGGTTAAGCACGGGTTAAAGGAATATGCCCAGGGAGCCAAGCGATTGGGTACTGGGGGGGGGTGGTGGAGGGGGTCACAGCCAGCAATGGGGGGATTGTGGGGCTGACCAGCACTCAAGCTGGCCAGTAATCAGGAGGCTGGCCGTATGGAATTACTGTGCATGCGCCAAACTCCACTATGACAGAATGGCGCATGTGCAGTGGCCACTCAGTGGGAAAAACTAGCGGGATTTACTCCAGTTTTTACATGAATTCGATGCTTAGAATTCTTTTGGGAGAGTTTCACCCTCGGTCTTCGTAACTCTCCTCTGAGTCATAATTATCAGTACCACTGATAAGTTTTAATTGCCAGGGAGCATACTTATTCCAACCTTGACAGTTTTGCTGCATTTGCTCTGTAATTAGACTGTAAAAGTATAATTTTACATGGCCTGGGATCCATGTGGACTGAATTTTACCGTCCTGCCTGCCACAGGAATTGGAGCAGGCAAGAGGTGGGCCATGGAAAGGTCCATTGACCTTGGGCACAATTTTATGGTTTTGGGATGAGCGAGGCCATAAAATCCTGCTCCATGGTGTTTCTCACTTGTCAAATGGGGATGTAACTGCAAACAAAGAGCTAGCCACATTGTCATTGTCCTGCACTGACTACAATTAAGCAGAATATCATGTTGGGTTAATTGATTAATAAACTTTGCTTGAGCATTACACATAAATACACTAGTAACCAATTGCAATTAATTATTAAAACTAAACTTTTCTACATTATCTCCCATCAACATGAGATTGAACTCAAGAACTGCTGACCAAGACTTCAATAAATTTCACAACATACAATCAAATTTCAATGTGTTTTGCATTCTGATAAAAAAAATTATTTAGCTTCATCTTAGTTGGACTGTATGCAGTTTTCATTCGGTTAGGCTATGTGCTACATTTTTGCAGTTCCATATCAGTTTTTGACCAATAAGGGAGTTAAGGGTTATGGGGAACAGGCGGGTAAGTGGAACTGATCCACTTCAGATCAGCCATGATCTTATTGAATGGCGGGGCAGGCTCGAGGGGCATTTGTAATTGAGCCTCGGAGACCAGAAAGATCCTGGCTCAACTGTGCTTAGCTGATCCCCTTCTATGCTCTAAACATTCTAAGTTAAGGCAGGCTATTCTCACACTTCGTAAGGTGTTGATAGGATCTTATTTGAAAGATTGAGTGCAGTTTTGGAGACCCTATAAAAATATTCACTCAGATTTTTTGGAAAAAATGGGAAGGCATCAATGCTTGCCATTATTAAAAAAAATCAAAAAGCAACTTCTAATGATTGCTCATCGGGTTAAATGTAAGTTTCCCTAAATCTTTGCTGCACTAGTATCTCATTATGAGACTAGACATTGCACACATGGGAGAAGGTAAAATTCATAAAATCATAGAATCCATACAGTGCAGAAAAGGCCATTCAACCCATCGGGTCTACATTGACTTCAACTTCCCCCACACCCCTGCCCTATCCCTACAATTCCACACATTTCCCATGGCTAATTCCATCTAACCTACACATCTTTGGACGCTAAGGTGCAATTTAGCATGGTCAGTTCACCTAACCCGCACATATTTGGAGTGTGGGAGAAAACCGAGCACCCGGAGGAAACCCACATAGACACATGAGAATGTGCAAACTGCACACAAACAGTAACCCGAGGCCAGAATTGACCCCGGTCCCTGGTGCTGTGAAGCCGCAGTGCTAATCACTGTGCTACCATGCCACCTGTTGTAGTACTTGCATGACAGATACAAATAAAGTCACCAGAAAACATTACAACTTGTCCATTCCAATACAAATGGATTTTCAGCATTGTGATCAGTATTAGTTATTTCTAAAGCATGTTTCTGGCACTGATAATTAACCTTTACAAATGTGAAATCTCATTCCTTCAGATGTTAATTACTGTTACAGATTTAGTAATTAAAATAAAACTTTTCTAACACTTCCTCTCTGTCTCTTTAAATACCATCTTTATTTCTTTTCTTTTCTGCGTTTGACATGGAATTATCTATTCTACTGACTCTTCCTGCTTCAAACTGTGCGCTCCAGTAAAGACCTACTATCTGATTGGTCAAAGATATATACTATTATTGGCTCAGGTTCACTGTGGAGACACTGCACCAAAAAGGCTCCCTGAACATGCACAGCAAGTTGCAGAGGAAAAGTTTGTGGGCACATGTAACTGTAATGAAAAGATTGAAAAATCTGCTTCATTGTTATTGATGGCAAGACTCTGCGACAGTGAATCTTTCTTGGGCTGTTTGGGCTGTTTTGGAGGGTAGGTCGTGCCTTACTAACCTTATTGAGTTTTTTGAGAAAGTGACCAAAGAGGTGGATGGGGGTAAGGCAGTTGACGTGGTGTATTTGGACTTTAGTAAGGCGTTTGATAAGGTTCACCATGGAAGCCTTCTGCAGAAATTGCAGATGTATGGGATTGAGGGTGATGTAGGAAATTGGATTAGGAATTGGCTGGTGGATAGGAGACAGAGGGTAGTGGTTGATGGTAAGTATTCGACATGGAGTTCAGTTACGAGTGGTGTGCCTCAGGGATCTGTTTTGGGGCCACTGCTGTTTGTAATTTTTATAAATGATCTGGATGAGGGTATAGCTGGGTGGATTAGTAAATTTGCTGATGACACCAAAGTCGGAGATGTGGTGGATAGTGAGGAAGGGTGTCTTAGTCTACAGGGAGACTTGGTCAAGTTGCAGAGCTGGGCCGAGAGGTGGAGGATGGAGTTTAATGTGGAAAAGTGTGAGGTAATTCACTTTGGCAGGAATAATGGATGTGTAGAGTATAGGGCTAACGGTAGGACTCTGAATAGTGTGGGTGAACAGAGGGATCTAGGTGTATGTGTACATAGATCCCTGAAAGTTGGGAATCAAGTAGATAGGGTTGTTAGGAAGGCATACGGTGTCTTGGCATTTATGGGTAGGGGGATTGAATTTAAGAGCCGCAGCTTCATGTTGCAACTGTACAAAACTCTGGTGCGTCCGCACTTGGAGTGTTGTGTGCAGTTCTGGTCCCCACATTATAGGAAGGATGTGGAGGCTTTGGAGAGGGTGCAGAGGAGGTTTACCAGGATGTTGCCTGGTATGGAGGGGAGGTCCTATGAGGAGAGACTGAGGGATTTGAGGTTGTTTTCATTAGAAAGAAGGCGGCTGCGAGGGGACCTTATTGAAACATATAAGATGATCAGAGGTTTGGATAGGGTGGACAGTGATAGCCTTTTTCCTCGGATGGAGAAAGCTAGAACGAGGGGGCATAGCTTTAAATTAAGGGGTGGTAGTTATAGGATGGATATCAGGGGTAGGTTCTTTACCCAGAGGGTGGTGAGGGATTGGAATGCCCTGCCTGCTGCAGTTGTGGATGCGCCTAGTTTGGGGGCGTTTAAGAGATCCGTGGATAGGTTTATGGATGGAAAGGGTTTGGTTTAGGTTAGAGGGTCATTGTTTTTTAACTGGTCGGCGCAACATCGTGGGCCGAAGGGCCTGTTCTGCACTGTAATGTTCTATGTTCTATGTAATGTAATGTTCTATGAACGTTCGACAGATCGAAATCAGACTGAACGTTACCAGCTGTCTGTCCAGTGTCCCTCTGTAGATTCAGGTTTAGCAGAATTTTTAAATTTGTCAAGTTGTTAAGGTGATAAGCACACTTTGTGAACTTTTAGATTCCAGCACTAGGCTGATACCGGAGATGAGGGGGTTGGACTATGAAGAGAGACTAAATAGACTAGGTCTGAACTAGTTGGAGTTTAGAAGGATGAGGGGGGATCTTATAGAGATGTATAAGATAATGAAGGGGATGGATAGGGTAGAGGTAGAGAGATTCTTCCCACTCAGAAAGGACAGCAGGACTAGAGGGCACAGCCTCAAGATAAGGAGGGGGGGCTGTTTAGAACGGAGTTGAGGAGGAACTTCTTCACTCAAAGGGTGGTGAATCTCTGGAATTCTCTGCCCGTTGAAGTGGTGGAGGCTACCTCGCTAAATATATTTAAGTCACGGGTAGATAGGTTTTTGGTAGGCAAGGGAATTAAGGGTTATGGGGAGAAAGCAGGAAAGTGGAACTGAGCCACTTCAGATCAGCCATGATCTTATTGAAGATAAGGCTCGAAGGGCTAGATGGCCTACTCCTGCTCCTACTTCTTATGTTCTTATGTTGTTATGTAGCAGAGAGTTAATCTCTGCTCTTAGTTACAGCAGTGTTCCTTTCTGAGTCTTTAAATACTGATGAACATTAAAGAGCTGTGACCTCTAAATATTTGCCTTTAAAATAAGAACGGGGTAGAGATATATTAGTTCCAGGCACCTCATCATCAGAAAGATATATTGAGTTGGAGGCGACAGATTCACCAGAATCATACAGGGGCTTAGAGAGTTAGGTTATGTGGACAGGGTGTATGAATTTGATTTTGTAGCCCCTTGAATTTATAAGATTAAAACATAACCTTATTGTGGTGTTTAAAATAATTAAAGGATTTGATAAGATAGATTCAGAAAAATTATTTCCGTAGGTGAAACAATCCACAACAAGAGGGCACAATCTTAAAATTAGAGCTCAGTTATTCAGCAGCAAATTCACAAAAATGGTAGAATTCTTATATATAGAGAATTGGTTGTCATGCAGGTATCAGGCATTTGCCATCACCTACTTCTTGAAATGTGTATGTACATAACAAAGAAACCATACTGAACCCCCTCAGCAGGAGCAAACCAACACTCAATGGTTGATGGAGCAAATGGTGAGCTTTCTGCAACTGAATCATGAACAGATCAGGGATTACCCAAATCCCTACAGGTCTCTTAACAATTCAACCAGAACATTACCTCCCAGCGTGAATAGGGCACAAGGTCAAGATCTCTCAGGCACTTCACAATCAACAAGGACTGTGTACAGGGAGGCATCACATTAGTCCAAACCAATTAAGGCGAAGCATTTTGAAAAGGCCAGTGCAGGAAATTCACCTCAAACAGTAAGACTCATAACAAATGCTTATACAGAGAAAGAGAAGAAAAACATGCATTTTTATAGGACCCTTCACAGCCACAAGACATTCCAAAGTACTTTACAGTTAATTAAATGCATTTAAAGTGTAATCGCTGTTGTAATGTGGGAAATGTAGCAGCAAGCAAACTCCCACAAACAGCAATGTAAGAATGACTAGATAATCAGATTTTCTTGTGATGTTGATTGAGGGATAAACATTGTCCAGGATACTAGGAAGAATTAGCCTGTTCTTCGTAACAGGTTGACAAGCTTTGACAAAGGGTCATCTGGACTCGAAACATCAGCTCTTTTCTCTCCTTACAGATGCTGCCAGGCCTGCTGATATTTTCCAGCATTTTCTTTTGGTTTCAGATTCCAGCATTTGTAGTAATTTGCTTTTATTCTTAGGAGCTGTCACCAGCATTCCTTCTAATTCTATCTTTTACTCTCGTTTTATGCTTTTAAAACTGTTATCTAACTCTCTTAAACTCTCTAACACTGTTTATATTTAGTTGATCTTTCTCTACACCCTAGCTTTGACTGTAACACAATATTCTGCACCCTCTCCTTCCCTTCTCCTCTGTGTACTCTATGAACAGTATGCTTTGTCTGTATAGTGTGCACGAAACAATGCTTCTCACTGTATACCAATAAATGTGACAATAATAAATCAAATCAAAGAATGAAGCTTCCACACTCTAATATATAAATGTAAAGAAGTTTTCAAAATTCTGAAACGTTTAGAGATTGTGAATAGTGAAAGATTTTTGCACTGTTTAGTGAACCAATAAAAGAGATATAATTCTACACTGGCATTTCTAACATAATTCTTTAAGCATTCTTAGCAATTCTTTCTGCTCTTTGTCATCTTTAGTGCAGGAGAGAGTGCTGATAATGATAAATGCTGCAACATAGAATCGTTACAGTGCAGAAGGAGCCATTCGGCCTTATCAGGTCTTCACTAACTCTCCAAAAGAGCATCTTACCCAGCCCCATTCTCCCACCCTATCCCCATAATCCCACCTATTTATCATAGCTAATCTACCTAACCTACACATCTTTGGATACTAAAGCAATTTACAGCGGCTGATCCACCTAATCTGCACATCTTTGGACTGTAGGAGGAAACTGAAGCATCCGGAGGAAACCCATGCAAACACGGGGAGAACATGAAAACCCCACACAGTTACCCAAGGCAGGAATCGAACCTGGATCTCTGGTGCTGTGAGGCAGCAGTGCTAATCACTGTGCCACCATGTGATCCATATAAGGATGAATTTTACAAGGGAATGTTTAACATTGAAAATTACATATAGCACCTTCCATTCTGCAGTTCCTCAATACAATTTGGATATTCTTGATATCCAAAATATGTATTCTATGTCAGAAGTACAGCCAGGGGTTTGACACAGCTTCCAGTCACTCAAGCGCTATGGCTGAAGGGCCTTAGGGAGCAAGCTTTCCCCATTCACAGTTACTGCTAGCCACTTGCTGTTTGAAATCTATTCACAACAAGGCCTGAATTTTCTTTGTGTAGACCCATAATAGTGTTTCTGTCCTAGTCATTCCAAGTAAGCTGGCACAAACTGTAATTTGACCAGGGAGGAGTTAGTGTGAGAGGCTGAGGATCTCATAACCACTGTGTAAATTGCAGCAGGGCCAAGTCCAGCAACCTCTCAACAGCACTCACACCTTCTCTCCGTGTTTTTCCAGGTGATTCGGATCTAATCTATAATTTGATCCTGGATTCTGGGATCACTGCCAAATTAGTGGAGAAAGTCTGGAGGAATCATGATTTGCACACGTAAGTCCTTGGTCCTGTTTGGATTATTGAGGCAGATGAGAAAGATCATTCAGTTCATTCCAACAGCAAAGGGCAGAGGTGAGAGTAACAAGGCGACAGAGAATGGAAGTCACTCCATTAGTAACAGCAACATGGGACACATGAAGAATCAAAATGCCTTGTTTCTGCTCCTTGATGATTTGGCTGGTTAACTGGTCTATAGAAATGAATGAAGTTCCCAACCTGATTCCTGAGCTATGCTGAGTCAGGTGTCAAATTGTATTTCCAAAGATTCACATAACAGCAACAACATGCATTTATATAGCACCTATAACATAGTAAAGCGTTGGAGGATATTTTTCTTGCCTGAGTAGTTCCGATGCAGACAATGCCTTTAACTGAATCTCTATTACACCCAGATTGCTGAAGAATGCGTTGGATCAAGGGGATGTTTTGACTTGTCTCATTACCTTTATGTGCTCTCAGTAAATACAGGGTGAAATTTGTGAGACTTCAGTCCTTGTCACCGCTGCAGTCAACTCTTCTGAAAGTAAATATTATTTGATAAACTTGCTCAGGCAGCCAGGGATTGACTGTACAGTATTCAAACTTGCTTTGTCCATGTCCTTGACCCATCAGATAAGCAAGAATTTACCTTATGCATGATCACACGAAGCTCACTTTGCGTTCACTTTGGACCAGGGAAATAGGTGTTTTAAAGGCGTTTGGTGCAAGTGGATTCAAGTGAAGCACATAGACGAAAAATCAGCAGGAATTTTCAAAAATGTTCCTTTCAGAACTGCGAATCCACTGAGCCATGTGATTTTGTTGAACAGAGCACTAACTCAATTTGTTTTTATCCCTCTTCTCTCTTTTTCTTACTTGTTCCCTCTTTCTGGGTCTCTGTCTCATTTTCTGTGTGTTTGGTCTTACTCTCTATTTCTATATATCACTCTATTTCTTGTGACTCACTTCCTGCTTTTCTGTCTGTCTTTCTTTATTGTATTATTGCATTTTTTTAAATTTTTTCTCTGTCTCTCTGTTCTCTTTGTTTCACTCATTCTTTTGTCTGTCTCTTTCTCTATTAACTCAACCTCTCTCTGTCACTTTCACTCCTGGTCTTTGTCTTTCTCTTTCCCCTGCTCTTCTACACACACAATTGTAGGCTGGGTCTCCTTGCAGTTTTTGTGGCTACCGATGGAGGCATCACAAGAGTTTTTCCAGCCAAGTGAGTATAAATTTCTTCTCAAAACCAAATTTTGTTAGTGTGAAATTGGTACAGAACATATGTGAGATCATCAATTTTGGTAGCTATAATAGGAAGACAAATCATTTATTATTTGAATGGGTAAAAATTGAGAGAGGTGGATATTCGATGAAATCTTGGTGTCCTCATGCATCAGTCATTGAAAGTATGTGTGCAGGTACAGTAAAGAAGGCCAATGGTATGTTGGCCTTCATAGCAAGAGGATTTGAGTATAGGGATAGGGATGTTTTGCCCAATTGTATAGGTCAGCCTGAACCCTACTCAGCCCCGGCACGCTTCAATCAACACCACACCTCCAGTCAAACTCCCAGTCTCCCAACCGTCATCCCCTGGCAGCCATGATGCCCCCACCCACCCTCCCACAGCAACCCCAGCCCACCCTTCCCCCAGCAGCCCCGACCCAGCCATCCTCCCATCAGCAGCCCCAACCCACATTCCAGCAGCCCCAACCTCTCCCCCCACCACCATCACCATGATGCCCAGTCCCGATTGCTGGCCTCCCCCCTCTGCTGGATTCCAAAGTGCCAAATGGCAGCGGGATCCCCCAACCCACTGATCCTCCCTATTAGATCCCACCCCCTTGGCATTTCCCCATCCACAGTGAGCATTGGCACTTTGTCCCTTGGGCATTGCAAGGGGCACAGGGGCATTGCCAATGTGACAATGCCTAGGCTGGCACCACCCTGGCGTCCAACTCCCTGGAGTGTCTCGATTGTCATTCCCCTTCACTCCAGTAGGATCAGGCCACTATAAACATTGTAAACACCACTGGTGTTGGGGGGGGGTGGAAGATGTTAGTGGGCTTGGAGATTTCAGTTCTGGGCTCACTAATTGTATTTAAAATATATTTAAATGAGTATTTGAATAATATATGCGGTTCTCAGCCAACTTCCGGTGCAGAGCTGACGCTGCCGGAAATCTGGTACTGGGAGACGCTGTCAGGTGGCATTCCCAGGGTGGATACTGAGCATTGGGCGCTGCTTGAATCTCCCAACCCGCTGTGCTAAGTAATTGGCTCAGCGGGATGGGAGAATTGCCCCCACTGGTCTCTCAAAATTACAGTGGATTGTCTCTGAGTTACAGCACACTGGCCAGGGTTCTCCCAAAAAATTCTAAGTGTTGAATCCGCATGAAAACCAGAGAAAAGCACACTGGCTTTTTCAGTGGGAGTTTTGAAATGCATCCCCCCCCCACCCCCGTTCTGTGCACTGCAGAGTGCACAAGCATGAATTTTGATAAAAAATCAGGGGGCAAGGCTATTCCTACTGGACAGCCGGCAGCGTAGCGCTGAGCAGGCCACTACACGTGTGCCAATCTGTGAGTGCCAAGATCGATGCATGCTCACAAGCCCCTGTCTGCCAGCCCTGTGATCCCTACATTGGTAGCCCTCCAATCCTCCCATGGCCCAATCACTGTTCCCCCGAGCATGCCCAGGCCAGCTTCAACTCCACTCAGCCCTGGCACACCTCGATCAACCCACCTGTCACCCACCCCTCCCCCCACCAGCCCTGATAACGCCCCCCACAACACAGCAGCCCCAACCCCTTCCTTCCCCCCTCCGAGCAGCCCTGACCCACACCCTGGCAGCCCCGAACCTCCCTCCTTACCACAACCACCAAGATTCCCAGCCCCGATCACGGGCCTCCCTCTGTCTGCTGGATCCCTAAGTGCAGAATGGCAGTGGGGCCACCCCCCAGCACTACAGAACCCCCCCCCCATTCAGCCCCACCCCCTTGGCACTGCCCCATGCCTGGTGGGCAGTGTCAATGTGACCTTGGGCAGTGCCCAGGGGCAGCACCACCTCGATGCCCAACTCTCTGGAGTGCCTCAATTGTCATCCTCCTTCACTCCAGACCATTAGCTCCCCAAATGTGGGGAGTACTGCAAACCCTGCTGGAGTGGGGGTGGGGGGAGGGGCAGGGGGTGGGGGAGATGCCAGCAGGCCTGGAGATTTCAGACCCGGCCCGCTAATTGTATTTAAAATATATTTAAATGGATATTTGAATAATATATGCGGTTCCCAGCCATTTAGTGGCGCAGAGCTGACGCCGCCAAAAATCCAGTGCAGGGAAATGCTAATGGGGCGGGATACTCAGGGCGGATATTGCATGTTGGGTACCGCTTGTATTTCCCAGCCCACTAAATAATTGGGATGGGAGAATTGCCTCCACTGAGTTATAGCAGCCTGTCTCTCGGAGTTACAGCACACTGTTCCTCAGAGTTACAGTGCATTACCCTTCAGAGTTTCACAGTCCCTCGGAGTGACAGTGTCCCTCAGAGCTTCAGTCTACCTTGGAGTAACACTATCTCTCCTATGGACAACAAACTGATGTTTAGAGTTGAAGCACACTGCCCCATTCCAAGAACTAGAGAGGTTTCAATTCAGAAATATCAGGGAGTGAGGAGAGATGTTTAGAATAATGTTTTCATGCAGTTGAATATGCTATATTGAATTGCAGTGGCAGTTGATTTGATTGATGCAGAGAACATTGCATTTTTTTGTGAGAGGATTGAATTAATATTTAAAGCAATGCAATTGGATGAAACAGGAAAATGCATTTAATTTGGAAATTCTGTCACAAAATGTTATCACAGGTACATGTGTTGACTTCAAGTGATCTTGTTCATCTCACTAGCCCTGAAATGTGTAATCTCCAAAATTATAACAGCTATTCCAAATATTTTTTCTTCATTTCAAAAATAGTTAGTGAATTAATTCTCCACATGGGCCCCAGATGAATTAGTTGAAAATTTAGGAAAAAATTACATTTGAAAATGCCTAGTGTTCACGTTTGTGATCAGAAACCATTAACACAGATTTTCAAAAAACAGTCTTTCATTTGTGAAATGAACTAACATCTGCAAATTGTCTGTGAAATATTTTTCAAAGGAGTAAGGATATTGCCATAGCTGGATGTTGACCTCTTATTGATTGATGTGTATTTACAGGGCAGCAGAAGAGTGGAATGAAGACCCAGAGCCTTTCAATGCAAGTTACTACAGGAGAAGTCTGGACAACACTGGTTTCCTCTTCCATGCACTGTATAGGGAACGTACGTGTCCTTCATGTTTGAATTGTGTTCTAAAGGATACATTTGCATATATCCTCACATTTGTTAAAATGAAAGCAAAATGCTGGAAATCTGAAATACAAACAGAAAGTGCTGAAAATACTCAGCAGATTGGGTATCAACCGTGGAGAAAGACAGTTGACAAGGACCTATAATGGAGCTGCCCATCTGCCAGGAATTGTCTGGTTGTGATGAAACTGTAAAGAGCTGTCACTACTATTCAGGAAATGTTATAGCTGCTGTTTTTGTCAAAGCTGCCCAGGAAGTATCAGTGCTGTCACCAAACTTTTAATGTTGTCATATTTGCCCAGGAAGTATAAGGCTCTCATGGCATCATCCAACAATACTAGATGAGCTGGTATGGAGCAGATTAGAGCAGTGGTGGGTGGGGGACATGGGTCAGCATGAGTTGGTACTACACTAGCCAAGGGGTATGATATCTTAGTGGGTACGTAGAGAGGCACTGTTGGCATATGTTCCTTCTGGGGTTTCCTCCTGACTAATTTTTCAACCTACTGTCCCCGTCCACATGCTAACCAGAACTCTACATGCAGGCAGACAAATGTTGTGTTTGCCAAGCCAAAAATCTCCCAACCTGGCGAAACTAGCAGAACCAAAAATCTGAGTCATATTTAACATTTCAAGTCACTTATGACTCTTCAGATTCATATTTGACTCAAAATGTTAACTGTTTCTCCACAAATTCTGTGGACCTGGTGAGTACTTCCAGCACATTCTGTTTGTATTCATCATATTTGTTTCCTGCAGAGACTGTGCACAAATCTCCTCAAATACGGTAAGTGACTTGAGAGTTCAACTCACTGACTCCTACACTCTTGTTAACTACATTACACTCAATACATCATCCAGCTGGAGATATGACAGTGTGACAGGATTACAAAGGGCACCACAGAATCTCAGTTACTATGTTAATGGAGTCTCTCAGATGATCTAAATGTATAGATTAATAGATGGTTCCAGTGTGTCCCGGTGTAACAGATCTAAAGAGAGTTCTGAGTGAGCCACACTTATAGATGCTTCAACTGGACCTCATCATTACAAATTGTGAGAGGTATTGATTACAAAAGAATGGAAGCTATGCTTCATTTGTACAGGGCATTGATTAGATCGCATCTGGAGTATCGTGTACAGTATTGGTCTCCTTATTTAAGGAAAGATGTAAATGAATTAGAGCAACTCAGAGAGGGTTTACTAGACTAGTGCCAGGAATGGGCGACTTGTCTCATGAAGAAATATTGGAGAGATTAGGTTTATATCCACTAGAGTTTAAAAGAGTGAGAGGCAGCTTGATCGAAACCTCTAAGATCATGACCGGTATTGACAGGGTCAGTGCAGAGAGGATGGTTCCTCTTGTTGGAGAATCCAGAAGTAGGGCTCACTGATTAAAAAATAAGAGGGGTGATTCTCCTAAAAAGAAACAAGTGCCAAATGGGTGGGAAAATTGAATATTTTTCCGCTCGTTTTTTATGCTCCTCAGAGTACCTCAGAGGAATACACACCAGTAAGTGGGGTGTGGGGCCTCATCCCGCTGGAGAGGCCAGAATCAACGGACTGAACAGGCCACTGCACATGCATCCATCTGTCAATGGGGAGATAGGTGCATGCACACTACCTCTCTCCCCCACCCCCCATCCCCGCCACCCATCACCAGTCTCCTGATTGCTTCCCAACCCCACCTCCCCCCAAATCACTGGGCTCCCCACTCACCTCCCCATCCGGCCTCCCAGGTCACCCCCCCACTCAACCAGTGCCAATTGCCAGTCCCTCATTGCCAGGTCAACTCCCCTACCCCATTTCCTGCCCCAATCTCCTCCCTCTCCCATTGATCCCTAATGCAGAGTGCATAGCAGGCCCTCCTCACCACAACCACCGTTCGACCCTGCCCCGCCAGTATGCCCTATCCCCTTGGCACTGCACAGTGCCTGGTGGGCAGTGCCAGGGTACCAGACTGACACTGCCAGGGTGCCAGGCTGGCACTGCGTAAGAGACATCCTCCAGCCCTGACTTCCAAGGGGTGGGGGGGGCTGCTGAATGGCCTCTGTTCCTACTAATGGGTGATTACGCTTTGTCCCTGTTGATGTGGACCAGCTTTAATCCCCAATGGTGGGAACCTCTTCTGGCCAGGGCGGGGGTTGAGGGAATTGCCCCAAAGGGGATGCTCATTTAGGACAAGGATGAGGAGAACATTTTTCTCTCAAAGGGTCATGAGTCTTAGGAACTCTTCCTCAAAGCGGAAGCATAGTGTTTGAATATTTTTAAGGCAGAGCTAGATAGATTCTTGATTAATAAAGAGGTGAAAGGTTATAGGGGCAGACAGGAATGTGGTATTGAAGTTACAATCAGATCAATGATGATCTTGTTGAATGGCAGAGCAGGCTGGAGGGGCCTAGTGTCCTGCTCCTGCTCCTAAGTTGTATGTTCATATGAATTAATGGAGGGTCCTATAGGATTTCAGTGCAACACATTTTAGATAGGTAACAGAGGTCTTTGGTTGATAACCTTAAATTAGGTTCAGGTGGAAAATATGAATTAATGGTCCAACATGATCTCCCTGTGACAGCCTAATATATGGTCCAATAAATTTGCAGAATGAGAGGCAAAAGAGGAGTTATAACGGGGATTTTAATTTAGCTTTTGTAGACAGGGATAATAAAAGAGTAAAGAGCAGAAAGCGGCAAACATTTCTGTGTTCAAAAGAATTTTTTAGATCAGTATATTTTTGATTCACCGAGGAAGTAGGCATTGTTGGATCTGGTTTAGGGAATGAAGTGGGTCAAAAGGTTCAAGTCTCAATCTGTGAATACTTGGGGGACCATTATCATTGTACCATTACGTTTAAGTTATGCCAATGTTCAAAAAATGATATTTTTTCAAAAACCATTACTATGCCAGGGCAGTGCCAAGGAGGCAGAGCCAGGGTGGGGGCGGAGCCATGACAGGGAAGGGGAACAAGCAGAGAGCTTCGCGGGGGTGGGAGGAAGGGAAATCTACCGGAGTGGAAGAAAGCGGGGATCTCTGCCGGGGACGATCAGCAATCAGACAGGGAGGGAGGCGCCTCTGGTGGTGATTGGAGAGGAATGGAGGGAACTCTGCAGAGGGGAGCAATTGGTGTGGAGCTGGAAATGTCCATGGGGAGGGCTTGGGGGTGAAGTGAAAGGAGAGCTCCCAGAACACTGGGTGATCAGGGATCCTGCACAATGATGCCCCACGGGCTCAGCAACTGGCTTGCATGGTGAGCTGAGGCTCCACCCCATCCCCTGCTGGTGAGAATCGCATCCCAGCACTTCTTTTGCACTAAGTGCCATAAGATTACATTTTCAAATTCACACAAAAAACCACTTTACTGTTTTCTCACTCATTTGGCACTTAGAACTTTTTTCAAAAAATTCCATCCTTTGTAACCTCCTCACACTTGCTTTCTTACCTATATTTGTTTCAGCAGAAAACTTAGCTAAAATAGTCTGTCGCTACATTCAAGTCATTAATTGAGACCCATGCACTGATCCCGATGGCTTTACAAAAGTTACAGTTTGCTGGCCTGGAAATGACCTCCGCCCAATCAAATTATCCCCCTGCACCAAATTTCAAAGTTAGGATTTGTACCTCATTTCACTCTCTGCTTCCATAATTTTATTGGAGTTTGGAAGATTGAGAGGTGGTCTTAATGAAACATATAAAATTCTGAGGGGACTGGACAGGGTGGATGATGAAAGGATATTTCCTCTCAAGAGGGAATTTAGAACTAAGGGTCCAATTTAAAAATAAATGGCCTCCCACTTAAGATGGAATCGAGGAGGAACTTTTACTCTCAGAGGGTCGTTAGTGTGGGAATTCTCTTCCTGCAAGAGCAGTGGAGGCTGAGTCGTTGAATACATTCAAAGCTGAGTATGTTAGATTTCCCAATCTACAAGGGTGTCAAGGTTGTGGGGGCAAACAGGAAAGCAAAGTTGAGGCCCAATCAGATCAGCCATTATCTTGTTGAATGAGCATCAGAATTTTGAATGAGTACAAATTTAGGTAGACTGATGATGGGTGATCAGAGAGGAGATTGGAATAACCAAGACCAGAAATATTCAATATTTGAGAACATTCTCTCCCAACCTCAGACAGTTGCCAGAGAGTGGAATGGAAACAATGGCCCAGAAACAGAATTTGTGGACCAAAGATAATGACCTTGTTTTTCTCAATACTTGGAGGAAATTTCCTTTCACCAAATATTGGATGTTGGACAAAGGAGCAGTCATGAGACATAGTGGTGAAGTTGAGTTGAGTGTCCTCTGCATACATGTAGAACTCATGTGTTTTTGGTTGATGTCACCAACAGGCAGTATATAGAAGGAAATAAGAGTGGTCCAAAGATAGACCCTTGTAGGATACCAGAGGTCACAGTGCTGGAGTGAGTGAAACTTGAAATTATTGTAGGTGATTCTCTGGCTACAACTTGACAAATAGGAATGAAATTCAACTGGAGGACAGAGCAGAGGGATTGCAGGAGGATGGTATGATCAATGGTGTCAAAGGTGCAGATTTTGAAGAAGGATGAAGAAAGATAGCTTACCATGATTACATTAAGACGGTACCTGGAAGAATCAAACATGGAATTGCAGAAAAATGGGCACAAATTTGGGAGGCAACAATATGTTCAAGGGCTGGAGATGGAGTGGTTAGTTTGCAAAAGAGGTCAAAGTTGACTGCTTTTTTGAAAATGATGATAATAGCAGATTTGAGGGAGGGTGTAGTGCCTGAGGAAAGGGAACTGTTGACAACATCAGCTAACATCCAGTCTGGAAACAGAGGACCATTGTACTGCTAATTGTAGCATTGTTTAAAAAGGGATAACCCAAATAATTACAAACCACTCAATCTAACCACAGTCATAGACAAATTATGTTAGTGAGGAACTGTATGAATCATCATTTAGAAAGAGACAGATTAACAGTGAGTATGGAAGGTCATGTCTCACTAACTTGATTGAACTTTTCAAGGAGGTAACAAAGAGGGTATTTGATGTAGTCACATGGATTTTTGCAAGTAGTTTAGAAATGTCAACGTGCTCAGAAAAGTAAAATTCCAAGGGAAAGTGGCAGGTTGAATCCAAAATTGGTTCAATGGCAAGAAACAACGGGGCAATATCCGCTTTTCTAAGTGGATAGCTGATTTCACTGGAGTTCTGCAGGGTCCAGTAAACAGTCCCTTGGTTTTCATGGTAAATATCATGCTTATCATTTATCATATAAATATCATTTATACTTATTTGGACACACGCATCTCCATCAAGGATGTCACCTCAGCACTTCACTGTACCACAAGCCCACAGATAACCTCACGATGTTCCACTTCTCCAGCTTCCACCCTAAACATGTTAAGGAAGCCATCCCCGATGGACAAGGCCTCCGTTTACACAGGATCTGCTCAGATGAGGAGGATCGTAACAGATATCTCCAGACACTGAAAGATGCCCTCAAAGGAACAGGATATGGCACTCGACTCATCGATCGACAGTTCCGACGCGCCACAGCAAAAAACCGTGCCGACCTCCTCATAAGACAAACACACCACCTTTTGTCATCCAGTACTTCCCTGGAGCAGAAAAGCTACGAAATCTTCTCTGGAAACTGCAACATGTCATTGATGAAAACAAACATCTCGCCAAGGCCATCTCCACACCCCCACTTCTTGCCTGCAAACAACCTCACAACCTCAAACAGACCATTGTCTGCAGCAAACTACCCAGCCTTCAAGAGAACAGTGACCACAATACCACACAACCCTGTCACAGCAACCTCTGGAAGACATGCCGGATCATTGACACGGATGCCATCATCTCACGTGAGAACACCATCCACCAGGTACACGGTACCTACTATTGCAACTCAGCCAACATTGTCTACCTGATGCGTTACAGGAAAAGATATCCTGAGGCATGGTACATTGGGGAGACCATGCAGACACTACGACAATGGATGAATGAACACCGCTCGACAATCACCAGGCAAGACTGTTCTCTTCCTGTTGGGGAACACTTCAGCAGTCACGGGCATTCAGCCTCTGATCTTCGGGTAAGCGTTCTCCAGGGCAGCCTTCACACACTCAACAATGCAGAATCGCTGAGCAAAACCTGATAGCCAAGTTCCGCACACTTGAGGACAGCCTCAACTGAGATCTTGGGTTCATGTCAAACTACCTGTAACCGCCATAACTTGCCTGGGTTTGCAAAATCTCATTAACTGTCCTGGCTGGAGACAATATACATCTCTTTAACCTGTGCTTAACGCTCTCTCCACTCACATTGTCTGTACCTTTAAGACTTGATTACCTGTAAAGATTCGCATTCCAGCCATTATCTTGTAAATTGAATTTGTATCTATATATGCCCTGTTTGTGAACAGAACTCCCACTCACCTGATAAAGGGGCAGTGCTCTGAAAGCTTGTGGCTTGTGCTACCAAATAAACTTGTTGGATTTTAACCTGGTGTGAGACTCCTTACTGTGCTTACCTCAGTCCAATGCCGGCATCTCCACATTATACTTAAATGCAGGGGCCATAATTATGAAATTTCCAGAAAATGGAAAGATTGGCTGTGCAGTTGATAATGAGGAAGAAAGCCACAGACTGCAGGAAGTGTGTTCCTGTGTTTGTCTGTGTTGTGCGCCTCTGTGTTAATGTATTTGGTGTGGATGTGTATGCTTATTTCCTGGGGTTGGGTGTTTCTCTGTGTGCTGTGATAAAGTGACTATCCGTTATAG
Source organism: Carcharhinus amblyrhynchos (assembly GCF_965287045.1). Lineage (NCBI taxonomy): Eukaryota > Metazoa > Chordata > Chondrichthyes > Carcharhiniformes > Carcharhinidae > Carcharhinus > Carcharhinus amblyrhynchos. The sequence goes on from NC_137326.1 coordinate 63,513,446, forward strand.
CATCTTGTGTCTGCATGTGTTGTACGGATGTATTTGTGTGTGTTGTGTGAATAAGTCTGTATGTTGTGCAGATTTGTTCATGTGTGTTGTGTGGATGTGTTTGTGTGTATTGGAGTGATGTGTATGTAGTGCAGATGTGGTGTTATACGTGTTGTGTGGGTATGTGTGTATAATCTATGGATGTGTCTGTACATTGTGTGGATGTGTCTGTGTGTTGTATGGATGTGCCTATGTGGTGTGCAGGTAAGTCTGTCTGTGTTTTGGAGATGTGTCTGCCTGATACAGTTGTGTCTCTGTTCATAGTGGAGATTTGTCTCTGTTTTTTTTGGATGTTCCTGTGTGTTTTATGCAGGTGTATCTATGGGTGTTGCCTGGATGGCCGGAATTTTATTGCATCACCCGCTACAGGAATTGGACTGGGCGAGGGGCCGAATATGAGAAGTTCTGTTGACCTTAGGCAGGATTTTACAGTTTCAGAATGAGCAAGGCCATAAAATCCCGCCCGATGGATCTGTATGTGTTGTGCGCATGTGTCTGTGTGTTTGAGTGCTGGGTGTGTCTGTGTGTTGTGCATGGTGGATTTGTCTGCATTGTATGTATGTCTGTGTGTGTGTGTTGTACGATGCATCCATGTGCTCTGCGCATGAGCCTATGTGTTCTACTGTGCCTGTGTACTGAATGGATGGGTCTATGAGTGTTGTACTGTGCTTGTGTGTTGTAGAGATGTGTCTGTGTGTTCTGTGGACGTGTCCATATATGTGTGCACATGTGTATGTGTTGTGCTGTGACTGTTTTCTGTGAATGTGTCTGCATTCATGTGCACGTGTCTGTGTTGTGTGAATGTGACTGTGCGTTTGTACTGTGCCTGTGTGTTGTGTGGATTTCTCGATTTGTTTTGCGGAGATGTTTCTGGGTCTTCTAAGTATTGTATTAATAATTCATTGTTTGAATTTAGGGAGCTACATCGTCTCTGAATGGATGTTTTAAATGTGCTGAAAACTTCAGTGTGCACTTATGTTATGAGAATGCCATTGCTTTTGTAAAACATGTTTTGTTTCCTTAGCTAATCCTGTCAAGTTAAATTGCAACATGAACAAGTTTTAACATTGTGTTCTATCCTCAGCAAATAGCATGGTTGACATGGACCTGATGAACAACAGCATTGGGATTTTGGTGAGTGCTGCTGTGGACCTTCGCATCTATGGGAAGTCTCTGAAACCTGCAGGTGGGTTAATCTGTTCCACATTCATTCAGTTACAGTCAGATTATCCAATTTTGCAGGACTGAGTATTGAATTAAATATTCTCCCACTCGGCATGTTTTGTTTAGTGGTAGGAGTGAAGCTGGACTACGAAGCATGGGTGTCAAAGTTCAAAATTCTAGCCAGTAACCAGACCAACCGAGACCAGATGGAACCACGCAAGGTAACACAATAAGGTTCAATATATATTTCTGGGGTATGTATTATTAGTTTGATATAACTGAATTACTTGCTAGCCATTTCAAAAGGCAATTACATGTCAAGCACTTGCTATGTGCATGTGAATTTATCTTTCTCCGTGTGAATTGTGGGTATATGCGTGGTTGCATGTGTGCGTTGTGAGGATGTATTTCTGTGTTATTGGGATGTATGCAAATTTTATTAACTTCTTCAGTGAATTTAGCATTGCTGGCAAAGCCAAGATCCATTGCTGATCTTTAATTTCCCTTGAGAAGGTGAGCTCCCTTCTTGAATAAGCTGAGAGGCATGCAATGTCTTTTCAGGGAGAAATTAAGAGACAACGACTAGTCTGTGAGTCTGAGGTTACATGTAGACCAGACCAGGTAAGGATGGCAGATTTTCTTCCCTAAAGGGTATTTGTGAAACCCATGGGCTTTTATAACAATCCAACAGTTTTATGGTTAATATTACTGTTACTTGTTACAGATTTATTAATTAATTGAATTTAAATTCCCCAGATGATACGATAAAACTTATACTCATACTTGCTGAACATTTAGTCCAGATCTTTGGATTACTAGTCCAGTAACATAACCATTTTGCTAATACCAACGTGTTTTGGGATGTGAGTGTTGGAATTTATGTGGTGCATTTGTATTGAGATTTATGGGCCTGTGAGCGTGGGTGTTGGTATGTGTGTGATCCTTATATTCACCTCATGCCCTGTTATTTGACAGTATGTGTGTCAGTGGCTGACCTTATACTGGCCCTTTCTCTAATATATCCTTGATTTCCAACTCACAATTCTGCTGATGTCCTTTTTTCACAGTTTTTTTTTATTGTGTCAACATTGTTCTAGTCTGATTCAATCCTGCCAGAATTTGTTGATATGAAAGGTTGAAGTTGTTAATTTCTAGGTGCTATAGTACATACTGTGAAAGTGACAACAGGTATGGTCCATGTAAATGCAACCAGAGAGATAAGTTGACTTTCTCCTATCTTTACTTTGTACAGTGCATGCCATCTTCTGACTGTGAGATGGACTGTGACATTAACAGTGAGGTGAGCATGAAGAACATTTTACTTCAAATTATTGGTACAGTCATTGTAGCTGAGAAGACAGAGTTATGATGTAGCCAGCAGAGTTTGGCAGTGTGTGGGTTTTGTTTGAGGACCGTATTAAGGAAGCCTGTGATTTCTTGTGTCTAACATTTGCACAATTAACCATACCAGCCTTCTCCAATGCCTCTCCATTGTGGTCCAGCTGGGTGGAACTGCACTCATGTAATTCTATTCTTATCTATTTAATTTGAACCAGAAAACCATTGCAATGGTGTCTCTTCCTGCTGTCTCGTCATTACCTCTGGTCCATAAAGGATCCATCCTTGGCCCTGAACTTGTATCCTTCTCTAGTTTCTCTCTGATCTTCCCTCATGCCTTTCCTCAGCTCATGTTGTCTATGAGACCTACCTCCTGCGCCCCCAATCCTTTTCCTATTAAAATGCTAACTACCCAGCTTCTTTTTGTGCCACTCATGTTGGCTAATATTGTTAACAGTTATCTCTCCTCAGTTACTAAAGTCTGTCCTTCAAATCTACCATCATCACATCTCTCCTGAAAAACTAACTCTTGACCCCCTCTGTCCTTGCAAATGACTGCCCATTTCCTTTACTTTCCAAACATTTTGATTTATTTATTTCTTCCCAAACTGTGTGCATCTTTTACGGAAATCCATGTCTGAATCCCTCAATTGCCAAAGCACTGAAATGGCTGTTATCAAAGTCACAAATAACATCCTACATGACTGTGACAAAGCTAAACATTCCCTCTTCATGTTTCTTGACCTGTCTGCAACTTTTGACACGGTTGGCTACACCCCCATTTTTGTCCAGTTGGGTGGAATTGTTTTCACCTGGTTCCATTCGTAGCTGTCTAATTGCAACCAGAGTATCACTTTAACCCCTAATATGGTCAGGTTTGTTTGGGTGGGAGGTTAAAGTACTAAAAAATCTGAGTCCTGACCCATCCACCATTTCAATTTTATAGTTTTTTCCGACTGGGTTTCTTGGCCTACAGGGGAGAACAGATAATTGGATCCGGAAAGTAAGTGCTTTTGCTGTTACCTGCTGAATCCAGTGTACCTGCCTCACAAAATCCCACAACCTGACACCCCATTCCCTCTGATCTACCTCCAGTCTCCCTCCATACCCCACCGAAGTCACTGTCTTGCATCAATCATCCCCTTCCTAAGACCTCTGACCATTTCCCCTCCCTCTGTCCTCAATCCCTCAGACTTCTGATTCCTGACCACCTCAGTACACCACCCCCCCATCCCCACTGGTTTCCAATCCCTCACATCTCTGACATCTCTCCATTCTGCATCTGATCCCCAACTTCCCCACACATCAGCCTCTGATCCCTCAGACCTCAAATCCCCAATCACTGCCTTTAATTCCTAAGAACTCCTCATAAGATCCAGGAGCAGAAGTAGGCCATTTGGCCCGTTGAGTCTGCTCTGCCATTCAAGGAGATTATAACTGATCTGATGTGACCATCATCCTCAAATCCATTTTCTTGCCTCATCCCCATAACTCTTAATTCTCTTACTGATTAAAAATCTGCCTATCTCACCCTTGAACATATTAAACCAAGCCACTATATCTGTCTACGGTAATGAATTCCATAGATTCAATACCCTCTGAGAGAAGAAATTCCTCTTCAACTCTTTGTTAAATGGGCAACCCCTTACTCTGAGACTCCCCTGGTCCTAGACTCTCACAAGGAGAAACAATCTCTCAGCATCAACCCTGTGAAGTCCCCTGAGAACCATACATGTCTCAATAAGGTCACCTCTTTTTTTTCTAAAATCCATTGAGTTAAGGCCCAACCTACTCAATCTCACCCCTGAGACCAGGACCAACCAAATTAAACTTCTCTGGACTGCCTTCAAGGAGACTAAAACTGTTCACAGTATTCCAGGTGTGGTCTAACTAGTGTCTTATATAGTTTTAGCAAAACTTCCCTATTTTTATACTCCATACCCTTTGAAATAAAAGCCAACATTCCATTTGCTTACCATACTACTTACTGAACTTCCATGCTAGCTTTTTGTGATTTACTATGAGAGCCCCAAATCCCTTTGTGCTGCAGCTTTCTGCAGTCTTTCTCCATTTGAGTAATATTCAGTTCCTTTTATTTTCCCACCTTTCAATTCCTCATCCAAATCATTAATATATATTATAAATAATTGTGGCCCCAGCACTGATCCCTGTGACAGTCTACTCATTACAGGTTGCCATCTCAAAAATGCCTATCTTATCCAATTCTGTCTTCTATTAATTAGCCAACCCTCTACCCATGCTAATATACTATCCCCAACACCAAAGGCTCTTATCTTTTTAAGTAGCCGTTTGTGCAATACTTATTGAATGCTTTTTGGAGATCCAAATATATCTACTGGTTCTCCTTTGTCTATCCTGCTTACCCCTTACCAGGATAATGAATTTGTCAAATATGATTCTCCCTTCATGAAGCTAAGCTGTCTCTGCTTGATAACATTATGTAGTTCTAAATGGTCTACTGTTACATCCTTTATAACGGACACTAACATTTTCCCAATGACAGATATTAAGTTACCTGGCCTTTGTTATCTGTTTTTTGTTTCCCTCCCTTTTTGAATAAGGGGATTACATTAATAGTTTTCTAATCCTCTGGAATTTTGCCAGAATATAAATATTTTTGGATAATTGCCACCAGTGCACCACCTATCTCTGTCCGTCATTGCTGATCAATTGTCTTTTCTTTTAAACTCCTTTCCCAGTCCACTTCAGCCAAGTCTGTCCTCATTCCTTTGTTATTATCCCTATTTAAGTTTAGCACAGTTGTTGTATGTCCCTAGGTTAGACATTCGCCTCCCTCTCCCCGACACTGGATCAGACCTATTTGGTGCTGAAGCCTCTTCCCCTGTGCTGCTTGTGCAGTTGAAAGCCAAGCCTGTTGATCAGCCTTACCTCTGGAAGAGGAACCTGTCAATGATGTCACACTCGCATATTAAAACTCCACAGCGTGCAAGAAAACCCAAAAGTTGAGTTTTCCTACAGTTCACATGAGTCGCCGTCCACATCAGCCGTCAGGGCCCTAAACTTATTTTTTTGACTGTTTTTGATCATCTGCCCTAATATCTCATTTCTGACTCAATGTGAAAGCTTTGCTTCACTGTGCTTCTGTGAACCACTTTGGGATATGCACATTAAAGTGCTATATAAATACAAGCTATTTTTAACATCTTTGGAAATATAATACCATATCCGCATTTATTGTGACAATACTCAGCTCTAACTCACCATCACCCCTTTCAACCTCCTGACTTTCTGTGCTCTTTTTGTCTGACATCCAGTTCTAAGAGGAGCTGAAATTTTCTGAGCTAATTATTGGGAAGATCAAAGCCATTGGGTGAAATTCTCTAGTTTCATCTGTGGCGAGAACAGAAAATCTGGCATTTCAGTCAAAACTCCATTCACTTTCAATGGCACTGGAAAATCCCAGTTGCAAACGAGGATGGAAAATTTTGGCCATTGACTTTTGTCCCCAGCACACATTCTGTTCCCCTGCCACTGATTACCTCCCTCTCTCTCGCTGGCAAATGTATGAGGCCAAACCAGACCCTTCACAACCTTGTTTTGACATGTTCACAACACTGCAATTAGCTTTTATTCCATCACCAAGACTGCCTTCTTCCACCTGATGGAAAAGAGATACTGGGGGTTACATCTATCACACCTTTCATACTGATCCCTTCTGCTTTATCACCTTTTACTGTCCTTTGAATCTCTCCCATTCACCTAGTTCTGTGTTAACTTTTACATCATTGACTGTTTTTTCATTTTAGTTTGATGCTGTTTTCTCTGTCTTTGCTCATGGCTGCTTTTGCTTGACTAGTGTACTCTTACCCCTTGAGATTCTGGATCACATAAAATTATTTTTGACGACCTCCCATTGATCTTCAAATATTTTATTCATTAACAGATTTGTCCAGTTAATTATTAATAGTTTGAATATCATATGTGGCCAGTCATCCTGCATTATGCAAATGACTGCTCACTTTCACTGGAAGCTCTCACAATGCCTCCGTTTTAAGGCAGCCCTTTGACACAACACAGTCTGGTCCAGAAATGATAGGGTAGATCCTGAGAAATTAAGTCTCCTTTCTAGAGTCCTCTGTATCCAAGTTGCTGTCCCAGATTACCAGCACCACTATGACAAAGCCCATTCTGCCAGTAACACCATCCTGGAACTCACTATTGGAATTGGGTGCATTAGTGGTTGCATTGATTTGGGGATCCTCTGCAATGTTACATGGCCAGGACCTCAAGCATTGTGGTAATGATCTGCCCATTACAGAATCTTGCCTGACGAAATAGTTTGTTTACAGAGGCCCAGGGTGAGGTGTGATGTTAGGGAGCGCTTGTTGGGAAAAGGCACCCGGGGCTGGAAGGGACTCAGCCTGAGGAGAATATGGATAATATTCCATTGGCAGCTGCAGTGTCATTTTTTGACTGTCACCTCTGACTGTTGGATGAAGGAATAAATACACAACCTTCCACAGTCACTAGTCTCTGAACATTAGCTCATGAAACTGCCATTTATGTCAGTCACTACCATCCTTGTTAAAAACAATATGCTACAATAACTTTATTTGTAACTCATGTATGTGTGTAAACATCCATCTGTGTCTTTGCAAATTTGCTGCATATGTGCATTATTTCTAAAAATAATACTTCTTCTTGGTGTTACTAAGCACATTTCAGATGCTTTTTATAATTGCACAGCAGCAAGTAGAAGTTGCACAGATGATCTGACTAGTTCTCCAAATGGCAGAATTGGTTGCTGAGCTATACATATCTTGAGGTCCCTGGCGAGTTTGCTGATCTCAGCAGGACTAGTACAATTGGTTTTAGTGTCCCCAAATTACAGTGGTCGCAGTGAAAATCAGGCAAGATTCCCATACGTGATAACTATGCAATGATCCTTACTGCAAGGATTGCTTAAGGATTAAATCATAATTGTAGATATGCTGTGACCACCATCCCCCACACCGTAGTTAGGTAGCAGATTGGCACGCCGTATTCATAAGTGACTTAAAGGATGATTCTCAGCACTAATTGTGCCACAATATAAGGAGACACTGAGCAATGGAAGGTGGCCATCCCTAACCCTGGAAGACATGAGGTTAGCTGCTCAAGGCTGTGACAATTCTGTGAGATGAGGCCAAGTGCTGCTGCAATTTCAGACTTGTATCACTGTAACTAATCTCTGGCTAACGTACATAACCATATGGAAATCCCTACTTTCTACGAACTTTGTGTATCTTCGGTTACGGACAGTAGGGAAGTGGGCAAATTGTGCTTCTTTCCCCTCACCAACTGCCCACAAACAGAAGATGTTTTGAATTATTTTATAAGTACTCTGTGGTGTGTTTTCCCAAACCCTCAATTTGGGTGATACAATTTACTAATAACTCACAGCAAACCCATGTTGTGGTTAACTCATAAAGTTAGCTAAATCACATTTAAAACCCTAGATGTGTTCGCAACTTCCCACTTCGCTACATGCACGCTTACACTCTCGCACGCACACACAATTAGATCAAAATGGTTAGCAACAGTTCAAGAATCACAGAACTGAATATTGGTTCATCTGATTTCTAAAATCCAAGAAGTCGAAGTCCAGAGGGTGCTTCTTTCATGGCAGTGTTCAATCTCGATGAGTTATTGACGACAACACAAAAATCCTCAAAATGAATAATGCTGTAACATGATTTTTTTTTGCTTAGACTGCTAGACAGGTGATGATTAGAGAATTTTAAAATCAAGCAGGCTTTGTGGAGCTGAAAGATGGTAGCCAATTAAAAATGTCCAAAAATGTGCAGATTAGGTTGATTGGCCATGCTAAATTGACCCTAGCGTCAGGGAGATTAGCCAGGTAAATGTGTGGGGTTAGGGGAATAGGGCCTAGATGGGATGTGGTCAGCACAGACTCAATGGGCCAAATGACCTCCTTCTGTACTGTAGGGATTCTATGATATTTGTTTTAACGTCAATCGGAAATGATCCCAGCAGTCCGGACTGCTGGAATCATTTCCAGTTGATGTTAAAACAGCGGTGTGAGGATTTCTCAGTTCTCAAAGGCATATTGAGATGCCAAAATGGTGACCCAAATTATGTGACCTTCCTTTTCCACAATCGCTTCAAAAGGGATGTTTATCCAGTGTCTGCAACTAGCTTTGATTTCAGGACTGATAATGTCCCAGTCATAAGCTGTTGAAAGAGTTAGCATCCATATTGAGGGCCCGATGTCAGGAAGCCATTGTCCATACAGATATCTGACTCTGCTAGAAGATGGCACGGTGGTACTGCTGTCTCATAGCGCCAGGGACCTGGGTTCGATTCTGGCTTGGGCCACTGTCTGTGTGGAATCTGCAGGTTCCATCTGCATCTGCATGAATTTCCTCTGGGTGCTCCAGTTTCTTCCCACAGTCCAAAAGACGTACTGGTTAGGTGCATTGACCGTGCTAAATTCTCCCTCAGTGTACCCGAACTGGCGCCGGAATGTGGCACTCTAGGATTTTCACAGTAATTTTATTGCAGTGTTAATGTAAGCCTACTTGTGACACTAATAAATAAACCTAAAAGCATTAAACTTAAGGAGTAAGCTTATCAGATGCAAATCCTTTGTTCCCATAATTGTCTCTTTTGAAGTCGACCTGCACAGTCCCAGGTGTGAGATTAATCTGTTAGCAGTTCTGCAGATATAACAAGTTTCAATGTGCAAGGTCCCTAATCTTCTGCATTTAGAGCAAAAAAAAATCAAAATTCATTTCTTGCCTGTAAGGGGAGGTGTTGGGCTTAAATCGCCTGAACGTTGGCTGAAAGCAACAAAGGGCGCCATTGTGCACGCACAGGTCCCTCTGCTCTGAGAGCAGTGGAGACTTGTCAAAGCCTCTGTTGCTTTCAGCCAGCCTCCAAGGCCCAAAGCAGGCATCCTCCTCAGGTCCTGCAGCCTATCGTGACTTTTCCCCACTGCCAAAGCAATCAACCCTCCGACCTGCCCAGACCTTTTGACTCCCATCTTGCCCCCTCGATTGCAACTGCAGAGTGGCACAGGCCCCTCTCCCCCCACCCCCACCCTCCCCCCATGATTGCACTGCACAGTGCACAGCGATCTCCCCCCACACCCCACCACCGATTTGACCCCACCACACTCCACCACCCCTAAGGCCACCCTTGGCACTGCCCGGTGCATGGTGGGCACTGGGCTGTGCCAGGCTGGCACTGTCCCAGAGGCAGCCCTGTGCCCCTGACCTCCCAGGGGACCTCAATGGCCTCCAAGGCCTCCAATTCTACCAGCGAGGTAGCAGAGTCAAGGGAGCCTGAATGATAGCATCCCGGGCTCACTAATCACATGGAAATTACATTTAAGTGAGATTTAAATAATTCATTTAGCACAAGGCTGATCTCACCGGATATCTGCTGCCAGTAAAATCGCAAGGGGCGAGAAATCAGATGCAAACCTGATTTCTTGGGTGTTGCGCGATCTTACCAGCTCACTCTGCCCACCAGCCGGCGGGGTGCAATGTTAAGATTGCCTCCATGGCATTGGGTTCCTCTTCACATCATAGGGATCCAACACTCCACATACTGGAAAGTAGTCAACCACTCGGGGCAGAAAATCAACAAATTGAGTCTAGATAACTGGAAGTAGTCATCCTGGCCAACAGTTAGCAAAACAGCTGATTAGTGGAGCGATGTTAATACAATTTATTTCACCATCTTCTGCTATTGATTTTTCAGGATCTGTTGTGCGTATTAATTGATGACGGTGGTTTCCTGATCATGTCCAATCAGCCTGAACACTGGAGCCAGGTAACAAGACACTGCAGTGAATATTGCATTGTGGTCAGATAGTCAGACATTGAATGTGGTGAACTAAAGCCCACGATAAAGTTAGTCTTAGTCTCGCCTACTACTGATGACATCTATGACTAGCAAAACTCTGGTAATGTCTAAACATGTCATTACTTGGGGACAGACAACATAATTAAAACAATATATATGTATGTTTGCATGTGTGAATTTAAATATGTGTGTAGAATCATGGAATGGTTACAGCAGAGAGGAAGGCCATTTGGCCCACCATATTTGTGCTGATTCTAAGAAGAGCAATTCCCTGACTGTCACTTCCCACCTTCTCCCTGTAGCCCTGCACATTCTTAGAAATAAAAAGAACACAGAGCACCATTTCCTGTCTGTTTCACTTCACTTTTCTTCTCCATCACAGAATTGTTACAGCACAGGAAGAGACTATTTAGCCTGTTGTGTCTGCACCTGCACTCTGAATGAACAATGCACCTAGTGCCACTCCCTTATCCCTTCCTGTAACCCTGCAAATTCTTTCTTTTCAGTTATATTTTGAATCCTTCAGCCATTCTTAGGCAGTTCATTCCAGATCCTAACCACTTGCTTTGTTAAAAATTCCTCCTCATCACCATTACTTCTTTTCATTGCTAATTACCTTAATGTGTGGCAGTGTTAGTTTTGTGTCAATTTGGGAGTAGGTTTGGAGGAGTAGGGTTGATAGCTCTGTAGTTATAGTTTTGGAATTTGAATGGTTATGACAAGAATAAATTGATGATTCAAGGGTAAAGGTGGTAGAGGGAGTATATGGAGTCATGAACTGATGAGGAAGATTGGTGATTAGTGAAAAGAGGAGCGAGTACTGCAGATATTGAGTTTGCAGTTTTTGGGTAGTGATCAAGTTGGGGTAGTAAGAATTCATTGGGGAAATGAGGAATTGTTGAGGGATTAGATGGCATGTGGGGAAAGGATAATAGATATGGGAGAATAATAAGTACTGGGTAAACAGATGAAAGGAGAGTGAGGAGTTTGAGTGCAGGCAGTGGACGTTTGGGAAAAGGCAATTATTGGCAGAGAGGAAGTGAATGGTGCATTTTGTTCATTCATTTATGGAATATGGGCATTGCTGGCTCGGCTAGCATTTCTTACCCATCCTAATTGCCTTTGAGAAGGTGATGGTGAGCTGCCTCCTTGAGTTGCTGCAGTCTGTGTGGTTTAGGTATATCCACAGTGCTGTTAGGGAGGGCATTCCTGGAATTTTGACTCAGTGACAGTAAAGGAATGGTAATATGTGGGATGAAGATGGGTGTACTGAGAGTTAATGGAGAAGACAAAATAGAGTGCTGCACTGGAAAAGGTTGCAGTTTGAGATAAATTTAGATGAGCAGGAGTAGATTTGGTTGAAGTAACGGAAATGGAAGAACGGACAGAGGTAGATCTACAGAGAAGAACCACAGTAAAATTAATACCAAGTCAGCCCAGGATATCATTGCAGGCATTCCATGAGGTAGTGACCTAGGCCCAACCATCTTCAACTGCTTCATCAATGATATTCCCATTATAAGATTTGAAATGGGCACATTCATTGATGATTGCAGAGAGGTCAGGACCATTCATGACTCCTTAGATACAGAAGCAGTCCTTGTCCACATGCAGCAAGACCTTCTAGGTAAAATTCAAGCTTGGGCTAAGTAACAAGTAACATTTGCGCCACACAAGTGCAGACAATGACCATTACCAACAAGACAGAGTCTAACAATACCTACCCTCAATATTTAATGGTATTACAATTGCTGACTACTTCATCATCGATATGCTGTGGTTCACCACTGTCCAGAAACAGGATTGAACCAGCAAAATAAACACTGCAGCTACAAAGAGCAAGTCAGGGCTTGCAAACACTGCAGTGAGTAATTTAGTTCCTGACTTTCAAAGTCTGCCCTCCATCTGTAAAGCACAAGTCAAAATGGGATGGAATACTTCCCAGTTGTGTGGAAATCTGCAGTTCCACCAACAGTAACAAAGCTTAACAACATCTAAGGCAAAGTAACTCATTTGATTGCCACCCCATCCATCACCTTAAGCATTTATTCCCCATCACCATTTCATCCTGGTGGCAATGTGTATCATCTACAGGACACACTACAACATCTCACCAAGGCATTTATAGCAGCATATTCCAAACCCTTTAACAACTGATGCCATCCCACATTGAAGCCCATCCGTCAGGTTCTGGGAGATTCTGCAAGAAAGACTACATATGAGAAATAATACAGATATTTATAATTACAATCTCTGTACATCATGGTGCATGTAATATCAGGGGTGTTGTACTATACCCAGATCTATTCGTTGTACAGTTACTGTCTTAATGCATCATACTGACAAAACAAGTTCATGGAGTGGGCTGAGAGGTGGCAGATGCAGTTCAATGCATAGAAATAGCAAGTAATATATGTTAAGATAAAATGAATAGTGACTCTTGACATATGTAACAAACTTAGTGTGCAGATGTATAGATTTTTAAATGTGGGAATGACAAATTTAACTGTAAATTTAAGTTTGTTTTAATAAGTGAAGTATGGTTTAATATCATGCCTTCAACATAATAAAAAGGCCAGGAATTAGTCAGAAAAATTGATATTGGAAAATTGAAGTACAAGTGTTTTCATAATGGCAGAGCAGCACAGTGAATGCTTGAGAGAGAGACTATAACTGCTAAAGGGGAAATGGATAATGAATAGAAAAATAGAAATACGATTTGTTAGCTCCATTTGAAGAACTAATGCACTGGATCAAGTAGCCACCTCCTCAGGATAATTTGTATGTAAATGTCATCATGAGCTTTATACCTGTTCTCACTTGCACAGCTCCTCCCCTGAAAAGCATTGAATGAGGAATTGTTCAGCAAATGCCAGGAGTCCTCTTGATACATCACCCAAATACCCTATTCAACTGCAAGTTCCATCGTAATAGAGCCCAATCATATGCTAATCATACAGCCACACACATTCACACACAATCAAAGAATTCACTAGATATTGATCAAGAACAGGAATCATGGCTGAATTCTGAAAACACTTGCCCACCACCTCTATGAGAATGGATGCTAACAATGCGTATCACCTCCAAATGAGTGGTACATATAAATGTGACTGAGAAAAGGCCAAATTTCTCAGTTGATATATGTCATGTGTTAAAGTGAACTGGAAAGAGCTACTTGAAGGTAAATCAATGTCAGAATATCCCCCCACCCCCTCACTTTCAATAAACACCAACCATAAATATGTGTGAATATTAGAGTGGGATACTACGGTACAAAAAAGATACTACGAGCTCAATATTGCAGAAAGCCTAGAGGGTACAGAAAATGTTGGAGTAAAATTTAAAAAGAAATAAGGACAGCATAGAGAGGGTCTGAAAAATGTATTGGCAAGTAAGATTAAGGAAAACACAAGGATATGTTACAAATATATAAAGAGCAAAAGGAAAGTGTTGGGCCAATTAGAGACCAGGAAGGTAAACCATGTGTGGAGGCACAAGACACAGCCATGGTTCTTAATTAGTACCTTGCATTGAGCATTCAAAGGTAATTAGAGATGGTGTAATGCCTCAAGAAGTTCAACTGGAAAGGAACAAAGTTTATTTACAGAATGCAAAGTAAAACCTCTATACTGGTGTATGCACATTCATCCCTGCCTGAGGCCTGCCTTATAAACAGCTCAGGTAATGAGTTCAAGCTGGCAAACCACTGCCTGTTACCAGGGGAAGTTATATTCAGCAAACCCCACAAGGAGATCAATCAGCGATTCCATGGACTTTGTGGGGGTAATCACAGATGGGGAACAAATGCTGGCCTTGCCAGCATGGCCCACATCTCAAAAAAGAGTTTTAAAAAATCAATAATTTCTTAAATGTCGGTGTTATAATTTATAAATTCACAGATGATACAAAAATTGGTTGTGTGGTTAACAGTGAGGAAGAAATTAGGTGGACTGTAGGAAGATATCATTGAAGTAGTCAAATGAGCAGAAAAGGGACAAATGAAATTTAATCTGGAAAAGTGTGAGGTAATGTATTTGGGGAGGATAAACAAGGCAATGGAATAATCTATAAATGGTAGAATGCTGAGAAGTCTAGAGGAACACAGGGAACTTGGAGTGTATGTCTCCAGATCCCTGAAGGTAAGGTGGGCAAGAAGAGCATATGGATTAATTTCCTATATTGGTTAAGGCCTAGGATGTAAGAGCAGGAAACTTATGCTAGAGCAGTGTGAAATATCAGTTTGTACACAGCGAGAGCAATGAGCACGGTTCTGTCACTACGTCACAGGAAGGATGTGATCATTCTCGAAATGGTATATATGAGGTTTACAAGGATGTTGCCAGATATGGAAAATTTTATCCATGAGGAAAGATTGAGTAAGCTGGGATTGTTTATTAAGTGGTAGCTCATTAGGTTCAACCAGGGCTGCACACCATTGAGCCGAGCCTGAGCAAACAGACAGGCGGGGGTTGGAATCAAGGCTGGGGTGCAGGGTCTTAGCCATGATAAGTTGGAGAAACTCATCCACAACTGAGAGGAGCAATATGATGTCAATTAAGCTCCTCAATGTATATTGTATTTGGTTCTTTCTCCAGATAGGTATGTTCTTCAGTGAGGTGGATCCCAGTTTGATGAATGCGCTCTATAATGCCTCATTCTACACAAGAAAGGAATCCTATAACTATCAGTCTGTGTGTGGACCACCGGATACTACTGACACAGGAGCTGCACCCAGATCCATTTTTGTTGTAAGTTTACACTTGCTGACAGCAGACCTGAAGAAAAAGCATAAGATTATTAAAAGCATGTTCTGTCTTTCCCATTTTCTTTGAAAACTTTTATTTATTTGTTATAAAATATAGGAATTGAGAAAAAATCTATTTGACTGGGTGTTGGAGGTGGGAGGTCTAATGTTGAACTCCACAGGAGTGCATCCATTGGTGACCTGTGGAGGTCTTGGTGCCCTCAGAAGATGAACATTCATCACATGGACCCTGGCAGCCTTGAGCTTTCACAGCTTTTGAAAATCAGGGACCTGGTGAAGGGAACCTGCTGAGGGCACACAGATAAGTACAGCCCTCAGGGAGGTGAAGGTTATGCCCAGGTGTTCAGGCCCTGGACCAGAAGCCCAAATTACATTAGGAGACCAGACTAGACCCGAACAGTTTTTCTAATTTGGCATAAATGTGTGGAAATTATGCTTTACTCTAGGAATACTTCATTCCACTGACAAATTAGGGATCTTTTATATAAAACCAACTTTATTTAGTAACACAGTTTAACTATAACTCTAACAAATGAGGCAGCATAACTATTATTTGTTGAACAATATTTAAACACGAAAATGAACAACTATTTCTAACTTAGCAATGATTCAGCTCCAAATAAGCAAAATTCTTCTTACGGTCTTAAAAAACACTTTAAATACAGTTAGCATCCGTAAATATACTTGCTATCAGGGGTATATTCAGTCTTAAAGTTTTCCAGTAGATTTTGTGGAGAACAGTTCTGTCTTTAAACAAATCCAGTCAGAACTCAAAAGCTGTTTTCTCTCTGCTACATACCTAGCTCCTCCAATTAACCACATTATCACATGGTCCAGTCAATCTAAACACACATTCCATTCCTTCAATCAAAAGCCCCAGAGGATGGTTTCTTTTTGTGCACTAAAATCCATTAGATCATTCCTAAATAAACACTACATAGCCAAAATGAACAATTATCCTACTTTCCAGGCATCCGAGCTACATTCCCTCCAGATACACCAACTACCTGTAGAAAAAAACTGAATTTTAAAAGAGTCCCCTTAAGATAAAAAAAATGTATTCATAGCAATCGCACACTATCAGCACACCTGGCACTAACCTCTTCCGGGGAGTGGAGGCTTCTGATGGGAAGGTTTGTGGAGGAGGTTTCCTTATGTCTGTGTGGGGGAATTCCCTGGGGAGAATGTTTGCATGGCAAGGGTTTCCTGTGTGTGTGAGGGGGTTTCTCTGAGGCGGAGGCCGTGGGGTGGAGTGGCCAGTTCCCTGTGTCCTTGTGGAAGGACTTCTTTTCTTATTTTTCTTATGTTTAGATTGGGCCAACTTTTAATCCCTTGAAGGTTGAAGTTGCGAGAGGGGCAGGCTCATTCAGAGCCCAACCTGCCAGCGTGACAGTGTGGAACCCGGCTCCAGGATTTATTTTGACCAAGTATCAAAAAGTCCCAGCAGAAAAAGCTGGGCCAGTGTAAATGCTCATGAGATGTAATAATATAACACCTAACACTAATAAAGCCGAAACAATGAAAAGTTAGTGCATACTACATTTCCTGTTTCACACTGGGCAGCACAAAAGCAATTAGGTGGGAGAATTGGGAACAATAGGTAAAACTAAAGAATTAGATGCAATAGGGATAATGAAAACAACTACAGACAAGACAGTTATATAGTGTAGGTTGTATGGTATTTCAAAATGCTGCATTAATCAAAAATAACGTTATACAGGAGTAAGAAGTGACTTAACTAACCTTCTGAATCCATATGGATTGATATAAAGGACAGGAAGAAATAAGTCACCATAATTAGGTATACATGAGAGATCAATAAATAGTGGGAAGAAAATAGAAGCAGAAATGTATCAATAAATACTTGAAAGAAATAAAAAACACAGAAACATAATCATGGGGAATTCAACTGCTCTCAAAAACAGGCAAGGAGAGGAAGTGAAATGGTTAAAGAGATGGAGGTTTTACATCGTGGCCAAGACACCTTTCTGACTCATTGGGCAAAGTTTGAACTGGCCATAGTAGGCAGATCTGGTTGTATCTGAGAGGTTAAATCCTCTAAAAGTGACCTTGGATTGGAACCCTACATCATTTCACCCACTTCTACTTTTCACTCAAGCAAATTCGCAGGTGAGTGGAGAACACCATGAAGCTATCAAATAAGTAACTGTAATGTGCAATGAGGTCACTGACATTTTTTCACCAATCATTCTGGCTTTAACAGCCACCACACCTGTTTTATGAGCAGTCAACAACTCCCCAGGATTAGCCAAAACAGTGTGTCAGTGAATCTGACAGGCTGGGAAGCCTTTGAATCAGGAAAGTGAATAGCTGTGACTATGCCTTAGTGAGAAGCTGCATTGAGTTGCATTTCCCTGCTGTCAACCTTCACTGTGGCTTGGGTGTACATTACGCAGTTTTCCCGTAGAGCACTGATGAGGAATAAGAGGAGCAGCAGCACTACCAGCAACAGGAACAACACCAGCGACAGCAGGAATAATACTAGCAACCATAACAGGAGCCTTCTCCCCATCTCTAGGGCAGAGGAAATGGACACAAAGACACACCTCGAAGGAGACAAGATCTCAACATAGGGTCTATAGGCAGAGAGAGAGGATCAGTTTTCTTGATCTGTCTGAGCACCAGTGCCTCAGGGGCTCAGATTTACCAGGGAGGTTGCTGCTGATATCTGCAGCCTCCAGAAACGAATCTTCTATACCAATGGATCAGATAGGCACATACTGCCAATGGCTGACAAAGTGGCTGTCACAGCAGGGCACCAGTGCTCTGAGATACACGGCGTTATGGGTGTTATAAATGCATTGTGTGGAGAGGACAGAAGGACATTCATGGCAGGAGGATGCCATTTGGCCCTTCAACCCTGCTCCACCATTCACTAAGATGGCTGCTCTGCCATTCATTAAGATCATGGCTGATCATCCAACTCAATAGTCAAATCCTGCTTTTTCCCATAACCTTCGATCTCATTCGCCCCAGGTGCTATATCAAGCTCCCTCTTGAATACATTCAATGTTTTGGTATCAACTACTTCCTGTGGTAATGAATTCCACAGGCTCACTACTCCTTTGGTGAAGAAATGTCTCCTCACCTCCGTCTAAATGGTCTACCCTGAATCCTGAGACTGTGACCTTGGTTCTGGACTGCCCCACCATCGGGAATATCCTCCCTGCATCTACCCTGTCAGTCCTGCTAGAATTTTATAAGTCTCTATGAGATACTCCCCCATTCCTCTGAACTCCAGCAAAAACAATCCTAATCTAATCAATCTGTCCTCAAACATCAATCCCGCCATCCTCGGAATCAGCCTGGTAAACCTTCGCTGCACTCCCTTGAGGGCAAGAAAAAAGAAACTAAAACTGCACACACTACTCTAGCTGTGACCTCACCAAGGCCCTGTATGATTGCAACAACATGCACACCTGCTTTGTTTGAGAGGTTGGCCTCATCCTTCCATCGCTGGCAGATGTCAGTGAGAAGTCTCACAGCACCAGGTTAAAGTCCAACAGGTTTGTTTGGTAGCAAACGCCAGTAATTTCGGGGCTTTTCCCCTTTGTCAGGTGAGTGGGGAGTTGTGATCACGGAACATATAAAAGGCACACTCAGTTTACAGAATACTGATTAGAATGCACGTCTTTACATCTAATCAAGTATTAAAGATGCAGACAATGTGAGTGGAGATAGCATTAAGCATAGATTAAAGAAATGTGTATTGTCTCCAGATGGGACAATAAGTGAGATGTTGCAAGCCCAGGTAAGTCATGGGGGTTACAAATAGGGTGACATGAACCCAAGATCCCAGTTGAGGCCATCCTCATGTGTGCGGAACATGGCTATCAGTTTCTGCTCAGCGACTCTGCGCTGTCGTATGTCGTGAAGGCCGCCTTGGAGAACGTTTACCTGAAGATCAGAGGCCAAATGCCCGTGACCGCTAAAGTGTTCGCCAACAGGAAGAGAACAGTCTTGCCTAGTGATTGTCAAGCAGTATTCATTCACCTGTTGTCGTAGTGTCTGCATAGTCTCCCCAATGTACCATGCCTCGGGACGTCCTTTCCTGCAGAGTATCAGGTAGACAATGTTGGCCGAGTTGCAAGGGTATGTACCGTTTACCTGGTGGATAGTGTTCTCACATGAGATGACGACATCCATGTCGACGATCCGGCATGTCTTGCAGAGGTTGCTGTGGCAGGGTTCTCCTGAAGTCTGGGTAGTTTGCTGCGGACAATGGTCTGTTTGAGGTTTTGTGGTTGTTTGAAAGCAAGAAGTGGGGGTGTGGGGATGGCCCTGGCGAGATGTTCGTCTTCATCAATGACATGTTGAAGTCTCCCGAGAAGATGCCGTAGCTTCTCCGCTCTGGGGAAGTACTGGACGACGAAGGGTACTCTGTCCACTGTGTCCCATGTTTGTCTTCTGAGGACGTCGGTGCGGTTTTTCGCTGTTGCACGTTGGATCTATCGATCGATGAGTCGAGCGCCATATCCTGTTCTTATGAGGACATCTTTCAGCGTCTAGAGGTGTGTATATGGAGGGCTTGTCCTTAGAGGATAGCTTCTTTAAAGTGTTTAGGGTGAAAGCTGGAGAAGTGGAGCATCGTGAGGTTATCTGTGGGCTTGCAGTACAGAGAGGTGCTGAGGTGACCGTCCTTAATACGCAGGATCTGTTCAGATGAGGAGGATCACAACAGACACCTTCAGGTCTCCTCTCCATTTGAGTGGTTGTTGCAGCCTCAGGAATCAATTCCAGATCTGTCATTCTAAGCCTTGTGTCATTCTAAGCCACTTTGATTAAAAACTCTTCCTTTGATGGATTTGGTGTTTCACTCCATCCACACACTCTAATCAAGAAACCCAAATTCTAATTCCGTGGCTCCGTTATAGAGCCACTGAAAAACACACTGCAGATTCTACTGGATTCTTGATCCATTACAGATCTCAACATTTCCGCTGGAAGTATCTTTTCAAAATTCCACCCAATATATGGGAGGCTCAACAAGGCAGGGAATACTGCTGAACTAATGGGAAGTAAACTGACAAGTAGGTGTGGGAGAACTTCTAGAGAGTCACCATTACAATACAATAAGGTTTAAGATAATGATTGAGATATACATAGATAGTACAATAAGATTGGAAAGAAAACCAAATGTGGGCAATGTAGAGCGATTGTTGAATCACAGATACGTTATAATACAGAAAGACGTTATTCGGCCTGCCGAATCTATGCTAGCCCTCTACAAGGGAAAAATTTGCTCATCTCACTCCCTTGCCTTTCCCTGCAACCTACAAATTCTTTCAGCTGAAGTACTTATCTAATTCCCTTTTGACACAATTGGCTGAAACTCCACCATAGCCTAAGATATAACATCCCAGACTGTAACCAGTCTTTACATAAAACGAGTCTCCTCGTATACCTTTGGTCCTTTTGCCACTTTTGTTGAATCAGTATTCTCTGGGCCCTGTTTTACCATTTTGATTCTAAGTGCTGGGAGGACTTGAAACTGGAAGTGTTTCAGATCCGACTTTTAGACTTATTCTCAGGTGCCCCCATTCGCACTCTGCCTGCAAAAATATCAGTGATTCCAAATCGCGCTGCACAAGCCTGTGGATGGGGCTTAACGCGCCTGAAACCCTGCAGCTCTGATTGGAGCCTCAGGTGTTGGTGGGCTTTCTTAACTATAGTGTCAGCATGGGGGGAACAAGACAGGTTAATCTGGGCACCTAAAAACTTGAAGCTCTCGACCCATTCTACTTCGTCCCCATTGATGTAGACAGTGGCATGTTCTCCTTTATGCTTCCTGAAGTCGATGACAATCTCCTTCTTTTTGTTGACACTGAGGGAGAGATTATTGTTGCCGCATCAGTTTACCAGATTTTCTCTCATTCCTGTACTCTGTTTCGGCATTGTTTGAGATTCAACCCACTACAGTGGTATCATCAGCAAACTTGAGAACCAGATTGAAGGGGAATTTGGCTGCACAGTCATTGCCTAGCCCCAAAATATTACTGACCCCCTTATCCCCTCACCCCCCTACCACCCAGACTGATAGAGGGCCCCTCCCTCCCCTTCCCCTCTCCATCTTGCTCCCTCCACCAATTTCAGGCAGAGTGATCCACCCCCGCGCCCCCCCCCCCCCCCCCCACCAATCTCAGGTAGAGTGGCAGTGGACCTTCTTTCACCCCTGCCGATCTCAGGCAGAGTGGCAGCGGACCCCCCTTCCCCATCTCCACTGATCTCAAGCAGCCTGGTAGCGGACACCACCCCCCCCAACCCCCGACCCAATCACCACCACCACTACCACCGATTTCGAGCAGAAAGCCATCGGATGCTTGGCCCTTACCTCCTCACTAACTGGAGCGTCCAAATCGGACTGATGGGGAGCATGACTGTTTTGTGCTGATTCTGATTGGGCGAATGCAGTGGTAAAGGGGGAAGTGCTGGTAAAGCTGGAAAAACAGCCCACTAAGTCAATTTAAATGCATGCAAATGCATTTAAATTGCTGTTGCGTCCATTTCGAGTGCGGTCCTGATTGCGGCCATTTTTGAGCCTTGGTAAAGGGGCGGGCGCAGATCGCACTACTCACCTCATGCCCGACTTTATCAAGTTTTCCTCCCAAAAATGGGTGCTACGCAATGGTAGAATAGGGCCCTCTGGTTCTCAGTCCTTCCACTAAAGGGAATAGCTTCTCTCTGTTTATTCTGTCCAGACTCAATATGATTCTAACTGCTCAATCAAATTTTCTCTCAAACGCCTCTTCTCTAAACAGAACAGCCACACTTTCTCCTGCTTATCCATCTGCAGTAACCAGAATTGGACACAGAACCTCAGTTGTGTCCAAACCAGTGTTTTATAAAGTTTCATCATAATTTTCTTTCTTTGGTACTTTATGTCTCTATCTATAAAACCCTTATTAAGGCTTTCTAAACCATTTTCTCAATCTGCTGTGCCACCTTCAATGATTTGAGCACATACACTTCCAGGTCCCATTGCTCTGGCCCCCTTTAGAATTGAATCCTTTAGATTGTTTCTCTACATTGCTACCAAAAAGTATTACTTTCTTGTGCTAAATTTCAACTGACAGATAGCGCCTGTTCTACAGCCTGTCTATGATCTCTTGAAACATGTTCATTATACTTCTAAATACCTTCATATACTTCATATGCAGAATTATGAAATTGTGCCCTATATACTGGGTGGTAGACTCCTCTTTGTTTGTGTCCAAGCTGTAGTGACTTCATCATCTTCCATGGGTCCTCTCATGACTGAAGAGTCCAATGCAGCATCAGCATAGAAGTCCACATAACTGGCAGGTCATATTGTTGTTGGTACTTGGGGGAACTTATGCAATTGTCCCATGTCCAGCCCTCCTCAGGGCCTGTTGGATGTTATGAGTTTGACAGTGATGATCCTGAAAGCCATGCTGAACCAAATCACAGTTTTTTTCCTCCATGTGGACCATTCAGCTGCACTGTTTTCCCAAGAGAGGTGGTCTGCTCTAAAAAAGTTTTTATGGCTCTTTTTTAGGGTTTCCGTACATTGTTTTTACAGATCATCTTCATGTCTTTCATCCTGAGACAGTTCCTTATAGAAGATCTGTTTGGGAATTCTGTAAACGTTCAGGTGGATGATCATGGTCTGACCATCTAAGTTGAATTTTCTGGAGGACAGTCTTCACGCTGTTGAACGCAGCATAAATTTCCTCGTTGTTTATGGTTTTGTTCTATCATTGAATTCTTGTGATGGGTCTTCAGAGTCTTTGATGGAACTGTTCTAGGGCTTTGTGCATCAGATGCAGGATTCTGTGCCTTGCAGCAGGGTGCTATGGACAATGGTGGAGTTTGATTTCAGTCTTCAGTTTTATGCTGCACTGCTTCCTGGCACAAACAGGGAGTTGTCCATAGGCAGAACTTGCTTTTTGGATATGTGTACAGAAATCTTCTTCAACAGTGTAATCACTAGAGTGCCAAGGTATGAGAATTTTTCTTCAACCTTCAGACTGATGCCAACAATGATTATGTCTGGTGCTTCATCACGGTTGCCTGGTGCTGAGACATAATGTGAGTCTTGGAGACACTAATTTGGAAAAAAATGGTTTCAGTAGCACTCAAGAATTTGTTTGTCAGTTTTTGATGTTTCCCTTGTTGTGGGCAGCTCGGGCACAGTCATCTGTACTCAGAAACTCTCTGATTACTGCCTCTGTGAGTCTGCAGGAGGCACAAAGTCTGGCGGGATTGAAGAGCTTCCGTCTTCTACTGAAGAGGTGATGAAAACAATCAAATCAGCCACACAAGGCAAAGGCCCATACACCATTCTAGCAGAGATTTGAAAGTTCAATAATACAAACTATTAATAAACTTGCAGCCAGTATCTAGAATGAGGAAAATGTTCCATGGGATCTCAGGAGTATCAACATAGTCAGCATCTGGAAATGGAAAGAATCCAATAATGCATGTGCAAATACCAAAAAATAAGTCTTCTCAGAAAAATCCTATTTAGCCACCCTAGACATCCTCTTTCGCTGTTCATCGACCTCGCTAAAGCTTGTAAGTGTGTTGATCTGGTCCAAGGCATTTGCTCTCCAAGCTCGGATGTCTGAACAAGTTTGTCAAACTCCTGTGTCTACTGCAAATGGTATGGTTGGACATGTTTGTGCCGAGGATTAACTACCTGATGCCTTTGAGGTAAAAGCAGTGTAAAGCAAGAATGAATCCTGGTTCCCCAATTCTCCAATTTCTTTGCAGCAAATGCTTAAAGAAACTATCAGAGACATGCCTGCAGCATTAGCTTCTATTCAGGCTGTTCAACTCCCCCAGTCCAAGTCACTAATATATATATATAATAAAATTCAACGGTCCCAGTTCCTGGAGAATTTCTTCTAATCCAAAGAACAAGCATTTACCACTACTTCCTGTTTAGGAAAAATATATTCCACTAAAAATATATTCCAACTGCCATCAAGCAGAACTTTGCTCCTTAAAAGGTAGCAGAAAGGTTGACACTATATCTTTTGACTGACGAAAATTTCTGACATGTTCTTTTTGTTTTACTTAAGCCTACAGTTGCTGATTTGCTGAACCTAGCATGGTGGACCTCAGCTGCTGCCTGGTAAGATAACATTCCTGTCTTTAACATTGTCTCACTGCTAAGGAAATGTGAAAATCCCCAGAGGATTTTTTTAAATTCTTTCATGGGATGTGTGGGCATCCCTTTGTTGCCCATCTCTAATTGCCCTTGAACTGAGTAGCTTCTTAGGTCAATTCAGAGGGCAATTAAGAGTCAATCACATTGCTGTGGGTCTGGAGTCACATAGAGCTCAGACTGGTAAGAATGGCAGGTTTCCTACCCTTAAGGACATTAGTGAACCAGATTAGTTTTTACAACAATCAGTGATAGTTTAGTGATCATCATTACTGAGACTAGCTTTCAATTCCAGAATCAATAGCTGAACTAAAGTTCCACCAGCTGCCATGTTCCTAGAGCATTAGCCTGAGTCTCTGGACTACTAGTCCAGAGTCCTTCCCCAGCCCCCAAATATTTTGCAATGGAGTGAATCATTGTTGTACCTGTGTAACATTGCAAGTGGTCCTAATTTTGTGGCAATGAGTCAAAGGCAGATCCAAGGCCTTATGAGGGTTGAGTGAATGTTACCTCCTAATATTAAGAATTATTTTAAATTTATAATTGAAACATTTTCCCTTTCACAGAGCTGCTATTACCCAACTTCAAAGTGAAGATCCAATTTCATCAGCCAGATTGTCACAAAAGATCTTTGGGAACAAAAGCTTCAACACTTCCATTCCAGAACTGATAGTACATTTATTCCCCTCTAAATGAAAAACTGTTATATAAATGGCTAGAATCACAATTCCTCTAGGTTGCACATGGACTGTTGGAAGAAAACTCCTTAGTTACCACTTTTTTGTATTACTAAGCTTAAGAGGAATTATTTCCAGTGTAAATTCATGAACAGGAAACTCCCACACTGGGTGATATTGATGCAGCTTTTGGAAAATTATATGTTTACATAGCAAAGCCACTAAACCAGAATCCATAGTTAAACCACAGCAATGCCACAGAATGTCTCAGCTTTCGATTCTTCAATTTCTATTAACAGAAATGCTCATGTATCAGATCTTCAATTAATGATCGTGCTTTGATTCATTCTTCCAGGTCTTTATTACAACAGTTGTTGTATGCTCTTACTTTACAACTCAGCTTCCAAGCAGGTACGAGTCTTTTTGAATGAGATACTATCTAGGAAGGAAAATTAAACAGATCAATTAGGCCCCAGTTCATGTCTACTTTGGATACTCCCATCAATTAATGAAAATTTGAATATCCACCTTTAAAACACTGCTTTCCTGCACTTAAGGCAGTGATGTTTCTCTTACAACATTTCTCTGATGTCACTGTCTAGAGCTATGGGTCATATCATATAATTAGTTGATTTTTATTTAGACCAGTTGCTATGTGTGATATAAGCCAGTACACAGTTCTCCCATTAGAGGGCCCAGATTCCTTGGATTTATGCTCAGAGAATAATTATTCCATGATTGACTCCTTTATGATTCCCTGGGATTCTCAGTGCTTCCTCAAGGAGGAAGGGAAAGAGCAGAGTGCTAAGGGCTGCCACCCAGCTGAGGTGTGAGTTGGTGTTCCCGCCCTTTCTGCCCTAGTTTCTTCTTGTATCGCTGGCGATTAACCCTGAAGAGATAGAACCATAGAATCTATATTCCGCCCTTCTCCAATTGAAGAAATAAAGGGGGTAGTGGTGGGAGGTTTGTGCAGTGGTGGTGTGGTTGCAAAAAACAGGCAGAATCCAAAGTCACTAATAATCAGCCTAAGGTTGGACATTGGAGATGAGAGATGCTCAGGAAGAGTGGGTTCGGCATTGAGGAGGGAGATAAGGACAGGGTTGGATTGGGTTGGGGGAAGATTTATTTCTTCTTTGACAAATACAAAAAGCCTCAACCAGATTGCTGCCAGTTGAGGCCTGTCATGATGCTTCCCCATCAGGTTGGAACCAGTGACTGGGGCTATTTAACCTGAAAATACAAGACAAGTCCAGATCACAATAAATGCAGCAGCAAGATCAGTCTTTAGATCTTAACAGGAAAACATTAATTCCGTTACTTGGCGATGCCGGCGTTGGACTGGGATGGGCACAGTAAGAAGTCTCACAACACCAGGTTAGAGTACAACATGTTTATTTGGAATCACAAGCTTTTGGAGCTCCTTCATCAGGTGAGTGGAGAGGTGGGTTCACAAACAGGGCACTTATAGACAGACACAATTGCAAGATTTTGGTTGGAATGCGAGTCTTCTCAGGTAGAACATAGAAAAACTACACTAGAAACAGGCCCTTCGGCCCACAAATTGCACTGAACATATCTCTACCTACTAGGCTTACCTATAACCCTCAATCCTACTAAGTCCCATGTAATCATCCAGAAGTATCTTAAAAGACCCTATCAAATCCGCCTCCACCTCCAACGGCCGCCGATTCCACGCACCCATCACCTTCTGAGTGAAAAACTTACCCCTGACATCTCCTCTGTACCTACTCCCCAGCACCCTAAACCTGTGTCCTCTTGTGGTAGCCATTTCAGCCCTGGGAAAAAGCCTCTGAGAATCCACCCGATCAATACATCTCAACATCTTATACACCTCCATCAGGTCACCTCTCATCGTTCATCTTTCCAAGAGAAAACACCTATCCTCTCTCAACCTATCCTCATAAGGCATGCCACCCAATCCAGGCAACGTCCTTGTAAATCTCCTCTGCACCCCTTCAGTGGCTTCCACATCCTTTCTGTAATGAGGCGACCAGAACTGAGCACAGTACTCCAAATGGGGTCTGACTAAGGTCTTAAACAGCTGCAGCATTATCTCCCAACTCCTAAACTCAATTCCTCGATTGATGAAGGCCAGTACACCATATGCCTTCTTAACCACATCCTCTACCTGCGAAGCCGATTTGAGAATCCTATGAACCCGGACCCCAAGATCCTTCTGATCTTCCACACTGCTAAGAGTCTTACCCTTAGTATTATATTCCTTCATCCCATTTGACCTGCCAAAATGAACCACCACACACTTATCCAGGTTGAAGTCCATCTGCCACTTCTCTGCCCAGTCTTGCATCCTATCTATGTCTTGCTGCAACTTCTGACATCCAAACTATCCGCAACACCTCCAACCTTTGTGTCATCAGCAAACTTACCAGCCCATCCCTCCACTTCCTCATCCAGGTCATTTATAAAAATCACAAACAGCAAGGGTCCTAGAACAGATCCCTGGGGTACTCCACTGGTGACTGACCTCCATGCAGAAAAAGACCCATCTACAACCTCTCTTTGCTTCTGTGGGCAAGCCAGTTCTGGATCCACAAAGCAATGTCCCCATGGATACCATGCCCCCTCACTTTCTCAATAACCCTTGCATGGGGGACCTTATCAACGTCTTGCTGAAGTCCATATAAACCACATCTACCATTCTTCCTTCATCAATATGTTTAGTCACATTTTCAAAAAACTCAACCACGCTCGTAAGGCGTGATCTGCCTTTGACAAAGCTGTGCTGACTATTTTTGATCATACTCTACTTCTCTAAATGTTCATAAATCCTGTCTCTCAGGATCTTCCCCATCAACTTACCAACCACTGAGGTTAGACTCACCGATGATAATTTCCTGGGCTATCTCTACTACCTTTCTTGAAAATAGGAACCACATCCGCAATCCTCCGGAACCTCTCCCATCTCCATCGATGACGCAAAGATCATCACCAGAGGCTCTGTAATCTCTTCCCTTGCCTCCCACAGTAACCTGGGGTACATCCTATCTGGTCCCGGTGACTTATTTAACTTGATGCTTTTCAAAAGCTCCAACACATCATCTTTCTTAATGTCCACATACTCAAGCTTTTCAGTCTGCTGCAAGCCTGCACTACAACCACCAAGATCCTTTACCACCGTGAATACTGAAGTAAAGTATTCATTGAGCACCTCTGCTATTTCTACCAGTTCTATACAAACTTTCATACCATCACATTTTATAGGTCCTATTCCTTCACATCTCATCCTTTTGCTCTTCAAATACTTGTAGAACGCCTTAGGATTTTCCTTAATCTTACCTGCCAAGGCCTTCTCGTGACCGCTTCCGGATCTCCTAATTTCCTTCTTAAGTTCCCTCCTACAAGTCGAATACTCCTCCACATCCCTAACATCACCTGGCCCCCTGAACCTTTTGTATGCTTGTCTCTTCCTTTTGACTAGATTCATTACAACTTTCGTGCACCATGGTTCCTGTAACCTACCAAAACTTCCTTGTCTCATCGGAACGTTGTCGTGCAGAACTCCGGACAAACATTCCTTGAAAATCTGCCACATTACTTCAGTGCATTTCATCGAGAAAACCTTCCAATCTATGTCTCTAATTTCCTGCCTGATGGCCTCATAATTCCTCTTACTCCAGATAAACACTTTCTTAGCTTGCCTGATCCTACCTCTCTCCAATGCTAGTGTAAAGGAGATAGAGTTATGATCACTACCCCCAAAATACTCTCCCACTGAGAGATCTGACACATGTCCAAGTTCATTACCCAATACCAAATCAAGTACAGCCTCTCCTGTTGTAGGTTTATCCACATACTGTGTCAGGAAACCCTCCTGAACACACCTAACAAACTCCTCCCCGTCCAAACCCCTTAACCTAGGGAGATTCCAATCGATATTTGGGCAATTAAAGTCTCCCATCACAACAACTCATTATTACATCGCTCCAGGAACTGTTTCCCCATCTGCTCCTCAACATCCCTGCTACTATTGGGCAGCCTATAGAAAACGCCCAGTAAAACTATTGACCCCTTCCTGTTCCTAAGCTCCACCCACAGAGACTCCGTAGACAATCCCTCCATGGCGTCCACCTTCTTTACAGCCGTGACACTATCCCTGATCAACAGTGCCACTCCCCCACCTCTTTTGCTTCCCTCCCTGTCCTGTCCCTCCTGAAACATCTGAAACCCGGCACTTGAAGTATCCAGTCCTGTCCCTGAGTCATCCAAGTCCCTGTATTGGCCATCACATCACATTTCCAAGCAGCACTCCACGCTCTAAGCTCATCCACTTTGTTCATAACACTCCTAGCGTTAAAATAGACACATCTCAAACCTTCAGCCTGAGCACTCCCCTTCTCCATCACCTGCCTAGCCCCCCTCTTACACTGTCGACAATCTCTCTCTATTTGAGAGCTAACCTCCTCTCTCCCAGTCACTTCATTTCGATTCCCTCCCACCAACCATTCTAGTTTAAAGTCTACCCGTAGCCTTAGCAAACCTTCCCGCTAGGATAGTGGTTCCCCTAGGATTCAAGTGCCACCCGTTCTTTTTGTGTAGGTCACACCTGCCCCTAAAGAGGTCCCAATGATCCAGGAACCTGAATCCCTGCTCCAATCCCTCAGCCACGCATTTATCCTCCACCTCATTCCATTCCTGCTCTCATTTTCTCATGTCACAGGCAGCAATCCCAAGATTACTACCTTTGCATTCCTTTTTCTCAACTGTCTACCTAACTCCCCATATTCTCATTTCATGACCCCTTCCCTTTTCCCACCTATGTCAGTGGTACTAATATGTACCACAACCTCTGGCTCCTCTCCCTCCCACTTCAGGATTTCTGGGACACGACCAGAAACATCTGGATCCTGGCACCAAGGAGGCAAACTACCATCCGAGTTTCCCGTCTGCCTCCACAAAATCGCCTGTCCGACCCCTCACTGTAGAGTCCCCGATTAATACTGCCTTCCTCCTCCTTTCCTTACTCTTCTGAGCTACAGGGCCGGACTCTGTGCCGGAGACACGGCCACTGCTGCTTCCACTAGGTGGGCTGTCCCCCCCAACAGTACTCAAACAGAAGTACTTATTGTGAAGGGGCACATCCACTGGGGTGCCCTCTAGCACCTGAGCTTTCCCCTTCTTGACCAACTTGCCTGCCTCCCATGGCCCCAGTGTGACAACTTGCCTGTAACAGGTAATCAAGGCTTTACAGATACAGACAATGCAAATGGAGAGAGGGATAATCACAAGTTAAAGAGATGTCACTTGCCTCAAGCCAGGGCAGTTAGTCGGATTTTACAAGCCCAAGCCAAATGGTGGAGGTTACATGTAGTGTGACATGAACCCAAGATCCCGTTTAAGGCTCTCCTGATGCATGCGAAACATGGCTATCAGTTTCTGCTCAGCAATTCTGTGTTGTGTGTCTTGAAGGCTGCCTTGGAGAATGCTTACCCAGAGACCGGAGGCTGAATGCCCTTGACTGTTGAAGTGTTCCTTGACTGGAAGGGAACACTCCTGCCTGGTTATTGGCATGTAGTATCCGTTCATCCGTAGTCACAGCGTCTGTATGGTCTTGCTGATGTACCATGCCTCAGGACATTCTTAGCTGCACCATATGAGGTGGAACCTACTTCAAATGCCAAACCTAACTTTCAAGGATTGGTACTACCTCATATGCTGCAGGAAAGGATGTCCCAAGTGAGACCATGCAGACGCTATAACAACAGATGAACGGACACCGCGTGACAATCAACAGGCAGGAGTATCTCCTTCCAGTTGGGGAATGCTTCAGCAGTAAAGGGCATTCAGCCTCCAATCTTCAGGTAAGTGTTCTCCAAAGCGGCCTTCAAGACACATGACAACACAGAATTGCCAAGCAGAAACTGACAGTCAAATTCCACATGTATGAGGACATCCTCAACCAGGATCTTGTGTTCATGTCACACTACATGTAACCCCCACCATTTGGCATGGGCTTGCAAAATCCTACTAACTGTCCTGGCTTGAGACAATTCACACCTCTTTAACCTGTGGTTATCCCTCTGGCACTGTCTGTACCTGTAAAGATTTGATTACCTATAAAGGTTCACAGTCTAACCATTATCTTGCAATTGTGTCTCTGTCTGTATATGCTGTGTTTGTGAACCCACCTCTCCACTCACCTGAAGAAGGAGCAGCGTTCTGAAAGCTCGCAATTCCAAATAATTGAGGAGGAGTTCTTGGAATGCTGCCGGGATAGTTTCCTCGAACAGTGTGTGTTGGAGCCGACGAGGGAGCGAGCTATCTTGGATCTGGTGTTATGTAATGAGGCGGGTAGAATTAGGGACCTTGTGGTGAAGGATCCTCTTGGGAAGAGTGATCATTGTATGGTGGAGTTTCTGATACAGATGGAGGAGGAGAAAGTGGGTTCCCGGACATGTGTCCTTTGTTTGAACAGAGGGGAGTATGGTAGTATGAGAGAGGAATTGGCGAATGTTGATTGGGGGAGTGTGTTGGAAGGTAGGTCTGCTGAGGAGCAGTGGAGGATCTTTAAGGAGATCTCTCTTGGTGCTCAGCAGAAATTTATTCCGATGGTTAAAAAGGATCGTAGGAGGAGAGGTAATCAGCCGTGGATAACGAAGGAGGTGAAGGAAAGTGTTAAATTAAAAGCGGATGCGTTTAGAGTGGCTAAGAGTAGTGGGCGAGAAGAGGATTGGGAGAGGTTTAAATGTCAACAAAGAATGACAAAGATGTTGATAAAGAAGGGTAGGATAAACTATGAAGCTGAACTAGCACTTAATATAAAAAAGGATAGCAAGAGCTTTTATAAATACATAAAAAGGAAGAGGCTGGCTAGGGTGAACGTTGGACCCTTAGAGGATGAGAGGGGGGACTTAGTGGTAGGGGATGGGGAAATGGCTGAGGCCCTGAATAACTTTTTTGTTTCGGTCTTCACGGAGGAGGACGTGAATAATTTGCCGGGTGTTAGCGATGGAAAGATGGTAGGAGTGGAGGGCCTGAATGACATTATTGTCACTAGAGAGGTGGTGCTCGACAGACTGGAGGGACTGATTGTGGACAAGTCCCCAGGACCGGATGGAATGCATCCAAGGGTTCTGAAGGAAATGGCGGAGGTGATAGTGAATGCCTTGGTGATTATTTTCCAAATGTTGCTGGATTCCGGGGAAGTGCCGGAAGATTGGAAAACGGCTAATGTTACGCCATTGTTTAAGAAGGGTGGCAGGCAAAAGGCGGGGAATTATAGGCCGGTTAGTTTAACGTCTGTTGTAGGAAAAATGTTAGAATCCGTGATCAAGGAGAAAATAGCGAGGCATCTTGAGGAGAATTGTTTGGTAGAGCAGACGCAGCACGGTTTCGTTAAGGGGAAGTCGTGTCTGACAAATTTATTGGAGTTCTATGAGGATGTCTCTAGGGCGGTGGATAGAGGAGAGCCGGTGGATGTGGTCTTTCTTGATTTTCAGAAGGCGTTTGACAAGGTGCCTCACAAGAGGTTATTGCAGAAGGTCAGGGGGCATGGAGTTGGGGGTAGGGTGTTAGTGTGGATAGAGGATTGGCTGTCAAATAGGAGGCAGAGAGTGGGGGTCAATGGGTGCTATTCGGATTGGCGGTTGGTGACTAGTGGAGTGCCCCAGGGGTCAGTGCTGGGGCCTCAGCTATTCACCATTTATATAGATGATCTGGAGGAGGGAACCGAGTATATGGTGTCGAAATTTGCTGATGACACCAAGATTGGTGGAACGGCAAATTGCGCGGAGGGTGTGGAGAGTCTGCAGAAGGATCTAGATAGGCTGGGCGAATGGGCCAGGAATTGGCAAATGGAATTTAATGTCGGCAAGTGCGAGGTAGTCCACTTTGGTAGGAATAATGGTAGGAAGGACTATTACTTACGTGGCGAAAAACTGCAGCAGGTGACAGTGCAGAGGGACCTCAGGGTCCTTGTGCATGAGTCGCAAAAACCCAGCTTGCAGGTGCAGCAGGTGGTCAGGAAGGCAAATGGGATGCTGGCCTTCATAGTGAGGGGAATTGAATATAAAAGAAGGGAGGTCTTGCTGCAGCTGTATAGGGCACTGGTGAGGCCGCAGCTGGAGTACTGTGTGCAGTTTTGGTCGCCGCACTTACGCAAGGATATTTTGGCCTTGGAGGGAGTGCAGAGGAGGTTTACTAGGCTGATTCCGGAGTTGAGGGGGTTGAACTATGAGGAGAGGCTGAATAAACTAGGCTTGTACTCGTTAGAGTTTAGAAGAATGAGGGGAGATCTCATTGAGACGTATAAGATGTTGAATGGGATGGATAGGATAGAGGTGGAGAGGCTCTTCCCGCTCAGAAAGGACAGTAGGACTAGGGGGCACAGCCTCAGGATAAAGGGGGGGCGGTTTAGAACGGAGTTGAGGAGGAACTTCTTCACTCAAAGGGTGGTGAATCTCTGGAATTCTCTGCCCGTTGAAGTGGTGGAGGCTGCCTCGCTCAATATTTTTAAGACGCGGGTTGATAGGTTTTTGATAGGCAAGGGGATTAAGGGTTATGGGGAGAGGGCGGGAATGTGGAACTGAGACACGACAGATCAGCCATGATCTTATTGAATGGCGGGGCAGGCTTGAGGGGTTAGATGGCCTACTCCTGCTCCTATTTCTTATGTTCTTATGTAAATAAACCTGTTGGACTTTAACCTTGTGTTGCGAGGCTTCTTGCTGTTCCATTCCTCAATATTGTTTGCTGCTACTGATGTTACTGCATTTCAATCGATTGCCAGCATGATTCTCTTAATTCTCCGTGTTCCTTTGTTACTAGATGATACATTTGCAGATGGTGTTGAACTGAAAGAGACGAGCTGTGTCACTAAGCAGACACAATACTATTTTGGCAACAACAGCAGATCTTACAGCAACTTAATTGACTGCAGCAACTGCTCCAGGTTGGCAACTGACACGAGGAAATAGTCAATGGCAACTCCCATTGAACCAAACCTAACTTTAAAAAAAAGGAACGTGAAGATAAGTCACAACAACAAAACAATTTTTGTTTCCCCACTAGCCCAGTGAACAAAGGGGCCACCTTGTAGATTGAACTTGAGCAGCCAGAAAATCACAGGTTTGACTTCTCATCTGTACTAAGTTACCGAAACCCAACTGTGAAAAAGAATGCTGCATTTAACCTCAGTGCTTCTTGGCTGAGAGAGAGGGACAGGGAGAGTCAAGTACGTACATGTGCATATCAAGTGAGATTAGGATTGGGTTTGGCTGTGATGCCCCAGAGTCAAATAGCCATCTAGCACTCCAAATAGAAAGGGAGAAAATTGTCTGAAGGGAAAGGCAAATGGAGCCATTGCTCATGAACAGAAGAATTGCTGCTCTGGGCAGTGTAGAATAATAGACAGAAAGAGAACATTGTGCCCATTGCTGGCCCTCTGAAAGAGCAAACAGTTCTATATTGAACCTTGTGCAGAGAAGCTATTTTGCCACAATAACCACTTTAGCTCAATTTTACGATTACAATTTGACATGTTTTAAGGACTACCTGATAGTAAGAATCCACTTTGTGCCACCCGCATGCCCGAGATTCATCACTATCTGGTGTGGTAATTTAGGAAGGAATTCCAGTGATCACTGAAGCAGGGAAGTACTTCACATATCAAGAAATCCAAAAGATTTTACTTCTAATTAGAGAAAATCGTCCATTGTCCCACATATGCGTCTCCGAGAATGGAACTCTCAACTATTATATCTCAATCTTTATATCTTAAATTGCTGCACGAACTTGTTAGGTTTTAAACGTGACAAAGATTTTGTCAGAATTGGTTCTGTTACACTCTGGTTTCACATGTTTTTCATGTGTGGCTGTGTCAGTACTACCACGGCAGCCTGTCAATAACTCTTTTTGTCTTGTCACAGGTTTTACCATGCACAGAGATTAGCCAACACCAACCTTCTCTTCGTGGTAGCAGAAAAGCTAACCTGCAGTCAGTGTGATCGAAGCAAACTGATTCAGGCCGAAGTGCGATGTATCCTGTCATTAAATATCTTTATAATGCTCCACAAACTGCTCATAATTTTATCTACTGTTCAAGGATGCCAGCTGTGTGGAAATTCTAGTGACTTCATATAAGGAGGTTCCAGTGAACAAGTTTGAGGAGGTTCCACTGATATAGTATGAGGGGATTCCAGTGACCTGGTGTGGTGATATTCCATTGATCTGGTATGAGGAGTCCTGTGACCATTGCAGTGTTCCAATGATCTGCTGCAACACAGTTCTAGTCATCTCCTATCATAGAGTTCCAGTGATCTTGTGTAAGGACCTTCCATGTTCTTGTGTGAGGAGGGTCCCATGACCTGGCGTGAGGGGATTGCAGTGTCTAGTATGAAGAAGTTCCAGTGACCTGCTGTGAGGAGGTTCCACTGAACTAGTTTGAACAGGTTCCAGCGATCTTGCTTATGGTGTTCCAGTGATTGAGTATGAGGGGTTTCCAGAGATGTGTGTGTCAGTATGTGTGTATAAGTGTGTGTGTGTCAGTGTGTGCGTATGTCAATTGATCTGGTGTGAGGCAGTTCCAGTGACCAGGTGTGGGGATTCCCATGATCTGGTGTGAGGACGTTCCAGTGATCTGGTGTGAGGGGTTCCTGGTGACCGGCATGGAGTGTCCAGTTTCTAGTGTGAGGAGGTTCTGTGATCTCACATGAGGACGTTCCATGATCTTGTGTGAGGTGGTTCCAATAACCTCATGTGAGCAGAGACCAGTGGTGATCTATGGTACGGGTTCCAGTAATCTGATGCAGTGGGGTTCAAATCATCCTGTGTGATAGAGTTCCAGTAATCTTGGGTGAGGAAGTTCCAGTGATCTGGTGTAAGGAGGTTCCAGTGATCCAGTGTGATCAGGGAGCAGCAATCTGATGAGGAGGTTCCAGTGATCGGGTGTGAAGAGGTTCCAGTGAACTGGTGTAAGGAGGTTCCAGTGACATAGCATGTGGAAATTTGAGTGAACTAATGTAAGTAGCTTCCAGCGATTTGGTATGAGGAGGTTCCAGTGACCTGGTATAAGGAGGTCCCAGTGGTCTAGTGTGAGAGGACTCTTGTGACCTAATTGATGAGGTACCAGTGATCTAGTGTGAGGATGTTCCATTGCTGTGGTGTGAGGAGCATCAAGTAACCAGGTGTGAGGAATCCAGCGATCTGGTGTGAGGAGGTACCTGTGATGTGTTGTGAGGATGCTCCAATGATCAGATGTGAGGGGACTCCATGCAATGAACAAAGAACACTACAGCACAGGAACAGGCCCTTTGGCCCTCCAAGCCTGCACCGATCATGTGTTCCTAAATAGACCATTCGTTTGTATCCATCTATTCCCAGTCTGTTCATGTGGCTATCTAAATAAGTCTTAAATGAACCTAGCGTGTCTGCCTCAAGCACTTTACTTGGTAGTGCATTCCAGGCCCCCATCACCCTCTGTGTAAAATACGTCCCCTGCATATATGTATTGAACCTTGCCCCCCTTACTGTGAACTTGTGACCCCTTGTGTTTGTCATTTCTGACAAGGGAAAAAGCTTCCAACTGTTCACCCTATCATAATTTTATTAACTTCTATTAGGTTGCCCCTCAACCTCCGTCTTTCCAGGGAGAACAACCCTAGTTTATTCAATCTCACCTCATAGCTAATACCTTCCATACCAGGCAACATCCTGGTAAACCTTTTCTGCACTCTCTCCAAAGCCTCCACGTCCTTCTGGTAGTGTGGCGACCAGAACTGGACGCAGTATTCCAAATGTGGCCTAACCAACGTTCTATATGACTGCAACATCACATGCCAACTTTTATACTCTATGCCCCATCCAATAAAGGTAAGCATGTCACATGCCTTCTTCACCACCTTTTCCACCTGTGCAATTTCCCTACCACGGACGTCAAGCTCACTGGCCTATAATTATCCTTGCTACTCTATTTAAATAACGGGACCACATTTGCTATCCTCCAATCCTCTGGGACCTCATCTGTGTTCAATGAAGAAACATAGATTTCAATGGGCTGAGGAGGTTCCAGTCATCTCATTGCTCTGGTGTGAGGAGGTTCCATGTTCTTATGTGATGACATTCCAGTGATCTGGTGTAAGGAGGTTTCCATGATATGGTGTGAGCAGGGGCCAGCAATCTGGTATGTAGTAATTTCAGTGACCTAATGTAGTGAAGTTCCAGTGACCTAGTCTGAGGAGGTTCCAGTGATCAGATATGAGGATGTTCCTATGATCTGGTGTGAGGAGGTTCCAGTGATCTTGTGTAAGGAGACTCCAGTGATCTGGTGTGAGTGGATTCCAGAGATCTGGTTTGAGTGGATTCCAGTGACCTGTTTTATTTCAATCATTCACTGGAATTGTCAATTGTCAGGTCAGCATTTTTGGTCATCGTTAATTGACATAGAGAAGGTGGTTGTAAGCTATCTTCTTGAAAAGCTGACATTTATGTGATATAAGTACACCCAAAATGCTGTTAGGAGGAAATTCCGGGATTTTGACTCAATAACAGGGAAGGAACAGTGATATATCGGAATTTCCAAGACACGATGGTTATCATTTAGAAGTGATGGTGTCAAGCTTCTTGAACGTTGATGGAGCTGCGCTCATCCAGGCAAATAGAGAATATTCCAGGCATTTCCTAATTCGAATGTTCCAGTGTTTCAGGTGATTTTAATTGTGGGAAGTGTGTTAGATTGCAGTTTCTGGAGGAGCGTGTAAAGGAGCTGGAAGGGGAATTAGAGGAGCTCCGTATAATTCGGGAAGTGGAGCAGGACATAGAAAGGAGTTATAAGGAGATAGTCACTCCTAGGAATAAGTCTTGGGTCACTGCCAGGAAGAGGGGCAAAAAGCAGTTGGGGGGACAATCCCCTGGGGCTGTTCCCCTCCAAAATAGGTTCTCGGTCCTGGAGGCTACAGTTGAGGAGAAATCAACTGGGGATAGCCAAAGGGAGCAGGTCTCTGGGGGTGAGCCTATTGGCAAGCCTCAGGTGGTTAGGGGTAAGAGATTGGGCCTTGTGATTGGGGACTCCACGGTTATGGGGACGGATAGGAGAGTTGGAGGTAAGGGTAGGGACTCTGGGCTGGTGTGTTGCCTACCAGGGGCTGGGGTCCAGGATGTTTCGGACAGAGTATTCAGGACTCTTAGGGGAGAGGGAGATCAACCCCAAGTTATAGTTCATGTGGGGACACATGACATAGGGAGATTAAGGGAAGGGGATATTAAGCAAAGATTTATGGAGTTGGGGTGGAAACTCAAGGCGAAGTCAGAAAGAGTAGTTATATCTGGACTCTTGCCTGTACCACGGGATAGATTAGAGAGGAATAGGGAGAGGGAAAGTTTGAACTCGTGGCTGAGGGGATGGTGCAGGAGGGAGGGGTTCAGGTACTTGAGCAATTGGGGCTCATTCTGGGGAAGGTGGGACCTCTATAAGAGGGATGGTCTACACCTGAACCAGAGGGGAATCAATATCCTGGGGGGTAAATTTGCAAAAGCGATGCAGGAAGGTTTAAACTGATTCGGAGGGGGGGAGGGATAGTGAGGAAAGGGGGTGAAAGTGAGGGGGGCATAGTTGGGGAATGCAAGGCACGGCATAGTGGGGGTGGGGCGGAGCAGGGTTTGAAATGCGTGTACTTTAATGCGAGGAGTATTCGCAATAAAGTGGATGAACTTGCAGCGTGGATCAGTACCTGGGACTTTGATGTTGTGGCCATTTCTGAGACTTGGATAGAGCAGGGTCAGGAATGGATGTTGCAGGTTCCGGGGTACAAATGCTTTAGTCGGAGTAGAGAAGAAGGTAGAAGGGGGGGTGGGGTAGCATTGCTAGTCAAGGACTGTATCACAGTGTCGGAGAGAAAGTTTGATGAGGACTTGTCAGTTGAGGTAGTATGGGCGGAGATTAGAAATAGGAGAGGAGAGGTCACCCTGTTGGGAGTCTTTTATAGACCTCCTAAAAGTTCTAGAGAGGTTGAGGAAAGGATTGCGGAGACAATCCTGGTTAGGAGTGAAAGTAATAGGGTAATTGTTATGGGGGACTTTAACTTTACGAATATTGATTGGAGTTGCTATAGTTCTAGCTCGCTTGAGGGGTCAGTGTTTGTACAAAGCGTGCAGGAAGGTTTTTTGTCTCAGTATGTAGACAGGCCAACTAGAGGTGAGGCTATATTGGATTTGGTGCTGGGAAATGAGCCAGACCAGGTGCTAGACTTGGAAGTTGGTGTGCATTTTGGTGATAGTGACCACAATTCGGTTACGTTCACCTTAGTGATGGGAAGAGATAGGCGTGAACCTCGGGTCAGCAATTTTAGCTGGGGTAAGGGCGATTATGAGGCTATCAGGAGTGAATTAGGAAGCATGGATTGGATTAGGGGATTGCAGGGACTGGGAACATCTGAAATGTGGAATTTTTTCAAGGAGCAGCTACTGCGAGTCCTTGATAGGTATGTCCCTGTCAGGCATGGTGGATTTGGTAGGGCTAGGGAACCGTGGTGCACTAAAAGAGTTGAGTCGATGGTTAAAAAGAAAAAGGAGGCTTATGTTCGGATGAGATTGGAGGGCTCAGATAGTGCACTAGAAAGCTTTAGATTGGCTAGGAGGGAGTTGAAGAGTGAGTTGAGAAGGGCTAAAAGAGGACATGAGAAGACTTTGGCTGATAGGATTAAGGAGAATCCTAAGGCGTTCTATAAGTATGTCAAGAACAGAAGGTTGGTCAGGGCAAGATTAGGGCCAGTTACAGACAGCAGGGGGAAGTTGTGTGTGGAACCGGAGGAGATTGGAGAAGTATTGAACCAATATTTCTCTTCGGTGTTCACGCAGGGGGACATGAATATAGCTGAGGAGGACATTGGGTCGCAGGGGTGTAAAATAGAAAGTATTACGGTTGATAAAGAGGATGTGCTGGAAATTCTTGAGGGGCTGAAAATAGATAAGTCCCCTGGTCCGGATGGGATCTACCCTAGGATTCTCTGGGAGGCTAGAGAGGTGATTGCAGAGCCTCTGGCTCAGATCTTCAGGTCGTCATTGGTCTCTGGTGTAGTCCCGGAGGATTGGAGGATAGCGAATGTTGTCCCATTGTTTAAGAAGGGGAACAGAGACTTTGCCGGGAATTATAGACCGGTGAGTCTTACTTCTGTTGTGGGCAAGGTTTTAGAAAAAATTATTAGGGATAGGATTTATAGTTATTTGGAGTGTAATGAATTGATTAGAAATAGTCAGCATGGTTTTGTAGCAGGTAGGTCGTGCCTTACTAACCTTATTGAGTTTTTTGAGAAGGTGACCAAAGAGGTGGATGGGGGTAAGGCAGTTGACGTGGTATACATGGATTTTAGTAAGGCGTTCGATAAGGTTCACCATGGTAGGCTTCTGCAGAAAATGCAGATGTATGGGATTGTGGGTAATCTAGGAAGTTGGATCAGGAATTGGCTATCAGATAGGAGACAGAGGGTGGTGGTGGATGGTAAATATTCATCATGGAGTGCAGTTACGAGTGGTGTGCCTCAGGGATCTGTTTTGGGGCCACTGTTGTTTGTAATTTTTATTAATGATCTGGATGAGGGTATAGTTGGGTGGATTAGTAAATTTGCTGATGACACCAAAGTTGGAGGTGTGGTAGATTGTGAGGAAGGGTGTCATAGTCTGCAGGGAGACTTAGATAGGTTGCAGAGCTGGGCCGAGAGGTGGCGGATGGAATTTAATGCGGAGAAGTGTGAGGTAATTCACTTTGGTAGGAGCAACAGATGTGTCGAGTATAGGGCTAACGGGAGGACTTTGAATAGTGTGGATGAACAGAGGGATCTAGGTGTGTGTGTACATAGATCCCTGAAAGTTGGGAATCAAGTAGATAAGGTTGTCAAGAAGGCGTACGGTGTCTTGGCGTTTATTGGTAGGGGGATTGAATTTAGGAGTCGCAGTGTAATGTTGCAACTGTACACTACTCTAGTGCGGCCGCACTTGGAGTACTGTGTGCAGTTCTGGTCCCCGCATTACAAGAAGGATGTGGAGGCGTTGGAGAGGGTGCAGAGGAGGTTTACTAGGATGTTGCCTGGTATGGTGGGGAGGTCCTATGAGGAGAGACTGAGGGATCTAGGGTTGTTTTCGTTGGGAAGAAGGCGGCTAAGAGGGGATCTTATTGAAACATATAAGATGATTAGGGGTTTAGATAGGGTGGATAGTGATAGCCTTTTTCCTCGGATGGAGAAAGCTAGCACGAGGGGGCATGACTTTAAATTAAGGGGGGGTAGCTACAGGACGGATGTCAGGGGTAGGTTCTTTACCCAGCGGGTGGTGAGGGATTGGAATGCCCTGCCTGCTGCAGTTGTAGATGCGTCTAGTTTGGGGGCGTTTAAGAGATCTCTGGATAGGTTTATGGACGAAAAGGGATTGGTATAGGCTAGTGGGTCATTGTTTTTGTAACTGGTCGGCGCAACATCGTGGGCCGAAGGGCCTGTTCTGCGCTGTAATGTTCTATGTTCTATGTTCTATGTTCATACACTCCTGACTTCTACATTGTAGAATATAGACAGGTTTCAGGAGTCAGGAGATGAATCAACCACCATAGAGTTCCCAGTCTCTGAACTGCTTTTGTATCCACATGATTTATATGGTTTGTCCCCAGGATGGTGACAGTGGGAGATTCAGTAATAGTAATAAAAAAGGCAAAGATGTATATTTATATCTTGCTTTTGACAATATAAAATGTCCCAAGGCACTTTACAGAAGTGTCATGGAACAAAATTTGACACCGAGCTACATAAGGAAATATTAAACCAGATGACTAAAAACTTGATCAAAGAGGTTAGTTTTAAGGTGCATCTTAAAGGAGGAAGGAGAGAAAAAGAGGCAGAGAGACATGGGGAGCCAACTTCAGAGCTATAGAGCCAACACAACAGCCAATGATAGAATCATAGAATCCTGTAGTGCAGAAAAAGGCCACTTGGTCCATTGGGTCTGCACTGACTCTCCAACAGAGCATCCCATCCAGTCCCTATCCCTGCAGTCCTACGTATTTATCCTGCTAATCCCCCTAACCTACACATTTAGGACAGTAAGGGGCAATTTAGCATGGCCAATCTACCTAACCTGCCCATCTTTGGACTGTGGGAGGAAACCAGAGCACTGGGAGGAAACTCATGCAAAAACGGGGAGAAAGTGCAAACCCCACACAGTCACCTGAAGTTAACCTGCTGCAGCAGTGCTAACCACTCTGCATGATGACATGATTAACTATTCTTAGGTAGTTCAACAACAAATATTTATTAACTAATAGAAACTATATACACAGGTATAGGAGAGGTCCAAGCTAAGAGCTGTCTCCATGTTTACTTCTACACATAGCTCTGTCTAACACTGCACTGACCCCTGGATGTAGTCATGTGTTCTTACATCACTGTGTGGATGGTACTGTACTCAGTCCCATGTTAACCTTTTCTGTGCCAGACCCTTGTACCACAGAGTAACAGCCATGCAGAGATTTTAAAACAAGAATACGAATATTAAAAGCAAGATATTAATTGACCAGGAGCCAAGGTGCATCAACGAACATAGAGGAGATGGATTAAAGGGAACTGGTGTGAATTAGGACATGGGCAGCAGAGATTTAAACAACCTTAACAATTGAGAGGGTAGAACATGGAATCCAGTCAGACTACTTTGGACTAATCAGGTCTAGAGATAATACAGGCAAGGAAAAGGATTTCAACAGCAGATAAACTGAGACGAGGATAAAGTTTGAAAAGTATTCTGGAGGTAAAATAGATGGTCTTACTGATAGTGTGGATGTGTGGCCAGAAGCTCATCTTGGGGCCAGAAGTAACACTTAGAATCAGACTAACACAAACATAGAAAATGGTTTAGAAAATCTCAGCAGGCTTGACAGCATCTGTGGAGAGAGAATGGGGCCAATGTTTCGCATCTGGATGACCCTTCATCAGAGCTAAAGACAATATGTTGATATTTATACTGTTAGTGATGGGATGGGGGAAGGGATTTATAATTGACCGAGATGTCATAAACAAAAGGGAGTGCAAGTCCCCTAACAAGCCAGAGTTGTATGTATATAAGCTTCAATAATGGACACACAGCCAGTCATGCTAAGAAGATGGCTAGAAAGAAACCTGCCCTGAGGTTCTCCGAGGCTGGCCAGGCCCACCTGCTGGACGCAGTGGAGGAGAGACACCAGCTGCTGTTCTCCACTCAGTGCTGTCGTTCAAGGGATCGCATTGCAAAGGCATTGTGCAGGAGGTGGGAGCTGCAGCTAATCCCAGGATCCTAAAACCTTGGTCCGGGGAACAGTGTCAGAAGAAACTGAACAACCTTCTTCGGGCAGCAAGGGTGAGTTACATCACATTCTGAAACTGCACGTATGCTGGACTAAACATGTCTAACTATGCACAGACACCTGAAGGGCATCCAACAACTTAAATGTAAGGTTATTCACTATGAAAGCAAAAACAAGAAGGCAGATTACTACCTGAATGGCTGTAAATTGGGAGAGGGGAGTGTGTAGTGAGACCTGAGTACCCTTGTGCACCAGTCACTGAAGGTCAGGTGCAGCAGGTGGTAATGAAGGCAAGTGGTATGTTGGCCCTCATTGCGAGAGATTTCGAGTACAGAAGCAGGGATGTGTTGTTGCATTTATACAGGATGTTGGTGCAGCTGTACCTGGAATATTGTGTGCAGATTGGTCTCTTTTTCTGAGGAAGGACATTCTTGTTCTCGAGGGAGTGCAGCAAAGGTTTACCAGGCTGATTCCGGGGATAGCGAGACTGATGCATGAGGAGAGATTGACTAAGTTAGGATTGTTTTCACTGGAGTTCAAACGACCCCTGGAGTGCCCCAGGGGTCGGTGCTGGGGCCTCAGCTATTTACCATTTATATAGATGATCTGGAGGAGGGAACCGAGTGTATGGTGTCAAAATTTGCTGATAACACCAAGATTGGTGGAACGGCAAATTGCGCAGAGGGTGTGGAGAGTCTGCAGAAGGATCTAGATAGGCTGGGCGAATGGGCCAGGAACTGGCAAATGGAATTTAATGTTGGCAAGTGCGAGGTGGTCCACTTTGGTAGGAATAATGGTAGGAAGGACTATTACTTACGTGGCGAAAAACTGCAGCAGGCGACGGTGCAGAGGGACCTCGGGGTCCTTGTGCATGAGTCGCAAAAACCCAGCTTGCAGGTGCAGCAGGTGGTCAGGAAGGCAAGTGGGATGCTGGCCTTCATAGCGAGGGGGATTGAATATAAAAGTAGGGAGGTCTTGCTGCAGCTGTATAGGGCATTGGTGAGGCCGCAGCTGGAGTACTGTGTGCAGTTTTGGTCGCCGTACTTACGCAAGGATATTTTGGCCTTGGAGGGAGTGCAGAGGAGGTTTACTAGGCTGATTCCGGAGTTGAGGGGGTTGAGCTGTGAGGAGAGGCTGAATAAACTAGGCTTGTACTCGTTAGAGTTTAGAAGAATGAGGGGAGATCTCATTGAGACATATAAGATGATGAATGGGATGGATAGGATAGAGGTGGAGAGACTCTTCCCGCTCAGAAAGGGCAGTAGGACTAGGGGGCACAGCCTCAAGATAAAGGGGGGCGGTTTAGAACGGAGTTGAGGAGGAACTTCTTCACTCAAAGGGTGGTGAATCTCTGGAATTCTCTGCCCGTTGAAGTGGTGGAGGCTGCCTCGCTAAATATTTTTAAGACGCGGGTTGATGGGTTTTTGATAAGCGAGGGGATTAAGGGTTATGGGGAGAGGGCGGGAATGTGGAACTGAGCCACGACAGATCAGCCATGATCTTATTGAATGGCGGGGCAGGCTCGAAGGGCCAGATGGCCTACTCCTGCTCCTATTTCTTATGTTCTTATGTCTGTGTGGGTTTCCTCTGGGTGCCCCGGTTTCCTCCCACAGTCCAAAGATGCGTGGGTTAGGTTGATTGGCCATGCTAAAATTGCCCCTAAGTGTCCTGAGATGCATAGGTTAGAGGGATTACTAGGTAAATATGTAAGGATAT
Source organism: Carcharhinus amblyrhynchos (assembly GCF_965287045.1). Classification (NCBI taxonomy): domain Eukaryota; kingdom Metazoa; phylum Chordata; class Chondrichthyes; order Carcharhiniformes; family Carcharhinidae; genus Carcharhinus; species Carcharhinus amblyrhynchos. The sequence continues at coordinate 63,558,442 of NC_137326.1, forward strand.
GGGGGTAGGGCCTGGGTGGGATTGTGGTCAGTGCAGACTCGATGGGCCAAATGGCCTCCTTCTGTACTGTAGGAATTCTATAATTCTATAAATGAGGGGGGATCTCATGGAGACTTATAAAATTCTAACAGGACTAGACAGGGTAGATGCAGAAAGGATGTTCCAGATAATGGGGGTGTCCAGAACCAGGGATCACCATCTAAGGATACAGGGTAGACCATTTAGAATGGAGATGAGGAGACTTTTCTTCACTCAAGAGGTGGTGAGCCTGTGGAATTAATTACCACAGGAAATAGTTGATACCAAAACATTGAATGTATTCAAGAGGCAGCTGGATATAGCATTTGGGGCTAACGGGATCAAAGGTTATGTGGAGAAAGCAAGATTAGACTATTGAGTTGGAAGATCAGCCATGAATGTGATGAATTGCAGAGCAGGCTCGAAAAGCCAAATAGCCTCCTCCTGCTCTTATTTTCTGCATAAGGGGCACTACCCCCGAACCCCCCCTCGAAGAACTTCATCCAACCCCTCTCTCTCCTCGATCAGCACTCCCCAGTGGCCACTCCTTTCCTTGAAACGACCAACACAATCTCCAAAATTCAGGCACGCGTAGCACCCCGTGCATTTCAATATATCCATGTTTTCAATCCCTCTGATTTCCTCACAGAGAAAAACGAACAGAACCAGCAAGAAAGGGCATAGACTGGCGATGGTGTGCTTCAGCTGTGGCACACGATGGTCTGCGAGCAGCGTGACCTGGAGCTGGAAGGGGGACAGTCAACGTCCAGATTGGTGACCGACTGACAGATCAACATCCTGCATGCAAGTGAGCATCAGCTTAACCTCTTCCTTAACCTCTTTGAAGTAAGTGCTATGCTGCGCGGGCTGCTTTCCCTCCCCCTAATGTGTGTTACAGTGCTGGACCCTGATGCACCAGTCCTTCGGGTGTCAGCGGCACCCCTTTCACTGCTCTGAAGAAACTCTCCAGGACACCTCAGAGGGAAGCCCTGAGGATTCCTCTAAGGACAGCACGAGTAATTTGGCACATGCATCAACCATACAACCCACCAACACAAGGACTATCACTATGTTGGGTTATTTTAGTGTTGAGCCTTCTGGGTCACTCACTTGAGCATATCACACCTGCTGATGCACATCAAGTGGAGGCAGGTTCATGCAAGGACTTGAGCACATGGAAGTCTGCCAGAGGTGAGGAATCAGCTGGCCAATGCCAGATACCAGGCCTCAGGGTTCATTCGTTCCGAAGCTGGTGGATATGCATCAGAAAAACTGTGGGGTTATTGGTGGACTGTCAGCAACCATGCTGCGACTGCAAGGCTGTTTAGAGGAGTCAGAGAGCTGTCACAGGAGATGGTGCCGGCACAGTGTGGGAACCAGGCATCTGCAGTGAAAAGTCTCGGTCAGGGATCACGGGTGACAGGGTCCAGGCCATCTTGGAGACACAGTGGACCATGGCAAAGGATGTCACTGACATCCAGGAGGCACATCAGAGTGTAGCATGAGTGTCGGGGGCATTTGGAGATACTGTTGGCCATGGCTGGGACTCTCGCTGGCATTCTGGAAACAGCAGGCGGTGCTGTGGGTCTTGACAACTTAGCCCAATATCAAAGGGCTAATGCTGACAAGCTCCAGAGCCTGGCTTGCTCACAGAATATTGTAGCAGAGGGATTCCAGAGCTTGTCTGAGTCTCAGAGAGCCAAGGCTGAGGGATCATAGACCACTGACGCATCTAGGCCTGCAGGACTGGCAGAGCCTGCTGTCACTGGAGCTTCCGGAGCTCAGTCCAGATACCCTGGCATCCTCAGGGCATCTGGGCACCTTGAGGAAAGAGGAAGGGATTGAACCCACACTGGGCCTTCCACCCAAAAGACTCCGGGTGTCCCAAGACCTTCCAACTCCGCCCATCTTCACACTGGAGCATCACAGGGCCAGCTGGCTGAACAGAGTGGCACAGAAATATCAGTGTCATCTGCAGGTCAGCTGGATCTCGACCACAAGACCATCACAGGCAACAGGTATGGATTACAGCTGGACACCATCTCTGACATGCATCCTGGAAGAGCACCTAGAAGAAGCAGTAGGCCACACAAGATTAGAAAGTTGCAGTTTCAATAAGAGGCCACGAGTGATGGTCAGCAGTAGTGAGGGTTAGGTTTTGTTAAATGTTAAGAGCACAATAAACTGTTATTTGCCCCTCACAGCAGTGATAAATCTTTCTCTGATTCTCCACCCACAGAGCTGAGTGTTCCCCAATCCTGTGCATTGAGGCACTGACTGCTGTACTGTGTAAAACTCAGCCAAATGTTATAAACTGCCTGCTTTACTTTCCCCACCATTCACTGGACCCTTAGTCAAATAGGACCCCGTCATGCCCCACCCACACCCCTCGTCCCACAGGTGCCCCCGATCCATTGTCCCGCTCACTTGTGTTCCTGACCTTTATCGCTCTGTGGGCCCAGGTAGCACTGTATATTCGGAGAAAACGTAGGAGTCAGACTTGAGTGGCACAAGGGGCACGATCTCAGTGTGTGTCACAGCAAGTCATCATCATCTTCCAGCCTTCACCAAAGATTCGCTATCAGTGCCAGTCCAGACCCTTTAACTGATTGTGATGTTTCTCGTGGATGGGGTGGTGGGATGGGAGAAGATGGGGAAGGGTGGGAGGGGGTTGAGGTGAGAGAGGGTGGGGAAAGGGAAGGGTGGGCTGAGGGGCCAGTTTGGAGTTGTGGGGTGGGTGGTGGCTGCTGTGGCTCCGGGGGTGTGGTGGAAGTGTGTTTAGCGCAGCCCCTACACTGCACAGCACAAATTAAGTGAAGTGGGCTGCTATCAGGACCTCCCTTGCTGCTGAGCCCTGCCAGGCACCTGATGTCGCCACATGCCCTCCACCCTCTGGCGCCTCAAGTGGTAGGATGTCCATTTCATCCTGTTGTCACTCCTCTTCCTCCTTCACCAGCTGATCTCCCCTCTGGTGTGTGCTGTTGTGTAGGATGTAACACACAATTATGATACATGAAGCATGCACAGGGTCATCTGCAGGGCACTGCCAGAACAGCCCAGGTAGCAGAACCACATTTTCAGCAAGCGTATGCATCCCAGCAGCCTGGGCTGGCCTTCAACGAGCCCAGGGATGTCACCATGCCCTCCACCTCCTGGGTCACTTCCTCCTCCTCAGCTAGACCAGGCTGCCGGGATAGCTCATAGGGGACAATGGTTAGCCGTTGAGGTCATAGCTGATGATGCCTGTGCAGAGGCCCGAGACCAAAGCAGAGACCCATTATAATGAGGCCCACACTGCCACCCAGTCCATGGTAGAACAGTGCAAAATGATGGCCAACTTTAAATCAGTCTGAGATCCATTTTGTACAGTAGGTATTAGAGAGAGAAAGATTGACAGATACATGTCATTGTTTGCATCTACCCCAGCACTAGCCCTTCACCCCCCAGTTCCTCACTGGGTCCAGTAATCCTCTTGTGGGTGCTGGCAACACAACAAAATCTGTAGTGCTACTCATCACTTGATTACGTTGTCTGCCATTGGCATTGTGAACACTCTGGCAGGGAGAATGTGCAGGTTGGTGTGCGGGCATAGCCATTGCACCCCCTTGAACCATTGCCATGAGTGCAACTACAGCATTGCCTTCCAGGCATGTCTTGCATGGGGCAGGGAATGACTCCTAATAATCACATGATGAGTTCCCATTCTCTGCAGAGTACATGCAGTATGAGTGTCAATGTTAATCTGAGCACCCCTGCTTGGAACACAAGCTGCTTGAACTGATGAGCCCTCAAGCAACACGTGGTGCACTTATCCCCACCTCCCTAAAACCTCAGCACTATTCCAGTCCCTCACTGCACTGCTAGAACAAAGTGGCTGCAGACGGCAGCCTGGCCCGCACTCAGCTAAATGTCCCACCCCAGAGGAACAGCACAATGGCTGCAGAGAGCAGCCTGGCCAACACTTAGTTAAGGGCCTCACCCCACCCCATAGGCCCAGGACACAGAACCTGAACATCAGCAGGAAGCTCCACATAGTGAGCAGCAAAACTCCAGGCTCTGCCTCCAACCTCCCCAGCACTTGAAAGACTGCAGCTCCATCAAATTTACCTTTTCACTCTTGTTCAATGCTGCCACGCCAACTTCCGACTTTTACATACAAAGAACAAAGAAATTTATAGCACAGGAACAGGCCCTTCAGCCTTCCAAGCCTGCACCAACCATGCTGTTCGACTTAACTAAAGCTCCCTACCCTTCCAGGGACCATATCCCTCTATTCCCATCCTATTCATGTATTTGTCAAGATGCCCCTTAAAAGTTACTACCATATCTGCTTCCACTACCTCCCCCAGCAACAGGTTCCAGGCACCCAATACACTCTGAGTAAAAAATCTGCCTCATATATCTCCTTTAAACCTTGCCCCTTGCATCTTAAACCTGTGCCCCCTAGTAATTAACTCTTCCACCCTGGGAAAACGCTTCTGACTGTCCACTCTGTCCATGCCTCTCATAATCTTGTAGACTTCTATCAGGTCGTCCCTCAACCTCCATTAATCCAGTGAGAACAAACCAAGTTTCTTCAACCTCTCCTCATAGCTAATGCCCTCCATACCAGGTAACATCCTGGTAAATCTTTTCTGTACCCTCTCCAAAGCCTCCTACCAGCCTCTGATGGTGCGGTGACCAGAATTGAACACTATATTCCAAGTGCAGCCTAAATGCCCAGCCAATGAAGGCAAGCACGCTGTATGCAGAGTAAGGATCACCTGACCTGAGGAATCAATCAGGGAGCAGGGTGGGAGATCACCCTGGTAAGCATGGGTTCTGTATCCAGAGTCATCTCAGGAGCTGATTGCAGCCACGAGGCTACAGCCTGTGTATAGCTTTAAACTCTAAATAAACGATGTGTTTTCTGTAAAATGAGCATTGTTACATTTGGCAACAAAGGTTGAAAAAAAAACAATCCTCAGACTGAGAACATTAAGTTATCGGTGAAGTTAAGAAAAGTAAAGAGTACTTACCGACTTGGAATGATAAATCCGTTTGACTCCTCAGCAGAGGACTGGAGCAATTTGGATATTACTTCCAATCAAAATAGAGAAGGAGGTGAAGTACAAGGCAATTCTCCTGAATGTGTGGAACCCAAACTTATAACCTGTTTCAGTTTCACCACCTCAAGTCCAAATCATTCAGTGAGCTAGTGGAATTGGTGAAGTCATATTTCCAGCCTAAACCATCTCTGAAGAGTCAAGTTTAATTCAAGGAGGAGAGATACAGGCTAAATGATTGCAATTTATATCACTGAATTGAAACAGATTTTTGAGTATTGCAATTTGGGCACCACCTTGAATGACATATTCTAGGAGAAATTAGCCTCAGAGTGAACGACGAGGCGATTCAATGGAGATTACTTGCAGATGTCAATATAAATTTTAAACAAGCAATGGAGATAGCACTGGCAATGGAAACTGCTGAAAAAGGTGCACATGTGTTACAGAGCATGTGAGCAGTCAGTAGGCTGTGTCTCAAGAACCCTCTTAGAGGTCGATAAAGGCAGCTCACAAGTTAAGAAAGAAGAAGTATCAATAGTTTTAGGTGTCAAAAATTTCCACCAGTACCTATAGGGGAGGCACTTTACCAATGCTTCTGTCTGGGTCTTTTTAAAGTAGCTCTTGGGTCTTTTTAAAGTAGGATAAGAAGTCTCACAACACCAGGTTAATATCCTGGTAACTTAATATTAAGTTTGGGGGCGTTTAAGAGATTGGTGGATAGGTTTATGGACGAAAAGGGATTGGTTTAGATTAGTGGGTCAATGTTTTTTTTTAAAAATAAGACTGGTCGGTGCAACATTGTGGGCCGAAGGGCCTGTTCCGCGCTGTAATGTTCTATGTTCTATCCAACAGGTTTATGTGGTAGCACAAGCCATTTTCAGAGCTTTTTAAAGTAGTCAAGGCTATTGCTCCAATCATATCAGCAAGAATTCAATGTTGGGCATTATTTCTGTCTGCCTACGACTATACATTCAAGTACCAACCTGGAACACGCAATGGATGTGGATGCACTTAGCCACCTACCTTTAGAAGGAAGTATTACAGCTGCTCCTGAACCGCGGGAAATTGTCATGTCGTTGAATTTTCTAGACACATTGCCCGCCTCAGCAAAGCAAATCAAGTACTGGACCAGTTGGGATGCACTTCTTTCCAAAGTGAGACACAAGATATTTACAGCTTGGGCCCATGAGCCAACTTCTGAAGAAATGAACCCATTTGTAACCCACCGGGATGAATTGAGTTGCCAGGATGGCACCATACTTTGGGGAGCAAGAGTAGTCATCCCTGCACCAGGCAGAGAGCCACTTCTAATGGAATTAATAGTGCTCATTCCGGCATCTCAAAGTTGTGTGGTGGCCTAGCATTGATGCTGATGTTGGTAACCTAGTCAAGCACCATGAACAGTGCCAATTGCAACAAAGGTTGCCTGCTGCCGCATCACTGAACCCTTGGGTATCTGTCCTTATTGATTATGTTGGTCCATTCATGGGCACAATGTTTCTGTTCATTGTTGATGCACATTCTGAGTGGATGAATGTTTTTGAGGTCATATCTCTGACATTGTATGCTACCACTGAAAGATTACACCAATGTTTTTCCACTCACAGAATACCTGAAGTCATAGAGGGCGATTCTCTCAGCCCGCTGTACTGCTCGCCAGGAGATATAAGCGAAGGCCATTTCACAGCCTCATATCTATGCATCCCCTAGCTAAAGATTTCCAGTGTCATTCTGATGCAGAATTGATTATAATCTGGAAACCTTCATTTCTGTGTCATTAGCAGGCCCAGGACCAAAGCCTCTGGGCTGGCAAGCATCTCCCACATCCCCACCCTGCCAGGGCCAATGATGGCAGGGTTGTGGGGCTGGCCAGTGATTGCGAAGAGCAGTGATCTGGAGGCTGGCACATGCGCTGATATCTGCTCTGACAGTCTTGAAACGTTAGGTGGGACTGGTTCACTCGGTGAGGTTTACAGCTGCTCCCTGCTAGAAGAGAACATAGGCCATTGAGGCCTCCCCATGGGGTAAGAGGGGTGCCCCTTGGGCAGTGCCAGTCTGGCGCCCTGGCACTGCCCAAGGGGACAAACTGGCATTGTCCAAGGGACACCTTGGACCACTGGGCATCGGTCAGTGCCATGGGGGTGAGGCCTATTGGGAGGGCGATCGTTGGGGATGGGCTGTCCCACTGCCCCTCTGCATTCGGGATTGACGGTGGAGGGAAAGAGGATGGTAATCAGGGCTGGCCATCCAGCTGTGTGTGTGTGGGAGGGGTTGTCAGGGCTACCAGGACGGGGGCGCGGGACTTTGGGGCTGGTCCAGGAACGCCTGGGAGGCCAGCAATCAGGGTTTGGGGGCTCTGCAAGTCTGGCCATGGGGGGGTTGCGGGACTGGCCAGCGATCTGGAGACTGGCAATGTGGGGCCATTGCACATGTGCCAATATCTGCTCTGACAGTCTCAAAGTGTTAGCACTGTTCTCTCTTCACAGATGCTGTCTGACCTGCTGAGTTTTTCCAACATTTCCTATTTGTGTTGGACAGACTGGGGCATGTTTCCACTGGAGTTTAGAGGAGTGCGGGGTGGTTGATTGAAGTATGTAAGATCCTGAATGGTCAATGTGGAAAGGATGTTTCCTCTTGTCAGTGAGTCCAGAATTAAGTGGCACTTCTAAAATTAGAAGTCACCGTTTTAGAACAGAGATGAGGAGAATTTTTTCTCTCAGCTGTTTAGTGACGTTGGAATTCTCTGCATTAGAAGGCAATGGAAGTGGGTTTATTGAATATTTGTAGGGAGACTGAGGAATCAAAGGGAATTAATGGGAATAGAAAGGAATGTGGAATTAGAAACACAAATAGGTCAGTGAAAATCTTATTGAATGTTGGAAAAAATTCAAGAGGCCAAATGGCCTACATTTTTAATATTTGTATGTTCCTAAAAACCTATCTCCTTGATCACGCTTTTAGCCATCAAACCTGATACCTGCTTCCGTGTATTATATTGCACTTTGGTACTTAGGTGCCATCCTTTATTTTGTAATGTTATTGTGTTAATGTTTCATTACATTAATAGCTCTATATAAATTAAATTTCTGTAACCTACAGCACAGATATGATGGACTGAATTATTTCCTCCTTAGCTAGAACATTCTATGATTTGTTGGCACAGTATGATGGGCTTGAAGGACCTGTTCCTGGGCAGTACTGTTCTTTGTTTTTTGATTCTGCAACTGCAACTTTGTCAGCCGCATAAGTCCAACCCAGACTCAGTTTCACACAATTCAAACGGTATGCAATACAATATTAACAAATGTTTTACGATACATGTAACAACTCTCCAAGTGATAATTAGCTCCATTGATGAACTCTAGGCAGCTTACAATGATCCAGAATATGAAGCTTTACAGATAATTTTCGATCTTGTGTTATTTTCAAATTAGTTGAAGAATGTCAAAGAAATAGTTCACCTGTATCTGGTTCCTTGTTACCCGTCTATCAATATTTAAATTACTGAACTGCAATGAAATGAACAGAAACATTCTAACATTTGCAGAAAATCCTCATGCTTCAAACCACAAGCCTGGAGGCAAAATGATCAATAATGTTTCCACTAGATGCAATACCTTCGTTGATATTTCCAAATCGATACCAATTACTCTGGAATGGCCTATGGATGTTACCAAATAACTCGTCAATAGTGTCAGGTTCATCGATTCAACCAAACTTTCAGAATAAATCAGAATGGCTTTGAAATGCAATGTTCCACAACACCCATCTATTTTTCAGCCTTAGGACCTTATAAATTATACTCTTTCTGAAGGTTAATTCAAGTAAAATGTAGGTCTGAAACAATATTTCTCTTTCTTCAGGATGACACAATGTACCTCGTTAAAGACTTTCCCAAGTCATGAAAAAAATCTAGTCCATAGAACAGAAAAGTAAAATCCACAGGAAAAACCTCTGATTTCAGAAACAATATTACTATGAACAATGTTGGGTCTGAAAACACTGCTCAGTCCTAACTAAAAATGGGCACATGACCATGTAGAATCAATTTGGATTGTTTCCACCTAGGCAGACAGCTCGAGTTGGGAAATTTTGTGACCTGCAAACCTATCTAGATTTAAAAGGCCCTGTTACATCCTGTGGGGATGGGATGGACTCAGGCAGATTGGAGGTGGCTACGGGGGTTGCTGAGTTTTGAGGTGGGCAGGTTAAAAACCTGACTTAGTTCTTTGCAACTTAGTCCCAGGTGATTTAGAAGCTGTTAGACCATCTAGCCCTCATTCTGCAAATCCCCTTACCACCCCACCCTTTCCCCATACCTACTGCATGCTAACAGATGCCCTCATCCACACTCCATGCCCAATGCCACCTCCATAGCTACTTACCCAGTATCTACATAGGGCAAACATGGAACTATATGGAAATGAAACTGCAATTACACTTCTAACAATCATATAGAACTCTCACTCATATACACTTGATACTTTGACAAAGGGTTATCTGGACTCAAAACATCAGCTCTTTTCTCTCCTTACAGTTGCTGCCAAACCAACTGAGATTTTCCAGCATTTTCTCTTTTGATTTCAGATTCCAGCTTCTGGAGTAATTTACTTTTACTTACCATTCCCAATCTGTTGTTTAGGACCTTGTGTCTCTTAATATCTGAGTGTATTTTTATTATTCAACATCCAGTTGTAAACAATAGCATCACCTGGGAATCATTACAATAGATGGATTCTAGTCAGGTGAATCTGATATTTAAAAATTATTTTCATCAAAATAAGGTGTTGTGGCTATGTCAACATTTATTGCTCATCCCTAATTGCCAATGAGAAGGTGGTGATGAGCTACCTTCTTACACCACTTTATTGTAAACTGGTTATGGTACAAGAAATGCATAAAAGGATAAAGAACAGTTTTCTAATGAGATGCATCTATAATGGACTAACCTTACACATAGGACTATTACTTACGTGGCGAAAAACTGCAGCAGGCGACGGTGCAGAGGGACCTCGGGGTCCTTGTGCATAAGTCGCAAAAACCCAGCCTGCAGGTGCAGCAGGTGGTCAGGAAGGCGAATGGGATGCTGGCCTTCATAGCGAGGGGGATTGAATATAAAAGTAGGGAGGTCTTGTTGCAGCTGTATAGGGCACTGGTGAGGCCGCAGCTGGAGTACTGTGTGCAGTTTTGGTCGCCGCACTTACGCAAGGATATTTTGGCCTTGGAGGGAGTGCAGAGGAGGTTTACTAGGCTGATGCCAAAGTTGAGGGAGTTGAGCTATGAGAAGAGGCTGAATAAACTAGGCTTGTACTCGTTAGAGTTTAGAAGAATGAGGGAAGATCTCATTGAGACATATAAGATGATGAATGGGATGGATAGGATAGAGGTGGAGAGACTCTTCCCGCTCAGAAAGGACAGTAGGACTAGGGGGCACAGCCTCAAGATAAAGGGGGGGGCGGTTTAGAACGGAGTTGAGGAGGAACTTCTTCACTCAAAGGGTGGTGAATCTCTGGAATTCTCTGCCCGTTGAAGTGGTGGAGGCTGCCTCGCTAAATATTTTTAAGACATGGATTGATGGGTTTTTGATAAGCGAGGGGATTAAGGGTTATGGGGAGAAGGCGGGAAAGTGGAACTGAGCCACGACAGATCAGCCATGATCTTATTGAATGGCGGGGCAGGCTCGAAGGGCTAGATGGCCTACTCCTGCTCCTATTTCTTATGTTCTTATGTTATGTTCTTAAATGGTGTCTGAATTAACAACCTATTAGAACATAGAAAAACTACAGCACAAACAGGCCCTTCGACCCACAAGTTGCACCGATCATATCCTACCTACTCAGATTCATTCCCAAAAACAAAGGTCACAACTGCCTTCTCTTGTTGGGCTTGCTACATACTGGCTAAAAAAGTTCCCCTGTGTGTGTTTTAAGAATTCTGTGCCTCCTACACTTTTGTGATGAATTTATCCCAGTGCGCAATGGTGTCTGAAATTCCCCACTTTTACTGTCCTATTGTTTTTAGTGTTTCCCAGCAATTTGCTAACATTCTTGCACTTTTATATCCCTCTGACTGTTTGAGGTCAATGGTATACTCCTAATAGCACTATTGCCCCATTTTAATGTCACTGGCCTTATTTGCAGATCATTCTAGGATATCATCCCTCTTTACAGATATAATTATTCCCCCTCCCTTTTTATTCCTTTGTCTCCTGTCTGAAAACCCTACAACCAGGAATAAGTTGTCAATCCTGCCCTTTGAATCACATTTCATAAATCATATATTTTAAAGTGCCTAGCTGTGCCCTCAGCTCATCTGCCTTAATCACTAGAGTCCTTCACACTGAAATATGGAATCACAGAATGGTTACAACACAAAACAAGGCCATTCATTTCTTCATGTTCATAATAGCTCTCTGCAAGAGCAAATCAACTAGTCCCACTCTCCCACCCTTCCCCATAGCCCTGCAAATGTTTCTTCTTCATTTGTTTATTGAATTCTCTTTTGAAGGCTATGATTGAATCTGTTTCCACCACCCTCTCCAATGTTGTATTCCTAAGCAGTCACTCTATAAAAAAAGTGTTTCCTCATTTCACCATTGGTTCTTTGCCATCACCTTGATTATCAACCCTCTGCCAAAGATAATAGTTGCTGTCTGTCTAGACTTTCATTATTTTGAATACCTTTATTAAATCTCTGAACCATTTTCAATACTGTTAAGCGCTTTCAGACCCCTTTCTGTCTAATTTCTAGCCTTTCCTGTCTTCCACAATCACCTATTAATTTGCTGCCTTCCATTACCACTTTCTTCTTTCCTTTCTGAACCCATGCTGAGGTTTCCAGACTAAACTAGTTTAATGATGTGGAGATGCCGGCATTGGACTGGGGTAAACACAGTAAGAAGTCTGACAACACCAGGTTTAAGTCCAACCAATTGCAAGTTTACTATCAAATAAATTGGTTGGACTTGAACCTGGTGTTGTCAGACTTCTTATGAAACTAGTTTAAACCTTCCCTAATGGCACCACCAAACCTTCCCCATGATGTTATTGGTCCCAGCCCTGCTAACCGTCTAGCCTCAGGAATATAAAGCCCACCTTCCTGTACCATCTCTCCAGCCCTTGGAGTAACTTTGAGATTGCTACCTTTAGAGCTCCTGATTATTAATTTCTTTCCTAGCTTCCTAAAATCTGCCTGCATGACCTTATTACTTTATCTACCAATGTCAATAGTATCAACATGGACAATGACTGCTGACTGTTCACCCTTCTCCCTCAGAATGTCCTGCAACTAGTCAGTGACATCCTCAAACCTAGAACCAGGGAGGCAACATTCCAACCTGGAATCATGCCGGTGACCATAGAAACACTTGTCTGTTTCTCCAACTATTGAATCCCATATCACAATTACTTTCCTAACCTTCCTCCCTGCCCATGTCCACCTATTTTTCAAGGAGCAGCTACTGCGGGTCTGTGATAGGTATATCCCTGTCAGGCAAGGAGGATTTGGTAGGCCCAGGGAACCGTGGTGCACTAAAAAAGTTGATTCGTTGGTTAGGAAGAAAAAGGAGGCTTATGTTCAGATGAGGCTTGAGGGCTCAGGTAGTGCATTAGAAAGTTTTAGATTGGCTAGGAGGGAGTTGAAGAGGGAGTTAAGAAGGGCTAAAAGAGGACATGAGATGACTTTGGCTGATAGGATTAAGGAGAACCCTAAGGCGTTTTACAGGTATGTCAAGAACAGAAGGTTGGTTAGGGCAAGATTAGGGCCAGTTACAGACAGTAGAGGGAAGTTGTGTGTGGAACCGGAGGAGATTGGAGAGGCGTTGAACCAATATTTCTCTTCGGTGTTCACGCAAGGGGACATGAATGTAGCTGAGGAGGACACTGGGGTGCAGGGGTGTAAAATAGATAGTATTGCAGTTGATACGGGGGATGTGCTGGATATTTTAGAGGGTTTGAAAATAGATAAGTCCCCTGGTCCGGATGGGATTTACCCTAGGATTCTCTGGGAGGCAAGAGAGGTGATTGCGGAGCCTCTGGCTCTGATCTTCAGGTCGTCGTTGGTCTCTGGTATAGTACCGGAAGATTGGAGGACAGCAAATGTTGTCCCACTGTTTAAGAAGGGGAGCAGAGACTTCCCTGGGAATTATAGACCGGTGAGTCTTACTTCTGTGGTGGGTAAGGTTTTGGAAAGGATTATTAGAGACAGGATTTATAGTTATTTGGAGAGTAATGAATTGATTAGAGACAGTCAGCATGGTTTTGTAGCGGGTAGGTCGTGCCTTACTAACCTTATCGAGTTCTTTGAGAAAGTGACCAAAGAGGTGGATAGGGGTAAGGCAGTTGACGTGGTGTATATGGATTTTAGTAAGGCGTTTGATAAGGTTCACCATGGTAGGCTTCTGCAGAAAATGCGGATGTATGGGATTGGGGGTGATCTAGGTAATTGGATCAGGAATTGGCTAGCAGATAGGAGACAGAGGGTGGTGGTTGATGGTAAATATTCGTCATGGAGTTCGGTTACGAGTGGTGTGCCTCAGGGATCTGTTTTGGGGCCACTGCTGTTTGTAATTTTTATTAATGATCTGGATGAGGGTATAGTTGGGTGGATTAGTAAGTTTGCTGATGACACCAAAGTCGGAGGTGTGGTAGATAGTGAGGAAGGGTGTCATAGTTTGCAGGGTGACTTAGAAAGGTTGCAGAGCTGGGCCGCGAGGTGGCGGATGGAGTTTAATGCGGAGAAGTGTGAGGTAATTCATTTTGGTAGGAATAACAGATGTGTTGAGTATAGGGCTAACGGGAGGACTTTGAATAGTGTGGAGGAGCAGAGGGATCTAGGTGTATGTGTACATAGATCCCTGAAAGTTGGGAATCAAGTAGATAAGGTTGTTAAGAAGGCATACGGTGTCTTGGCGTTTATTGGTAGGGGGATTGAATTTAGGAGTCGCAGCGTCATGATGCAACTGTACACAACTCTGGTGCGGCCGCACTTGGAGTATTGTGTGCAGTTCTGGTCCCCACATTACAGGAAGGATGTAGAGGCTTTGGAGAGGGTGCAGAGGAGGTTTACCAGGATGTTGCCTGGTATGGAGGGGAGATCCTATGAGGAGAGACTGAGAGATTTGGGGTTGTTTTCGCTGGAAAGAAGGCGGCTAAGAGGGGACCTTATTGAAACATATAAGATGATTAGAGGTTTAGACAGGGTGGATAGTGATAGCCTTTTTCCTAGGATGGAGAAAGCTAGCACGAGGGGGCACGGCTTTAAATTAAGGGGGGTTAGTTATAGGACTGATGTCAGGGGTAGGTTCTTTACCCAGAGGGTGGTGAGGGACTGGAATGCCCTGCCAGCTGCAGTTGTAAATGCGCCTAGTTTGGGGGCGTTTAAGAGATCTGTGGATAGGTTTATGGACGAAATGGGATTGGTTTAGATTAGTGGGTTAGTGTTTTTTTTTTAAAAGCTGGTCGGCGCAACATTGTGGGCCGAAGGGCCTGTTCTGCGCTGTAATGTTCTATGTTCTATAGGAACCGTTACCCTCACCAACGTTCAGAACTGAATGTTGAGTAGAGAGCGAGATGAACTCAAGGTACTTCTGCACAACCTGCTTCTTTGTCAGCAGTCACTCATACTTTGTCTGCCTGCACACTTTTAAACTGTGGGTGACTGCTCTCTAAACATACTATCCATGTTGCAGACAGGTGCTCAGATGCACACCTTGACATAGCTGCATCTCAAGCTCCAAAAACCAGAGATTGAGCTCCTTCAACTGATGATGTTTCATACATCTGTGGTTAACCAAGACACAAGAAGCATCCTAGCATTCCCATATGGCACAGGATGTGCACTCAATGAAACTGAGATGTCCTGTTAAGTCTATTTATTAGATAACTATCTGAATTTTCAAAACTAAACGGAAAGCTTATACCTGATCTGACATTCACCAATCAGTTCCTTTTCTTACCACTCTTCCTGATGCTCAAATTTAATTCCATCTTAGTTTAGCTAATATGAAAATACAAATGCTAACCACTAAAAAACTAACCAATAGATGTAACACTTATCAATAACCTACCTGCTCCATGTCACACTCTGTTAACTGTGACCATGCTTTTCTTTGAGATTTTCTCTCTGTTTCTATGGTTTCAGCCACTTCTTCTGCAGCTACAGGCTCTCGTGTACAGTTTAAATCTAATACTCAGTTCACGCTAGCCTGTGCATATGGGATAGGGTATGGTTTGGATAGTGTAGGATTCGCTGCAGTTTTGTTTCTGTGGGACCGCCTACAGTTGGTTTGCATGGGACTATGTACAGTTTTCATTATCTGAGCTGTGTCTCATGTCTAGTGTCACCAGTTCCTTAACACTTTTGCATTCAGCTGATGGACCAGATCAATGTGAAGAGGTGCTGAAGCCAAGATATCGGAAAGGGCCTGAAGACTGTTTTGATTACAATCCAGTAGTAAGTACTGTCAGAAATATCCTTTCATGAGATATTAGTTGGAGAAGATTTTACTAATTCAGTTAATAACTGAACAGTTATGTCTATTGATTTACATTGTGTGCTGGCTTTGTTTTGGCATGGTTGAAGACAAAATATCCAGGTATGTTTCCTTTTATTATTTCATGACATGTGGCCATCAGTGGCAAAACCAACATTTGTTGCCCATCCTTTGAGGATCCTTAATCCTGTGTAATTAAGAATCAACCACATTGTCATGGATCCTGAGCCACATGTAGGCCAAACCAGGAAAGAATGGCAGAATTCTTTCCTTAAGGGACATTAGTGAACCAGATGGGTAATTTCATGCTCTGCATTATTGAGTCTAGCTTTCAATTCTGTTTTTTTAAATTAATTGATTAAGTTTAATTCCTCCAGCTGCCAGAGTGAGATTTGAACCCATGTCCCCACAGTACGTGTGTGTGCACACATATGCCTGCCTGTGTATGTGTGTGGGCGTGTGTGTGTGGGTGTGTGTTTATACACGTGTGTGTGGGTGTGTGTGCATGCATATGTGGGGGTACATGAGTGTGTGAATGTGTGCACGCATGTCTGTGTGTGTGCACATGCACAAATGATCGTAATAAATGATCAGTGACTAGGTGTGGGTGCCTTCGGATGATGGTGACATTAATCTTAAAATTTGAAAATAAGTAATGAGGAAAGAATTCTGGGTATTTCTTTTTTCAGACATCTGAGGAGGGATATGATGGATCAGAGTGGGTGTCCCATTCAATGTCTCTGGGATATCTGTCTAATGTTACTCCAAATATCTCCTGGGGAGTCTGCGTAATCTGTACCCCAAAGACCTCCTGGGAAATCTGTCTAATCTGAAGTCGATAAATCTCCAGTATGATTGTATTCTGTTGTTTGTGCACTGTTTTGTTTTATTACCTCTTCCTACACTGTAAGGATTCTATAGTATGGTTATTCCTCATGTGCTTATCCAGCTACCTCTAAAATGTACCGATGGTACTCATCTCAGACACCATGTGATAGCAAGTTTCACATTCTAACCACTCACTGTGTAAAGTTTCTCCTGAATTCCTTATTGAATTTTTTAGTGAGTGTCTTATATTTTGGCCTCTAATTCTGGTCTCACCTGCAATAGAAACATCCCAACATCTACCTTATCAAAACCCTTTTATGATCTTGAAGGCATCCATCAAGTCACCCCCACTCCCCTCCAGTCTCTTCTAGAGAATAGAGCCCCAGGCTTGAATCACGTCTTTGATTCAAGAGTTCCATTATCTGTCCTGCCATCGACGTTAAACTAACTGGTCCATATATTTCCTTTTTAAATATAACTACTTTATCAATTATCAACCCCCATTCTATCTTAATTTCTTTTTAAGTTCCTTTGTCTAATGTTATTTCCATCTTGTTAATTTTCTTGGTAAATAGTCAGACAAAGTAATTGTTCAATATTTATGTCATTTTCCATCATGTGGGTTCATCATGCAGATTCCTCAGTGATCTACTATCCAGATTTTTCTTTGCTTATTTATATATCTGTAGAATATTTTACTATTCCCTTTTATCTTTCCTGAATTTGGAGTTCTTCCTTGCCTTTGTAATTGTTTTTATACTTCTTTCCTGACTTATTTAGTTATTCTTGATCGAGGGGACTAACATAGATGCTTTTAAAGAGAAACCAGCTAAATAAATGAGGGAGAAAGGAACAGAAGATATTCAGGATACAATGAAAAGGAAAAGAAAGGTTTTTAAAACGTACAAGGGGAGCAAATCATTGGAGGCATTAGTGAGGTGTAGAAAGTGCAGGTTGGAGCTTAAGAAAGCAATTAGGAATACAAAGGGGGATGTGAGAAAGCTCTGGCTGATAAAAGTAGGGAAAAGTCCCAATATATTCTATAAGTATATCAATGGAAAGAGGACAACCAGGGAAAGAGTAGGGCTCAGCAGGGACGAAGGGGGCACTCAGCGGGTGGAGTTAGAGGAAATTGAATGTTGAATGAATACTTCACATCCATCTTCACCCAAGAGAATGAGAATGATGATATGGATTTCAGGCAGTGAGACTGTGAGGTTCTTGATCAAATTGACATAGGGAAGGACAAGGTATTGGAGGTGTTGGCAGCCTTGAAAGTGGATAAATCTAGTGGATAAAACAACTAAACCGTTGTTTAGTTGTGCGCTAGGCTGCTGTGGGTGGCAAGGGAGGAGATTGCAGGGGCTGCAACCCAAATTTTCAATTCTTTCCTGGCCAGGGGGAGATGCCACCGGACTGGAAAACAGTTAATGTGGTTCCACTGCTTAAGAAGGGTTATAGAGACAAACCAGGGAACTACAGACCAGTGAGTCTCTCGTCAGTGGTAGGGAAACTATTAGAGAAACTTCTGAAGGAGAGCATCTATCTCCACTTGGAGAAGAAAAGCTTGATCAGGGATAGTCAGCATGGATTCGTCAGAGCGAGGTCATGCCTTACAAATTTGACTGAATTTTTTGAGGAGGTAACCAGGTGTGTAAATGAGGGTAGTGCAGTCAATGTAGTGTATATGGATTTCAGCAAAGCCTTTGACAAGGGCCCCACATGGGAGACTTGTAATGAAGGTAAATTCACATGGAATACAGAGTAATTTGATAAAGTGAATTCAAAATTGGCCCATTTGTAGGAGACAGAGGGTAATGACAGAAGGCTGTTTTAGGGATTGGAAGCCAGTGTCCACTGGCATTCCACAAGGATCTGTGTTGGACCCCCTATTATTCGTCATTTATATAAAGTACATTGATGACTATGTGGGGGTAGGATTAGTAAGTTTGCGGCTGACACAAAGATTGGATGGGTAGTTAACAGTGTGGTGGAACATCTTGAGCAACAATAAGATATAGACAGAATGGGCAGATAGTGGCAGATGGAATTTAACCCTGAGAAGTGTGAGATGATACACTTAGGAGGGCGTAATTTGACAAGAAAGTACTCAATGAATGGTAGGACTCTAGGAAGTTCTGTGGAATAAAGGGACCTTGGCGTGTTTGTCCACAGATCTCTGAAAGTGGAAGGAAATTTTAATAGGTTGGTGAAAAAAGCATATGGGACACTTGCCTTTATTAATCGAGACATAGATTACAAAAGCAGGGAAGTCACATTGGAGTTGCATAGAACTTTGGTGAAGAATACTGTGTGCAGTTCTGATCACCACATTATCAGAAGAATGTGATTGCACTGAAGAGGGTGCAGGGGAGATTTACTAGAATGCTGCCTGGGATAGAACATTTAAGTTATGATGAGAGGTTGGATAGGCTTGGGTTGTTTTTGTTCGGTAAGAAATCTCACAACGTCAGGTTAAAATCCAACAGGTTTATTTGGTAGCAAACACCACTAGCTTTCAGGGCTCTGCCCCTTCGTCAGGTGAGTGGGGAGTTCACCAGATAAAGGGGCAGAATCCCGAAAGCTAGTGGTGTTTCCTACCAAATAAACATGTTGGACTTTGACTGGATGGTGTGAGACGTCTTACTGTGTTTACCCTAGTTCAATGCCGGCATCTCCGCATCTTGTTTTTGTTCGAGCAGTGATATCTGAGGGGTGACCTAATTGAGATGTACAAGATTATGAAGGACATGGACATGGATAAGAAGCAACTATTCTCCTTAGTTGAAGGATCAGTCATGAGGGGACATAGGTTCAAGGTGAAGGGCAGGGGGTTTCAGGGGAATGTGAAGAAAAACCTTTTTACCCAGAGGGTGGTGAAGGCGGGTTGCCTCACATCCTTTAAAAACTATCTGGATGAGCACTTGGCACATCATAACATTCAGGGCTATGGGCCAAGCTGGCAGATGGGATTAGGTGGGAGTTCAGGTGTTTCTAATGTGTCAGTGCAGACTTGATGGGCCAAAGTGCCTCTTGTGCGCTGTATGACTCTATGATTCTCTGATTCTATGCGAAGGATATGGCGATGCCATAGATGAAGTATGGCAGGCAAAGAAGGCACATGTGGAGCATATGGACCAATATAAACAAAAACTGCAGGAAAATTCAGCAGATCTGGCAGCATCCATTCTGAAGAAGTCATATTGAACTCAGAAGGTTACCTCTGGCTGAGATTCTCTGATGCTGCAGACCCTGCCACTGCTGCCAGTGAGAAAGGAGAATTCAGTACTCAGCCAAATCTCCATTCTCCATTCACCGCAGCGGAACCGGAGAATCCCAGCCGCGGGCAAGGTTGGAGAATTCTGGCCACTGTTTCTCATTCCACACATACTAAGCTAATGACGTAATGCTAAATGAATAATGCAGAGACTCAGCCTAATTACAACTGGTGGAATTTGAATTCAGTTAAAAAATATTAAGCGAGTCTTGGTAATGGTGATCATTAAACTGTCATCCATTGTTGTTAAAACACATCAGGTTCAGTAGTGTCCTTTAGAGAAAGAAATCTGTTGGCCTTACCTGGCCTAGCCACGTGTGATTCCAGATCCACAGCAATGTGGTTGTCATTTAACTGTCCTCTGAAATGACCTAGAGGGGCAATTAGGGATGGGCAACAAATGCTGGCCTTGACTGTGGTGCCTACAATCAATGAGAGAATAAAGAACGTTTTTTGCTGTACTTCTTGAGCACTTTCTGCTTTTATTTCAGATTTCCAACATCAATAGTATTTTCCTTTTGGTTTAGGAGCATAAACACCATTTGAGCTGAATGTTTCTTTGTTATAAATTCAGTGTAATGTATTGTGTTATTTATTTGGACCTGCTGAGATGTGTTTGTCATTGTTGCAGGAGAATACCTCAGACTGCGGTGGTGGCACCATGTTGACATCCTCCTTCTCCATCTTACTAGCTCTGCAGTTGTTACTCCTTTCTTGGACTGCCAACCTTAACCTCTTTCCCTGGGCCAACAGTCTTTGAGTTGGGACCATCCTGTTATTAGATATCAGCTATTCTCATGGCTGAGGACTTCCCTTCCCTCGGAAGCCTGATTCTTCATTCCAGTCTCACATCTCCGTGTTGTCATGTGGTGGAGCTGCAAACTGTGTGTGTGTGTGGAGCTGGTCTATTGTGGTCGTTTGGACAACCAGTATTTTCCTGGCAAGATAACTTGTGGGAAAAGCAGGATTTCATGGACCTGCTTTGTGGAAGACCCTTTAAATGAGTAAGAAGATGGGAAATGCAAGAGGAGCCCATCATCCCCTTGTGCAGACCCCATTGCTTTCCCAGACTTTCTCTTTATATTTAATAGGAGACCTTGGCAGTTTCAGTGTTACTGGATAGCATTACTTCCATTGGTATATTCAGCTTCTATCTGCTATTGAGACAGATTACATTTATTTATGCACCTTTGATCACATTTTGATTGACAGCCAAGTTACAGGGCAATTTTCCAACAGAAGTGGCTGTAACTATAATGACATCAGGAGTCATGATAGCATGTTGCTCATCAGCACCTTCTAGTTGGCAGCCTCCTTCCTTTTTAGACCACTGCTTCCATTTTTATTCAGGGAGATTGCTGTCCGCAGAAATATAATATGTACCTTACAAATTATTTTAAATACATTTTAAATGTTCTGTCATCTGTGCACAGGGGCTGCTACCAGGCAGATACCCCCTCAAAGGTTCAGGTTTCTCCAGCTGTTGTTTGCATTCTAATCCTGAATTGGGCTGTACCTGGAACAGATGTACAGGTGCAAGTCACAGGCAACTTTAGAAAAATCCAAATGAAATGGTCTCAATGTTAAAAATTGTTTTTGCACACTTTACATGTGTGGGCTAACTGAGGAGTAAAGCAGAGCTGGGGTGTGGGTAGGGGGGAGGGGTGCGTGGAGATTGAATTCCACCAGTGGTGAAGGAGCCTTTTTCTAGTCTCTCATTTCCACTGTGTGCTGCTTCTAGATGTCTGTAAGTGACCTATGGTGATTGAGAATGTGTAATATATGTTAGTTGAAGTTGCTCGAGAGTGTTGTCAAGTCCCCTGCAAGATGTTACTTGAGAGTAAGAGACTGTGTTCCGTTATTTGTAAGCTGATTGGGTGTTGCCTACAGACTCATTCTTTGTGCATCTGTTCCCTAAGGAAGATCAACACTTTGAAAGAATAATGTCCAAGAAATCATTGAACAAAAGTCAGTAAGTGTGTAGCATTTATTAGACATGTTAAGTGCTGTGATATTGTTAAACTATAGACATTCTAGGTGTCTATAATGAGTAAAATCTCAACATCTGTTAGATATCAAATCTCCCTGTGAATAAGATTTACACTCTTGGGGATTTTAAATCTCTACCATTGGCAGAGGACATTATTCTTTAGATATGTTACTTATACACAGTGGTTCACTCAAAATAAACTTCAAATCCAAAACTCTTTATTGTCTGTTACTCTTGCTCTCCTCCCAAGTTCTAGTTTCATGTGAATAACCCATAATACTCATGAATAGCATGTTAGTGCATTCAAACTGCAGCTATCCATCATAATGCATGTGCAGAACTCCCCTTCCCACTGGCTAATATTAACTACTTTGACAGCTACAGTGGAAACATCTACACTCCCAAAACATGTAAATGATCTTCAGATGGGTTTAAAAATTGGCTGGTTGACCAACTCTGAGCATTCTAAAACCAGTTTTTACCCTGCTGTCAAATGTTTGATGATGTCAAACCCGATTTATATGAGACTGTCTCTACTAGGAGTGTCATGTTGCCCCTTTCAGGAGTGGGCAGGACTGAGCCTTAATGCCAGTTAAGTTGCAACTTTAACATCGGTGGAAACCAACATTGAGAAGTCAGTCTATAAATGAACATCCCCCTACAGTTAGCTTGAATGTTTTACTATATTAGGGGTGTGTATAAATTAAAGTTATTGCTGCTGTGCTTTTTATTTGTTTTGGTAAATACTTCTCTTTCAAAGAAATACCTTCATTTTTATCACATTAGGAAACTTCCACATCTTGTTATTTCTTAACGTCACAGAAGTTTAAAAGAATTGAGTGTTGATCTCATTGAAACACATAAGATTCTAAAAGGATAGATGCTCAGATACTGTTTTCCCATGGCTGGAAAGTTAGGGTTCAGATGAGAAGATATTCCCTCAAAAACTCGTGGATGTTGGGAATTTTCCACCCTCGGTATATTTAACACTGAGATCAATAGATTTTACGGACTGTAAAGGAATCAGGGGATATTGGGATCAGGTGGCAAAGTGGGTTTGCTAGCAAGAATTGAGCATCAGTTGACTATCATCATTAAATGGGGGAACAAGCTTAAAGGGCAATATGTCCCAACCTTTTCCTATTTCTTGTGTTTGTTAAACCTTTTGTGTTTTATAACACAAGTATGCAGCTTTACTGTGCTGTTTTTCATAGGGTCTTAGCAGCTAGGGTAAGAATATGAACTTGTTGAATGCCAGTTGCATTCACTAATGATGCTTGAAGTGCTTGTACGGCATGTTGTCCTCCTGTATTGAAGTTCTGAATACTGTGCTTATTCCACAGTGTTTTTGTTAACTTCAATACCACCTGTTGCATCCTTCAAACTGCATATTGACCTATATCATGTACTGCCCTCTAATGCTATTTGTTCAGCCATCTGTTGCAACTCCACATCAATTTTACCTTCTGAGGTGACATGGTGGCACAATAAGAGCAGCACGGTGACACGTTGGTTAGCACTGCTGCCTCACAGACAGGGACCCGACTTCAATATCCACCTTGGGTGACTGTGTGGAGTTTGCCCATCCTCCCTGTGTCTGTGTGGGTTTCCTCCCACACTCCAAAGATGTGTGGGTTAAATTGACCTGCCATGCTAAATTGACCTTAGTGTCAGGGCGATTAGCAGGGTAAATATGTGGGGTTATAGTGATAGGATCTGGGTGGTTTTGTCAGTGAAAGCTCAATGGGCTGAATGGCCTCCTTCTGCACTGTAGGCATTCTATGAATCTATCCCGTGTCCAAGCAGTTTAATCATTAGACTATTACTGTCCTTGGTGCACTCTTTCTTATGATTCACATTATATTCAGGAGGCTCTCTCCATGTTGAAACCTATACTGCTACATTTCCACAAATCCCTATAGTCCCTTCACAAAGTTTGGCATTTAAGTATACTTTAGTTATATAGAATTATAGAAACCCTGCAGTACAGAAAGGGGCCATTCAGCCCATCAAGTCTGTACCAACCACAACCCCACCCAGGCCCTACCCCTATATCCCTATATATATTTTACCCACTAACCCCTCTAACCTACGCATCTCAGGACACTAAGGGCAATTTTAGCATGGCCAATCAACATAACCCACACATCTTTGGATTAGTTGGTTTAGTTATATGTTTAGATCAGGGATCTACAAAAACTTATGGGGGACCCAGGACAAGAAACAAAGAGAGGAACTGACCTCGACAGCCGATGGAACAGAACAGAATTGAAAAGGTAAGAAAAATATCAAAAGTAGATTAATACAGAGAAAGCAGAAAACATTAAATAGAAAGAGAAGAGAGGACAGAAGAGCAACAAATGGAAATAAAGTTGTTAGACTGAATTCTGCAGGAATCTTTCTGCTAGATTTAACACTTGATCACATTTTAATTCACTTCAATACAAGAACTCAGTTCATCAAGTAATTTAAATAATTCCAAACTCAGATTCATTGTAAAAAATAACAAGCTCATGCTGAGTTAGCTCTGAGTTAAGATTTCACTGCCAGTTGTTCATCAGAACTAATATTCGGCATAACCTGTTGGACTTTGAACAGGATCTCTTTATCACTCTCCTGGTAATGCAGATCTGATGCCATGGGATGAATTACAACACTCGGGCCTATGCTTTTACTGTCACTTCTTACTGTTCTTTGGTTACAGTCATCAGGTGAAGTTGTCATCTGGGTTCTAGACATCGAGCTTTATTGGACAAGAATTGCCTTTTAATCAAAAGCAAAACACACACGTGGATTGAAGGGGGAATGAGGTCATACAAGCAATGACTGTAAAGGAAGCTTGTATCAGTATCAGCAAAGCAGTTCAAGATTTGCTGTTAGCTGTTACTTCCATGGTTCATAATTTGGGTAAACAACAAATTTAAGCCAAAAATGTCAGCTCAAGTCTGCCTATGTCTGATATACACAGTAAGTTGTCCAGGATCACACAACGTTTGACTCTGTTTCATTTTACAATTCCATTCCAAAATAATGTTTAAGTATCTTTTGGTGAAATGAATTGAGAATTAATTTAAAAGGCATAACTTTTAAATAGCATACAAGGGAAGGCACAGCAATATTCTTAACTGCAGTTGGATGATCAGGACAAATATTAAAATAGGTAGACTCCACTAAAATTGGGTCATCTCTTCAGGCCCATCAAGATAAAAGGCATCTGGAAAGTGCAGTAACCCCTTGGGCAAAATATTAGCGAGCTGAGGATTATAACCATCGCCAACACAAATATTAGTGATGCTATCAGTATAAAAATGGGTGGAAAGCAATTGGCTCAAGGTTACTTGAGAGGTCAGGATTGAGAGGTGAGGATTGACAATGGGGTCACATGCACAAAGCAGGGTTGGGAGGTCAGCAGTGAACAAGCAGGTATTCTGCTAAAGCTGTAAGTTGGCCACCGTTGTATTCTTGAATTCCATCTGAGATAGTACCAGAGTCAGAGAAATTGCTAGTGCAGTTTATGCTGCTTGTCCACCAAGAACACCGGACAGATTTTTTTAAAATCATGAAGGCTTTTGAGAGAGCAAACAAAAAAAGTCCTTTGTCGGGGAGTTAGTGACAAGGGATTCTCAATTTAAAATTATGCTCAGTGAAAAGAGAAATCAGGAATAATTCCTTTACACAGAACGTCGCTGTACCATACAATGCTTTACCACAGGTTCAACATCGTTGAGGCATAATTCATTACATTTTTTTAAGAAAAAAATGCAGATATTTGAAACAGAGAAAGAGATGGAGCCACATGGCAGTGGAATTAATTTAGCTTTATTGGAGTAAACAGGCAGATGTGATAGACTGAACAGCCTCCTCCTGAGCTGTAATTCATACCATTCTATTGATCATGGCTCCATGCCAGGAAAACTGATCAGGAACACAGGATGCAGTAATCAACGAGATGTTGCAAAAATGACTAAATTATAGCACTAAAAAACCAAAAGAGTCAACATTTCATCAAAGTCTGAAACTGAAAACATACATTTCAGTAAAGTCTGGATTAAAAACAAGAGCATGAGGAACAACAGATAGTCCAGTCACAGAGAGGGAGTTAATACGGTGAATGCACTTGCAGCTTCTTTTGAGAAAAATCAACCTGAGTAAATTTCAATGCTCATTTTTTTGAAGAAGATGGGGTTGAATTATTAATATCATGATCCACAAATATCTACACAACCAACAACTAGACTCTGTGCTTATCAAATGAAACAGTAGTCTATTTATGAGACAGTTCTTGTTATTAGAAAACATTTCAATATTAATGTTGGGGTGGTGTGTAACTTCAGTGTCCCTGAATCTCCACTCGTTTGCTGTATGCATGAGGTGCTATTGCTAGTGTTTTATGATGAGTCCACACTGTGCCACTATCAACATTCACTATTAATAACCCTGCCAATCCCTTAAACTGAAATCACTATTCACACCAGGATAAACATTACCCTCAAAACATTATGGGATCCAAATGATAAATGTCTCCCATCCCCCAGCTGTTCTTCTATCATTACTTTTAGTCGTCTTCTCCTTCCTGTCCACTGGGCATGTGCAGCTCAAGTCCTGAAAAGGTCATGATAATAAAATGGTGAGAATGAGAAACGTACAGGTTTCTTGTAGGTTCCTGTTAGCACTGTCACTGGTTCTCATATCTTTCTCTCTCTGAGGTGTCTTCAATCAAAACAGCATAACGCAGTAAAACTAGGATCTTTAGTGACGATTTGTATCTGCTCAGCCTCCTGTGTGGTGATCCACTGCATAGTGGTTTTATTGGACTGCGTTTTGATGATGGGATGTCTGTGGTGATGTAGTGTAGTAAGTGTTCTGTAAAAGCAGCTACTATCTAATGATGTTTGGGGGAATATGCGCATCTCACTGTCTGCAAAGCTTTAACTCCACATGATTTTGTACAAAAAATGTAAAATATTGTGTCTGTGATTACTTGTAAAATATTTTCAAATTGTTTATTACAGATAATCAGTTAATAAATAACGTTCATATTTTTCACCTCATTCCTGGACTATTGGTGCATCAAAATCTCTTGTTCATTTTTTTCCACCAAACAGAAACAAGAAACGTAATAACCGATTACAACCATTCACATCACAGCATCAGCCCATTACAACCACCACCAGTATCAAACCATTGAATCAAGCCCATTCCAATCATTCATATTATTGCATCATAGCATCAAACCCATTACAAACGTTCGGTATTACACCATAGAATCAAACCATTACAAATACTGTATTTCAACACAGAATTTTGTCATTACAACTATTGCAATATGGCATTAATAACAGTGTGCCAACTACAACCATTCAC
Source organism: Carcharhinus amblyrhynchos (assembly GCF_965287045.1). NCBI lineage: Eukaryota > Metazoa > Chordata > Chondrichthyes > Carcharhiniformes > Carcharhinidae > Carcharhinus > Carcharhinus amblyrhynchos. Next base: position 63,585,459 of record NC_137326.1, read on the forward strand.
AGTATTTGATTTATTTGTTCAGGGGATATGGGTGTCACCGGCTGGGCTGGCATTTATTGTCCATTTCTAATTGCCCTTGTGCTAGGCCATTTCAAAATGGCATTTAAAAGTCAACCACATTGCTGTGGGTCTCGATCACATGTTGGTCAAACCAGGTAAAGATGGCTGATTTCCTTCCCTAAAGGACATTATTGAACCAGATGGGTTTTACAGCAATTGGCAGTGGTTTTATGGTATTCGTTAGACTTTTGAATTCCAATTTCACTGTCGACTATGGTGGGATTTGAACGCTAGGTCTCTGGATTACGAGTCCATCCTATTACATATTACATGTAATGTAATTCTATTATACCAAATACTCATGCCCATTACAACCACAACCAGTATTTAAGCAGACCATCATCCAATTACAACCACTTGCAGTTATATACCATTGAATCACTCTCGTTACAACCATTCACACACTGGCTTTGTAGCACTCCCTCAAAGGCAAGTGTATCCGAAGTAAGGAGGCCAAAACTACACAGTGCTCCTGGTGTAGTCTCAGCAGTGCCCCATATGATTCAAGAAGGACATACCTACTCATAGGTAAGCGGCAGTGAGAGACGATATAGACTCTAAGGAGCAAAATGTGGAATCAGTGTGGGTGGAGATAAGGAATAGTAAGGGGAAAAAGTCACTGGTGGGCATAGTCTATAGGCCTCTAAATAATAACTTTGAGGTGGGATGGCTATAAACAAACAAATAATAAATGCATGTAAAAACGGAACAGCAATAATCAAGGGGGATTTTAACCTCTATATTGATTGGTCAACTCAAGTCGGACACGGTGGACTTGAGGAAGAGTTCTTAGAATGCTTTCAAGATAGTTTTCTTGAATAGTATGTTACAGAACCTACGAGGAAGTGATCTATCTTGGATCTGGTCTTGTGTAATGAGACAGGTAAAATTAATGATCTTGTGAGGGATCCCCTTGGAATGAGTGATCACAATATGGTTGAATTTCTAATACAGATGGAGGGTGAGAAAGTAGGGTCCCAAATCAGTGTCCTCTGCTTGAACAAGGGGGAGTACAATAGGATGAGGGCGGAGTTGGCTAATGTAGACTGGGAGTGCAGACTAGTTGGTAGGACAGCCGAGGGACAGTGGAGGATTTTTAAGGAGATTTTTCTCAGTACTCAACAAAAATCTATTCCAGTGAAAAAGAAGGAATGTAGGAAAAGGGAGAACCAGCCATGGATAACTAAGGCAATAAAGGAGAGTATCAAATTAAAAACCAATGCATACAGAGTGGCCAAAATTAGTGGGGAACTAGAAGATTGGGAAAGCTTTAAAAAAAACAAACTACTAAGAAAGCAATAAAGAAAGGAAAGATAGATTATGAAAGTGAACAAGCATAAAATGTAAAAACTGTAGTAAAAGTTTTTACAAATATATAAAACGGAAAAAAGTGGCTAAAGTAAATGTTGGACCCTTAGAAGATGAAGGGGATTTAATAATGGGAAATGAGGAAATGGCCGAAGCCTTAAACAAGTTTTTTGTGTCAGTCTTCACAGTGGAGGACACAAATAGCATACCGATAATTGACGGTCGTGGGACAGTGGCGGGTGAGGACCTTAAAACAATCACTATTACCAAAGAGGTAGTGCTGGGTAGGCTAGTGGGGCTAAAGGTAGACAAGTCCCTGGGTCCAGATGGAATGCATCCCAGGGTACTGAAAGAAACGGCAGAAGTAATAGCAGATGCATTAGTTGTAATTTATCAAAATTCGCTGGACTCTGGGGAGGTGCCAGCTTTTTGGAAAACAGCTAATGTAACGTCACTATTTAAAAAAGGTAGACAAAAGGCCGGTTAGCTTAACATCTGTAGTTGGGAAAATGCTGGAATCTATTACTAAGGAAGAAATAGCAGGAGACCTGGAGAAGAATGGTTCAATCAAGCAGACGCAACACAGATTCATGAAGGAAAAGTCATGTTTGACGAATTTACTGGAATTTTATGAAGATATAATGAGTGCAGTTGACAGAGGGGAACCGATGGATGTGGTATATTTAGATTTCCAGAAGGCATTTAATAAGGTGCCTCACAAAAGCTGGCTGCATAAGATAAAGGTATACAGAGTTGGGGGTAAAGTGTTAGCGTGGATTGAGGATTGGCTATCTAACAAAGCAGAGAGTCAGAATAAATGGGTGCTTTTCTGGTTGGTAATCGGTGACTAGTGGCGTGTCGCAGGGATCGGTGCTGGGTCCTCAACTATTTACCATATACATAGACAATCTGGAGGAGGGGACCGAGTGTAGGGTAACAAAGTTTGTGGATGATACAAAGATGAGTGGGAAAGCAAATTGCATGGAGGACACAGAAAGCCTGCAGAGAGATTTGGATAGGCAAAGTGAGTGGGCAAGGATCTGGCAGTTGGAGTATAATGTTGGTAAGTGTGAGGTTATCCACTTTGGAAGGAATAATAGTAAAATGGACTATTATTTAAACTGTGAAAAATTACAACATGCTACTGTGCAGAGGGACCTGGTGGTCCTTGTGCATGAATCACAAAAATCCAGTCTGCAGGTGCAGCAGGTGATCAAGAAGGCAAATGGAATGTTGGCCTTTATTGCAAGAGGGATGGAGTATAAAAACAGGGAGGTCTTGCTGCAATTGTACAAGGTACTGGTGAGGTCGCACCTAGAGTACTGTGTACAATTTTGGCTCCCTTATTTAAGAAAGGATATATTAGTTTTGGAAGGGGTGCAGAGAAGATTCACCAGGTTGATTCTGGAGACGAGGGGGTTAGCTTAAGAGGAGAGATTGAGTAAACTGAGCCTGTACTCACTGGAGTTTAGAAGGCTGAGGAGGGATCTTACAGAGACATATAAGATAATGAAAGGGCTAGACAGGGTAGAAGCAGCGAGGTTCTTTCCACTTAGAAAGGAAACAAGAACTAGAGGGTACAGCCTCAAAATACGCGAGAGTCAATTTAGAACAGAGTTGAGGAGGAACTTCTTCTCCCAGAGGGTAGTGAATCTTTGGAATTCTCTGCCCATTGAAGCAGTAGAGGCTACCTCCTTAAATGTGTTTAAGTCACAGATAGATAGATTTTTGGCCGATAAGGGAATTAAGGGTTCTGGGGAGCAGATGGGTAAGTGGAACTGAACCCCTATCAGATCAGCCATGATCTTATTGAATGGCGGAGCAGGCTCAAGGGGCTAGATGGCCTACTCCTGTTCCTATTTCTTATGTTCTTAGGTTTATATATTGCAATCTCTTTATAGTAAAGGTTAATAGATGCTTTCCTAATTGTTTGTTGAACCTGCATGTTAACTTTGTGAGTTCTACACGAGGAAACCCAGACTGCTTTGAAAACCATTTTGAATCTGTCCTCATTCAAAAAATATTTTTTTTTATCTTTCCCCCCAAAATGAGTAACTTCACAAGTACTCACATTATGTTCCACCTAAACTTTGCTCTTTGATGAAGTGTTTAGTTATCTGCCCTAATATCGCATTATGTGGTTTGGTGTCAAATTCTGTTTTATAATATTCCAGTGAAGTGGCTCAGCATGTTAAAGAGACAACACCAGGAGAGAAGTAAAGTTTGCACTGTGCACATCTGGTTTTCTTCACTGACATGTCTTTCTTCTTCATTTGCCGCCAGGTGACTTCCAGCTTCTCACTACTTTCACCTGACAGCAGGTGTCATAAAACCACAAAGGTTTCCATTCCAGACAGCAAAACCTCCATCAGGCCATTTCAGCAAGTTTTATTCTCAGCTCCAGGGGACAACAGCAACATTGTCAGGGAGGAAGGAAGGTTTGGATGCTGGCAAGAGTAAGTTAACACCCCAAAAAGTAGTGTCAAGTTGGAAAGCAAACCCAATCCCACCCCTTTGCAGGTTTTATTTGGGTGGGTTTGCAGATGAGCAACAAAATAATTGAAGCATTTAAATCTCCAATTAATTCAGGATTTGACACAGAATTTTGGCTTTCACAGCCAGCGCATTGGTTTCCTGAGCTTAATGAAACTCACTGGGGTCAACCAGCTGTCTTTTCTTCAACTATGTACTGCCTCCAGCTCCAAAGAGGCAAGACTCCCCAACTCAGGGCAAACTAGCTCTCCTGATATGTGTGAGTGCCAGTGCCTAAGTGGGCACAGGCTGCCATGACAGGTCATTGCTGATATCTGCAGCCTCCCAGAACAAGACTTCCTTCCCAGCTGAAAAGGTGGGCATGCATTGCCTGTGCTCGTCAATGTGTCTATCACTGGAGCTCCTGCTCCTCCCCCAGGATCTCTGCCTCTCCTTGCAGTTCTGAGCTCTCTTCATCTGCTCAGTGAAAAAGCAGAGTTATGAGAATCAGTAATAGATTGTGTTGAAAAGAAGGAAGGACAACATTCAAGTGTGAAAATGCGCAAAAATGGGAGTAAATGTTCGTTGACAGGTATATACGGATGGTGCCTGTAGAGAATGAGTGAAACCAAAAGATGTGTTATTCTGAGGAGTGCTGTGTGCAAGAATGCTGGAAAGGTAGAGCTGGGATCTTAGCACCTGAAGATTACTGATCTTTCCTGCCCTCCTGAGGTCCTTGATCCTTTTAGTATATTGTCTTCAAGTTGGAGGGACCACATCGCCTGACCTCTTCAATGCACATCTGTTTGACTAGCCTCTTTCTTGATACACACTGGACTTCTAGGTAAGAGTGGGAGACCTGAGAACAGCCTTCCAAGTTCTCCTCTACATTCCTGTGGTTGCTGCGACCTCAGGAATCAATGTCCAGGTCAATTTTGGGGTCCCTGACCTTTGATAGCTTTGATGTAGCAGCCCTTTTTTTTGTTCATTGGATTGGTTGTTACTGGCTAGACCAGAATTTGTTACCCAACCGTAATTAGATTTGCAGCCAGGTGTCCCTGGAAGGACACCCTCTCCAGGGACACCTGGCTGCGAATCATGCGGTGTCCGAGGACACTGTTAATGCCTTCCGTGCTTGCTGGGCACCAAAGGAACTGGGATGCATTATTAAGCCCTTTAATCATATTTTAATTTGATGTTTTGGATTTTCTTTCTGCTTTGCCTTTTGTTTCGGATGGCTCCCCTTCTTTAGGGAGCTGCCCCTTTTCAGTTGTCCCTGAGTTAGTTTGAGTTGGTTTATTTGGTTGGACAATAAAAGATGTCCCTAATTGCTCTTGAACTAGGCTATTTCAGAGGGCATTTAAGAATCAACCATTGCTGTGGTTCTGAGGTCACATGGAGGCCAGACCAGCTAAGAACTGAAGATTTATTTCCCTAAAGGAACTAACTTGATAGATGTTTACAATAATCAGCAACGGTCATCATTTATTTCAAATTTTACATCTGCTTTGGTGCTCTTAAACCCAGGTCCCCAAAACGTTACCCTGGGTCTGGCTGTAGTCCAGTGAGAATATCACAACACAACTACCTCTCCTCTCCGATTGGATGAGAAACCTAGTTGCCTGATAAAGTTAGAGCTGCACCCAACTCTCCATTCAATTGTAAATGGATTCCTGATCCCCTACCCCTCTCCTCACTGACTGTGGGTGTGTTTTGTTAAGATTCTGGACATTGATTTCTGGGATTGAGTGGGGAAATGGGTATGACTGAATTATTCCCAGCAGAGATGCCATGGATTGAATGGCTTCCTGCTATGGTCAGACTCTCATGATGTGGAGATGCTGGCTTTGGACTGGGGTAAGCACAGTAAGAAGTCTCACAACACCATGTTAAAGTCCAAAAGGTTTATTTGGCAGGTGAAGCTTTCAGAGTTTCAGGTTATTCTTCAGCTGAAGAAGCCTGAGACTCCGAAAGCTTCTGCTGCCAAATAGACTCTCATTGTCCGGGGGCACAATCTCAATATGTACCAATGGGAGGGAGCTAAGCAGTTCTTGCAATGATTTATCAGGCTATTTTCATCAAACAAGTTAATTATACTCATATAGATTGAGTTTCCACAAGAACAATATTCTAACAATGAGCATCTGTTGGTTTAAGGGAGAATCAACAGAATTCAAACTCCTCAAAGAAGGAATTCCCCTCTGTTGATGATGTCAGTGCGGGGCAGGAGGCTGTCGGGCGCTTTGTTGATGATGTCAGTGCGGGGCGGAGGGGTGGCGTGCCCTATGTTGATGATGTCAGTGCGGAGCAGGAGGCTGTCGGGCGTTCTGTAGATGATGTCAGTGCGGGGCGCTCTGTTGATGATGTCAGTGCGTGGCGGAGGGGTGGCGGGCGCGCTGTTAATGATGTCAGTGCGGGGCAGAGGGGTGGCAGGCGGTCTGTTGATGATGTCAGTGCGGGGCAGAGGGCGGCTGTTTGGAGGCCGCTCGTCTCCGGTTCTGGGCAGCTTGAGAGCCGTGGGCGCGATCCCGGTGTTGACCTCAGGACCAGCGAGTGCCGTTTTGAGGGGCAGGAGACGCCGCTCGGTCTCCGGGGAAGCGGTTTTGTTGTGACTGGAGCTGCCGACAAGACGGCTCCCCCGGGGAGAGGCCTAGTGTCCCCGGCCTCGCCTCCCGGAGCCGGGCCGCAGGGGCTGAGGCTTGGCCGGCCTTGCACCGTGTCCGTTTGCCGCCGGGCCTAGGCCTAGGCGCCGCCATGAGCCGCTACCTGCCGGTGGCCAGGCAGCATTTCCTGGCGGCTGCGGCCAGCACCAGTGTGGTGGTGAAATCCGTGTGCGGGACTGTGTTGAGCCTTTACTGCCTGTCCTTCCTTGTGGACACGGTACACGGCCTGGGTGTCACCCCCGGATTCCTCTTTCCACCCAATTTCTGGGTGTGGACCCTGCTGACTCACGCCGTGGTGGAAAATCACATCTGGGATGTTGCAGTGGGCCTGGGGGCGGTGGTGCTGGCTGGCAGACTCCTGGAACCTCTATGGGGAGCCCTGGAGCTCCTCATTTTCTTCACTGTCCTCAATGTGTCGGTGGGAATCCTTGGAGGACTTTCTTACCTCCTGACCTATGTGGCAACTTTCAACCTGGATTACTTATTTAGCGTGCGTATCCATGGCATGTGGGGCTTTGTTGGTGGAATGCTGGTGGCTTTGAAGCAGACCATGGGAGACACGGTGGTGGTAAAGGTGCCACAGGTGCAAATGAAAGATGTCCCAATGATACTGTTGGCTATTATTGGTGTCCTGCGGTTGACGATGCTTCTCAGTAGCTCTCTGTTGGCATCTTACGGGTATGGACTCCTGTCCAGCTGGGTTTATCTTCGTTTCTACCAAAAACATAGCCGTGGCCGAGGGGACATGTCTGACCACTTCGCATTTGCTACCTTCTTTCCTGAGATCCTGCAACCACTTGTCTCCATGGTGGCCAATGTGATCTACAGTGTGCTGGTGAAAATCAGAATATGTAAGAAGGCAGTCAAGCGATACGATGTTGGGGCACCGTCATCCATTACAATAAGCTTGCCTGGCACTGACCCACAAGATGCAGAACGGAGAAGGTACTTTCAGCAACATTTCTTTCCATTTTAGAAAAGTGATATTGGAAAATTTTAGGCCTTCAAAATGTATTAATAATGCAACTCTGCACAATCTGGTCAAATAGAAGCTTAAAATGAAAGAGTTGCAATATTGGTAATTCTGTACAATGCAATTTAAATTCCGTTATATGTGAGTCACATGTTGGACTTTGATAAAAAAGTGACCTATTGGCTACAATGGAAGCCATTATGCTGAATTCTTGTAAGCCTAATATACTGTAAAATTCTAGCTTTAGGTTGGGGATGCACTATCGAAGTTAAACAGCTTTTTTTTAGCAGTCCTTTGTCTGTATGAGAAAGGAGAAAAACTAAATTATGTACAACCAGAGTTACTTTATTCTGAAACCAAAATGAAATGGTTTTGTTGCAGGGTTGAAATTGAGGAATACACATACAGGTGTCTCAATATATTTAGGGTGGGGGAGGCGGAGAGCAAGGATTCATCAGTAGCTCTAACTGAGACTAGTTAAGGTTCTAACCTTGAGCTTTCTTGACAAATTGGATACCCAAAGGCAGCAGCATTATAATTGATGTAAAGACAAAATCATGCGGATGCGGGAATCTGAAACAACAGAAAATGTTTTTGTTCCAGATTCCACAGTAATTTGCTTTTGTTTCACATGTATGTACTCCTTTTTACTATAACCTCTCGCTATAACCTCTCTTAACTCTTCCGATGATTCTAAATGATCAGACCGCTTGTCAAACATCCAATATTGGATTAACAGAGATTTCTCCAGTAAAGTATTGCAATGATTAAAGCCATCGTCTTTGGACTCTGCATAAGCTATGTTCCCAAACTATGGACTCCAACCATTTATCTGCCAACTCTATTCATATTTGATCCTGAAATGAACTTACAACTTCATACTCACACCATCACCAATGTCACCATTTCCTGTCCTAGCTCATTTGTTGCTGAAACTCTAATCCATGCTGTTGTTACCTCTACTCCTGTCTATTCTAATATACTGAACAGCCTCTCACATTGCACCCTTCAAAAACTGAGGTCATCTAAATCTCTGCCCATAATACAAGTACTGTTCTCCCATTATTTCTCTGCTCACTGACCTACATTTACTCCCAGCTAAGCAAAGTCTCAATTTTGAAATTTTCATCTTTGTTTTCAAATTCCACTATGGCCCTGTCGGCAATCTTCTTCAGCCCCACAACACTCCTGAGTTATCTGTACTTATCTAATTCTGGCCTCTTGCGCATCCCAGATTTTAATCATTGTACCATTGATGGCCATACCTTCAGTTCTGGAATTTTTCCATAAATCTCTCTACCTTCCTCCTTTTAAGAACTAAAAATTTACTCTTTGACCAAGCTTTTGGTTATCTGATCTAATATCTCTTTATGCTATCTTTTGATTTATAACTCCTGTGAAGTGTCTTGGGATGTTTTATAACATTGAAGATTTTATATAAATGCAAGTGGTTGTATTATAGCAAATGTACTGGTAGATGAAATTTTGCATTGGTAAAGATGAAAGATTTTACTTTAAAATTTGCTTTCAACAGGAAAAAGTTGGCTGTGTCAAAGGGTAGAGATGTGGGGGTTGAAGTTAAAAGATGAAGTTGTCATAGTCCCAGATGACCATAGACTGGCCCTTTTTGAGGGGGAGAGCTGACTAGTGGTGATATAACCTGAGGATCCCCACACCTCAGACAAGGGATAAGATGGGGCCTTCATTACTAACTTCAGCCAGTCTGGGAATTGAACTGCTCTGTTGACATCGCTGTGCATCACAAACCAGTTCAATTCCAACTGAGCTAACTGACTCCCCACAAGAAATGTAGTACCCGAAAGTGGAAAAAGCTTTGAAGGGCAAAGATTTTCTTATAAGAGAACTAGAATATGAAGGCTGAAATGTGATCTGTATCAAATCTTAGTAAGCAGACAGAGTACTGGGTACAGTTTTGAGCTGCACACAGAGGGAAGCTATCAAAAGTGTAGCAAAACTTCACTTGGATACTGCTTGATGTGAGGAAACAAATATAAAAAAAACATAAAATTGTAACTGTCTTCAATAGAAGAAGATTTAAAAGAGGAGTTTAAAATTGACAGGATATGGTAGGATAGATAGAAGTTGACTTTCCTGTAGCCGAGGGGTCTAGAATGAGGGCATGAATATAAACCAAACTGGAGAAACTATTTTAGAAAGGTTTGTGGAATTTAATACAAGAGTTGGTGACAAAAGCTGAGGCCATAGAAACATTTAAGAACAGGTTAGCTTGTTAGCTGAAGGAACATGGAATTAGATTACTACTTGTGTGGAAGGTAAGTATGAGCATAGGATAAAAGCAAATTACTGCGAATGCTGGAATTTGAAACCAAAAGAGAAAATGTTTTGACAAAGGGTCATCTGGACTCAAAATGTCAGGTTTTTTTTCTTCTTACAGGCGCTGCCAGACCTGCTGAGATTTTCCAGCATTTTCTCTTTTGGTTTCAAATATTAGCATAGTCTGGTCAAGCTGAATATACTGTTCCCATATTAATACCTTTGTATTGTATTGCCTCCTCTGTCACCTGGCTTTGAATTTATTGGGGACTTGAGGCAGTTAGTTGTCAAAGGATCTGGGAGTGTCTGCCCATCAGGATAACCCTGAAACAATGTTCAATCAAGAACTCATTAGCAAACACTGGAAAAAGAGTTGAACTTGAGGTGAGAGTGACTGATCTTAGAATAATAGAATCCTATAGTGCAGAAGGAGGCCATTTGGCCCATCCAGTCTACACCGATCATAATCCCACCATGCCCTATCCCCATAACCCCATGCATTTACCCTAGCTAGCCACCCTGACATTAAGGGGCAATTTAGCACAGTCCACCAAAAATCTTTGAACTGTGGGGGGAAACCCACGCAGACACAGGGAGAATGTACAGACTCCACACAGGCAGTGACCCAAGCCCAGGATTTGAATCCAGGACCCTGGAGCTGAGAGCCCAATAAGAAGTCTCAGAACACCAGGTCAAAGTCCAACAGGTATTTTATTTGGTAGCACAAGGCACGAGCTTTCGGAGCGCTGCTCCTTCATCAGGTGAGTGGGATTTCTGTTCACAAACAGGGCACATAAAGACATAAACTCAATTTACAAAATAATGGTTGGAATGCGAGTTTACAGGCAATCAAGTCTTAAAGGTACAAACAATGTGAGTGGAGAGAGGGTCAAGCACAGGTTAAAAAGATGTGTATTGTCTCCAGCCAGGATAGTTAGTGAGCCCCTGTAAGCCCAGATAATCACGTGGGCCATAGTGCAGCATGAACCCAAGATCCTGGTTGAGGCTGTCCTCGTGTCAAACTTGGCCATCAGTTTCAGCTCAGCAATTCTGCATTGTGTGTCATGAAGCTCACCTTGGAAAACACTTACCTGAAGATCAGAGACTGAATGCCTGTGACTGCTGAAGTGTTCCCCAACAGGAAGAGAACACTGTAGCCTGGTGATTGTCAAGCGGTGTTCGTTCATCCGTTGTCGAAGCATCTGCACGGTCTCCCCAGTATAGCATGTCTTGGGACATCCTTTCCTGCAGCTTATCAGGTAGATAACATTGGCCGCATTGCAAGAGTATGTACCATGTACCTGGTGGATGGTGTTCTCACGTGAGATGATGGCATCAGTGTTGATGATCCAGCAAGACTTGTAGAGGTTGTTGTGGCAGGGCTGCGTGGTGTCGTAGTCACTGTTCTGAAGGCTGGGTAGTCTGTTCTGGACAGTGGTCTGTTTGAGGTTGTGCGGTTGTTTGATGGCAAGAAGTGGGGGTATGGGGTGGCCTTGGTGAGATGTTTGTCTTCATCAGTGAAATGTTGAAGGCGCCAGCGAAGATGTCGTAGCTTCTCTGCTTCTGCCTGCTGTGTCCCGTGCTGCTTCTCTGAGGAGGTCAGCGCGGTTCTTCGCTGTGGTGCACCGGAACTGTCGGTCGATGAGTCGAGTGCCATATCCTGTTCTTAGGGCATTTTTCAGTGTCTGGAGGTGTCCGTTGTGATCTTCCTCATCTGAACAGCAGTGCTAAGCACTGTGTCACCATGCCGACCTTGACATCAACATTATTTGACCGTGTGGCATCAGAGTCCCAGCAAAACCTGCATCTATGGGACCTGCAAGGGTGGGGGGGATACATGGGGGCTCTCCACTGTGAGTCTTACCTAGCACCAAGGAGGATAGTTAATGGAGGGCAGCTACCTCCATTCCAGGACATCACTGTATGAGTTCTCAAGGATAGTGTCCTAGGCCCACCATTTCCAGCTGCTTCATTAATAACCTCTACATTGAACATCCTCACTTCTGACCTTACAAAGAGAATTCCACAGTGTTTGGCACCATTTCCAACTCTTCAGATATTGTTCTGGGTCACTGGAGTACCAGTCGGGTAACCAGTTTGCTTTCTGTTCCTACAAGAATCAAGATAATGTACTCATCACTGCAAAATAGGTTTTATTCACAACAGTCTGATCTAGAAGCTGGAGACCAACCAATTAGCAAAAGTCCCATCTGCTGTAATCTCAAATAGCGATGAAGCTGAGGACAGATGAAGCCTTTTAAGAGTATAAAGAACATGGGAAGGAACTTAAGGAAGGAGGTAGGAGGGCTGAAAGGGGTCATGAAAAGTCCTTGGCAAACAGGATTGAGGAAAATCCAAAGGCATTTTATACGTATATAAAGAGCAAGAGAGAGGATAGCCAGGAAAAGGGTTGGTCCACTCAAGGATAGTGGAGGGAATCTATGCATTGAGTCAGAGGAAATGGGTGAGATACTAAATGAATACTTTGCCTCGGTATTCACCAAAGAGAGGGACTTGATGAATGAGGAGCCAGGTAGGATGTGTAGATATTCTGGATCATGTTGATATCAAAAAGGAGTTATTAGACATCTTAAAAAGCATTAAAGTAAATAAGTCCCCAGGGCCTGAAGGGATCTACTCCAGAATACTGAGGCAAGAGTGAAAATTGCTGGGTGTTGACAGAAATCTTTGTATCCTCATTAGCTATCCTCCAGTCCTCTGGCACTTCACCTGTAGCCAGTGTTGTTCCTTTGTTTAAGAAGGGCAGCAGGGATAATCCAGGAAATTATTGGCCAGTGAGCCTTATGTCAGTGGTAGAGAAATTATCGGAAAAGATTCTTAGGGACAGGATTTGCTCACATTTGGAAACAAATGGACTTATTAGTGATAGACAGTGTGGTTTTGTGAAGGGGAAGGCTTGCATCACTAACTTGATGAAGGTTTTTGAGGAAATGACGTAGATGAGGGCAAGGCAGTGGAAGTTATATATATGAATTTCAGTACGCCTTTAACAAGGCACCTCTTGGAAAACTGGTACGAAAGGTGAAGTCATATGGGATCAGAGGAGAGCTGGCAAGATGAATACAGAACTTGCTTGGCCGTAGAAGACAGGGTAGTGGTAGAAAAATGCTTTTCTGAATGGAAGGCTGTGACTAGCGGTGTTCCACAGGGATCATTTTTGGGACTTTTGTAATATATATAAATGATTTGGAGGAATAATTATTAATAAGTTTGCAGATGACACAAAAATTGGTGAAGTTGCAGATAGTGAAGAGGATTGCCAGAGAATACAGCAAGATATAGACCAGTTGGAGACTTGGGCGGGGAAATGGCAAATGGAGTTTAATCCGGACAAGTGTGAAATAATGCATTTTGGAAGGTCCAACGCATGTAGAAATTCTACAGTAAATGGTAGAGCCCTTAGGAGTATTGACAGGCAGAGAGGTCTGGGCATACATGTCCACCGACCACTATGGCAACGCAGGTCGATAAGGTAGTCAAGAAAACGTACGGCATGCTTGCCTTCATCGATTGGCGCATTGAATATAAAAATTGACAGGTTATGCTGCGGCTGTACAGAACCTTAGGTCTCATTTAGAATATTGTGTACAATTCTGTTTGTCACACTACCAGAAGGATGTGCATGCTTTGGAGAGGGTACAGAAGAGGTTTACCAGGGCGTTGCCGGGTCTGGAGGGTACTAGTTATGACTAGAGGTTGGATAAACTCAGTTTGTTCTTACTAGAACAATGGAGGTTGAGGGATGACTTGATAGAGGTCTGCAAAATTGAGTGGCATGGACAGAGTGAAGAGTCAGATGTTCTTTCCTAGGGTAGAAAAGTCAAGTATTAGGGGACATAAGTTTAAGATGCGTGGGGAAAAGTTTAGAAGAGATGTACAAGGCAAGTTTTTTTCTTTACACAGTGTGGTGAATGCATTGCCTGGGGAGGTGGTGAGCAAGTACAGTAGCAGCATTTAAGGGGCAACTATTCATGATGAATACATGAATAGGATGAGAATGGAAGGAGACAGACTCCGTTAGTTTAGGCACACATCATAATCGGTGCAGGTTTGGAGGGCCAAAGGGCCTGTTCCTGTGCTGTACTTTGTTCTTTGAAGTGTTGAGACTAAATAAGTGGATATGAAGGCTGAAAGTGAAAGTGGATATGTAAAGTGTAATCTGTATGGGGGTGAGGAAGACAAAGTCAAGGTTTAAGGGGAATTTAAGTATTGGTTAAAACCGCTGAGGTGAAAACTGGCCTGGCAAGGACATTTGGACTTGGCTGCCCAGTAGATGGCAAGGACCGCAAAGATGCAGAACAGGGAGAACTGCTTACAGGTGCTGAGCATAAGACCACAAGAAATAGCAACAGGAGTAGGCCGTTCAGCCTTTTGAGCCTGCTCCATCAATTAATAAGACCTTGACTGATCTTACACTCAGTCTACTTTCCTGCCTTATTTCCATAACCCTTAATTCACCTAGAAAAGAATGGTTTGATAGAGCAGACGCAGCACGGATTCATTAAGGGGAAGTCGTGTTTGACGAATTTATTGGATTTCTATGAGGATGTGACTAGTGCGGTAGACAGAGGGGAACCGGTGGATGTGGTGTTTTTAGATTTCCAAAAGGTGTTTGATAAGGTGCCGCACAAAAGGTTGCTTCAGAAGGTTAGGGTGCATGGAGTTGGGGGTAAGGTGTTAGTGTGGATAGAGGACTGGCTGTCTAATAGGAAGCAGAGAGTTGGTATCAATGGGCGCTATTCTGATTGGCGGTTGGTGACTAGTGGAGTGCCGCAGGGATCGGTGCTGGGGCCTCAGCTATTTACCATTTATATAGATGAACTGGAGGAGGGGGCTGAGTGTAGGGTGACAAAATTTGCTGATGACACGAAGATGAGTGGAAAAGCAAATTGCGTGGAGGGTGTGGAAAGTCTGCAGAGGGATGAAGATAGGCTAAGCGAGTGGGTGAGGACCTGGCAGATGGAGTATAATGTTAGCAAATGTGAGGTTATCCACTTTGGCAGAAATAATAGGAGGGATTATTATTTAAAAGGCGAAAAGCTGCAGCATGCTACAGTGGAGAGGGACCTGGGGGTCCTTGTGCACAAGTCGCAAAAACTCAGTCTGCAGGTGCAGCAGGTGATCAAGAAGCCGAATGGAATGTTGACCTTTATAGCGAGGGGGATAGAATATAAAAGGGAAGTTTTGCTGCAACTGTACAGGGTACTGGTGAGGTTGCAGCTGTAGTACTGTGTGCAGTTTTGGTCGCCGTACTTGCAGAAGGATATATTGGCCTTGGAGGGAGTGCAGAGGAGGTTCACTAGGCTGATACGGGAGATGAGGGGGTTGGACTATGAAGAGAGACTAAATGGACTGGGTCTGTACTCGGAGTTCAGAAGAATGAGGGGGGATCTTATAGAGACATATAAGATGATAAAGGGGGTGGATAGGGTAGAAGTAGAGAGATTCTTCCCGCTTAGAAAGGATAGCAGAACTAGAGGGCACAGCCTCAAGATAAGGTGGGGGGGGGGGCGGGGGGGGGGGGCAGTTTAGATTGGAGTTGAGGAGGAACTTCTGCACTCAAAGGGTGGAGAATCTCTGGAATTCTCTGCCCGTTGAAATGGTGGAGGCTACCTCGCTAAATATATTTAAGTCACGGGTAGATAGGTTTTTGATAGACAACGGAATTAAGGGTTATGGGGAGAAAGCAGGAAAGTGGAACTGATGCATTTCAGATCAGCCATGATCTTATTGAATGGCGAGGCAGGCTCGAAGGGCTAGATGGCCTACTCCTGCTCCTATTTCTTATTTTCTTATGTACTGATTAAAAACCTATTGATCTCAGCCTTGAAAATGTTCAAGGACTTGGTTTCCACAGCTTCCTGGGGAAAGAGTTCCAAAGATTCACCACTCTTTGAGAGAAGAAATTCTTCCTTAAATCCATCTTAAATGAGAACAACTTCTGCAACTATCCTCCCTGATTCTACACTCTCATGAGTGGAAATTTTTTCCCAACATTTACTTCGTCTCAGAATCTTCAGTGTTTCAATCATACCACCTGAACTTCAAAGAGTGCAGACCCAACCTGTTTCATCTTTCCTCATGGCAGTGTTTCCATACCTGGGATCATTCCAGTAAACCACCTCTGGCTGCCTCCAAAGATATATCTTTCCTTAAATAAGGGGACCAAAACTATACACAGAATTCTAAATGTGGTCTCACTAGAACCTTATATGTTTGCAGCAGCACCCAAACTCTAGCCGCCTTGGAATAAAAGCCAGTATTCCATTTGCCTTCCCTATCACCTGCTGCACGTTGTATGCTGAGTTTCATGAACAATGACCTCCCCATCTCCCACCAAGTCCTTTTGTGCTACAGTTTTTTGCAGTTTCTCTCCATTTAAATAATTTGCTTTCTTATTCTTTCTTCCAAAATGAACAATCTCACATTGAATTCCATTTGATAATTTTCTGCATATTTGGCCACAGTGTAATCTTGTTTTCTTCCTCCAAATTATTAATATATATTGTGAAGACCTGTGGTTCCAGCACTGATCCACTGGTTACTGCCCTCTAACTTGAGGAAAAACCCCTTATTGCTATTCACTGCTTCCTATTCGTTAGCCAATCCTCTACCAATGCCAGAATATTACCTCCGACACCATGTGCTTCTATCTTGTGTAGTAGCCTTTTGTGTGGCACCTTATCAAATGCCTTTTGAAAATCCAAATACACAACATTGACTTGTTTGCCAAGAATTGAGCAAAAGCTTTGCAAGCAAGTCTTTTTCAAAGGATTAAAGCTTTTGAAATCAAGCAGTAGTTGGAGATTGTCTTGGAAAGGGGCTGATGGGACTGGAAAGCTGAATTCTGCCCAAGACTTAGATACTGCTTCCTTATCTGAAGCGGTTTTCTGATTGCACGCACTCGCATTCTTGGACAATAAACCAGTCAACGTTTGCTGTCTGCTAGGTGCTCAACCGACCAAACTCTTAAATCTCTTCCCTCCTCTGTCGTCTTCACAACACGAGAATCAGGAAATAGGATATGGTGGGCTTTTAACATTGGAAGCAATATTTTTCTTTAATCAGTACATCATGTGGATCTGTTAACTTTTTTCCTAAATGAGCTTTAACGCCCACTGGTTTTCCACACGCATGTGTGCAGACCAAATGAGAAGCAAAACTAGCACAAGGAAAGTAACTAGAATCATGATTCAGTGAATTGAGACTTGGGGGCAGAAAAAGAAATTAAATGTAAGGTGCAAAGTAGAAAGCAATCGTGTTCTCAGCTATTCAACAAGGAATGCATGAATAATTTCAGAATAACAAAGAATGGGATTGGAAAAGGCCTGCAGGTTGCACTTAACATGTCCAACAATCAAAGCAAATCATGTTGAACTGCTTTAACTAAAACAATAGAGCAAACATGGTCTGCTAATTACAGAGAGAAATAGAAAACGTGTAAAACATTAGAGTTTTAATGGATACAGGATCATTTTATACCTCTAAACTGCAAGACTTTTAGTTGCCAAAAAAATGCAATCTTAGACAAAAGGTATAAGATGCAACAAAGAAGAAAAACAAATACATATAAAAATGTGAAAGATAACACTGAATAGGAAAGCTACACAGAACAGCAAAAGATGGAAAAGTAGCTGGTAAAATCAAAAAATAAATAAATATGAAAATAAACTTGCAGAACAACCCCAAAACTTCACAATTACGTTAGGAAAAAGAGGGCAGTCAGAAGAAATGTGATATAATATTGTCAGTGATAAAATGGTGACAATATTAAATAATTTTTAGTATTTGTAGTGGAGGAGGATGTCAGATATCCTAAGGAAGCTATTGTTAAATCAGGGATTTAAACAAGATTAATTATGCAAGAGAACAGTAACGAATAAATTATTGACTCTACAGAATTACAAATCCTCAGGGCTAGCCAGTTTTCACCCTAGGTTTTAAAAGAGAGGAGTGAGAATATTACAGATGCCTTCACAGTAATTTTCCAATGTTTTTCTGATTTGGAATTATTCCTTTAGATTGAGAAATTAGAGAGGAAACCATACAGTTGTAGATTAGACCAGCCAAACCTATTGGGAAATTGATCCAGCTTTAAGGTGAACGAACACCAAGAACATTTCCAATTAATCACAAAGAACCAGGGTAGATTGTGCCTGACAAAGCTGATTGTTTTTTTTTTGGAGAGATAACTAAAGGTGAAGAGGGGAGAGTTTATAAGTTGAAGTTAAAGCTGATGGAATTGAAGGCAAATTATTGATCTGGTTAGGAAATAAACAGTGACAGGAGTATAGTCAGTAGGAAAGTTGGAAAGTATTTCACAAGGATGTGTGGTAGAGCCTCAACAATTTATTAATATTTAGATGATTAAACAATCATATATCCTAACTTGTCAAAAGCACAAAGAGGGGCAGCATTGTGATCAGTTTACATGCAAGCATAAAATTGTAAAGAGATATTGTAAGTGAATGGGCAAAATTGTAGCAAATGGATTTCAATATAGGCAAATATGAGGTTATCTACTTTGGACCTAAAAAATCATAAAACAGGGTACTTTTTAAATGATAGAATAGAAAGTGGAGGTTCAGAGATTCGAGGGTTCAAGTAAACAGATCACTGGGGAGGCAGTGCCATAGTACTGAGTATTGGCACTGGACTAGTAACCCAGGATCAGGTCAGGTCACAGTAGTTGGTGAACTTTGAATTCAGTAAAAAAAAATCTGGAATTAAAAGTCAATTGATGACCACGGAATCATTGTTGAAAGAAAACCATCTGAACTAAAGTCCTTTAGGGAAGGAAATCTATCATCCTCGCCTACGTATGATTCCAGGCCCATAGCAATATAGCCTAGCAAGTCACTCGGTTCAGAGACAATTATGGATGAGTAATAAATGCATATAAATAGTAAAAACGGTGATAGGAGGAGTAGGGCAGATTGGGGGCCAAAAGAGGATTTGTGCATTGAGGCAGGGGCATGGCAAAGGTATTAAGTGTATTGTCTTTACCAAGGATGAAGATTCTATCCAGGTCATGGTGAAAGAAGAGAGAATTTACATACTTGAAATGTTTAAAATTAATGCTGAGGTATTAACTAGGCTGTCTGTACTTAAAGTAGATCAAGCCCCAGGACCAGATAAGAGATATCCAAGAATACTGAGGGATGAGTGGAAACTGCAGAGGCACTAGTCATAATTTTTCAATCTTCCTTAGACCCCAGAATGATTCCAAAGGAATGGACAATCGCAAATGTTCATAAAAGGATGTAAAGATAAGCCCAGCAAATACATACCTCGGTGGTGAGGAAGCTTCTGGAAACAATAGTTCGTAGCCATTTAAGAAAATGTGGGTGAATTAAGGAGAGTCAGCATTGATTTGATTTGGGTAAACCATGCTAAATAAATTGGCTTTACTTTTTTTGATGGGGTAATAGTGGGTCAATAAGGGTTAGCATGGTGTACATGGACTTTGATAAAGTGCTGCACAAAAGACTTGCGAGAAAAATTACAGTTTGTGGAATAAAAGAAACAGTAGCAATACAGATACAAAATTGACTATAAAAGGTGAATGCTTTATTGGACTGGAAGAAGGTTTATAGTACAGTTTCCCAGAAATCATCTTATATATATCAATGACTTAGATCTTGGTGCACAGGCACAGTTTCAACATTTGCAGATGATAGAGATTGGGAAGCATTGTGAACTGTGAGGAGGATAATGTACAACTTCAAGTGGACATGGACAAGTTGGTGAGATGGGTGGACCTGTCACAGGTGAAATTTAATGTAGAGAAGTGTAAAGTTAATTTTGATAGGAAGAATGTGAAGAGACAGTATAAAATCAAGGTTATGTGAAAACATTGGTTTGGCCTCCAGTTGTGGATGCCACAGTTGAGGAGGGATGTGAAAGTTTTTTTTGTGGGAATAGAGAAAAGAATGGTTCCAGGGATGAGAAACTTCAGTTATGAGGATAAATACTTGGAGCATTTGAAGTACTGTGTGCAGTTCTGGTCGCCTCACTACAGGAAGGATGTGGAAGCTATTGAAAGGGTGCAGAGAAGATTTACAAGGATGTTGCCAGGATTGGGTGGCATGCCTTATGAGGATAGGTTGAGGCAGCTCAGTCTTTTCTCCCTGGAGAGACAAAAGATGAGAGATGACCTGATAGAGGTTTATAAGATGTTGAGAGGTATAGATAGGTTGGATTCTCAGAGGCTATTTCCCAGGGCTGAAATGGTCGCTACGAGAGGACACAGGTTTAAGGTGCTGGGGAGTAGGTACAGAGGAGATGTCAGGGGTAAGTTTTTCACTGAGGGTGGTGGGTGAGTGGAATCGGCTGCTGTCGGTGGTGGTGGTGGAGGCGAACTCGCTGGGGTCTTTTAAGAGACTTCTGGATGAGTACATGGGATTTAATGGGATTGAGAGTTATAGGTAGGCCTGGTAGGTGGGGATATGATCGGCACAACTTGTAGCCCGAAGGGCCTGTATGTGCTGTAGTGTTCTATGTTCTAAATTGGAGAAGTTGGGACTGTTCACCTTGGAGAGAAGAAGGCTGAAAGAGATTTGATAGAAATGCTCAAAATCATGAGGGGGCTGAACAGAGTAGACAGGGAGGAGCTGTGCCTGCTTGGATCAAGAACAAGAGGGTACAGATTTAAAGTGATTTGCAAAAGAAGCCAATGTGATGTGAGAAAAAAGTATTTTCACACTTTCAATGCTCCATAGAAAACAGGAGCAGGAGAACACCATTCAGCCCTTCAAGCCTGCTGTGCCATTCATTATGATCATGACTGACCATCCAGCTCAAGAGCCTGATTTCCACCCCCCCCCCCCCTTATCCTTTGATCCCTTTACCCCCAAGTGCTATATCTAACTGCTTCTTGAAAACAGACAATGTTTTAGTTTTAACTACTTTCTGTGTTAGTGAATTCATAGGCTGACCACTCTCTGGGTGAAGAAATTTCTCATCTGTCCTAAACTGAATACTCTGTATCCTCAGACTGTAACCCTAGTTCAGGACGTCCCCATCATTGGGGACAACCTTCTTGCATCTACCCTGTTTAGTCCTGTTAGAATTTTACAGGTTTCTATGAAATCTCTCATTCTTTTGAACTCCAGCGAATACAATCCTAACTGACATCTTTCCTCATATGTCAATCCTGCCATTCCAGGAATCAATCTGGACAAATGTGAGGTAATGCATTTTGGAAAGTCTAATACAGATAGGAAATGTAAGGTAAATGGCATAATCCTTAGGAGTATTGATAGGCAAAGGGATCTGGATGTACAGGTACACAGGTCACAAAGTGGCAATGCAGGTGGGGAAGGTAGTCAAGACATACGGTATGCTTGCCTTCGTCGGCCAGGGCATTGAGTTTAAAAATTGGTAAGTCATGTTGATGCTTCGTAGAACCTTAGTGAGGCTGCACTTGGAATATAGTGTTCAATTCTGGTCGCCACACTACCAGAAGGATGTGAGGCTTTGGAGAGAGTACAGAAAAGAATTATCAGGATGTTGCCTGGTATTAGGTATGAGGGGAGGTTGGAGAAATATGGTTTGTTCTCACTAGAGCTACAGAGGTTGAGGGGCGACTTGATAGAAATCTACAAGATTGAGAGGCATGAACAGAGTGGATTGTCAAGCTTTTTCCCAGGGCGGAAGAGTCAATTACTAGTGGGTGTAAGTTTAAGGTGCGAGGGGCAAGGTTTAAAAGAGATGTACGAGGCAGATTTTTTACAGAGTGGTGGGTGCCTGGAACTCGTTGCCGGGGGAGGTAGTGGAAGTGGATACGTAGTGACTTTTAAAGGGTGTCTTGACAAGTACATGAATGAGATAGGAATGGAGGGATATGGTCCCCGGAAGTGTAGGAGGTTTTAGTTAAGTCAGGCAACATGGTCGGTGCAGGCCTGGAAGGCCAAAGGGCCTGTTCCTGTGCTGTAATGTTCTTTGTTCAATCTGGTAAACCTTCTCTGCACTACCTTGAGAGCAAAAACATCCTTCTAATAAAGAGACCAAAATTGCACACGCTATTCTAGGTGTGGCTTGTATAATTGCAGCAAGACATCTCTGCTCCTGCACTCGAATCCTCTCGCTATGAAGGCCAACGTACCATTTGTCTTTTTTACTGCTTGCTGCACCTGCATGCTTATTTTAGGGACTGGTGTATGAGGTCATCCAGCTCTCCTGCACATTCCCCTCTCCTGATTTCTGGCCATTCAGATAGTAATCTGCCTTCCCATTTATGCTATCAAAGTGGATAGCCTCATATTTATTCAAATTATACTACAACTACCATTCATTTATCCAAATAACACTGAAGCATCTCTGCATCCTCCTCACAGTTCACCCTCCATCCAGCTTTGTATCATCTGCAAATTTGGGAATATTGCATTTATTCCTTCATCTAAATCAACATCAGTGAAAAGCTGGGGTCCCAGCACTGATCCCTGCGATACCCCACTGGTACTGTCTCCCATTTGGAAAAAGACCCCTACAGTTTGTTTCCTGTCTGCCAACCAGTTTTCGATTTATCTGAGTAGACTACCCCCAATCCCGTGTGCTTTAGTGTTATGCGCCTGGAAGTGTGGTGGAGGCAGATTCAACTGAGGCATTCAAAGGGGCATCAGACGACTATTTGACTTGAAACAAGGTGCAGGAGTATGCAAAAACCACAGCAATGGCACTATGTCAGAACGCTCGTTTAGAGAGCTGATGCAGTCACGATGGGCCAAATGCCTTCTGTGTCGTAACAATTCTGAGAAAACAACTTCTTGAAAAGAAATGCTGAAGGTTGTAGCTTATAACTGTTTAAATATTCCAAAGAGGCTCTTCCTGGATTTGAATTACTGCCAGTCATACCTACATTTTGAACAAATTAGTCTATGTTCAAAGTAGGTTGGCTTCTTTCCCTCATGCTTTGTAGACAGGGACTGATAACACTTGTATGAAATTTGAAGTAAGATTCTAGCAGATTTTTTTATGACTGTTAGACGATGTTTTAGAGTTAAAATGAGACAGAATTGCTGCATTTTATGACTTAATTCTCACTCTTGCATTTGATGTTCGAATGCTCTTTTTGGCCACATTTAGGAGCTATGAGCATTTCGGATAATTCTGTTCTAATGCAGGAGATGTAACATTGCAACAGATGCATGTTTCTATCATAAGCATATTTCAATTGTTCTAGTCAAAACCTAGTATTAATATATTTCTGACTAAATATATGTGTACGTTCGAAAGAGTTTAGAAGATCCACTAATATTTTTCAGTTCTTGCGTACATAATTGAGTCATATTTCCCCGTTTGATTTTGTATCTTTACTACTAGATGACAAGTCAGTATATACTGTTAAAGGAATACTTAAATTTGTATGATACCTTTCATAACATGGCAGCACAGTGGTTAGCGCTGTTGCCTCACATTGCCAGGGACCCAGGTTCAATTCCAGCCTGTGTGTGGAGTTCTCCCCATGTCGGCGTGGGTTTCCTCCAGGTGCTCAGGTATCATAGAATCCTACGGTGCAGAAGGAAGCCATTCAGCCCATTGAACCGACTGCAGTCCCACCCAGGCCCTTTCCTTCCGCAGTCCGAAGATGTGTGGGTTAGGTGATTGGCCGTGTTAATTGCCCCCTTTTGTCAGGAGGATTAGCAGGTTATCGGGGTTAGGCCCTGGGTGGGATCGCTGTCGGTACAGGCTCAATGGGCTGAATGGCTTCCTTCTCACAGAATTTCTATGATTCTATATTCTCAAGTCTCTGGAACTGGGCATGAACCTACAACCTTCTGACTCTGCCTCAGTGGCAGCATGCTCATTTAAGACACCAAGAAAAATTGAACTGGGCAGCCTAGAATGGGATCTATACTCCTGCTTTCCTGCCCCAGTAACCCACAGCACTTTATTAAGTTTCACCATATAATAGATTGTTGCAGTAGGTAAATGGGATTAGCATGGATAGAGCATTAGTTAAAAAAACAAAGAGAATGAATACGCAGAGCCTTTTCAGGTTGGCAGGATGTTATTGGCATGCCATAAGGTTTAGTGATGGAGTTTCAGCCGTTTACAACCTGTGTTAATGACTTGTATGAAGAAACTAAATAATGTATCCAACTTTGTGAGAATGAAAAGCTAAGTGGGAAAGTTAGCTGTGAGGAAGACGTAAAGTCCATAAACATCTGCAGACAGGTTGTGACTGGGCAACAAAGTGGCAGAGGTATAATGCGAGGAAATGTGAAGTTAGTCACTTTGGTAGGAAAAATAGGCAATCAGAACATTTTTAAATGCTGAAGAAATTAAATGGTGTTTGAAAGAATTTAGGCATGTTTGTATAAGAAACACAAAGTTAGCATATGTGTAAAATAAGCAGTGAGGAAGGCAAGTGATATGTGGATTGGAGTACAAGGTTTTGGTGAGACCAAATCTGAAATACTCTGTCCAGTTTTGGTCTCTGTGCCTAAGAAAGGATATACTTGCCTTGGAGGGGAAGCACCAAAGATTGATTCCTGGGTTGACTGGATTGTCCTAGGAAGAGAGATTGAGTAGAGTGGGCCTAGATTCTGGAGTTTGGAAGAATGAGAGGAGATTTCATTGAAACATAAGATTTTGAGAGGGTTTGACAGTCTAGCTGCTGAGGGGCTGTTTTGTATGGCTGGAGAATCAAAGACACTGAGGCACAGTCTCAGGATAAGGAGATGGCTATTTCAGATTGAGATGAGAAACTTTTTTCACTGAATCTTTAGAATTCTTTCCCAAGGGCCATAGAAGTTCAGTATTGAAGGCCACGATTGCTGGACTTTGGGCGTCAGAATCTAGGATTATTGGGACTGTGCAGGAAAATGGAATTAAGATCATGAATCAACCATAATCTTATATAGGAGAACAGTTCAAGTCCTATGGCCTACTCCTGCCCCCATTTCTTACACTTCTTTTGCTTTGGGTCAGTTAGCCATGCACCTACTTAACTGGGTTACAAATCCATTCACAGTTGAGCAGAGGAATGCCAGTTTTTGTGTTTGTTGGCAGATGCAGGCTTTTGGAGTGTATGTTTGTCAGAACGGGTCTCAGATTGTGATCCAGTATCAGCTTAACCATCAGCCTTATTTTATTTAATGCCTCAACTGAAAGAACGTAAGAACATAAGAAATAGGAGCAGGAGTAGGCCATCTAGCCCTTCAAGCCTGCCCCGCCATTCAATAAGATCATGGCTAATCTGAAGTGGATCAGTTCCACTTTCCCGCTTTCTCCCCATAACCCTTAATTCCCTTGTCTATCAGAAACCTATCTACCCGCGTCTTAAATATATTTAGCAAGGTAGCCTCCACCATTTCAACGGGCTGAGAATTCCAGAGATTCACCATCCTTTGAGTGAAGAAGTTCCTCCTCAACTCCGATCTAAACTGCCCCCCTACTCCCACCATCTTGAGGCCATGTCCTCTAGTCCTGGTATCCTTGCTAAGTGGGAAGAATCTCTCTACCTCTACCCTATCCATCCCCTTCATTATCTTATACGTTTCTATAAGATTCCCCCCTCATCCTTCTAAACTCCAACGAGTACTGACCCAGTCTATTTAGTCTCTCTTCATAGTCCAACCCCCTCATCTCCAGTATCAGCCTAGTGAACCTTCTCTGCACTCACTCCAAGGCCAGTATATCCTTCTGCAAGTGTGGCGACCAAAACTGCACACAGTACTCCAACTGCGGCCTCACCAATACCCTGTACAGTAGCAGCAAGACCTCCCTACTTTTATATTCTATCCCCCTCGCTATAAAGGCCAACATTCCATTTGCCTTCTTGATCACCTGCAGACTGGGTTTTTGCAACTCGTGCACAAGGACCCCCCGGTCCATCTGCACCGTAGCATGTTGCAGCTTTTTGCCGTTTAAATAATAATCCCTCCTACTATTATTTCTACCAAAGTGGATAACCTCACACTTGCTAACATTATACTTCATCTGCCAGGTCCTCACCCACTTGCTCAGCCTATCCAGATCTCTCTGCAGACTTTCCACACCCTCCACGCAATTTGCTTTTCCACTCATCTTTGTGTCATCAGCAAATTTCGTCACCCTACACTCAGCCCCTTCCTCCAGATCATCTATGTAAATGGTAAACAGTTGAGGCCCCAGCACTGATCCCTGTGGCACTCCACTAGTCACCAACCGCCAACCAGAATAGCACCCATTGATACCAACTCTTTGCTTCCTATTAGACAGCCAATCCTCTATCCACGCTAACACCTTACCCCCAACTCCATGCACCCTAACCTTCTGCAGCAACCTTTTGTCAGGCACCTTATCAAACGCCTTTTGGAAATCTAAAAACACCACGTCCACTGGTTCCCCTCTGTCTACCGCACTAGTCACATCCTCATAGAAATCCAATAAATTCGTCAAACACGACTTCCCCTTAATGAATCCGTGCTGTGTCTGCTCGAGCAAACCATTCTTTTCTAGGTGCCTCGCTATTTCTTCTTTGACGGATTCTAGCATTTTTTCCAACTACAGACATTAAACTAACTGGCCTATAATTCCCTGCCTTTTGTCTGCTACCTTTTTTTAAACAGCACCGTAACATTAGCCGTTTTCCAATCTTCCGGCACTTCCCCAGAGTCCAGTGAATTTTGATAAATAATCACTAAGGCATCCACTATCACCTCTGCCATTTCTTTCAGAACCTTGGGATGCATTCCATCCGGTCCTGGGGACTTGTCTACCTTCAGTCCCATTAGTCTATCAAGCACTACCTCTCTAGTGATAGTAATCACATTTAGGCCCTCATCTCCTACCATCCTTCTATCTTTAATATCCAGCAAACTATTCGTGTCCTCCTCAGTGAAGACCCGGTGGCACCTCTAATGCAGCACCTCTTCATTGTACTCAAGTATCAGCCTAGATTTTTTTTGTTCAATTCCTCAAGTTTAATATTTTACATTACGGAACTGAGCCCCTGCCCCCACCACCACCAAGAGTACCACATTTCTAGAGTGTAGGACTTAAAATTACAGCAAGCCCAGGGGAGGGATATATAAACATGCCAACAGGAAAGGACAATTATGGACACACATGCAAGATTGAGAAAACAATTCAGCCCATTTTTCTTCACTTATCTAACCAGTTCCTAAATGACCCACCACGGTAACATCTAGTTGTTATAAATGATCCAAGGAATTTCATCTTCATTAGATCTGGATTTCAGTTCCAAACATCAACTACTCTTTTTTAAAAAAAACCTTCCTGGATTTGGCTTTCGTTGGGCCTAATCATCTTCAGCTGCTTTGTCAAAAACTTTCTTCTGTCAGAAATGTTGTTGTTGAGTGCGAATTGTTCAATTCCTTACATAATTTTTTACATGATGAACGTTCCAAACGCAGGTCATATCCGGGCTTGGACTACTAAATAGTCAGTAGCATTTGTATGCAATGACCATCATTGCCCATGGCTGCGAGTCCTCAATCATCATAATCTTGGAGATCACTACTGTCCAGAAACTAAACTGGACCAAGCACATAACTGTTATAATTACAAGAGCAGGCCAGAGGCTGGGTTTTCTATAAGTACTTACTAGATAGAAGTCAAGAGCAGGATGGAATACTCCCCACAACCAATTGGGTTTGTGAATTCTGTATCTCCGATATCTGGGATATTCTGGATGCTTATTTAATTTAGCACATTGTCACCTTTCACCTTAACTTTAGGTCAGTCTAGACCAATGGCGATGAAAGTTTCTTTTCACCAATCATTTGTATGGCCCTGTATGCAATTTAGTTTGGGACAGTTTCTCAGTATCCAATATTAAAATTTAAAATGAGCACAGAACGTAGAGATTAGGACACAGTTTTTGACAGTGGTGTGAATGTTGTTTGGATTGATTGTTGCTTCCTATTTTCATCTAAAACTGTAACTATGACGTGACAAGTATCATGTCTCTTCTGAGTTTTTTTAAACCTCATCTTAATAGATGGTTTTTATTTTATCAATTTCACAAGGAATGAGGGGCTTTATGAACCTTAGCAGCATTCAAACACAAGACTCGGGCCTAGAGTTTGAAACTAAGCTGCCTGATCTGTGTTGTGGGTTTCAGTGCTCCTCTCATTGAGCTAACAGACGCATGTCAGGATTGGACTATTGGTGGAGTTGTTGCATATATCCTCTTCAATCCTGACTTCAGGATAAATGTTCCATTCTTGGTGACTTATTATGTTGATCAAGGTGAGGATGGCCATGCTGACGAGGGGAAAACTTGTCCCACTTCAAATGCCAGTTGTTGGCATCGAACATTTGCAGGTCAGGCGTCACCTTCGCAAATGCAAAATAAAAACTCAGCTCTAGCCTGAGCAATGTATCTCTTTCCATGCCAAATTCAAATGTTCAACTTACTACAAATTTGGTGCAGAATTATTGATCATACTCAGCTGCTTCTGCTTAGGAACTGAGTTGTAATAACCAGATATTTTGCTTAGGATTCTTGTAGCCCACAGTGTGTGCCTGGATTACACCATCATTGAGATAGACTAGAATGCAGAAGCAGATTTGAGAGAACTATTTCTTCACTCCAAAGAAAACTTTCCCCTTTGTGGAAAACTAGTGACAGAATATTCATCCAGGAAATGGAGTACAATTCCTAATGAAGATGGGCTGCTTGATTTATTTGGTGCATCTGACAAAAGAACCAGGGTAAATCTTAGGCCTGATGAGGAATCCAAATGGATGAATGTAAAGATTCTCCCACAAGAAATTTGAACTTTGTATTTGCATGAAAACAGGTGTAAGTCACGCTGGTTTTTTTTCAGTGGGAGTTCAGAGAAGTATCTCCCACACTCTGCACTGCTGAGTGTACCAGTGTAAATCACATTAGAAACCAATGGATGGGACCTATTCCCATACAGGAGGCTGGCAGCATGGTGCTGTGCATGTGCCAATCTGTCAGTATTGAGATCAGTGCATGCGCAGTGGCCCCTGCCTGCTGGCCTTCTGATGACTGGCCAGCCCCGCGATCCCTGCAATGCCAGCTCTCTGAACCCTGATTGCTGGCCTTCTGATCTGCGGATCCCCCCCCCCCCCCCCCCCGCCGGGCCCAACCTGGACTTCAGTCCCGGGTCTCGCTGATTATTTTGAAAATAAATTTAAATGACGTCTTGAATGCCAAATGCAACTCCGCGCCTATTTCCGGCACAGAACTGACGATGCTGGGAGATGTTCTCGGGGCTAGACATCCAGCGAGGCCCACACTAATCCGGCCCGCTGTGTTAAAAAAAAATCAGCACAGCAGGATGGGAGAATTGTCCCGGCTAGCTTTATTTAATAAAAGCAAATTATTGCAGATACTGGGATCTGAAACCAAAGCAGCAAATGGTTTGATGGCATCTGTGGAGAGACAATAGATATAATGTTTCGAGTCTGGATGCAAAACATTAGTTCTGTTCTTTCTCCACAGATAGTGTCAGACCTGCTGAAATTTTCCAACGTTTTCACTTTTTGCTAACTTTAATGTTGGATAGTAATGGCCCCAAACTTGTAATGGGTGCTGGACATCTAAAGATGATTCTACCTTTGTAGGGCTTACCAGGGTTTCTACTACTGTAAAACATGTTTTCTATTTGCGCTGCTTTTCCTATAATATTTTTTATGTAGGCTTTTCTAGGATTGGCTTCAAATTCAACTTTGTCATTATTGAAGGAGTGAACAGTGAACTGTACAGATAAGAATATCGCAGCCACTTATCAGTGAGGATCGGTAGTATCTGGATCTGTTATTCTAATTTATTGGATTAGAAACATTTTGATTATTTGGTATGTGGCGAATGTTCAAACTGATTTGCATTCTAAATAATCAACATGCTTTTCCATCTGCTTTTTGCCCCCAGACAATTGGCATTGAAAGCGCTGAATGAGAGGCTGAAACGAGTTGAAGATCAAGTTGCTTGGCCCAGTATGGATGAAGATGACAAAGAAGAAATGTCTGATATGCCTTTACTTCCTGAGAGCAGCAGGAGCGATGGAGATGATTCTGGAGCAGCAGAACACATTGCATTCCAAGGTCTTTCATCAGGATCTTAAGAGAGCATCAATCGATAAATTGTCCAATTAAGTGGGAGTGAAATTGGTTTTACTGCTGTACAGATAATACCAATGTGCATCAGTACTTCAAACTCTAACTGCAGCACCTTCAATCTGTATGGAAAATAAATGCAGCAGTGAAAAACAAGATTATAAAGGCCTGTGCAACTGTGGTGCTCATAGCCTGGCTTCAGTGGGATTTAATGTTTCTTTAACTCTAGCTGGTGGCTATAATTATTAGAGGTGGCATTTGAACTGATGATGAATTAGATGCAATTTTTGCAGTTAGTTCTGAAAATTCATTAATTTACGGTCTTTTGAAGTGTCCTTTTCTGAATAGAGCAAATAACTAGCATAATTGAAATGTAGTAAAGACAAGTGGGCAAGAGGGAGACATTGTGCCACTGAGATCAAATCAAAAGAAACAGTCTGAAAATACACCATGGCTCCCAAGTCATCCTTTTCAGAGAAAGTGCCAAAAAGTAATAGTCCACATTGCTAGACCATGCCATCTGTGGGATATTGAAAACGCGTATCACTGAGTTCCTATGGCAGTAGTTTTCTAACCCTGGAGATACAAGTTATTGTGTCTGAGCTTGTTGCATTCTTATTTTAATGGATTTGCTTTTTGAACTTTTTTCCGCCAAGCTCCTGCCATCATGTGTCTGAAAGATTTAATAAACATTCCAGGTTACATATGATTGTAAGGGTAGACAATCCAAAATTTGATCATGTTGAGTAATTTGATGCTCCATAGTTTTCCCCTCCTTGCTCCCTTGTTGATCTTCATGTCCTGTTATCACTTTTATCCTTCAGCCAAAAGTGTGAATAGTATGATGTCACAGATTGCTTCAATCTGATTAGAGATTTTCAGAAGAGAGAGCAAAGCTTTGCCCCGCCTCCCACTTCACCTCAGCATTGGACAGGGTTGGAAGATTGCCTTCTCAAAAGGCTGACAAATTATTGGCGCTGACTCTGAACTTTCTGCATGAAAGCTGTAAAGGCAACAGGCATATTTGGAGTGAACTGAATTGGGAATATGGTACCCTCTGTAATTGTAAAAGGGACAGTGAAGGTTTTTGAAAACAATTGCTTTAAACAACCACTAACCTAATAAGCTTCTTGACTTGTTTTCTTTTGTGAAATATAAAGATCTGAGAAAGCCCAGTTTCTTATTTGTCCTTTTGTACAAGGACCAGCCCATGGAGTTTCTGCCCAAGCCAGGGCTGCTTCAAATACTTGACTCAAATAGCAAACTGAAACAGCAATTGAATACATTTCTATAATACATCTACAGTTTGATAGTGTTACTCAACTCTCATGGAATGGGTTAAGAAGTCTGTACAACAAATCTCTTTGTGTTTTTGAGAGACCCATTTAAATGTGTTTGCAAAACTCCCTCTCCTGTTCTTTCCAATCAATACTTTTTACAAGGTGATTAATGTCAGTAGTGAACATAGCCAGCATTTGGCATATCTCTTCTGTACAAACACCATGCTAATTTTGTCTGAGTTGGATAATCATTATGGCAAACATATAACAAGGAAGTGGCTATCATTTTTAACGCATTTAAATGTGCAAGATATGTTAATGTAAGATTATTTTTTAAAGAAAGCAAGTATTAGTCTCATCTAAGTGATTTAATGTTATTTTGATTTTCTGTGGGTGAAGTGTCATTGTCTTAATGCTGTGCTGTATACTTTACCAGAGTAGCATTTACCAATAGATTAATCTCTTTTACTGGGCTTCACTTAAATTGTAGGTTTCTTTTCATATATCTCTATGTATCATAGTTGCGCAGGTCAGTCCAATAAACTTTGCAGTCTCATGTGTTCACTTTTCATAACCCCAAAAACATTTGTTTCAGCTGAATGAATCAACTGGGGCTTTTTTTTTATTGTCTTGTGCTTGTAAATCATGGAATATGATTCTTATTTGACCAATAATCCAGGAAACAAGATTGAAACAGGACTGAGGCGGCGCAGTAGTACACTGATTAGCACTGCTGCTTCACAGCTCCAGGGACCTGGGTTCGATTCCTGGCTTCGGTCACTCTGTGTGGAGTTTGCACATTCTCCCTGTGTCTGTGTGGGTTTCCTCCGAGTGCTCCGGTTTCCTCCCACAGTCCAAAGATGTGCGGGTTAGGTTGATTAGTCATGCTAAATTGCCCCTTAGTGTCCTGAGAGGTGTAGATTGGAGGGATTATAGGGTAAATATGAAGGGGATATGGGGGCAAGGCCTGGGTGGGATTGTAGTCGGTGCAGACTCGATGGGCCAAATGGCCTCCTTCTGCACTGTAGAGTTTCTATGATAAGTTTCTATTCTATGAAACGTGAGCTCAAATTCCACCAAGGCAATTTGGGGATTTGAATTCAGATTTTTGTTTAATCTGGCAAATTAATCAGTAAAAGTGACACAGTGAAGTTGTTGGGTTGGTACACTAATGTCTTCTGGGGAAGAAAATGAACCATCTTTATCTTTTCTAGCCCATAAGTGAGCTGAGTCCTGGTCCTCCGATTGATACTTATTTGCTTTCTGAAGTAAGCTAACAGATCACTCAATTGTGGGAAACAGCTACACCTTCTCAGGACAGCTAGGGTAGGGAAATAAATCTGGTCTTATCCCACAGATGATTTTTTAAAAAGGCAGCCATAATCAAGTACATCAACAAAGTTGTTTTAATGTAAAAAAGTAACTGGAGAAGTATTTTGAACTTAGAATTCTATCATGTGGATATGATAGTAGAGGAGTGAATGTGAGAGGAGGTATTTCTTTTGTCAGCATCCTGGATTCGGGCAGCTGATCTACCTGATCTGAATAAGCTTCATCTTTATATAGATGCAGCTCTGTACCTTGATTTAATATTGCAGTGTCGTATTCACTGAATCATACACTTGATTGGTACTCCATCTGTCAGCTTAACCATTCACTCCCAACACTGTTTGTGTACTGTAGCAACAGCAAGTGTCACCTAAAAATTGCATTTCAATAACTCACCAAAGCATCTTCCATGACATTTTTTTCAACCTGCAACCCTCACCGTCTAGAAGGACAACAGCAGTAGGCACGTGGTAACACAGGCACCGGCAAGTTTCCTTCCAAGTTACAAACAGTCTTGAATTGAAAATATATCTCTTCACTGTCACTGAGTCAAAATCCTGGAACAACTCCTCTCAACACTGTGGATGTATACTAGACTGCAGCAGTTCAAGAGCACACAAATTAGTAGCAGGAGTAGGCCACTTGGTCCCTCAAGCCTACTCGAACATTCCGTAAGATCATTGCTGATCTAATTGCGACCCCACCTTCTGTCCACCCCAATAACTTTTGACTCCTTTGTTAGTCAAGAACTTATCTACCTCTGTTTTAAAAATATTTAATGACCCTGCCTCCTCCACTCTCCTGGGAAGAGAGTTTCAAAGATTCACAACTTCTCAAGAAAATAAAATTCTTCTCGTTTACATCTAAAAAGGGAGACCTATTATTAAACTAAGTCAAAAATCTCCCAAGAGGGGAAAGATCCCTTTCAGCATCCACATTGTTAAGTCCCCTCAGAATCTTATATATTTCAATGTGATGACCTGTTCATCTTCCAAGGGACAAGGACACAACCTTTCCTTGTAAAATAACCCCCCCCCCCACCCCCTGCTTACACATACACACCTCTCCCTCATCCAGGAACCAGTCAAGTGAACCTTATCTGAATTACTTCGAAACATTTATATCCTTTCTCAAATAAGAAGATTAAAACTGTACATAGTGCTCTAGATGTGGTCTCACCAACACCCTGTATAACTGTAGCAAAACTTCCCAACTTTTATACTCCATTCCCCTCACAATGAAAGACATTTCATTTGCTTTCTAAATCACAATGCACTAGCATACTTTTTGTGATTCATGTACAAGGATACCCTATGTACCTCAGGGTTCTGCAATTTCTTTTCATTTAATGAATATACTGCTTTTCTTCCTGCCAAAGTGGGCAAGTTCACATTTTCCACATGCTCCAACTGCCAAATTTTTTGCCCATTCAATCTATCTATATCCCTTTGTAGATTCCTGTCCTCTTCACAACTTGCTTTCCTACCTATCTTTGTATCATTAGAAAATTCAGCAACTATACATTCATCCACATCATTGGTCTGAATTATAAATAGTTGATCCCTGTTGCACTCCATTCATCATATTGCCAACCTGAAAATGACTCATTTATGCTTACTCTTTGTTTCCTGTTAGCTAACCAATCCTCTATCCATGCTACACCATGATTTTGCATAGTAACTTTTGATGTTGTCGAATGTCTTTCAGAACCACAAGTACATCACATCCACAAGTTCCCTTTATCTTCATTGCTTGCTAGATCCTCAAAGAACTCCAATAAATTCATCAAACACAAATTCCCTTTCATAAAACCATGTTAACTCTGTCTATTGCACAAAATCTTAATAATAAATTGTTTTATGTGCCCCTCATCTCTTGAATAGGAGAGTTAAATTCATTATTTTTCAAACTGATGAGACCGTTCTAGAATCTAGGAAGCTTCAGAAAATTAAACCAATGCAGCTACAATCTCAGCTGCCGCTTACTTTAAGAATACAGGATGAAATCAATCAGGACCAGGGACTTGTCAGCTTCTAATTCTAATAATATTCTTAGTAAACATTCCCTGGTGATTGTGATTGTTTTAAATTCCTTGCTCCCTTTCTCCCCGATTCACAATTATTTCTGAGATGTTATTTGTATCCTTTACGCAAAGACAGATGCAAAATATCTGTTCAATTCACCCGCCATTTCTTTAGTTTACATTAATTCCCAAACTCAATCTATAAAACATCAGCACCTACTTTATTTATTATTTTTTTAAGTACCTGTAGAAACTCGCACTAATTGTTCCTATATTTCTAGCTAGCTTTCTTTCATACTTGTTTATATTTTAGTCATTTTTTGCTGTTTTTTATAATCCATCCAATCTTCTGACCTGTCACAGAAGCAATGAGAAGGTGGTAGTGTCACTAGACTAGTAATCCAACGACCCAGGGTAATTCTGTGAGGACCTGGGTTCAAATCCCACCATGGCAGATGGTGAAATTTGAATTCAATAAAAATCTAGAATTAAAAGTCAAATGATGAACAGTGGCAATTATCATATAAAACCCATCTCGTTCTAGGAAAGGAAATCGGTTATCCTTACCTGGTCTGGCCTACATGTGACTCCAGAGCCACAGTAATGACTCTTAACTCTTCTCTGAAATGGCTTAGCAATCCATGGTAATAGGGATGGGTGATAAATCCAATAAGTAAAAAAAACACTCCAGGTTGAAGTATAAAATAATAAATTTATGCAACAGTAATTCAGTAACAGTGAAACATTTTGCTGCTTCACTTCCCCTTTTTAAAAATAATTCCACAAAATAGCTATTGATTAAAAAAGGGAAAAGTAATACATGCTGGCAATCTGAAATAAAAATAGAAAGTGCTCAAATACTCCAGGTCAGGTAAAATCTGAGTTTCAGGTTTATCAGAGCTGCAAAATGTTAGAAATATGAGGACTTGAGAAAGTGAAAGGGAGAAGATGGGAAAAGGAATAGAAGCAACGCCTGTGAATGGTTAGTAGACAATGGCTCAAGCCAAGAAACAAAAGTGTCTAGTGGAGGTGTGAATAGCAGAATGATGAACAGCTTCAACCAAATAGCAAAAATGAGTGAAACCAAAAACAGTTAGAAGGAAACACAATGGGAATAAGAGATTACGGTCTGAAATTGTTAAACTCAATGTTGAGTGTGGAAGACACGTAATGTGGCTAAAGCTCAAGCAGCAGTGCCTCGTCTTTTTGGTTAGACATTTTCAAGCTTTTACAGCTTTGTACAGCCAAATGGACCTTACTCCCCTTTATATCCTAGCTTTGTGATTATAGAAACTAATGTTCCATTAATCTTTTTGATTTTTTTTGTACCTAATGATTATGTTTAGTAATGATTTACACTTGGGTGTCAGTTTAGCTTGGTTGGCTGGACTGCTGGTTAGTGATGCAGAGTGATGGGTTCAGCTAAGATTATTCATGAAGTCTGCCTTCTCAACTTTGCCACTTGCCTGAAGTGTGTTGATCCTCAGGTTAAATCTGAATGCCAGCACTCCCCCTCAAAGGAGAGAGAAGCACATCTGTATGTTTCCCAACTGGAAATCATGAATGAACAAGGATATCCACTACTTGTTGATGTACTAGTCTGAGGCCTTCAAGTTAGGTGACCTTGACCACCAGAAGAAATCCATCAAAGATGCCAGAAACAATAGTGGACCAAGCTAGAGTCCCAGGCTAGCCACACCATTATTCCAACAAAACTCATCTTCAAACTCCATGGCCTGGGGCTCAGACTGGCTCCTCCCTCTGCGACTGGTGCCTGAACTTCCTAACTCACAGACCGCAACCAGTATGGAGAGGCAACAAAATCTCCTCCATGATTATCCTTAACACTGGTGCCCCACAAGGCTGTTTCCCTAGAACCTTACTCTGGTCTTTATACACATAGAATCATACAAACTTACAGTGCAGAAGAAGGCCATTGAGCCAATCAAGTTGCACCGACCACAATCCCACCCAATCCCCATCCCCATAACCCCACGTACTTACCCTTCTGGTCCCCTGATACTAAGGGGCAATGTAGCATGGCCAATCAATCTAACCTGTGCATCTTTGGACTGTGGGAGAAAACAGGAGCACCTGGAGGAAACCCGTGCAGAAATGGGGAGAACATGCAGACTTTGCACTGACAGCGACCCAAGCCAGGAATCAAACCTGGGTTTCTAGTGCTGTGAGGCAGCAGTGCTAACCACTGTGCTACCATATCACCCCAATGCCACACGTATAACTGTGTGGTCAAATTCCCTTTCAAGTTGATTTTCAAGTTTGCTGATGACACCACCATCGTGGGTCGGTTCGCAAACAATGATGAGACTGTGTACAAGATATTGAGAAACCCGTGAACTGATGCGATAACAATAATCTATCCCTCAATGACAACAAAATGAAGGAGATGGTCACCAACTTCAGGAAGTATAGTAGAGGACATGCCCCATCTACATCAATGGGGATGAAGTGGAAATGGTTGAGAGCATGCCCTTGTCTACATCAACAGTGACAAAGTGGAAATGGTCGAGAGCTTCAAGATCCTTGATGAACAGATCACCAACAGCCTGTCCTGGTCCCTCCATGCTGATGCTATAGTTAAGAAAGCCCACCAATGTCTCTACTTTTGCAAGAGAGTAAAGAAATTTGACATGTCTGCTATGACTCTCACCAGCTTTTACAGATGCACCATAGAAAGCATTCTTTCTGGTTGTACCACAGCTTGCTATGGCTCCTGTTCTGTCCAAGACTAAAAAACTACAGTGGGTTGTGGACGAAGCCCAGTCCATCACGCAAACCAGCCTCCCATCCATTAACTCTGTCTACCCTTCCCACTGCCTTGGAAAAGCAGTCGGTATAATCAAGGACCCCATGCACCCCAGACATACTCTTCTACCTTCTTCCAACGGGTAAAAGATACAAAAGTCTGAGGTCACATCCTAACCAACTCAAGAACAGCTTCTATCAGACTTTTGAACGTACATATTGAATGTTTAAGCTGATCTTTCTCTACACCCTAGCTATAAGTGTAACACTACATTCTGCACTCTCTCCTTCTCAATGCACAGTATGCTTTGTAAAGCAGGCAAGAAACACTACTTTTCATTCATGCAAGGAAGACAGAAAGTTAGTGGGTAGGAATATAAAACAATTAGGAAGCTAAATGACATGTTCATGACTGATCTTCCAGCTCAATTCCATTGATTGTCTGTTCTTCATATTTCTTAACTTCCCAAGAGATGAAAAAGCTATTGATCGCAGTCTTAAATATACTCAACGATGGAACATCCATGACCCTTTGGTAGACAATTCCAAAGATAGACAATCTTCTAAGTGAAGAAATGTATCCTGATCTCAGTCCTAAATGGTTGACCCCTTATCCTGATGCTGTGTTTTCATGTTCTAGATCACACGTTAGGGAAACAAAGCTCTCAATACCAAGAGAAACCTATTCAAAATGTATGCCTTTATACCATGGCAGACATCTGTAGTTCAATAAAATGACAGGTAATCTCATTCAAACATACATTCTGAATAGGTTTCTCTGGGTATTGAGAGCTTTGTTTCCACCTAGATAACAAATGAACATAGAACATTACAGTGCAGAACAGGCCCTTCGGTCCACGATGTTGCGCCGACCAGTTAAAAAACAATGACCCTCTAACCTAAACCAAACCCTTTCCATCTATAAACCTATCCACGGATCTCTTAAACGCCCCCAAACTAGGCGCATCCACAACTGCAGCAGGCAGGGCATTCCAATCCCTCACCACCCTCTGGGTAAAGAACCTACCCCTGACATCCGTCCTATAACTACCACCCCTTAATTTAAAGCTATGTCCCCTCGTGCTAGCTTTCTCCATCCAAGGAAAAAGGCTATCACTGTCCACCCTATCCAAACCTCTGATCATCTTTTATGTTTCAATAAGGTCCCCTCGCAGCCGCCTTCTTTCGAATGAAAACAACCTCAAATCCCTCAGTCTCCCCTCATAGGACCTCCCCTCCATACCAGGCAACATCCTGGTAAACCTCCTCTGCACCCTCTCCAAAGCCTCCACATCCTTCCTATAATGTGGGGACCAGAACTGCACACAATACTCCAAGTGCGGATGCACCAGAGTTTTGTACAGTTGCAACATGACGCTGCGGCTCTTAAATTCAATCCCCCTACCAATAAACGCCAAGACACCGTATGCCTTCCTAACAACCCTATCTACTTGATTCCCAACTTTCAGGGATCTGTGTACACATACACCTAGATCCCTCTGTTCATCCACACTATTCAGAGTCCTACCGTTAGCCCTATACTCTACACATCTGTTATTCCTGCCAAAGTGAATTACCTCACACTTTTCCACATTAAACTCCATCCTCCACCTCTCGGCCCAGCTCTGCAACTTGACCAAGTCTCCCTGTAGACTAAGACACCCTTCCTCACTATCTACCACACCTCCGACTTTGGTGTCATCAGCAAATTTACTAATCCACCCAGCTATACCCTCATCCAGATCATTTATAAAAATTACAAACAGCAGTGGCCCCAAAACAGATCCCTGAGGCACACTACTCGTAACTGAACTCCATGTCGAATACTTACCATCAACCACTACCCTCTGTCTCCTATCCGCCAGCCAATTCCTAGTCCAATTTCCTAAATCACCCTCAATCCCATACATCTGCAATTTCTGCAGAAGGCTTCCATGGTGAACCTTATCAAACGCCTTACTAAAGTCCAAATACACCACATCAACTGCCTTACCCCCATCCACCTCTTTGGTCACTTTCTCAAAAAACTCAATAAGGTTAGTAAGGCACGACCTACCCTCCACAAAACCATGCTGACTATCTCTAATCATTTCATTACTCTCCAAATAACTATAAATCCTATCCCTAATAATTTTTTCTAAAACCTTACCCACAACAGAAGTAAGACTCACCGGTCTATAATTCCCAGGGAAGTCTTTGTTCCCCTTCTTAAACAATGGGACAACATTCGCTAACCTCCAATCTTCTGGCACTATACCGGTGACCAACGACAACCTGAAGATCAGAGCCAAAGGCTCTGCAATCTCCTCCCTTGCCTCCCAGAGAATCCTAGGGTAAATCCCGTCCGGCCCAGGGGACTTATCTATTTTCAAACCCTCAAGAATAACTAGCACATCCTCCTTGTCAACTGCAATACTGTCCAGTTTACAACCCTGTAACCCAGTGTTCTCCACAGCTACATTTATGTCCCCCTGCGTGAACACCGAAGAGAAATATTGGTTCAATGCACCTATTTAAAACTATTTATCCTTCACACATTATTCCTCCGAAACTTATCTTCAAACTTCGTGGCCTGGTCCTAGACTCCTCTCTCTGCAACTGTATCCTGAACTTCTAACCCACAGACCACAATCAGTAAGGATAAGCAATAACATCTCCACGTTCATCCTCAACACTGGTGCACCACAAGGCTGTCCTTTCAGCCCCCATTATACTCCTTATATGCCTATGACTGTGTCGTCAAATTCACCTTCAACTCGATTTTCAAGTTTACTGACAACACTAGTGGGTCAGATCTCAAACAATGATGAGACAGAGTACAGGAATGAGATTGGGAATCTGGTGAACTGTTGCAATGACAATAATCTCTCCCTCCTCCAAAAGGAGGAAGTATTGGGGTTCTTGAGAAACAATGTAGACAACTCCCTAGGGCCTGGTGGGATATACCCAGAATACCGAGAGAGGCAAGGGAGGAAATTGCTGGGGCCTTGAGAGAGATCTTTGTATCCTCACTGGCTACAGGGGAGGTCACAGTAAAAAGTCTGACAACACCAGGTTTAAGTCCAATCGATTTATTTGATAGTAAACTCACTAGCTTTCGAGGGGTTTCCCTCTTCTTCAGGTGACTGGAGAGTTCTGGCCTCAGACAGAGCATATAAAGCACAGACAGTTTACAGATTATTGATTAGAATGCAAATCTTTACACCTAACGTGCTGTTCAAGTCCTAAAGTGGCCAGCAATATGAGTGGAAGGAGCACTGATCACAGGTTAAAGAGATGTGTATTGTCTCCAGGCAGTACAGTAAGTGAGGTTTTGCAAACCCAGGCAAGTCACGGGGGTTACAGATAGTGCGACATGAACCCAAGATCCCTGTTGAGACTGTCCTCATGTGTGCGGAACTTGGCTATCAGTCTCTACTCAGTGACTCTGCGCTGTCATGTGTCGTGAAGGCCACCTTGGAGAATGCTTACCCGAAGGTCAGAGGCTTACCCGAAGATCAGCCTCTGACTTTCGGGTACGCATTCTCCAAGGCGGCATTCACGACACGACAGCGCAGAGTCGCTGAGCAGAGACTGATAGCCAAGTTCCGCACACATGAGGACAGTCTCAACGGGGATCTTGGGTTCATGTTGCACTATCTGTAACCCCCGTGACTTGCCTGGGTTTGCAAAACCTCACTTACTGTACTGTCTGGAGACAATACACATCTCTTTAACCTGTGATCAGTGCTCCTTCCACTCACATTGTCGGCCACTTTAGGACTTGAACAGCAGGTTAGGTGCAAAGATTCGCATTCTAATCAGTAATCTGTAAACTGTCTGTGCTTTATATGCTCTGTCTGAGGCCAGAACTCTCCATTCACCTGAAGAAGAGGGAAACCCCTCGAAAGCTAGTGAGTTTACTATCAAATAAATGGATTGGACTTAAACCTGGTGTTGTCAGACTTTTTACTGTGTTTACCCCAGTCCAACGCTGGCATATCCACATCATGACTACAGGGGGGGTCCCAGAGGATCGGAGAATAGCCAATGGTGTTCCTTTGCTTAAGAAGGGTAGCAAGAATAATCCAGGACGTCCCAGGTAAATAATCTCGGCTGGTGAGTCTGTACATCAATGGTAGAGAAATTGTTGGAGAGGATTCTTTGAGATAAAATTTATTCCCAATTGGAAATAAATGGATGTATTACTGAGAGGTAACATGGTTTTGTGAAGGGGTGGTTATGTCTCACTAACACAATTAAGTTTTTCGACACAGTAATGAAGATGATTGATGAGAGTAGGACAGTAGATGTTGTCTACATGGACTTCAGTAAGGCCTTTGACAAGGTCCCTCATGGCAGACTGTTGCAGAAGGTGAAGTCACATGGGATCAGAGGTGAGCTGGCAAAGTGGATACAAAACTGGCTCGATCAAAGAAGACAGAGGGTAGTAGTGAAAGGATGTGTTTTTGGATGGAGGGCTATGACAAGTGGCGTTCCTCAAGGATCAGTGCTGGCACCTTTGCTGTTTGTAATATGTATAAATGATTTGGAGGAAAATGTAACTAGATTGATTAATAAGTTTGCAGGCAACAAAAGGTTGTGGATTTGCAGATAGCGATGAGGACCATCAGAGGATACAGCAGGATATAGATCAGTTGGAGACTTGGACAGAGAGGTGGCAGATGGAGTTTAATCTGGACAAACGTGAGGTAATGCACTTTGGAAGGTTTAATACAAATAGGAAATATACAGTGTTGAGGAGCAGAAGGACCTTGGGGTCCAGGTCCATAGGACTCTTAAATCGGCCTCACAGGTGAAGGATGTGGTCAAGAAGGTGTATGGTTTGCTAACCTTCATTAATCGAAGGATTGTGTTTAGGAGTCGGGAGGTAATGCTGCAACTTTATAAGACCCTTGTCAGACCCCACTTGGAGTACTGTGTGCAGTTCTGGTCGCCTCACTACAAGAAGGATGTGGAAGCTATTGAAAGGGTGCAGAAGAGATTTACAAGGATGCTGCCTGAATTGGGAGGCATGCTTTATGAAGATAGGTTGAGGGAGCTAGGTCTCTTCTCCCTGGAGAGATGAAGATTGAGAGGCAACCTGATAGAGGTTTATAAAATGTTGAGAGGTATAGATAGGATGGATTCTCGGAGGCTATTTCCCAGGACTGAAATGGTCGCTACGAGAGGACACAGGTTTAAGGTGCTGGGGAGCAGGTACAGAGGAGATGGCAGGGGTAAGTTTTTCACTCAGAGGGTGGTGAGTAAGTGGAATCAGCTGCCGTCGGTGGTGGTAGAGGCGAACTCGCTGAGGTCTTTTAAAAGACTTCTGGATGAGTACATGGGATTTAATAGGACTGTGAGTTATAGATAGGCCTGGTAGGTATGGATATGATCGGTGCAACTTGTGGGCCGAAGGGCCTGTTTGTGCTGTAGTGTTCTATGTTCTATGTTAAAGAAGCTGCCCATTCCTGGCATTACTCTAGTAAACCTTCTCTGAACTGCTTCTAATGCATTTATATCTTTCCTTTAATAAGGAGATGTAGTCTCACTAATGCTCTGCAACTGAAGCATAAATTCCCTATTTTTGTAATCAATTTCCCTCACAATAAACAAATACATTCTATTAGCTTTCCTAATTACTTATTGTATTTTGTACATTAGCCTTTCATGATTCTTGCACTAGGACACCCAGATCTCTCTGCACCTAGAGTCATAGAGTCATAGAGGTTTACAGAATAGAAACAGGCCTTTTGGCCCAATTTGACCATTCCGCCATTTTTTTAAAACCCCTAAGCTAATCCCAATTGCCTACATTTGGCCCATATCCCTCTATACCCATTGTACCCATGTAACTATCTAAATGCTTTTTAAAAGATAAAATTGTACCCGCCTCTACTACTGCTTCTGGCGGCTTGTTTCAGACACTCACCACCCTCTGTGTGAAAAAATTGCCCCTCTGGACACTTTTGTATCTCTCCCCTCTCACCTTAAACCTATGCCTTCTAGTTTTTGACTCCCTACTTTTGGGAAAAGATATTGACTATCTACCTTGACTGTGCCCCTCATTGTTTTATAGACCTCTATAAGGTCACCCCTCAGCCTCCTATGCTCCAGAGAAAAAAGTCCCGGTCTATTCAATCTCTCCTTATAGCTCAATCCATCAAGTACATACAGAGCAAAAGAATAACGAGAGAGAGTAGGGCTTTTTAAGGATCAATAAGGTCATCTATGAGCGGATCCACAAGAGATGGGTGAGATCCTAAATGAATATTTCTCATCAGTATTTACTGTCGAGAAAAGTATGGATGTTAGGGAACTTGGGGAAATAAATAGTGATGTCTTGAGGAGTGTACATATTACAGAGAAGGAGGTGCTGGAAGTCTTAAAGCGCATCAAGATAGATAAATCCCTGAAACCTGATGAAGTATATCCCAGGTTGTTGTAGGAGATTAGGGAAGAAATTGTGAGTCCCTAACCAAAATATTTGAATCATCAATAATCACGAGTGGGGTGCCTGAAGATTGGAGAGTGGCAAATGTTGTGCCTTTGTTTAAAAAGGGCTTCAGGGAAAAGCCTGGGAACTACAGGCCAGTGAGACTCACATCTGCGGTGAATAAATTGTTGGAAGGTATTTTGAGAGACAGGATCTACAGGCATTTAGAGATGCAAGGATTAAGGACAGTCAACCTGGCTTTGTGAGTGGAAAATCATGTCTCACAAATTTAATTGAGTTTTTTTGAAGGGATAACCAAGAAGGTAGATGAGGGCACTGAGTTGATGTTATCTACATGGACTTTAGCAAGACCTTTGACAAGGTACCACATGGTAGGTTGTTGCATAAAGTTAAATCTCACGGGGTCCATGGTGAGGTATCTAAATGGTTACAAAATTGGCTTCTTCACAGAAACAGGTGGTTGTAAAGAGTTGTTTTTCAAACTGGAGGTGTGTGACCAGCAATGTGCTCAGGCATCAGTGCTGGGCCCACTGTTATTTGTCATTTATATTAATGATTTGGATGAGAATATAGGGGTCATGGTTAGTAAGTTTGCAGATGACACCAAGATTGGTGACATAGTGAACAGTGAAGAAAGTTATCTTCAATTGCAATGGGATCTTGGTCAATTGGGCCAGTGGGCTGACAAATGGCAGATGGAGTTTAATTTAGACAAATGCAAGGTGATGCATTTTGGTAGATTGAACCAGGGCAGGACTTACTCAGTTAATGGTAGGACATTGGGGAGAGTTACAGAACAAAAA
Organism: Carcharhinus amblyrhynchos; assembly: GCF_965287045.1. Lineage (NCBI taxonomy): Eukaryota > Metazoa > Chordata > Chondrichthyes > Carcharhiniformes > Carcharhinidae > Carcharhinus > Carcharhinus amblyrhynchos. The sequence continues at coordinate 63,629,931 of NC_137326.1, forward strand.
GATCTAGGGGTACATGTTCATAGCTCCTTGAAAGTGGAGTCACAGATGGACAGAGTGGTGAAGAAGGCAATCAGCATGCTTGGTTTCATCGGTCAGAACATTGAATGCAGGAGGTAGGACGTCTTGTTGAAGTTGTACAAGACATTGGCAAAGCCACACTTGCAATTCTGGTCACCCTATTCTAGAAAGGATATTATTAAACTATAAAGAGTGCAGAAAAGAATCTCTCACCATTTGGATAATCTTTTTTATTCTTCCTCTCAGAATGGACAATTTCGCATTTGCTTACATTATACTCCATTTGCCAGATCTTTGCTTACTCACATAATTTATCCAAGTCCCTCTGCAGTTTTCTTACATCTTCTTCACAGTTACTTTCCTATCGTTCTTTGTGTAGTCAGCAAAGTTAGCAAACATGCTTTCAGTCCCTTCACCCAAGCCATTTAATAAAAATTTTAAAAAGTGGAGGCTCCAACACTGATCCCTATTTCACTCTACACATCACACTCTGCCAACCTGAAAAAGACCCATTTATGCCAACATTCCATTCCCTGTTAGCTAGCCAATCTTCTATCCATGCCAATATGTTACCCCCCCAAACCAGGAACTTTTATTTTATGCAATAACTTTGATGCGGCACCTTATTAAATACCTTCTGGAAAATAACTGCAATACATCCACTGGTTCCCCATTATCCACAGCACACGTGACTCCTTCAAAGAACTTCAATAAATTGGTTAAACAGGCTTTCCTTCACAAAATCACATTGACTCTGCTGCAGCCATGGTGTGGGATGGGAAAGGCACTTGCATGGCTGCTGGGGCTTGAGGAGGTTCATGCCAACATGGGGGTCCCCAGGTCAGGGGTCACCACTGGTTGGGCTCACATTGCGTGCATTTTCCCTTACTGCTGAACAACCTCTGAGGCACTGCATATGAGGTTGACTCCCAACCCACTGTTGTCACTCTGGTTGCCATGCCATCTCTCTGCTAAACAGGCTGTATGACTGATTGCAGTCATTCCATCCCAGGCCTCATTGACAATGACAAGCAGCAAGTCTGGCAGCTGATGCCCCAACTATGGAAGCTCTGCAGGTGTTAACACATCTCCTCACATTGCATGGACTCTGTAGTGCCACCCTTGAAGTGAAACCATCTCGTGCTAGTCATGAGGGTGCTTCTCCATTTGTACAGCCACTGCATCAGACATCCAGGTGGATGCACCCATGCCTATGCTTCCCAATGGGCAGCCCTTCATAGCTACCCGTATGCTCCCTGGGCTTGCCATGGTGATGCTGTGGCAGCAGTCGAGGCTGAAGAGGAGCAGGAGGATGGAGGACAGGCGGCGGCAAGGGTCTGGCAGGGCAGGGCCGTGAGGGAGGCCCTTACCACCATAAGATTCTCCCAGTAGTTGTAGAGTCCACCAGCTCCAACCACTACGTCCCCACCACACCCAACGAGCCTTCACCTTTGCTTCCCACCTGCTCCCCTGTCCAATCCTCCACCATAGTTTCCATTTACATCACACTAGGATGATGGGCCAGGGTTGGCCATGTTAGCAAGTTACTGGTCAAGGCAAGAAGGTAACAATGACTCGCTTTGCAACACGCTGTGATGCTGCTGTGCTGCCACACAAGTCTGACTCCTACTTGTAATAAGACTGCACAATGGCGCCCAGGCTCATGTAAAAGTGAGGGTAGGGGGCATGACAGCAAGTTCAATGCCCTGGGGGTTGGGGAAGGAGGTGATCCTAGGGTTTGGTGAGTGCTAGGGATGCCATACAAGGCTGTCAGTCAACGTGGGCCTAGAGGGACCCACACTGCTGTGACTGTTTGGGATGAGCGCTTGGATTGCTGCTGCAGTCACGGATCTGGCAAAGGTGCTAGGAACTGGGGCTCACAGACTCTGTGGGTCAAAGGGCCTCTTTCGTACACAACGATACTCTGAGTCTCAATGCGGACAGTTGGGATACAGTCATCCCTGTGGGAGGCGAATTACAGAGAGATTAGTTACAGCTGTGACGTGCAACAACATTGAATTATGATTTTCTAATTAACAGAACCCTAACTAGTGCATCCTTTCATCCGTGCTCTCTTGGCAACCCTATAACTTCTCAACCTTATGTGTTCAACCATTATGTCTATGCGCCCATCAGAGGAGAAGATTGTCAGCTGTATTCTATGCCCTGTAGCCTGAGATGCCCTTGGCAGGTGTCACAGATATAGTCATACCATCCTATTCACCCCGCTGCCCACAAGATGCACCAGTGTCAGGAAGGGGGGATCCAGAGGGGGAGGGGGCACACAGCCGGGGTCTCTTGGGTGGAAGGCCCAGGCACTTCTTCCTTCTTCCCTGTGTCCCAGGGAGCCTGTGGCTCCCTGGGACACTCCATGAGGTGGCAAGGCAGCTGGAGTGAGCTCCAGAAGCCTCTGTGTCATCTGGCTCTGCCAGTCCTAAGGGTCCAACTCTGTCTGCCCCATGGTGACTGAGCCTTTGGTGAAAGGCCACTGGGTCTGGGCGAAGTTCAGGATCCCCTTAGCAAGTGCCCTCTGAGACTGGGCCATGGTCTCAAAGCCCACAGTCTCTCTGTCTTGAACATGCTCCTGAGACCCCTAGCCATGGCCCTTGGAGACTCAGCAATGCCTTGGACCTTGCCACCCATGGTGAAAATTTCCTGCCCCAGGTTTTCCACCATTGTCGCCACCCTTGCAGTATTGGCCTGGGTGACACGCAATGCTGGCACCATCTCCTGCAACTAAAGGCTGCGGGACTCCACAAAACAGCCTTGCAATTGCTGGACCAGGGGATTTGTCAGCCTACAGACCCAATAATTTGCTCAATATCACTTTAAATGTCTGCCACTGAATGTCTGCTGAAATATCCTTTAAGCATATTTGCCAGTTCAGTTCAGCGAGCTCCACTTCCATGCCCTCACAATTGCCCTTATTTAAGTTTAAAATATACATCTTGGACACACACTTCTCTTTCTCACGCTGAATTTAAAATTCAATCATGTTATGATCGCTGCTACCCAAAAGTGCCTTTGTGTGGGGTTATCAATTAATCCTTTCTCATTGCACCATATCAGGTCTAGTATAACCTTCCTTCTGTTTGGCTTCGGAACAAGCTATTTTAAGAAAATATCCCAAAAAGATTCAATGAACTCCTCAGCTACGCTACCTTTGCCCATCTAATTTTTCCAATCCACATGTAGATTAAATCCTCCATGATTACTGCAGTACCTTTCTGACAAGCTCCCATTATCTCTTCTTTTATACTATGTCACATTTATAAATTAAATTTATAAATTAAATTTAATACCAGTTAAAAAAAAAAATGACCCACTAATCTAAACCAATCCCTTTTCGTCCATAAACCTATCCACGGATCTCTTAAACGCCCCCAAACTAGGCGCATTTACAACTGCAGCAGGCAGGGCATTCCAATCCCTCACCTATCTCATCTCAGGCTACAGGGCATAGAATACAGCTGACAATCTTCTCCTCTGATGGGCACATAGACATAATGGTTGAACACATAAGGTTGAGAAGTTATAGGGTTGCCAAGAGAGCACGGATGAAAGGATGCACTAGTTAGGGTTCTGTTAATTAGAAAATCATAATTCAATGTATCCCAACTGTCCGCATTGAGACTCAGAGCATCATTGTGTACGAAAGAGGCCCTTTGACCCACAGAGTCTGTGAGCCCCAGTTCCTAGCACCTTTGCCAGATCTGTGACTTATTTATAAATATTTATTTATGGATTAGTAAATTTGCTGATGACACCAAAGTCGGAGGTGTGGTAGATTGTGAGGAAGGGTGTCATAGTTTGCAGGGAGACTTAGACAGGTTGCAGAGCTGGGCCAAGAGGTGGCGGATGGAGTTTAATGCGGAGAAGTGTGAGGTGATTCACTTTGGTAGGAATAACAGATGTGTTGAGTATAGGGCTAACGGGAGGACTTTGAATAGTGTGGATGAACAGAGGGATCTAGGTGTATGTGTACATAGATCCCTGAAAGTTGGGAATCAAGTAGATAAGGTTGTTAAGAAGGCATACGGTGTCTTGGCATTTATTGGTAGGGGGATTGAATTTAGGAGTCGCAGCATCATGGTGCAACTGTACACAACTCTGGTGCGGCCGCACTTGGAGTATTGTGTGCAGTTCTGGTCCCCACATTACAGGAAGGATGTGGAGGCTTTGGAGAGGGTGCAGAGGAGGTTTACCAGGATGTTGCCTGGTATGGAGGGGAGGTCCTATGAGGAGAGACTGAGGGATTTGGGGTTGTTTTCGCTAGAAAGAAGGCGGCTAAGAGGGGATCTTATTGAAACATATAAGATGATTAGAGGTTTAGATAGGGTGGATAGTGATAGCCTTTTTCCTCGGATGGAGAAAGCTAGCACAAGGGGGCATGGCTTTAAATTAAGGGGGGCTAGTTATAGGACGGATGTCAGGGGTAGGTTCTTTACCCAGAGGGTGGTGAGGGATTGGAATGCCCTGCCTGCTGCAGTTGTAAATGCGCCTAGTTTGGGGGCGTTTAAGAGATCCGTGGATAGGTTTATGGACAAAAAGGGATTGGTTTAGATTAGTGGGTCACTGTTTTTTTTTTAACTGGTCGGCGCAACATCGTGGGCCGAAGGGCCTGTTCTGCGCTGTAATGTTCTATGTTCTATGTTCTATGTCCTACCTTGTGGCAACAATTTGGGTGTACCACTCCCACAAGTGATTTCTTGCCTTTAGAACTTCCCATCTCAACCCAAACTGCTTCCACATCCTGATACCCTAAACTTAGGTCGTCCCGCTCTAATGGGCTACTGAAAGGCCTGGATAGAGTGGATGTGGGAAAGATGTTTTCATTAGTAGGAGAAACAAGGATCCAAGAGTACAGCTTCAGAATAAAGAACCAAGTTTAGAATTTAGAACTGAGATGAGGATGAACTTCTTCAGCCAAAGAGTGATGAATCTATGGAATTCATTGCCACAGAAGGCTGTGGAGACCAGGTCATTGAGTGTATTTAAGACAGAGATAGATAGGTTCTTGACTGTTAAGTGGATCAAAGCTATAGGGAAAAGTCGGGAGAATGGGGTTGAGAAACTTATCAGCCATGATTGAATTGTGGCGCAGACTCAATGGACCGCATGACCTATTGCTGCCCCTATATCTTATGGTCTTATGTTCTTGTGGCTAATACCATCATCAACTAACATAGCCACCCTTCCATCTTTTCTTAACTTCCTGACTTTTCTAAATGTCATGTACCTTTCAATATTCAGGTTCCAGTCTCTGTCATTCTATAGCCCTATCTCTGTAATAACTATTGTGTTGTACTTATTCATTTCTACTTGTGCTATCAATTCATCTGTTTTGTTTTGAATGCTAAGTGCACTCAGATACAGAACTTTAAGTTTTGACCTTTTATTATTTTTGTACATCTAGCCTTATCTGCTGATTCACTCTAAGATTTGCACTCTCTGTCCCTTCCTGTCACTGTCTGTTTATCATTTCCCATATTAGTACCTATCTCTCTTGTCTAGTCTCTACTCTTCATCTAATACCACATCTTCCCAAATTAAGTCCCTTGCTCCCATTTTTTAGTTTAGTCTTCTCTCAGGCTGTCACAGATTCTGAAACAAGCAACATCTGCCATGAATATCTCAGCAGTCAGCGCAAGAGAATGACCAGCCTGCCTCAAGTTCTGTTGAAATCACAAGGGTAGCACCACATAGTTGTAATAGAAAATGAAGAAGCAAACTTCTTAATTGGGCAAGGAAACTTGTTTGGGTGTTTATAACAATGTTATAAACATTGGCCGGTGTATTCAGTTTAAAAATTGGCAAGTCATGTTGCAGCTTTATAGAATCTTAGTTAGGCCGCACTTAGAATATTGTGTTCAATTCTAGTCGCCACACAATCAGAAGGATTGGAAATGGTACAGAAAAGATTTACTAAGATGTTGCTTGGTATGGAGGGCATTAGCTATGAGGAGAGGTTGAGGAAACTTGGTTTGTTATCAAGATTACGAGAGGTGTGGACAGAGTGGATAGTCAGAAGCTTTTTACCAGGGTGGAAAAGTCAATTATTAGGGGGCATAGATTTAAGGTGCAAGGGGCAAAGTTTAAAAGAGACGTACGAGGCAGATTTTTTACACAGAGAGTGCTGGGTACCTGGAACTCTTTGCCTGGGGAGGTAGTGTAAGCAGATACAGTAGTGATTTTTAAGGGATGTCTTGACGAGTACATGAATAGGATGGGAATAGAGGGATATGGTCCCCGGAAGAGTAGGGGGTTTTAGTTAAGTCGGGCAGCCTGTTTGGTACATGCTTAGAGGGCCAAAGGGCCTGTTCCTGTGCTGTAATTTTCTCTGCTCTTTTTGTTCTTCGTTAATGCTGCTTTGTATGTGGAATGTTAAATAAATCAAGCACTTGCCTCTCGACTGTCCTGCCACCTTCAAATTCTACTCCAAATTCCAAATAGACATCTAACCTTCAGGAGGATGGAATGACCAGGGAGGGGAACAACAACTATAATGGAAGAATGCATGACTGTTGGGAGGGATTTGTGTCATTTAGTGGAATGGGGCAGAGAGATTACCACTGGAGTGCTTTATGGCTTCACACAGTCAGCTTATCTGTATCATACCTGTATGAGCCCTGCATCATTCAAGTTGGAGCTCTGAGTTTCATCTCCTCTGCCTTGTAAAGTGAGCTGCAGAGAAGGCAGCTGCTGTGGATGCTGTTGCTGCTCCTGTTGTTGGTGATGTTGGCCTGACCTTATCAGAGCTCCATGGTTCAATGGCATACACTGCTCCAATGCTGCAGGGAAGTTCAGATCATAGAATCATAGAGTCCCTGCAGTAAAGAAGAAGGCCATTTGACCCATCAAGTCTGTACCGACCACGACCCCACCCAAGCCCTATTCCCGTAACCTTACACATTTACCCTGCTAATCCCCCTTACACTCAGGTCAATTGAGTATGGCCAATCAACCTAACCTACGCATCTTTGCAGCGTGGGACGAAACCGGAGCACCCGGAGGAAACCCACGCAGACACGGGGAGAAAGTGCGAACTCCACACAAATAGTGACCAAGGTCGAAATTGAACCCGGGTTCCTGGCACTGTGAGGCAGCAGTGCTAACCATTGTGCCACAATGCCGCCCGGATCAAGGTGAATAAAGTCAAAGGCAGGTGAAAGTATTTCCAAAAGGTGGGAAAGCACCTATAAAACAGTGAAATCAGGCTCTTTGAAGTGCAGTGAGCACAAATCTTTCTCAAAGGCAATGTAGTGACTTTGCAGTTTCACTTTTGAAGGCTTTCCGGCCTGTGGGTTTCTTTGTTCAGTTAGTTCTGTTCTGTTCTCGCCTTGTTGACTCTGGAAACAAACTCAGAAAACCTTCCATTGGCTGTTAAAGCCAGAATTCTTGGTTAAAGACTAATTAATTTGATAATTAAATATTCAAATTTAAAACTTGTCCGCTCCATGTGGTGTTTACCCCTTTCTTCAGGACAGCCCCAGTAAAACTGCAGTGTATGGGATCATTATTGGGTTTCTGACATGCCACATTTATTTTGGGATTTAACCCTGCACCTGTACCTGCAATGCCCTGTCAATTATAATTCTGCCCAATGTCCTTTAAGTCTTTACTTGAAATAATGTGAGGATCAATGAAAACCCACAATGTATATAATGAAGTGGTCCAAATGTTAAGAGTCGGATTTTCCAACCTCGCCTGCAGCTGGGATTCTCTGGTGCTGCTGCAGTAAAAAGTCTGACAACACCAGGTTTAGCAGTGAACAGAGATTTGACTGAGCACCAAATTCTCTGTTCTCAGTGACAGCAGTGATAGAGGGGCGGGGGGTGGGGGTGGGGAGCAGTAACAACTAGAAAATTCTGGCCTAAATGTTTATTTGGAATGAATGCTTCATTCAGATACTTTGGGGGAGGCAAGCCAGTCATCTGCCTCGTATACTGTCACATAATATAGCATAACCCACATTGGGTGGCACGGTAGCACAGTGGTTAGAACTGCTGCTTCAAAGCTCCAGGAACTTGGGTTCAATTTCTGGCTTGGGTCACTGTCTGTGTGGAGTTTGCACATTCTCCTTGTGTCTGTGTGCGTTTCCTTCGGGTGCTCTGGTTTCCTTCCATAGCCCAAAGATGTGCGGGTTAGGTTGATTGGCCATGCTAAAATTGCCCCTTAGTGTTTTGAGAAGTGTAGGTTAGAGGGATTAGCAGGTAAATGTGTAGGGCCTGGGTGAGGTGGTGGTGGTGGTGGTGGTGGTGGTGGTGGTGGTGGTGGGGGGGGTGGGGGGGGGGGGGGTGGTGGGGGGGGGGGGCGTCTTTCGGGTCAAACCAAGTAAACAAACTCAAATTACATTAGGGTAAAGATAAAGGAGCAGCTCCCCAAAAGGAGGGGGAACGTCCCGAACAAAAACAAAAGTACAAAGGAAACTTAAGACACGTCAAATCAAAATGTGATTATCAGGGTCTATAACGCACCTCAGTCCCTGCGGTGCCCAACGGGCATGGAAGGCGTCGACTGTGCCCGTGGACACCGCATGCTCCCTCTCCAGGGACACCTGGCTGCGAACATAGCCGCGGTAGAGGGGCAGACAGTCGGGACAGACGCCCCCCGCCCCCCCCTCCCCCCCCCCCCCCCGCCACGATCACCCGCTGCCTGGACCTATTGATGGCGCGTCTCGCCAGGCCCAGGAGCAGGTTCACGAGGAGATCAGCATCCCAACCCTCCCCTCTGCGCACCAGGTGTCCGTAGATTAGGAGCGTAGGACTGAAGTGCAAACAAAACAAAGGCCACCTGTGGTCATGACACACGACAGCGCAGAGTCACTGAGCAGAGACTGATTGCCAAGTTCCGCACACACGAGGATGGTCTCAACCGGGATCTTGGGTTCATGTTGCACTATCTGTAACCCCCATGACTTGCCCGGGTTTGCAAAACATCACTTACTATACTGTCTGGAGACAATACACATCTCTTTAACCTATGCATAATGCTCTTTCCACTCACATTGTCTGCATCTTTAAGACTTGAACAGCAGGTTAGTTGTAAGGACTCGCATTCTAATCAGTAATCTGTAAACTGTCTGTGCTTTATATGCTCTGTCTGAGGCTAGAACTCTCCATTCACCTGATGAAGGGCAAACCCCGAAAGCTTGTGAGTTTACTATCAAATAAATTGGTTGGACTTAAACCTGGTGTTGTCAGACTTCTTACTGTGTTTACCCTCTGAAGGAATCAGAGGTGAGCTGTGTTAAGTTATTAAAAATGAATAAAACAAGAAGCAACCATTCAGCCCTCAGCCCTCATTAGCTCCACATGCCCCATCCATGCCTCCCACCCACCCTTTAGGCTCTCATATGGCCGCATATACCCGCTATACCACCTCATGCTCCTCAATCCATCCAAGCCCCTAGACTAATCCATGCCCATCACTCATTCCATGGCCTTTTTTAACCCTAATGCCAACTTTGTGCCAGCACATGTCATCCACCTACCACCCTTTGCAATTAATCGCTCCTCCATGCCAATTCTCTAAGTCTCCACCATGGGCAAACCTCAAGAGCCAGGCTGACTTTCTATTGATCATGACACTATTAAAAAAACACATTAAAAAAAAACATTCAATACTTTGAAATTCCTTCAAATAATCTCTTATGGAAACAAACATTTATATCCAAAACCACATGAAAGTGTCAATCAAACTGCTCACTTACCAGTCACTGGTCTGTAAAAATGTAAAGTTATAAAGTGAATCCTACAGCACAAATCATTTAATGGAGACCCTCATGCAAATATGAAAAACAAACACTGATTTAAAAAAACTCTAGATTTTAAAAAATGTGCAGCGGAGTTAAATTCCTCAACAACTTTGACAGTTCAAATGGGCTTTGACAGTTCTTTGACATTCCAGTATATTAATGCATTTTATTTCACACAATTGTGTCTATTTTTAACAGTCCCAAAAGGCATCTGGCATCTCCCAATTAGTATCTTACCTGTCCCAAGAGATGTTTCACCTCTCCCCAAGGGTGCCTTACCTCTTCCAAAGGTGTCCCAGCACCATGTCTAAAGGAGAACTTTACCTCTCCAAAAGGGTACCCTGGCTATCCAAAATAATCCACAGTATCCATTATACCTCACCCTTTCCATTCGTCTCTCCATTATACCTTACTCTTTCCATTCCTCTCTCCAATATACCTGAATGCTCCATTCCTTTCTCCCTCATATTTTGCCAATATGTTATTAGTCACAATGTGTGGCAATTACCTTGTTAGGGGAATTGCTAGTTAAATATGTGACAATGATTGTCCTATAATAAGGACAGCTTTGGATTGAGAGTTTCCTGTAGGTTAGTAGCACTGAAGAAGTGTATTGAACCTAAAAGAGCACTCTGGATTGATTCTTCCACCACAGCCACTATTGTAAATAATGTACCTCACCCATCCATTCCTCTCCCTCTCATACCTCACATTCATCCCTCTCCCTCCCTCCTTTGTCAGACACCTATGTCAGACTCCTATTTATCGACTACAGCTCAGACTTCAACACCATTATTTCTACAAAACTCAACAACCAAACTCCATGGCCTCCATGGGGCTCGGCTCCTCCCTCTGCGACTGGTTCCTGAACTTCCTAACCCATAGATTGCAATCAGTAATGATAGGCAACATTGCCTCCTCCACAATCATCCACAACACTGGTGCCCCACAAGGCTGGGTACTCAGCCCCTTACTATACTCTTTACACTCCTATGACTGTGTGGCCAAATTCCCCTCCAACTCGATTTTCAAGTTTGCTGATGACACCACCGTAGTGGGTTGGATCTCAAATACTGACAAGACAGGGTATAGGAAAGAGATAGAAAATATGATGAACTGATGCAATAACAATAATCTCTTCCTCAATGTCAACAAAACAAAGGAGATAGTCATTGACTTCAGGAAGTGTAATGAGGATATGCCCCTGTCTACATCAATAGGGATGAAGCAGAAATAATCGATAGTTTCAAGCTTTTGGGTGTCCAGATCACCAACAACCTGTCCTCGTCCCTACATGCTGACGCTATTGTTAAGAAAGCCCACTAGCCCACTTTCTCAGGAGACTAAGGAAATTTAGCATCTCCGCAATGACTCTCACCAACTTTTACACCATAGAAAGCATTCTTTCTAGTTGTATCACAGCTTGGTATGGCTCCTTTTCTGTCCAGGACCCGCAAGAAACTACAAAGGGTCATGAACGAAGCCCGGTCATCGTGGAAACCAGCCTCCCGCCCACTAACAGTATTTACACTTTCTGCTGCTTCAGCAAAGCAGCCAGCATAATTAAGAACCCCATTCACTTCAAACATACTCTGTTCTACCTTCTTTTGTTGAGAAAAAGATACAAAAGTCTGAGGACAGTACCAACCGATTCAAGAACAGCTTCTTCCCTGCTGCCATCAGACTTTTGAATGAACCTACCTCACATTAAGTTGATCTTTCTCTACACCCTAGCTATGACTATAACACTAATTCCTGCACTCTCTCCTTTCCTTCTCTATGAACAGTATGCTTGTATAGCATGTAAGGAACAATGGGGCAAGTCTCATAAAAGTGCTGCATTGTTGGGAAAACTGTTCTAAATCCTGACTGTTTTGTCAATTCAGTTTCTCACCTGAATCTCTGCACTCTGGGCACTGCAGAGAATCCAGTTGTGAATATCATTAAAAATCCGGGGGGTGGGGGGGGGCCTATTCAGGACGGAGTTTGACAGTTTTGGAACTCTGCACATGTGCAGCGGTCCCGATTTATCAGACTCCCCGTTTGCTGGCTAGCGATTAAGCTGGCCAGCCTGGGACCCCCGCAGTGCTGCCCCTCCAGCAGCACCAGCACCCCCCCCACCACCAGCCCTTACTCACCTCAACCAGCCCCCATCCCGGGGCACCCCAATGCACAGCCCATCCCCCCTCTCCCCAGCAGTGGTGACCCCCACCCCCCCTTGACTCGGCAGATCCTCCCCTGCAGCCTGCTCCAATCGCTGCTGTCCATCCATCCCAGACTGATCCTGTTTGCAGAGTGGCAGCAGGGCCCCCTACCCCCACCCCTAGGCTCTGCCCACAGTAAACCCCACCCCCTTGACACTGCCCAATGCCTGATGGGCAGTGCCAAGGTGCCCCTTGGGCAGTATCAATGACCTAAGGCTGGCACTGCCAAGGTGCCCATACCACCCCCCTCTCCCCACCGCCCAACGCTTTTGGGGGTGGCCCGATTGCCCCCCCACCCACCTTCATTCTGGCAGGATCTCCTGCTAGTTCCCCAAATGTGGGGAGCTGGTCTGAATACCGTCAGAATGAAGTAGTCCTGGCAGAATGGGAGATTCAATCGGGAACTGAAAATTCCCAATAATGAACTAACAAACATATTTAAAATACATTTTAAAAAGGTTTAAAATATGTACCTGCCTTCCCACCGGTTTCCAGCATGGTCTGACCAGTGACTGTTTGCTGGCTCTGGGAGATGCACATGTGTTTCCAGCCCATGTGCAAATCCCGGTTCAAGGCTGGTGACCCGCATCTCCCACCTCGACCCATCAGAAAAGTTGTGGGTTGTGATGGGAGAATTCCGGCCAATATTTCTCACTGTATACCAATACTTGTAACAATAAATCAAATCAAATCTTATCCTGTCATTCCTATACTCCCTCACCATGTCCTGCTCCCCTCCCCTCTTGTGCCTCTCACAGAACTCTCATCTAGCTACTGAGCTAGTTCTGTGACTATACACATGCTAAATAAATACTTTGATTCTCCAATACTTCTGGAATGATTCTTGTGTCTTTGACTGTGAAGACAAATACCAAATACTTGATTAACGTCCTTGTCATTTCCTTATTACCCATTATAATTTTACTGCCTCTATCACTAAGGGAACCACTTTTACTACCTTCCTTTAATTTCTCATTTGGGATCATCTATTTCCTTTTGCATAGTGGTGGAAGCTTTTACAATCTGTTTTTATACCCCTGGTGACTTTACACTCATTCTTTTTTATCTCATTATTAATTTCTTGTTCATCCTTTGCTAAATTCTAAAATGCTTCCAATCCACAGGCTATTACCCTGACTGGCAATATTGGAAGTCTGATATTAAGGATTTAGATAATGAAGCTAAGTGGAATAGCTCCAAATGTGCAGACGACACAAAGCTGGGTGGGAGGGTGAGCTGTGAGGAGGGTGCAAAGATGCTTCAGTGTGATTTGGAAAGTTGAATGATGCGGATAAATATGAGGTTATCCACTTTGGCAGCAAAAACAGGAAGCCAGATTATTATCTGAATGGCCATAGATTGAGAGAAATATGCAAAAGAAGCCTGATGACCTTGTACAACACTCACTGAAAGTAAGAATGCAGGTGTAGCAAGCAGTGAAGAAGGCAAATGGTATGTTGGTCTTCAAAGCGAGAGGATTTGAGTGCAGAGCAGGGATATCGTGCTGCAGTTATACAGGGCCTTGCTAAGACCTCACATGGAGTACTGTGTGCAGTTTTGGTCTCTTTATGAGAAAGGATGTTCTTACTATGGAGGGAGGGTAGCAAAGGTTTATCAGAATGATTCCTGGTATAGTGGGATTGATTTAAGAGGACAGGTGAATCAGATAGGATTATATTTGCTGGAATTCAGGAAAATGACGGGGGTGGATTTCATACAATTCTATAAAATTCTAACAGGGCTGGACAGGGTAGATGCAGAAAAGCAGGGAAATCCATAACTAGAGGTCCTAGTCTGAGGATATGAGGTAGGCCATTTGAGATTGAGGTGAGAAATTTCTTCACCCAAAAAGTGATGAGTCTATGGCATTCTCCACCACAGAAGGCAATTCAGGCCAAAATATTGTTTATTTTAAGCAGGTAGATATTGCTTTTGGGGTAAAGGGTTCAAAGAAAATCAAGTGGTGGGGAACAGATACTGATTTGGGTGTACCCAAACAGGCTTTGAAGTGTGGTGACTAGGGGATTTTCACAGTAACTTCATTGCAGTGTTAATGTAAGCCTACTTGTGACACTAATAAATAAACTTTATAAACAAATAGGCTACTTATGCTCCTTCAAATTTATCTTCTTAGCCAGGTAGATCATATTTCCAAGATGTTTTTCTTCCTTGAAGGAACGTATATTCAGTGCCAAATATATATTGATTCTTTAAATGTTGCCATTGTTTAGCTACAATTGTATCTTTTCATCTAAATTTTTAATCTATCTGACCAACCTGCTCCTCGTATTCATGTGGTTTGCCTAATTTTGGCCTTAACTAAAGCACTTTGAACCTCAACATAAAAGTTGATGATATAGTCTTCCTGGGGCTCTTTTATTTCAATATTAATAATTAGTCCTATCTTGTGTACATTAAATGATAAATAGCCTGTCCCCTCCTAGTTGGTTGGCTGGTGGCTGGGTGAGGTTCAGTTGGATGACCAGGGTGGCTGTCGGCTCAGGGGGTGCTGGGAGAATCCAATAAGCAGGTTGTCGAAGTCAGTTTCCCAGGACTTAGAATTGGTTTTAAAAACAGTCGACGAAGGACGAGCCGTTGATGTCGTCTATATGGATTTCAGTAAGGCATTTGACAAAGTCCCTCATGGTACATTGGTTGAAAAGATTAAGGCTCATGGAATACAAGGCCAGGTATCTAGATGGATTGATAACTGGCTTGGTAAGAGGAGACAGAGAGTAGTAGTGGAAGGGTCCTTTTCTAGCTGGGGGTCTGTCACTAGTGATGTGCCGCAGGGCTCAGCACTGGGACCTCTTCTCTTTGTAATATACATAAATGACTTGGAAAAGGGAGTAAGTGGTGTGATCAGCAAATTTGCAGATGACACTAAGATGGCTGGATTGGCGGGCAGTGAGGAGCAGTGTCTGGCAATACAATGGGATATGGATAGGCTGGTATATTGGGCAAATGGAGGTTAACCCTGATAAATGTAAGGTGATGCATTTTGGCCGAAATAATGTAGGGGGGAGTTATATGATAAAGGGTAGACCTATAAAGAGTATAGAAATGCAGCAGGACCTGGGGGTGCAAGTGCACAAGTCTTTGAAGGTGGCAGTACAAGTGGAGAAGGCTGTGAAGAAAGCTTATGGTATGTTAACCTTTATAGGAAGGGGTATAGAGTATAAGAGCTGGAGTCTAATGTTGCAGTTGTATAGAACGTTGGTTAGGCCGCATTTGGAGTACTGCGTCCAGTTCTGGTCACCTTATGACCGGAAAGACGTGGAGACCCTGGAGAGAGTGCAGAGGAGGTTTACCAGGATGCTGCCTGGTATGGAAGGACTGGGTTATGAGGAAAGATTGAGCAAATTGGGACTGTTTTCCCTTGAAAGAAGGCGACTGAGGCAAGATCTAATAGAGCTGTATAAGATTATGAAGGGTAGAGATAAACAGTGGTAAGCTTTTTCCTACGTTAGAAACGTACATTACGAGGGGCCACGGGCTTAGAGTGAGGGGGGAGAGGTATAACACGGATGTTAGAGGGAGGTTTTTCACACAGAGGGTATGGGGGTATGGAATGCTCTGCCAAGCAAGGTGGTGGAGGCAGGCATGCTGGAGTTGTTTAAGAGTTACTTAGACAGGCACATGAGTGGGTTGGAGATGGAAGGGTATAGGAGATTGTTTTAAATAAGGTTCAGTAGCCTTGGGACGTCCCTGGTAACGTATAAGGATGTGGATGATACTAACGTTTTTCTCTTTTAATTCACAGGTGCTTTGGTCCGCCTTGTTGTCCAACGAGGGGCATACACGCGATGGGTCGTACGAGGGCTGCTCTTGAATGTTTCGAGAATAGCCTAGTACTTCATGTCGTTAGTGTGTGCTTAAACTGGACCAGATGCTGGGCAACACAACAGCTCAGTGACTATCACTGTTTGCTGTACAGACACATGGATTTGGGCCGGTGTCTGTGGGAGTTTGCGCGTTCTCCCCGTGCTTGCGTGGGTTTTCTCCGGGTGCTCCAGTTTCCTCCTACACCCCAAAGATGTGCTATTAGGCTGATTGGAGGTAATAAATTGTCCCTAAATTAGTTTTCCCTCAATGTGGAATGCCATAAGCATAGATAAGGGTCATGGGTGGAGGGGGGACTCGTAATGTTAAAATGGCGGTGTGGGCTCATTGGGCCGAAGGGCCTGTTTCGCGGGCTGTTTTGTTCTTTGTTCTTGATCTGAACTTTTCTGGGTAACTATTCCGACAAGGCATAACTATCCGGGGTTTTTGGCTGAAAGTCAAAACGGACGAATTGCCCATCAGAACTGCAAACTCCTTTGTAATTCCACTTGTAGTCTGTGCTCAAAAATTCACCTCATATAATCTCACCAGTACAGATGGGAGGCCATTCAACCCATCCAGCCTGCACTGACAACAAACCCACCAGGTCCAACCGCATGTATTTACCCTGCTAATCGCCCTGATATTAAGGGGTAATTTAGCATGGTCAGTCCACCTAACCCACACATCTTTGGAGTGGGGGAATCCAAAGCACCCAGCAGAGACTCCACACGGGCAGTGACCCAAGCCGGGAATTGAACCTGGATCCCTGATGCTGTGAGGCAGCAGTGTTAACCACTGTGCCGCCTTGTCTTTTCTCGGCGCTGTAATGCCAACCTTTATTCACAAAGCTGCTCCCTGTCTTTCCGAAAGCTCGGCCCTTCCCCCCGCCCCATCTTACAGAATCAGCCGCGAGGCCGCGCCTTTTGACCAATCAGCGACGGGTCACCCACAGCCTCGCGCCGAGGCGGGAACAGCGAGGGACCGTTAGAGCCAAACGGCGGTAAGGCGCGCGAGCGGGGAGGCAGCAGTGCGAGACAGGAGGGTGAAGGAGAAAGTGAGGTGGGGAGGAGTGAGTGGAGTCGGTGGGAAGAGGGGCAGGGAGTGGGCAGGAGAAGCAGCAGGGCGATAATACGAGGCTGAGAGAGGAAAAATATGAGGTGAGAGGCGGAGAGTTGGTGGAATGGAACAGCAGAGAGAGAGGCTTGGGAGAAAGAATGGTAGGCAGAGGTATCGTGGAAGGGGACGAGAATAGCAAGATAATTGAAGATGGGGGAAGACAGGGAAGGCTGATGCTAGTGATGGAGAATGAAACTGACTGATGGGAAGAGAACCTGAAAAAATGCAGGATTTGGGTGGACATAGTAAGAAGTCTCAACACCAGATTAAAGCCCAACGAGTTTATTTGGTAGCACGAGTTTTTGGAGTGTTGTCCCTTCCTCAGGTGAGTGTTTGATTTTTAACCTGGTGTTGTGAGACTTATTACTGTGCCCACCCCAGTCCAGTGCTGGCATCTCCATGGCATGGATTTGGATGAAAGCAGAAATGTGGAGGTAAATTTGGGAGAGCCAGCATGATGGGTAGGGGAATATATCTGAGGGGAGAGAATCCAGTTAGTAATTTGGGGAGAGGAGCGAGCCATCAGGGAAGGAGAAGAAAGAACCAGAAAATTACAGTATCTCCATGGATACAGTCACCTGCTGAGATCTGTTTTTGATTAAGATTACAGCAATTTGCTTTTATCTAAGTGGAAGATAGAGTTGCTGAGAGAGCGCCTGAGATGGATGGGTGCTGCATGTAAAGAAATGTGGCCAAAGGAAGAGAGGTGCTTTTGTGCCATTGCTGAAGGCACCATCTTACCATCTGCTTGGATTGAAGTGTTTTCCAAGCATTGAATTTCAGAGTCCTGTGTTCTTATAGGAACATTCCTGTATGAATAGGGTCTGCAACCTGGCCACCTGATTGGCAGCTTTTTTGAAAGAAAAATGTTTTTGTGATTGTTGCAAAGCTGTCTTGTCACCTTCACCTATGAAGAGAGTTGGATAGATTTCTGCCAACTAAATTGAATTGTGAAAAATATGTAGGACATATGGGGGTGGGAGAAATGTCAGAGCTTTGTTAATTTGTCTTGGCTGGGAATTTCTGACACCACCATGGCAGGACCTTTTGTGGAGGATGCAGTGGCCAACCAAAAGGTCATTTAGTTGTCAGCAGGACTGGACAGAACAGTAAGGTGTAAGACTTTCTGAAATGCGTTCTGCAGAATTTTCTGGCACGTTATTTCCTGGGCTGACTGCAGGAGAATTTGTTGGTTTGGTTTCTGAGGAATGAGTTGACAAGTGGATGAAATGTCAATGGCAGGTGGTTTAGGATGTAATAATCACTGTCATAAGTTTTAGTTAAACTATGAAAAAGAACTAAAGTAAAATTATTTGGAAAAAGGCCAAATTCAGTGGGCTGAGAACAGGTCTGCCCTGGGCAAAATTGTAATCAAACAGCAAGAAACCTTTAAAAAGGAAAAGGTTTAAGTACTGTTGAGATGCATTCGCATGGGTTTGGGGGGAAAGTAGAGGAGAGAGGGAATGATCTCTGGGTGACAAAAGTGAAAAGTAAGCAAAAGGAAGCTGAGAATGGGTGAGTATTACAATGTTAAGGTGATGCTAGTGACAGGATAAATATAGAAAGTTCTAAGCAGAAGTGAAGAAAGAAAAGAACATGAGATGATACTGGGATGAGTTCCATTTCAGACTAAGAGGGGACGAATCTTTGCATGGAGACAGAGGACGTTGCTGAAGTACTAAATTAATACTTCACATTTCTTTTATCAAGGAAAAATATGCTACTAGTGAATGAGGAGCATGTGAGACTCTGGATGACCTAAACATAGAGAAGGTGGGATAATAATTGATGGAACTAAAAATTCACTTGCAAAGCATTTTGCTACATCCTAGCTGTGACTGTGGCTGGGATTTTACCATTGTGTTGTGTGGGCCCAACGCAGTCATAAAGTGGGGCGTAAAGTGATTAACGTGAAACTGGCACAATTTTGAGTGGAGAGCCTCTTGGAAATGGGCAAGAAGCAGGTTATTTTATTGAAATTTATTTTTAAAAGTATTTACATGTCATTAGCGAGCCCAGTGCTCAATCATCTAGGCTTGCCTGCTTTATGACCTCATCAGGAAAGGTTCTCACCAGCAAGGAATAGATATGCTCCCCATGGATGTGGAGCAGTCGACTTGGCCTTATTGGGGTCCCTCGGGAAGGCCAAGGGCAGTGTCAGGGGGTGGGGCCAGTGGGGTGAGGGGGCCTGCTGTTATTCTTAAGCAATCAGTAGGGGAAGGGAGGGAGAGGGGGCCTGTGCCACTGCAGAGATCAGTGGGGACTGTGTCCTGGATCACTGGCTCCCACAATTGCTGGGTGGGGGGGTGTGCACGTGCACTGCTTCAGGCAGTCTGCACCAGCAGGGGTTTGACAGTTCTTTGTCAGACCCCTGCTAATGTGCATGTGCAGCATCAGAGGCCTGCACATGCACACTATTCCTTCTGCAGACTTTTGGGCACACTAAGCCCCACCCATAGGCTTCTACAGCGAGCAACAGATTTGCAAAGAATTTTGCAGTCAGTGTGTATGGTTGCACCTAAAACTGCACCCAAAAAAGGATCTGAAACTCAATTTGAAGTCTGCCCAGCACTTAGATAAAAAAGGTAAAATACCACCTGTAACACTCTATTCTACACCCTCTCCTTCTCCCCTATTTACTCTATGAACAGCGAATTCCTTGTGCACTATGGAGACAAAACAATGTATCACTATTCCAGTGCTTGTGAAACAAATCAATTACTTCAAAATATACTGCTAGACTAAATTGATACACTCGGGACAAGCAGTGCAGTCAACTGAATCCAATTTTGAACCAAGTGCTGGGGGTTGAGAAAGTGAGGGAATCTTAGCTATTTTGATAGCACGTAATTTTGTTTGTATTTAACATCTAACTGAAATTTACTATTTAAAGTCTAAATTTCATCCATGTGGAGAGCAGCTGAAGTTAGTTAATTTAAGGAAACTAGCTTAAAATATTTTTTCTGTACCTGGGTTGAGCTAACTTTAATTTCAGCACATATAAATACAGGCATCTTTGCACCATAGCACTGAGCGTTGGGAGTTGGATGAATGAGGGAGGTGAGTGAAGAGGTAAGGGGGTGCTCCATGCTTTTTCTAACTTTCATTCTGTAAGAATTTATTCTTGGGAAGAAGCTAGTTATTTGTTAATTATCTGGTAAGAGTTAAGATTTTTTTAAGGTTTAAAATAATACATTATCTATCTTTTTGTATACAGTTTGTGTAAATAGTTAATTAAAACACATAAGGATGGCAGGACATGTGATGCAGCATGTGGAAGCTCCTGGATGTCACTGATTCAAAGCAAACACATCTGCAATAATGTTTGTGGTGCAAGGATTTTTGGCTCAGTCATTGAGCTGTAGGCCCAACTGCAGATATTGTAATGCATCAAGAGGGGGGAAATTACCTGGACACTTTGTATCAGAAGGCCTGATAGTTTCCTTAATTAACTGACTTCAGCTACTCCCCACTTACATGAAATTTAGAATTTAAATGGTAAATTTCAGTTAAATGTTAAATACAAACAAAATTACATGTTATCGAAATGGTTTAAGATTTCCTCACTTAGGAGGCATTCCTTTGGAAAAGGTCTTCTGATTTGGCCAGGAGCAGGAGGGTGCCATCACAAGTAAAGCAGGTAAGAGGACCCAGCTGCTGAAGCCTCTGCAATTCTCTGATGTTTCTGAGGCTCTTTTTAACTTATTTGAATGAGAGCGTGGACTGCACAGTGCATGATTGGTTATGGCACTGTGGTACAGGCAGCCATTTGAGTGGGGGGGAACACAAAGGAAAGGAGCCAAAAGGTTGTATTCCCTGTCCAGTGCCAGAGTTCAGGGCTTGGAATGGGAGAGTGTCGTCATGGTCCATGTACATACCGATGATACAGGAGAAAAGAGGTTTTGCATTGTCAGTATGAGGAGCTAGACACCAAATTAAGAAGAACCTCAAATCTTGGGATTATATTACCTAAGCCACATGTAAATTGGCAAAGGGTGAATAAGATTAGAGACATGAATGCAAGGTTCAAAGACTGATGTGTCCTGTTCATGAGGAATTGGCACTTGTACTGTGGAAAGTGGAAGCAATACCATTGGAATCGTCTACACTTGAACTGTGCTGGGATCAGTGCTCTAGCAAGTCGCATATCAAGGGAAAGAGAGGATTTTAAACAGAATAGTGCAGGCAAGGGATCAAATTTTGGAAAGATGTGGTTCTAGTGACACTGGTAGTGGATGCTGCCTCAAGTTTCCATGGCACAAAATTCTGCAGAAGATGAAGTATGACCAATCGGTTCCTTGGACAAGCATAGACTTGGGTGACATTGGCTTTCAGACATCTGCAGGACTATAGACCTTGGGTCTCTTGAGGTCCGTCTGAGCTATGGCTCTCTGGGGCTCATCCTGCAGAGCAAGCCCTGCCACCCCTTCCTCTTCACAGATTTGCTCTTTCCTTTGGACCATGCACCTCCAGTGATGTGTTCTCTTGCTGATGAGCAAGAAGAATGACAGTGAGATACTAGACTCCATGTTTGTACATTCTCCTCACTGCAATATTAAAGTGATTTGAAGGTTAGCTTCTATCTCCTAAAGACCACTTTAACCATTCATCATCTGAAACTTCCTTATGCCTGTCCACCACATATATGACAAGCCCTTCATTTGCATGCTTGCTGGGCAAGACCCCACACCACATGACCAAGTGGCCACAGCTTGGGGGATGAGAAGTGAAGGATCATGGCAAGCTTTCACACCAATGTAAAACATTACTGGCCATCTCGATACTTTACACTCCTTGTCACCAAACCCACCTAATGCTAAGCTAATGGAAGTATTCAAACCTTCCCAGTCCACCCATACTTGAATTTACCCTAACATTTTCCAAATCAAAGCACCATTCATGGCTACACATGCCTCTTTCTACTGCTTGTAGAACCCTGGTCACTCCAATACCACAAAATAAGTCTTCAGTCTGTCTGAAAAATCTTAGCTACGGTCTTCCATGGTGGCTTTATAAAACGGTAAGTCGCAAAGTTGACCAAAAGGAATATTTGTAAGGGCACAATGGGTTACAACAATCCTCAAAATACTGCCAAATTCTGCTATGTTTTTCAAGAGGAAAACCCATTTTACAGTTCAGCATTTATCTATAGTGCTTGCTACAGCTGCAATTGGCACCATCACTGTCATTTCCAGCTATGAATACTTGGTGTAAAGTCCTACACTGGAATATGTTCTGTCCCTGAGTCTAAGCATGCAGCTCCAATATAAGGATAGATAGTGCCACTTCAAGATGGCTTGTAATGGAGTACTTAGCTGCACTTTGCAGCCTCTGGGAAGGGATGAGTGCTTTTGAGGCACCCCAAACCCAACAAAAACATTTAAATCACAAGAGCTCAAACTTTGTGGCAGAGTTCATGGGTGGGTGCATCTCATCAAATAGGACTTTCAAGGTCATCAAATTCACTGCACAGATAGAGACATGTAGTAAGAATAATTATTACTTTATATTTTCAGTTCCAATGTGAACTTGAATCTGCTGTTGATATAAAAACAATTCAATTATTCACACACCAAATACAATGTTTCGTAGCATGGAACTGTATTCTGAGTCATCATGAGCCGTGTCATGGGATATTTAGTAATATATGGACTGCAATTTCCTTGGAAGTTGCTCTTGTTCCATTTCATGTAAATGATATTTCTGCTAATGAAGGGTAAGCAGTTTTGAGGAAAATCTGGACTGGTGTATTGCCATTCAGAAACAATAAAGCTTTGCTTTGAATTTTTTTAAAAGGAGAAATTCTTCATAGAATCCAAGAGGAGGAGATGTTATGGAAAAAAGGATGTTCAAAGTTTAAAGAATGTCAGCAGGTAAATTGTGATTAAAATCTAAATGTAATATTTCACAATCTGAGATTTCTTTTAGCGTTGGTGGAGTGTGCTGCACCATGAGTAAGCCATTCGGTGAAAGGACGGGAAGTTAGGATTATGCCACCAAGCTAATAGTAAAGCAGCAGGTCATACAGAATTTCTAAGAACTACACTGAAGAATGACAATAGCTTTGGAGAATATTCTATGCACCTTTGATTTGGTTTGAAATGCCTGTTTTGAAGCTAGTAAGTAGGATACAGTTTGAGACATGTCTATCCCCTCAAGAAAATATACCCTGGCTAAATGTTAAGACTACTGAGAAAATTATTCACATGTGGCCCCTAAGGGGCTGCTTTAGTTGCCTGCAACTATAGGTTACAGATAATCAGGAAAAGATTGGATTTCTTTCTTAGAAGTAATCTATAAATTGTGGCTTTATTTAATGAGCGTTGTACGGCTCAACCAAACCAAAAGGGGGGACATAGAGTTATAGTGCTCATATAATTAGCCATCAACAAAAGAATAGTTTATTATTTAAATGGAGAAACACTGCAGAAAGCTGCAACAGAAAGTAACTTGAGGGTACTTTGGCACAAAACACAGAAAACTGACACACAGGTGCAGCAAATAATCAGGACAGCTAATGGAATTTTGGCCCTTATTTTTAAGGTGGTTGGAGTATTAAGAGTAGGGAAGTTTTGTTGCAAATGTACAAGGCATTGATGACCATATCTGGAATACTAAACAGTTTGGTCCCCTTTATTTAAGGAAGGATTTTATTTCATTGGGAGTAGCTCAGAACATTCACTAGGATGATCCCTGGTATAGAGGGATTGTCTTGTAAAGAAAGGTTAAACAGGTTTGGCACTCATTGCAATTTAGAAGAATGAGAAGTGATCTTATTTAAACATATTCTTAAGGGACTGACAAAGTAAATGCTGAGTGGATGTTTCACCTCATAAGAGTCTAGGACCAGAGGCATAGACTCAGAATAATGGGGTGCCAATTTAAGACTCATGAAAAGGAATTTCTTGAGGGTTGAATCCTTGGATCTCCTTGTCACAGCTGTGGGGGCAGAGTTATTGTGCATATAGAACATAGAAAAACTACAGCACAAACAGGCCCTTTGGCCCACAAGTTGTGTCGATGATATCCATGCCTACTAGGCTTACATATAACCCTCAATTCTTTTAAGTTCCACGTACTCATCCAGAAGTCTCTTGAAAGATCCTATCGAATTTGCCTCCACCACCAACGGCAGCCGATTCCACTCACCCACCGCCCTGAGTGAAAAACTTATCCGTGATATCTCCTCTGTGCCTAATCCCCAAAACCTTAAACCTGTGTCCTCTCGTAGCAACCATTTCACGCCCTACGCTCGTCCACTTTATTCACTACACTCCTGGCATTAAAATAGTCACACCTCAGACTCTTGGCCTGAGCACTTCCCTTCTCCATCACCTGTCTAATCTTCCCCTCATACTATCTACTGTCCTTCTCTACTTGGGAGCTAACCTCCTCGCTCTCAGTCACTTCATCTTGATTCCCTCCCCCCAACTTTTCTAGTTAAAAGTCCCCCCCCGTCAGTAGCCGTAGCCAATCTTCCTGCCAAGATATTGGTTGCCCCTGGGATTCAAGTGCCACCCATCTTTATTGTACAGGTCACACCTGCCCCTAAGAGGTCCCAATGATCCAGGAACCTGAATCCCTGCCCCCTGCTCCAGTCCCTCAGCCAAGCATTCATCCTCCACCTCATTCCATTCCTGCTCTCTCTCTTCCATGGCGCAGGCAGCAATCCTGAGATTACTACCTTCGCATTCCTCTTTCTCAGCTGCGTACCTAATTCCCTATAATCCCTTTTCACGACCCCTTCCCTCTTCCTGCCTGTGTCAGCAGTACCTATATTGTACCATGAACCCCAGCTCCTCACCCTCCCCTTTCAGGATGTCTTCTCATTAATCCTATCTGCCAAGGACATTTTGTGACCCTTTTTGCCCTTCTAATTCCCTGTTTGAGTTCTTTTCTACTTTCTCTGTAAAGTGCTCCATCTGTTTTTAGCTGCCTGGACCTTACATATGCCTCTCTTTTGTTTTCTTTTTGATCAGACCCACAATTTCCCTGGTTGTCCATGGCTCTCAAATCTTACCTTTCCTATCCTTTTTTATAGGCACTTGCCTGTCCTGCAGCCTCATCAACTGCTCCTTAAAAGACCCCCACATGCCAGATGTGGATCTACCCTCCATCAGCCTCTCCCAATCAACAGCTGCCAAATCATGCCTAATCCAGCTGTAGTTAGCCTTCCCCCAATTCAGCACCTTACCCATAGGACAGCAAGGAAGCTGAGGGGTGACCTTAGATATCTATAAAATAATGAGGGGCATAGACAAGGTAGATAGTCAATATCATTTCCCAAAGGTTGGAGTCTAAAACTAGGGGGCATAGGTTGAAGGTGAGAGGAGGGAGATACAAAAGTGCACAGAGGGGCAATTTTTTCAGAGGTGGGGTGGGTGTCTGGAACAGACTGCCAGAAGTAGTAGTAGAGGCGGATACAATTTTGTCTTTAAAGTATTTAGATAGTTACATGGGTACAATGGGTATAGAGGGATATGGGCCAAATGCGGGCAATTGGCTTTAGCTTAGGGGCTTTAAAGAGGCAGCAAGGATAGGTTGGGCCAAAGAGCCTGTTTCCATGCTGTAAACTTCTGACCCAAGCCCACCACTCTGATGTGACAATGTTGTAGGAGGTAGAAGGAATTTTGGAGTGGGGGAATGGAACCCACAGACTTAAGCCCCTAATGACTGAACTGCCTAGTGATCAGGGCCTTGCATGCCTCATTTGAGCTGCCAGTCCTCCAGCACCTGCGTGGTGTTCTTTGGTGTGCTCTTCCTCTTCATCCTCCCCAGTGACGCCTGGCTGGCCAGCCTTCACGTCCTCCACCTCTGTGAAGAACCAGATTGTGTGAGGCACAGCACACAACCACTATGTTTATGTTCGGATGAGATTGGAGGGCTCAGATAGTGCACTAGAAAGCTTTAGATTGGCTAGGAGGGAGTTGAAGAGTGAGTTGAGAAGGGCTAAAAGAGGACATGAGAAGACTTTGGCTGATAGGATTAAGGAGAATCCTAAGGCGTTCTATAGGTATGTCAAGAACAGAAGGTTGGTCAGGGCAAGATTAGGGCCAGTTACAGACAGCAGGGGGAAGTTGTGTGTGGAACCGGAGGAGATTGGAGAAGTATTGAACCAATATTTCTCTTCGGTGTTCACGCAGGGGGACATGAATATAGCTGAGGAGGACATTGGGTTGCAGGGGTGTAAAATAGACAGTATTACGGTTGATAAAGAGGATGTGCTGGAAATTCTTGAGGGGCTGAAAATAGATAAGTCCCCTGGTCCGGATGGGATCTACCCTAGGATTCTCTGGGAGGCTAGAGAGGTGATTGCAGAGCCTCTGGCTCAGATCTTCAGGTCGTCATTGGTCTCTGGTGTAGTCCCGGAGGATTGGAGGATAGCGAATGTTGTCCCATTGTTTAAGAAGGGGAACAGAGACTTTGCCGGGAATTATAGACCGGTGAGTCTTACTTCTGTTGTGGGCAAGGTTTTAGAAAAAATTATTAGGGATAGGATTTATAGTTATTTGGAGTGTAATGAATTGATTAGAAATAGTCAGCATGGTTTTGTAGCAGGTAGGTCGTGCCTTACTAACCTTATTGAGTTTTTTGAGAAGGTGACCAAAGAGGTGGATGGGGGTAAGGCAGTTGACGTGGTATACATGGATTTTAGTAAGGCGTTCGATAAGAACAGAGGGATCTAGGTGTGTGTGTACATAGATCCCTGAAAGTTGGGATTCAAGTAGATAAGGCGCAACATCGTGGGCCGAAGGGCCTGTTCTGCGCTGTAATGTTCTATGTTCTATGTGGGAAGAGATCACAGGGCTGTATTGGAGGGCCTGCCAGATTGGTCCAGGCACTGGAATTGCATTTTGAGAAGCCCAATGCACCTTTCCACTATCGTGCAGGTGGTACATGGGCCTCATTATAGCAGGTCTCCATCTCAGACGGCCACCTCCACACAAGCATCAGCCATGTCTGAAACAGGTAATGCTGTGGAGATGCTGGCATTGGACTGGGGTAAACACAGCAAGACGTCTCACAACATCAGGTTAAAGTCCAATAGGTTTATTTAGTAGCAAATGCCACTAGCTTTTGAGGCTCTGCCCCTTTGTCAGGTGAGTGGGGAGTTCTCCACAAACAGGACATATAAAGGCACACACTTAGTTTACAGAATACTGATTAGAATGCAAGTCTTTACAGCTAATCAAATCTTAAGTGCAGACAATGAGTGGAGATAGCATTAAGCATAGGTTAAAGAGATGTGTATTGTCTCCAGCCAAGACAGTAAGTGAGATGTTGCAAGCCCAGGCAAGTCATTGGGGTTACAAATAGTGTGACGTGAACCCAAGATCCCAGTTGAGGCCATCCTCATGTATGCAGAACTTGGCTATCAGTCTCTGCTCAGCAACTCTGCACTGTCATGTGTCGTAAAGGCCGCCTTGGAGAACACTTACCCGAAGATCAGAGGCCAAATGCTCGTGACCACTGAAGCAGGTAACCCACATCACCCAGGAGCCTCCCCCACAGCCTGGATTCCTCCTCAAATGCCACTGGGATGTTTGAGCTCCTAACAATGAAGCTGTTGTGCATACTCCCTGGGTGTCTTGCATTGTTGAGCATAATGTTCATATTATGGTCACATTAGGTGAACGTTCAGGGAATGGGGAACACCTTTTTTTTCTCGAATCTTCGTGGATTCTGTAGTGGGAGCCTTGAGGGCCTAGTGGATGCAATTGATGGCCCCCTGTATGTTAGACATCAATGCAATGGCTGTGAACCCTACAACCCGGGCTTCCTGATGGGCATGGTCCAGGTTAAATTTGATGTACTGCGCAGTCCAGGCATACTGCACTTCTGACCTGCTTCACACAGCTGATTGAGATGCCACAGACATCTCTGCTAGGGGTCTGGAAGGAGCCAGTCACACAAGTTCAGAGCGGCCATCAATTGACAGCAGATGGGAATGTGCTCCCTGCCTGTAGGTGGCCAAGACCTGTAGCAGGTTAAACAGGTGTTGCACTGTTTCCTTTCAGTGGCTGAGATGTTGGTGGCACACAGTGTCTGACATCTGTTCAAGTGACACATGCACGGAACAGTTGGGGTCTCTGCTCCCTCCTTCTGCACCCACCCCCCTCTAGGTGAATGACAGCCACCTCCTGCCTCTGGTCGTCATCTCCTTCTACTCCTGCAGAGGCCTGGGCCTCATATGCCTGTAATTCTTCCTCCAGCTCCTCCTCAGCTCCAGCAGCAACCAAAAAAACAGCAAGATCAACTGGTTGCATTGCAAAAACCATCTCGCCCCTCTGAAGGGGGGCGTGTTACACGTAGAGGTTAAGGAACGTTGCTTGCCGCTCGCACATCAACAGTCACTGTCCATAACCCCCAATTCCCCCAGCCACATGCTCCCCACAGTCACAGCTCCTTGAGAAGTTGAGGCTGTAGCAGTGCAATTTTGAATGGCTTTGTGCACATCCTTCAGCTGTAAGTGAGCTGAGTGTGCCAGGACCCAGCAGCACTGCAAGACCTGAGGTTAGTGCTGCAAATTGGACATCGCAGACCCTGCTGAGCAACAACCCCCACATCCCCACACACTTGCAGAACCGCCACCGACCTGAGAAAAAATGCCCGCAACGAAAGGACATCCATGAGCAGCAGAGAGCCATCAGACACTACTCATTACCTGCTCGCTAAGCCTCACTGATGGAGAGCCCGAATATGGTGCATGATTCAGGATTGGCGATCGCAGTGGTAAAGGGGGAAGTGCTAGTAAAGTTGAGTGTGCAGCCCATTAATTCATTTTAAATGCATTCAGATGCACTTAGATGGCTGTCACACCCAATTCAGGTGTGGTCCCAGTTGTGTTCATTTTTGGGCCTTGGTAAAACAAACTGGTCCAAAGGCGGGCATGGATTGTGCTACTTGCTTCACACCCAAGTTTACCAAGCTTTCATGCCAGAAAACAGGCACAACTTGATGGTAAAAATCAGGCTCAGGAAGTAAAAGGACAAAGTGAGAGTAAAAAGGTTAGCAGGTAACATAATGAGAAACCAATGATCTTCTAGAAACACACAAAGTAGAAGGACAACAAAAGGAAAGGTGGAACTGATTAGGGACAAAAATATTGGAAGTAATAACTTGATTGAAGTACTGAATGATTTTGCATCAGTTTTCACAAAAGGATAAAAATTAAAGGCTGGACTAAAATTACCGTAGATGCTGAAATCTGAAAACGAGAAAATGCTGGAAAATCTCAGCAGGTCTGGCAGCGTCTGTAAGGAAAAAAAAGAGCTGATGTTTTGAGTCCAAAAGGCATAGAAAGTGGGAGGTATTTGTACTGTAAGGTGAGGGAATGAAAGAGGAGTCATAGCCGCCAAAATAAGGGGATAGGTAAGAGGTGCTAATGGCAGTCAATAGAGAGAATAGAAGATGTGAATGGCCAAATGGCAGAAGTTGAAATTGGAGGGTAAACTAACAATGAAGATGTGGAGAGAGATGGGTGGGAGAGGTGAAATTGAGAAAAGAGGGAGAAAAGATACAGGGAAAGAGTGGGGGCAGGGAGAACAAAAATAAAAACGATACAGAAATAAAAGGTAGAGAACAGTTAAATATTAAATAAAATGGAGGTGGGGCAGAGCTAATTATCTGAAGTTGTTGAATTCAGTATTGAGACGTGCCTGGTTAGAAGATAGATGCTGTTCCTCCAGTTTGTGTTGAACTTCACCAAAACATTGCAGCAGGCCAAGAACAAGTGTGGGCACAGGAGCAGGAGTGTGCGTTAATGTCAGATGAAATGAGATGGCGAAATTAGAGATACTGGATTGGATATAAATGGAAAGGTGCTATTTAGTTGGCATGACAAAGTCTACAAGTCAGCAAATTAAAGTAAGTCCTAATGGAACCCTTGCATTGGACCAGTTTCATAGAACAATAACGCCCTGGTGTGCTCTGTGGTAAAACAGTTATCATGAGATCTGCTGGAGCTGGCATCTATTTTGTTGCCTTGAGTTTTTACAGCAGTAAACACAATGCTGCCACTTGTCTTTTCTGTAGCTTGTTCACTGCTTCCCTCCTGCTTGGGCCTTTCCCATTCCTTTGTTCACTCCCTCTTGAGGGATGTAGCAAGTGGGAGGGTTGGGGAGCAATAGGGAGGCAGTGAGCTTTGTTATGGACAGGACAGAGTATTTTCATTCTGGGTCACTGGGTATTGATTTAGGAAAGATTTAGACTTCAAAATGGAATGTCTCTATTTCAATTTCCCATGCTACTCTCAGCCCTTCGTACCACCAATCTGCTGCTCTCACTCTAGGGTCACATCTATTTCAAAGCATTAAAATGGGATCACAGTGGGAAAAGTCTGGGCAGCACTGTGGTAGATAGTGAGCAGGCTTCAGGAAGTCTTGTATGCCCAGAGGTGTGTGCCACGACTGGTCCAGTTCAGTTTCATTTCCCCAGGATGTTGATTGTGGGAATTTCAGCAAGAGTAACGCTATTGAACATCATGGTGAGATGTCAACTACATTATAAGTAATCATTCAGCATCCTCCAGGAGGTCCAGCAGAAGAAATAGAGAATTTGAAAAGAGTGGCTCTCCTGGTAGAGGCCAGAGCAGGCATAGGGGAGCTATCTTGTGCCAGGTTGGACCAGATGTCATCTGCATCTCCAGCTTGAGAAACTCTCAGAACTGAGGAACATTAATTTCATCTCTTTCACCTCTAACAATACTGTATGAAATGCCATTGGTGAGTTATCAGTTAACCAATGCAGGGGTTTTAATTGCTGTGCGACAATTATCTCTGATACAGGATCAGCCATGCAATCTTTACAGGGGATGGAAGAGAAGGAATGTTAATTCCCAATGCTACTCCATAACTGCTCCCAATGTCTCAAACCTGGCTAACCTTGAACATGGAACTCACCCAGTGTTTACATTGTGGTTAATGCACAGTCTCCACTGGAGACTTTCTTGCACTTTACTGCTCCCCATCTTTTCTTTACTCCTCCACCTCTCCCTCCTTTCCCATTTCTGCTCCTGCCTTTTCCTCCTCTTTCTCCCCCTGGCCTTCTCAGATATTGCTGTTACTTTGGGTTTGTATTCTGCTTCATAATGAGGTAACTGGATGGTCAGAAGGTGGCTGTCTGATTTAGACTCCAAAAACAAGCATTCATTTCATGGTACTTCTACAATTTTATCCATTTGAAATGGCCTAGAAGTTTCTGCATGTGTCATTACTTTCCGACTCCTCATGCTGCAGTCATTTTGCACTACAAAGTATACATAATTCCTTGTAACACAAATTTTTCAGACCATGTTGTCAGGCCGCTTCCAATCCTGCTTGTCACTTACCACCCCAAACCTGAATAGTTCAGAAAGTGTGGTTTAGCGACATGGAAAGAATGGAGAAACAGGAATTGTTTTCCTTAGAGCAGAGAAGGTTAAGGGGAAACCCAGGAGGCATTTAAATGAGTAATTCTTTAGAGCAATCGGGGAGAACATTCCTCTCAAGGGGGTAATGAAATAATTAATAAAGATTCTAGGAGACATCCCTTCACCCAGAGGGCTGTTAAGATCTGGGACACTGGCTGCAAAGATGGTGAAATCAGATGCCATTGGAACTTGTAAAAGGCATGTACTTGAAGAGGACAGGTTTGCAGAATTAAGGAAAAGGTCAGGATATGGGATCAAATCGGCTTTTCAAATAACCGGCACAGGTGTGATAGGCTGCATAACCTTTTGTGAAGTAAGATTCTACAATTCTATGAATTAAGCAAAATACAGTGATCAGTTTCTATAGATGGGTTCTTCCAATGGTACCCTTGGAAGTCTGAAATGGACAAGCATTGTGATTACGAGGATGAGGCATTTTCTTTCTAATCCATAGGACAGGATAGAGGTATATCTTAGTTCCAAGGCCTTGTCTGAATTTGCCAACCTGTTCCTCTGTTCCAGAGTTCTCCACCTTCATGCTTTGGGATTATTTCTCAGCTACAGAAGCATTGAAAGCCTGAGGGAAGATAAATGGGATTGAAATATGCGTCAAATATGATGTCGACAAGATTGTTGCAGCTGAATTTGTTAGGAAACAAAGCCTCTTTGAGACTATTAATGGTATGTTGCCATTAGTATATGAAATGATCAATATTGTCAAAATTCCAAAAGAATTTATAAATTGTCACTGTCCAAGATATATGCAATCCTTCAATTGTGGTTTTTGGAGTATCTTTGATTTTCAGTGGTCTACCACAGGCAGGAATGCTTTCAGCGGGCTGGCCCTAAACTCTTGTAATTCCTCTCTCAACCCCCCTTTCTTTCCTCCTTTAAGTCAGTCCTCAAAATTTGCCTCTGACCAAGATTTTGGTTGTTGCCCTAATATCTTTCTTTGTGGCTCGGTGTCTAATTTTCTTTGATAGTTCTCCTTAGAACATTTGGAATGTTTTACTATGTTAAAAGTGCTGTACAAATACATACAGATGCAGAAAAAATGTCAGCAAGGCAAAATTGGACCCAAAAGGAAAGAATTGGGGATGATAAGGACTACTGAAGACTATATGATCATTTTACTGAAAGATGACTAAGTGCAAGACATAAGCCATAGAAAAGAGATTGGCACACTTTTGTTTTTATCCATCACTGTCATCTAGTTGTCTTTCAGCATATCAGTTGGCTCAAACATTTTTTTTGTTTCATGTCAGAAATTTTACTTGGGTTCAGTGTTACCCACCAGTCCTGTAAGCTGTCCAAGTAACTTCCATCTGCTGCAACACCTAGAGTTCTAACAGAGAACAGTGATCATTATACGTTTGTTTTTTGAAATGTATCCCTTGTCCTCATGTGACTTTTCTCAATAAGTGGACTGAATATCAGGTTGAGACTTTAGCTAAAAACCACCAGATGCAATGCTTGACTTGTATCATAATTCAGTGTAAACTACTGATTCTTTCTTATCTCTCTGCTATTAATAATCACTAAAGTGCTTGATGTATTGTCATTTAGTATGCCCACTTCTAGCTTTCCTTATCCCAAACTACTTTCTGACCATGCTTCCTAGCCATAGTATCATCCTTATAGGCTTGCTAGTATGTGAATCAAGCCAAGATAGTTTTGTCCTTGGGACTCTGGTTGGCCTTGGGTATCCGATCTTTTCATGGTTAGTGGAAAGAGACCAAAATTGTTTTGGAAATTATTGAGCTTTCGCCAAGGTTCAATGATAAGTTGAACATTTCACTTTTTTAAAAAGTGCCCATTTTACAAGCAACTTGGAGGCTTCTACAAGTCTTCAAAATAACAGCACCAGCCCCAAAGGTTCAGGGTTCTGCTTCCAGTATTCAAACAAGCCGAGAATAGAAAATTGGGGCATCTCCAATGTGTGAAAATTCTGCCATGACAGAACTCTCCCCCCCCCCCCCCCCACCAACCATCCTGCAGTTCTGCAAAAATCTAGGCCACCTGAACCCAGCCTTGTTGATCTTCCCATGCTCCATATGGACCTCACCCCTGCCCATCCTGAAGATGTGTGCATGGTCATATATAGAGCAGAACCCCCACCCCACCTCATTACTATAACTGTCTCCCAGAGAACCCTCCCATTCCTCCTGGGATGCTTAGGTTAGAGGGATTAGCAGGTAAAATGTGTAGGGATATGGGGATAGGGCCTGGGTGGGATTGTGGTTGGTGCAGATTCGATGGGCCGAAGGGCCTCTTTCTGCTCTGTAGGGTTCTATGATTCTACGACAACATAGCACCCATTCCCCCCCCATCTCCCCCCCCCCCCCCCCCCCCGCAACTGCCATGCAATCTGTCCCTGATGTGAAAGTCTTTCTATTCCCCCATTCATGAGGTTACGTACAACTCATCCCTCTTGTGCTACAATAACACAACATTCACAACCCCTATTCCAGAGTCTGTATGCACTTCCTCCTATTCATGCAGTTTGATGCCCATCCACTCCCTTCTTTGTCTTAAAATAACTGGGATATTTGACACTAAGCCTTGTATGGTAATGCTGTCTATTAGTTTCCACTTATGAGCAATTCACTCAAGGTCTGATTTGTTAGGCTGATTCAAGTAAAGAATGGCAGTATGTCTAATCGAGTACAAAAAACCTAAGTAGACAAGTTTGTGCAAGATCAAAAATTGGGTCTGAATGGAGTATAAAGTTACATTTGAATTGGAACAATTCTGCCCATGGCAGGCTTCAGAGTTATGAGTAAAGTATGATTAGAACAGATTACAAATCAACAATAACATGAAGGCTTAAGAGGAAGCTATTCTGAAATGTGGGAAGTTATAGCCATCAAAGAAAGCCAAAATTCACTTGTTCCAAATAAATTTGTCTTGTAAATGAAGTTTGACAGATATAAACAAGCACAGTCTAATTATTTTTTAAATTATTTTGTTTTTTTGAGAAGTTGTATCTATAGAATCCAAGAGGAAGAGCTGTTATGGGAAAATGAATCTTCAAAATTGGATGAATGGCAGGTACGTTTTTCAGCTGAAGTGAGTATCTCATTTGAAAATGAGAGATTGTTTAGGAAGAAGTTGGTGATGCTGGTTGTGTTTTCTTTGATTTTTCAGCAAGATTTTTCCAATTTAGGTATGAAGATCAGTTGGCTAAAGTGGACTAGGAAAATAGCTTGAAAGGCAAGATGGTAGAATGATATCAGATATTGAAGGAGATAGTGTAAACATGCTCATTTATTTACAGCTTAAAACTGTGCATAGGCTCGCAGCCTCATGACTGCAATCAGCTCCCAAGATGACTGAATACAGAAGCCCAAGATTTCCAGGGAGGTCTCAATACTCTGTTCCCCGATTTGGTTCTGTCAGTCATATGACCCTTAATCTGCCGATTGAGCCTTAATAGGACGATGACCATATTACTCCCCTCCTAAGTCATTATATATACAAATATCAATATTCAATGTACACAGTCCCAGATAATTAAACATTTAGTACATCAATTTAGTCAATTATAGAATTAAGTCTTTGGTGGTGGAGGGGAGGGGGTCCGAATCCTTGTGTGAATGAAGCATAGAAGATAGGAACAGGAGCCCTGTTTTGAGCCTGCTCCCTCATTCATCATGATGGCTGATTGTCCAACTCAGTAGCCTAATCCTGCTTTTTCCCCATAACCTTTGATCCGTTCGCCCCAAGTGCTATATCCAATTGCCACTTGAATACATTCAGTGTTTTGGCATCAAGTACTTCCTGTGGTAATGAATTTCACAGGCTCACCACTCCTTGGGTGAAGAAATGACTTCTCAGCTCCATCCTGAATGATCTACCCTGAATCCTCAGACCGTGATCCCTGGTTCTGGACTCCCCCACCATCAGGAACATCTCTCATGCATCTACCCTGTCTAGTCCTTTTTTTTAGAATTTTAAAGTCTTCAAGATCTGCACCCCCCCTCCCCCATCTGAACTCCGAGGCCAACAATCCTGACGTAGTCAGTCTCGCCTCATACATCAGTCCTGGCATCCCCAGAATCAGCCTGTAACCATCCTTTCTCAGCAAAGGAGACCAAAACTGCACACAGTATTCTAGGTGTGGCCTCACCAAGGTGCTGTATAATTGCAACAACACATCCCTGTTCCTGTACTTGAACCTTCTTCATACCATTTGCCTTCTTTACCACCTGCATGCTTATCTTCAGTGACTGATGCAAGAGGACACTACTCCTGCTGCACACTCCCCTCTCCCAGTTTACAGCTATTCAGTAATAAGCTGCCACCTTGTTTTTGCTTCCAAAGTGAATAACGTAACATTGATCCAAATTATACTGCATCTGCCATTGATTTGCCCACTCACCCAACCTGTCCAGATCATGCTGAGGGATCTCTGCATCCTCATCACAGTTCACCCTCCCACCCAACATGGTATCATCTGCAAACTTTGAGATGTTACTTTTTGTTCCTTCATCCATGACCCAAGAACCAATAGTTTAAGGCAGAGATAATTACAAACAATCAGTGAGATAGTGCTAAACACTATGCTAACTGATTCACATAATGAGATCATCACCCATAGGGTGTGCATGGTGTTTAAAACAAGGGAGATTCCCCCCCCCTCCCACGCCACAGAACAGTATGGTGGGTTACATGAGCCCGAGATCATAGTTAAGGCTCTCCTCATGAGTGCAGAACTTGGCTGTCACTTTCTGCTCAGTGATTCTGTGCTTTTCAAAGGCCGCCTTGGAAAACACTTACTCGAAGATCAGAGGTCAAATGTCCTTGGCCACTGAAGTGTTTGCCGACTAGGAGGGAACAGTCCTGCCTGGCGATTGTTGCCATTCCCCAGGTCATCTTTTCTGTGGCTGGGTTGTATGGTGTCGTTGCTGTTCCCCTGAGGGCTGAGTAGTTTGCTGCAAACGATGGTCTGTTTGAGGTAAGATGGCTG
Source organism: Carcharhinus amblyrhynchos (assembly GCF_965287045.1). NCBI lineage: Eukaryota > Metazoa > Chordata > Chondrichthyes > Carcharhiniformes > Carcharhinidae > Carcharhinus > Carcharhinus amblyrhynchos. The sequence goes on from NC_137326.1 coordinate 63,666,230, forward strand.
TTTGGTGAATTATGGAGGTATAGGGATGGCCTTAGCAAGATGTTCATCATTAAAGATGAGCATCTCGCCAGCAACCACAACACCACACAACCATGCCATGATAACCTTTGCAAGACATGCCAGATCATCAACGTGGATGCCATCATCGCACAGCAGAACACCGTCCACATGGTACGTACTCATGTGACTCGGCAAGCATAATCTACCTCATACACTGCAGGAAAGGATGCCCCAGGGTAATGGTATATCAGCAAAACGATGCAGACACTACGACAGATGAATGGACACCAAGCAACAACTGCCAGGCAGGACTGTTTCCTCCCATTCAGCAAATACTTCAGTGGCCAACAACATTTAGCCTCTGATCTGTCCTGTTCTGATACCGTGCACACCTTGATTACAGGTGATGATCTCTCCACCCCTACTTTTACCAGCCAGAGCTTTCTCATATACCCACTTTGTTTTCCTAATTGTTTTCTTAAGCTGCACCCTGCATTTTTTGTACTTCACTCATGCCTGTGCTGATTTTGTTTTTATACCTGCTAAAAGCATTTCTTTTCCTTCTCGTCATATCTTGATTATCTCTTGTCATCTGTGGTTCTGAGCTTGTTACTCCTATCACCCTAGAGGGAACATGCTTTTTGAACCCACCCCCCACTGCTCTTCTGTCAATTCCCCCATTTAGTAGCTATTCCCAGTCTGCATTGGCCAGTTCCTGCCTTATTTTAAACTCCACTCTTCACCCTGTTCAGTTTTTTTGCAACTTTCTATTTTTTTTGTCCACAACAACAAGCTTAAATTTACTCTCTAAAATGCTCCCCCACCACCACCTCAATCACCTCTCTAGCTCCATTCCCTAAAATTAGGTCAAGCACAGCTTCTTCGCTTGTTGGATTCTCTAAATATCAACCTAAAAATTCTCCTGTACACATTTCAAGAAATCCACTTCATCCAAGCCATTAATGCTATGCCTATCCCAGTTAATTTTGGAAAAGTTGAAGTTACCTATTATAATTACCATATTATTTTTACACACCTCTGACTTGTACACATTTGCTCCTCAATTTCCTTCTGAGCAAGTGGCTTTTTGTTCCTAAGCTCCACCCTCATTCAATGTCTTCAAGATATCATCTTTTACTGCAGTAAATTACTCCTTCACCATTAGTGCAATGGCTCCTCTTTTATCCCCATCTCTATCTCGCTTGAAGATTCTACATCGTGGGATGTTGAGTTGCCGATCCTGTCTCCCTCAACTAAATCTCCGGCTACTATATCACACTTCCATGTGTCAGTCATTGCTTCTAACCCACCTGTTTTGCCTGCAATATTCATGGCATCAGAGGCCATCCATCAATGTGGATACCATTTGCCTTAACCCCTTGGAACTTAATACATCTCCCCTCTCTGTCTTGCACCTATGCCTTAAGTGGCCTTTTCTATGACAGAAAACACTCAACCTCCTTTTATAGCTGTAAAATTCAGGGGAGTCATTACCTCCATCAGTAATATTCCATTTCAAACTTTGATATTTGATTGCCTCTTCTAAATCTTATTTGTGGCTGAACTTGTTTTGCACCCTATAGCTACGTCTTTGGTTTTGGCACCTCTGCTGTCTGTGGGTTCCTGACCTAATTAGTGGACAGCACCATTTTGCACACTTTATAACTCTTGTGCACCTTTTTTAATCATTTTCCATTGCCAGCACTACCACCATTTGTATGCTTAAAATTTTATCAACCTATAAGCAATCTCCATTGAATCGCTCTGTTATTCACCCTGCAGATAAATCTGTCCTGTAACATTGTTCAGGGTGGCTCCAAAATCGCAATACTCTTATCTGTTACAATTCAGTGATACTGTCATAATTGTTCTGCCTGGATATCTCCCCCTTGAAATAAACTTGACTCTCTGGAATGATGGTTTAGGCTGGAAAGAGATAGGATCTACAAATACTTGGATAGACAGGGGCTTATTAGGGAGAGTCAGCGTGGCTTTGTGACTGATAGGTCATGCTTAACCAATCTATTAGAGATTTTCAAGGAGTTTACCAGGAAAGTGGATGAAGGGAACACAGTGGATGTTGTCTACATGGACTTCAGTAAGACCTTTGACAAGGTGCACATGGGAGGTTAGTTAGGAAGGTTCAGTTGCTAGGTATACGTGGAGAAGTAGTAAATTGGATTAGACATTGGCTCAATGGAAGAAGCCAGAGAGTGGTATTGGAGGATTGCTTCTGAGTGGAGGCCTATGACTAGTAGTGTGCCACAGGGATCAGTGCTGGGTCTAGTAGTGTGCCACAGGGATCAGTGCTGGGTCCACTGTCATCTATATCAATGATCTGGATGATAAACAATGTGGTAAATTGGATCAGCAAATTTACTGATACAAAGATTGGAGGTGTAGTGGGCAGTGAGGAAGGTTTTCAAAACTTGCAGAGGGATTTGGACCAGCTAGAAAAATGGGCTGAAAAATGGCAGATGGAGTTTAATTCAGACAAGGGTGAGGTATTGCACTTTGGAAGGACAAACCAAGGTAGAACAGACAAGGTAAATGGTAGGACACTGAAGAGTGCAGTAGAACAGAGGGATCTGGGAACACAGATACATAATTCCCTAAAAGTGGCGTCACAGGTAGATAGGGTCGTAGAGTGCTTTTGGAACATTGGCCTTTATAAATCAACATTCCAACTTTTATACTCAATATTTTATGGTGAGTTTGTATAAGACATTAGTGAGGCCCAATTTAGAGTATTGTGTGCAGTTTTGGTCACCTAAGTACAGGAAGGATATTAATGAGATTGGAAGAGTGTAAAGAATGTTTACAAGGATGTTACTCGGACTTAAGAAACTGAGTTACAGAGAAAGGTTGAATAGGTTAGGACTTTATTCCCTGGAGCATAGAAGAATGAGGGGAGATTTGATAGAAGTGTATAAAATTATGATGGGTATAGATAATGGAAAAAGCCTGCTTGCATTCACCGAGGGGAGAAAAAAACTGGAGACATGGGTTAAAGGTGAAGGGAGAAAATTTTTTAAAGGGAATATTGGGGGTGGGGGGGTCTTCACACAGTAGTGGGAGTGTGGAATGAGCTGCAGATGAAGTGGTGACAGCGGGCTCACTTTTAACATTTAAGAAAAACTTGGACAGGTACATGGATGAGAGGAATGTGGAGGGATATGGTTCTGGTGCAGTTCAGTGGGTCTAGGCAGAAAAGTGGTTCGGCACAGCCAAGAAGGGCCAAAAGGCCTGTTTGTGCTGTAATGTTCAATGGTTCTAAATGTGACTCATGAGTTTGAGTATGCTTGGGGCTATGAGACTATGAACCAGATTTTAAGTTTGGGTTTCAGGCATACTCAGGAGAATTGCCTTGTGTTTTGCCTCCTCCCCTACTTCACTCATTGTAAGTAATATCCAAGACACTGGACATGTTGGTGTGTCTCCCAACTCAATAAACTGCTCAGGCCACACAGCAGACTGGGAGACAGCAGCAGCCGTTTTGCAGGCTTCCCTGGGCCTCTGCTTAGCTTCCAGCCTGGGTTTTCAGCAGCAACAAATTCACATTGAAAATCAGCGTAATGGCAATACATGTGTCACCATACCATTCCATATCATTAATGGGGCGCAACTGAATTATGCTCCTGCTTGCCCCTCCCACCTCTCTGGCATGACATTATGTTGGCGGGTCTACAACTGCTTCATAAAAGTCAGGACCAACACTGAAAAGAAACAAGGAGGTAAGTGTTATGGAGCTGCAGCCCTGGGAGTTCAGGGGAGGGGTGGAGCTGGGTAGTTAACATCAGTGATATGTATCTATCAATCTTTTGGGGGGTGCGGTACAGAGAAGGAGGATTATGGAGGCAGAGGCTGTACCAGACATGGGGGTACTTTGAGAGCCTGTCTGAGGCTATGTGCCAGCACTGGCTCCACCAGCGCAAGGAGACGGTGCAACATGTGTGACAAGGATGTAGCACCTATATTAAGTCCTGGCAGACCTGGCATCTCCAGGAGGGGAGGGCACCTGCTCCCAGTAGAAGTCAAGATGACAGCAGCCCTCAACTTCTGTGCCACAGGATCAGGCACCTAATGGGGACATCTGTGGCATTTGTGCAAAGATGTGTGCAGGTCACAAATGCCTTGTGTGCCTGGGCAGGCCAGTACATCAATTTTGATCTGTTACGATGAGGCTCATACTGCCACCCTGTTAGCCATGAAGCCAAATCCCTGAGGCAGATTTCCACTACACACACCACCCTTGCAGTGTTGGCCTGGTTATCACACTGTGCCAGCACCACTTGAGACAGCAATCTGACTCTTCAAAACTGCCTTGCAGTTGCAGCATGGCTGCTGACAGCCCATCCACAACTATCCGGGTTTACTGATGAATCTCATCCAGCTTCAGGATGACCGAACCCTGGCATCTGACATGGGGCCAGCTGAATCCTTGCCTCCAGCAGACCTCTGTGCTCAAGCCCTCAGATGTTCCTACCTCCACCCGATGTGCATCAGCATCTAAGTGACCCAGAAGCCTCAGCACTAACATGCCTCACGGTTGTGATAGTCTCTGTTGGTTGTGGTGTTAATATCTGTGCCGAATCACTGGTGCTGTCCTCAGGATTCTTTAGGGCCTCCCTTCAAGGTGTCGTCTGAGGTGTCCTGGGGAGCCTTAGCATGAGCTCAGGATCCATTCAAAGAACAAAGAACAACACAGCACAGGAAACAGGCCCTTCGGCCCTACAAGCCCACACCACCCATTTTAACACCCAGTGAGTGCCTCATTCCGATCCTTCTACCTACCACTTTTGTCTACATCTCATGGACTCCACAATATAATTTAGAGAATTATATGTGTGCCAGATTAAGGGAGATCCAATTTAGGGACAAAAACACCAATCAGCCTAAAAGCACGTTTTTGGGGTGTGGGAGGAAACTGGAGCACCTGGAGAAAACCCACACAAGCACAGGGAGAATGTGCAAACTCCCACAGACACTGACCTAGTCAGAGATCTGACCCAGGTCCCTGTACCTGCACAGCAAACAGTGATAGTCACTGAGCTGTCGTGTTGCCCATCAGTTGGTCCAGTTTAAGCGTACACTAATGATGTGAAGCACTCGGCAAGTCTCAAAGCAACATCCAAGAGCAGCCCTCGCACGACCCACCGCATGCATACCCCTTGTTGGCAAGGTGGACCGAATCGCCTGTGGATGTAAAAGAGAGACATCAATAAACATACAACAGCCTATACAGACATTCACGGAAGATCCCCAGTAGCTCCAACGTGAGAGACTGGTGAGCCATAAAATATGCTGGGCGGCCCTGTAAGAAAGGACACATTAGTGGAAGGAAGGGAAAACAGCCCACACAGCATGGCACTTCAAAGAAGACCATAGGAATAGAGTACAGCTGATGTTCACTTGCAGGCCAGAAGCCAACCTGGTTGTTGGTGACCATTCTGTGCTCTGCCTCCCCTGTCAGCTCCAGGGTGTGCTGCTCAATCCCCATGAGTAGACACAGCTTGGATATTTCACCACCTGTTTTCTCCCTCACAGTTTTTTTTTTCCTGTGGGGACATGGGGGGAATTGAAGGCCATGAGGTAGGATGCTTGGGTAGGCTGTTCCAGGGCAATGCCTCCCCGTTGTGGGATGTTGATTGGGGTTCCACGCGGGTTGGAGGCAATGCTGGGTGGGTGAGGACAGATGGTGGCAGCTGTCCTTGAGGTGTCTGGAGTGGTAAGCGCAGCACATGTACTGGTTTTAGAATGTGGTGCACAGTTGCCCTTTGCCTGAACAAGTTTGTTCATCTTTTTCCAGCACTGGTCTATGGAATGATTTGCCAATGCCCAGGCACTTGCAGCTGCAGCCACAGCCTCCCAGGTGGCATTTGCTGCGTGACCCCTTGGGCGGCAGCCCTCCATGGATAAAGCAGCTCATGCCTCTCCACCACATTTTCCAGCAGTTGGGCCTGCTCAACCTCTGAAAATCTGGGTGCACTTCTCCTGTGTACCATCTTCCTGGCATGAGTGTCTGTATCCATAATTGCAGCTTATATACAGCTCTACCTTGTTAAAGGAGTCCAGGTGTAGTCAGTTTGAGCCACTCAGGCCTGTGATTTCATTGTGAATAACATACACACAACCTGGTTTCAATAAAGGGTGAGCCATCTCCAAAGATGCTGATTGGGTTAACTCGGCAAGATACTGTGGGGAGGTGGGGTACAATGCTCAAGGGGGAATGCTTGCAGGCAGGGGTGTGCATGAAGTCCAGTGCTCTGTGTAAAAGGCAACAGTGAGACCAGTGTTTTGTGAATGAACAAGAAGGGTCAGCACTCTGGGTGAAAGGGATGGGGGCATGTAGCAGGACTGGCAGCACTCTGGGTGAATGGGGGGGTGGTGGTGAGTGAATGGAGAGGGCAGCAATGTCTGGGTCAGTGGGGAGGTGTGGAGGCCAGCAATTCTTTTACCAGTCTGATTTTGGATAGCATGTCCATAATACCATTTTGGAGTGGCCTCTTCCCATCCCTGAAACTTTCTGTTGTTGCCACCCCTCCAATTTGCAGCCTCTTCAGTTTCCTAACCAAAGAACAAAAACAGCCCGGGAAACGGGCCCTTCGGCCCATTGAGCCAGCGTCGCCATCTTAACATTACCAGTCCCCCCTCCACCCATGACGCTTATCTATGCTTATGGCATTCCACATTGAGGGAAAACTAATTTAGGGACAATTTATTACTGCCAATCAGCCTAATAGCACATCCTTGGGATGTGGGAGGAAACCAGAGCACCCAGAGAAAACCCACGCAAGCATGGGGAGAATGCGCAAACTCCCACAGACACTGGCCCAAATCCATGTGTCTGCACAACAAACAGTGATAGTTACTGAGCTGTCGTCTTGCCCAGCATCTGGTCCAGTTTAAGCGTACACTAACAACATGAAGTACTAGGCTATTCTCGAACATCCAAGAGCAGCCCTTGTACAACCCATCGCGTGTATGCCCCTCGTTGGACAACAAGGTGGACCGACTTAAAACCTGTGAATTAAAAGAAAAACATTAGTATCATTCCACATCCTCTCATTATCATTTTGCTGCCAACCTGCCTTGTGCCAATCCTCCTGCTCTTTCTTTCTGCTACTTTCCCCTCATGAATCTTGCTGTGAGCGACGGCTGTGGAAATGAGCGTTGAGAGGCAGAAGGAGCAGCTTTCTCTCAGGTGAGGGGAGTGGGAGAATCAGCGAGCAGCTGAGTCAGGAAGTGACATCCTGCAATATGGAGGGTTGGCAGCGAGAGGGTAGGTTAAGAAGCAGCATAAATTGCAAGTCAGGCATTGCAGCTAAAGGGTGGGTTAGACAGCAGGCACAAGTCAGCGCTGGTAGCAAGGCTGGGTGAGAGCAGCAGAGACTACAATTTGGAGGGTTCATTGTGAGAGGGTGGGTCACTGGAGAGACCTTGAACTGGAGGGCCTACAAGAACATAGAACATTACAGCGCAGAACAGGCCCTTCAGCCCACGATGTTGCGCCGACCAGTTACAAAAACAATGACCCACTAGCCTACACCAATCCCTTTTCGTCCATAAACCTATCCACAGATCTCTTAAACGCCCCCAAACTAGGCGCACTTACAACTGCAGCAGGCAGGGCATTCCAATCCCTCACCACCCGCTGGGTAAAGAACCTACCCCTGACATCCGTCCTGTAGCTACCCCCCCTTAATTTAAAGCCATGCCCCCTCGTGCTAGCTTTCTCCATCCGAGGAAAAAGGCTATCACTATCCACCCTATCTAAACCTCTAATCATCTTATATGTTTCAATAAGATCCCCTCTTAGCCGCCTTCTTTCCAACGAAAACAACCCTAAATCCCTCAGTCTCTCCTCATAGGACCTCCCCACCATACCAGGCAACATCCTAGTAAACCTCCTCTGCACCCTCTCCAAAGCCTCCACATCCTTCTTGTAATGTGGGGACCAGAACTGCACACAGTACTCCAAGTGCGGCCAGAGTAGTGTACAGTTGCAACATGACGCTGCGACTCCTAAATTCAATCCCCCTACCAATAAACGCCAAGACACCGTACGCCTTCTTAACAACCTTATCTACTTGATTCCCAACTTTCAGGATCTATGTACACATACACATACATACAAGAGTAAGATCCACAACAACAATTGGGTTGTAAAGTGGAATGTGTGGCAAGCGGAGAGGTTTAGGAAGCAGGATTGGCATGAGCAAGAGGTAGATAGAAGAAACGTGGTGCCTTTCTGTTTTCAAATTTACTTTTTAGTAATAGTGTTTCAATTTGGAGGGTTTTTTCTATAGTAACAGATCTGGCAGAACATGACACCAAGATGGCTGGATTGGCAGGCAGTGAGGAGCAGTGACTGGCAATACAACGGGATATTGATAGGCTGGTATATTGGGCAAATGGAGTTTAACCCGGATAAATGTGAGGTGATGCATTTTGGCTGGAATGATGTAGGGGGGAATTATATGATAAAGGGTAAGCCCATAAGGAGTATAGAATCACAGCGAGACCTGGGGGTGCAAGTGCACAAGTCTTTGAAGGTGGCAGTATAAGTGGAGAAGGTTGTGAAGAAAGCCTATGGTATGTTAGCCTTTATAGGAAGGGGTATAGAATATAAGAGCTGGAGTCTAATATTGCAGTTGTATAGAATGTTGGTTAGGCCGCATTTAGAGTACTGCATCCAGTTCTGGTCGCCTTACTACCGGAAGGACGTGGAGACTTTGGAGAGAGTGCAGAGGAGGTTTACCAGGATGTTGCCTGGTATGGAAGGACTGGGTTATGAGGAAAGATTGAACAAATTGGGGCTGTTTTCCCTTGAAAGATGGCGACTGAGGGGGGTATATAAGATTATGAAGGGTATAGATAAACAGAGGTAAGCTATTTCCTATGATAGAGACACACATTACGAGGGGCCATGGGCTTGAGGTGAGGGGGGAGAGGTATAACACAGATATTAGAGGGAGGTTTTTCACACAGGGTAGTGGGGGTATGGAATGCTCTGCCAAGTAAGGTGGTGGAGGCAAGCACGCTAGAGTTGTTTAAGAGTAACTTAGGCACATGAGTGGGTTGGAGATGGGTGGATATCGGAGATTGTTTTAAATAAGGTTCATTAGCATTGGGGCGTCCCTGGTAAGGTAAATGGATACGGTATGATGATAATGTTTTTTCAGCTGTTAGAATTGTTTTAAGGGAAAATCTGACTTTTAAGAACATAATATTGACTGTATTTTAGAATGCTCAATAAAGATATTGTCCATTGTGAAAGAAAGGCTTTGAGAAAAATAAACCACCAAACTTAAAAAGTAAAGGATAGTATTAAATTGAAAAAGATATACAATTGTGGTATATTACCAGAAGAAGAAAATGTAGGAAAATTTTAGAAACCTGCAAAGTATGACTAAAAAGTAAGAGGGAGAAAATAGATTGAGGGCTTAAAAAAAAAGAGCTTTGAGAAGGATATACAATAACAGGAACTAAATTAAACATTGCCCCCCCCCCCCCCCCCCCCCAAAAGAATGAGACTTGGAAATAGTGGAAAAATGGAAGTGACAATTTCAACTTTTTTTTGTATTTGCCTTCACATAGCAGATTCTAAAAGCATCCCAATAATAGTTATAATGAGGAACTTAAAACAACCATGATGAGAGAAAAATTACTTGTCAACCTTTAAATCACATAATGTGAAGTCCCCTGGACCTGATGGTCTGCAGCCTTGGATCTTAAAAGATATCACTGCACTGGTTGTAATCTTCCAAAATTGCTAGATGTGGAAAGGGATCAGTGTGTTGGAAAATGTAACACTCCTGGTCAAGAAAGGAAGAAACTAGGGCAGTGATGGGCAACCTGGGCTAGTGAATGGGCCATGTGAGTGACCCTCCTTGATCTCAGTGGGCTGCAAAATTGAAATCGGGCTTGTACACTAACCATAACTCCGTGGAAAAGATTAAATGCATTTAATACACACCAAATATTTAGTTATAGAAAATGCTTAAGTCATTCATATAACTACTATCAACTTCAAACGATAAAAACAAAAAGAAATATTTACACTTTGGACACAGTGGCTTACTCAATCTGTGTGTGCAATCTGCATGTACTGCATTTGCTTGCCCTTGATTTACATGCATATCAGTTGAGTCACACCAGTAGGAAAAAATCTGCGAACAGGAATCAGCTGAATATGGCAACCCTGCACATGGGCAACGGTGAAGAAAGTGTCTAGTGGGCCCACTGAGAATCCAGGTGGGTCACAGGTTGTCCTCTACTATTACAGGGGAGTAACAGAGGCCAACATTTGTTATTAGAAATTGTTGAAATCCATTATCAAATAAGTATGTAGCATGACATTTAGAAATCATAATGCAATGTAACAGAGCCAAAGTATTCTTTAAAAGGAAATCATGTATGAAAATTTTGGAGTTTGATGAGGATGTAATAACCAGGCTAAATAAAGCAGATCCAATACATGTAGTATGTTTGGATTTCCAAAAGGCCACATAAAAGATTAGTTTTAAGTTGGGAACTCCTAGTGCTGTGAGAAATATGTAGGGGCATTGGCCAGAAAGTTCTGGCCTTTCTGTGGGTGGGATCTCCTTTCATCCTTTTGGCTCAATGGTAAACCCCTGCTGTGGGTATCACAGCAGTGGGGGGTCCATATAATGGAAAACCCCGAAGCTGGTGGGACCAAAAGATCCACTGGCTAATAGTGTGCTGCTTCCATTGCTTTGCAACATGCTCCAGGGGCACGGAAATCCCACCCATTGTCTCAAATCCAACTGTCCAAAAAACTGAGCATTTTCAGAATGTTATGCATTAATTTTAATTGAGTAAAAAAATTTTTTAAAATTGAGCGATGGCTAACAAGCAGAAAACAATTTTGAAGATGAACTCTCCGTGAATGGGATTGCCAATGCGGGCACAAAATTGGGAGAATCGGATTCGTTCTGCTGAGATCATGATTTCAGATTTTCAACCCCCACCCCCACCCTTCAAATGGAGTAATGCAAATCATGACATGGGAGCCCAGGAAACTCATTTTAACATGTTAACGTATTATTAGCCAGCACTCGTTCTGGAACTCCCCTGCTGCTCCTTGCCTCTGATTATTCAGTGGTCATGGACACCATTTACAACAGGTTTACATAATCACGAATCTGGCAACTTCGCCCTGAGGGGGATTTCGGAGGTGAATGCTCAGATTACCATCACCCTTCAGCGTGTTCAATGCTCAAGGGGCACTGGTGAGGATGCAGGGGACATAGATAAGTTGACTTTGGGGCCAGGGTTCATTACAAATTCAGGGGAAGGAGTCCCTGCAGGCCTTGCCCTTCCCTCCTGTTGGGGTGCCCCTTACTTTAAAGATCTCTGGTGGTTGGCATGCGGACTCACTTCCCTGTCATCCTTCAGGGTTTCTATCCAAATCACCACTGAGAGAATGCCCATTCTTAATGGGTGGAGGTTAATGAGGGTCAGCATGGGGGGGTGATTCTGAAGCTCTTGGGTGCAGTTCTCTGAGAGGCCACGCTGCAAGGGCAGAGTGGTGGTCTCACAAATGAGATGCTTTCCTGCCTTTGGCATGAAGACCCTTTCACTTGGGGGAGGGAAACTGCAGTGTGTCCTGAACCCCAATTCAGGCAATAGTGGCCAAAGAGTGTGATACTTCTTGGAAGTTCAGATCCACTTTTCAGGGAAGGTTGAGTGTCAGGAATAAGTTTTGGTGTGCATGGCTGGGACTGATGGAAGGCTGTTTGAGTCTACAACCCTTATGACCTGGAAGAATGAGGATGGTCTCTAGGGATTTGCTTGGCATGCTAATTGTAGTCTTGTCAGGAGTCAGCTGTGCCTTGTCAGCCATAAAAGGAAGCCAGTTGCCAAAACAACAACCTCACCCTTCCCTGATAAGTAAGTCCTGCTGATTAAATCTCCAGACCTAAATATCAGCACCATTGATTGGAGCCTTGCTCCTATAAGTAGGGAACCCTGGGCCCCAAACACTGAGATGCAAACTTGTGTTTATTTTCATGTTGCACTGGGAATAGATCTAAGATTACTTTAAGGACCTGCTTTTTTAATTCCCTAAAATCTACTTTCAGGCCCTCATTCATTTCCCTTTCTATGCCATTGGTCCCAGTGTGGACCACAACATTTGGTTGTTTGCACTCCCCCTAAAGAATGTTCTGCAGCTGCTCTGTGACATCCTTTACCCTGGTAACAGAGGGAACATAACATCTCAGTCATGTTTGTGGCTGTAGAATTGCATGTTTGCTCCTCTGAATATGGAATATCCTACTACAACAGCACTTCCACTTTTCCTCCCCCCCCTCCCCCGCACTCCGGCTCTTGCTACAGTCTGCTGATGAATCATCTTACTCACCAATATGCAAAATGAAAAAGCGGTTAGAGAAGAGAGTCTCAAAATTTCTACACTACCTGTCTGTTTCTCTTGGATATTCTTGCAGGTACCATTGCCCCTCTACCTGTGTACTTCTTAGCTGTAGTGTGATCAGCTCTCTAAATGTGCTATCCATGTAATCCTCAGCTATGTGGAAGCACCACAGTGATTCCAGACACCACTTGAGTTCCACAATCCTGAACTCAGGTTTCTGCAGCTGGTGACAGTTACAGCAGATGTAGTCATCGAGGACACTTAGTGCCTGTGTGATTTCCCATATCCTGGTGAATGCACATTTCACGTGGTCAAACTGCACTGGCACACTTTTAAAATTTATGTAGTGCTTATTGCTGTTTTACCTTGCACTCAGTTGGAGTTCTTAAAGTATCCTTTAAGATCATAAAACATTGCAGCAGAATTATGCTGCTCAGCCTATCGAGTCTGCCATTTTTCTCATTCCCATTCTCTCACTTTGTTCCCATAACCCCTGAACTCCTTATCAAGAATCTATCTATTTCTGACTTAAAGACACTCAATAACCTGGCCTCCACAGCCTTTTGTGGCAAAGAGTTCCACAGATTCACCACTCTCTGGCTGAAGAAATTCCTTCTCATTTGTGTTTTAAAGGAGTGTCCCTTTAGCCTGGGGTTGTGCCCTCTGGTTTTAGTTTTTCCTACTAGTAGAAAAATCCTTTCCATGTTCTATAGGTATGTTAAGAACAGAAGGTTGGTTAGGGCAAGATTAGGGCCAATACAGACAGCAGAGGGAAGTTGTGTGTGGAACCGGAAGAGATTGGAGAGGCATTGAACTAATATTTCTCTTCGGTGTTCACGCAGGGGGACATGAATGTAGCTGAGGAGAACACTGGGTTGCAGGGGTGTAAACTAGACAGTATTGCAGTTGATAAGGGGGATGTGCTGGATATTCTTGAGGGTTTGAAAATAGATAAGTCCCCTGGTTCGGACGGGATTTACCCTAGGATTCTCTGGGAGGCAAGAGAGGTGATTGCAGAGCCTCTGGCTCTGATCTTCAGGTTGTCGTTGGTCTCAGGTATAGTACCGGAAGATTGGAGGATAGCGAATGTTGTCCCATTGTTTAAGAAGGGGAACAGAGACTTCCCCGGGAATTATAGACCGGTGAGTCTTACTTCTGTTGTGGGCAAGGTTTTAGAAAAAATTATTAGGGATAGGATTTATAGTTATTTGGAGAGTAATGAATTGATTGGAGATAGTCAGCATGGTTTTGTAGCGGGTAGGTCGTGCCTTACTAACCTTATTGAGTTTTTTGAAAAAGTGACCAAAGAGGTGGATGGGGGTAAGGCAGTTGACGTGGTATATATGGATTTTAGTAAGGCGTTTGATAAGGTTCACCATGGTAGGCTTCTGCAGAAAATGCAGATGTATGGGATTGAGGGTAATCTAGGAAATTGGATCAGGAATTGGCTAGCAGATAGGAGACAGAGGGCGGTGGTTGATGGTAAATATTCGTCATGGAGTTCAGTTACGAGTGGTGTGCCTCAGGGATCTGTTTTGGGGCCACTGCTGTTTGTAATTTTTATAAATGATCTGGATGAGGGTATAGTTGGGTGGATTAGTAAATTTGCTGATGACACCAAAGTCGGAGGTGTGGTAGATTGTGAGGAAGGGTGTCATAGTTTGCAGGGAGACTTAGATTGCAGAGCTGGGCCGAGAGGTGGTGGATGGAGTTTAATGTGGAGAAGTGTGAGGTAATTCACTTTGGTAGGAATAACAGATGTGTCGAGTATAGGGCTAACGGGAGGACTCTGAATAGTGTGGATGAACAGAGGGATCTAGGTGTATGTGTACATAGATCTCTGAAAGTTGGGAATCAAGTAGATAAGGTTGTTAAGAAGGCATACGGTGTCTTGGCGTTTATTGGTAGGGGGATTGAATTTAGGAGTTGCAGCGTCATGTTGCAACTGTACACAACTCTGGTGCGTCCGCACTTGGAGTATTGTGTGCAGTTCTGGTCCCCACATTATAGGAAGGATGTGGAGGCTTTGGAGAGGGTGCAGAGGAGGTTTACCAGGATGTTGCCTGGTATGGAGGGGAGGTCCTATGAGGAGAGACTGAGGGATTTGGGGTTGTTTTCGCTAGAAAGAAGGCAGCTAAGAGGGGATCTTATTGAAACATATAAGATGATTAGAGGTTTAGATAGGCTGGATAGTGATAGCCTTTTTCCTTGGATGGAGAAAGCTAGCACGAGGGGGCATGGCTTTAAATTAAGGGGGAGTGGTTATAGGACGGATGTCAGGGGTAGGTTCTTTACCCAGAGGGTGGTGAGGGATTGGAATGCCCTGCCTGCTGCAGTTGTGGATGCGCCTAGTTTGGGGGTGTTTAAGAGATCCATGGATAGGTTTATGGATGAAAAGGGATTGGTTTAGGTTAGAGGGTCATTGTTTTTTAACTGGTCGGTGCAACATCGTGGGCCGAAGGGCCTGTTCTGCGCTGTAATGTTCTATGTCCACTCTATCCAGGCCTCGCAGTATTCTGAGTTTCAATAAGATCCCCTGTGCCCCATTCTTCTACACACGAGCACAGACCTAGAGTCCTCAACCGTTGCTCATACGACAAGCTCTTCATTCCAGGGATCATTCTTGTGAACCTCCTCTGGACCCTTTGCAGGGCCAACACATCCTTCCTTAGATATGAGGTCCTAAACTGCTCACAATACTCCAAATGGGGTCTGACCAGAGCCTTACACGGCCTCAGAAGTACATCCCTGCTTTTGTGTTCTAACCTTCTCTGCTAGGGGACCTGCAATTTCCGTTCTAGCCTCCCACAACATCCTGGGATATACTACATCAGGTCCTGGGGATTAATCTACGTTGATGCGCTTTAAGACTTCCAGCATCTCCTCTATAATATGTATATTCCTCAGCTATCACTATTTATTTCCCTAAGTTCCCTAACATTCATGCCTTTCTCAACAGTAAATACCAATGAGAAATATTCATTTAGGATCTCGCCCATCTCCTGTGGATCTGCACATAGCTAACCTTGTTGATCCTTAAGAGGTCCTATTCTTTTCCTAGTTAGTCTTTAGCCCTTTATATATTTATAGAAGTTCTTTGGATTCTCTTTTGCCTTACCTGCCGATTTTAGTTTTATGTAATGATAAAGGGCTAATTAATAACCATGTTGTGAAAGAGCCTTTATGGATGAGTGACCTCAAATATGATAGAATTTTACATTATGCTTGAAAGTGAGCAAGTTCAATGTGAAGCTAAGGCGTTAAATTTAAATAAAAGAAATTATGAAGGCATGAGGGAAAATTGGCTGAGATAGATTGGAAAAATACATTAAAAGGTATGACTGTGCATTAGCACTGGATATCTTCAAAGAGCTATTACATAGCTTACAGCACCTATACATTCCTTCATGGTTCAGAACCCACCCAAAAAGCCAATCAACCATGGCTGATATTGGAAATTAAGAGTTGTATAACATTAAAAGAAAAGGCTAATGAAGTTGCCAGAAATAGTAGTGAACATAAGGATTGGGAAGTTTTTTAGAATACAACAAAAGAAGGCCAATAAACTAATAAAGGGAAAACAATAGTAATGCAATCTAAAATAAGACATAAAAATATAGGTCTGTAAAAAGGAAGCATTTGTCTAAGACAAATATGGGCTATTATGGGCAGAGTCAGGAGAATTCATTATGGGAGAATAGAGAAATGGCACAGAAGCTAAATGATTACTTTGTGTCTGTCTCACCAATGAAGATATAAGCAATCTTCCAGATGTAGAGATCTAAAGAGCTATGGAAAATGAGCAGTTGAAGGAAATGAATATAAATAAGGTTGTATTGGAGAAATTAATGGGGCCAAAAGTCAGTTAGTCCTTGTGACCTGATATTCTGTAGACCAGAGTGTTGAAAGAGGTTGCTGCAGAGACATTGGATGCATTGATGATTATCTTCCAAAATTCTATAGATTCTAGAATGATTCCTGAAGATTAGAAGATAGCAAATATCACTGCACTATTTAAGAAGGGAAGGAGATAGCCTTACATCAGTATTATGAAAAATGCTAGAATCTGTTATAAAGGATGTGATAGGATTTATGAAAAGGAAATCGTGTTTGATGATCTTTGAGTATTTTTGAGGATGTTACTAACAAAACTGATCAAGGGGAGTTGATGAACATGGTATATTTGAATTTTGAGAAGGCTTTTGATAAAGTCCCTCACCAGAGACTGATTAGCAAAATAAAAGCACTTGGGATAGGAGACAATATACTGACATGGGTTACAAATTGGTTAACAGATAGAAAACAGAGTAAGAATAAATGGGTCATTCTCGCATTGGCAGTCTATGGCTGGTGGGGTACTGCAAGGATCAATACTTAGATCCCTGTTGTTAATAGTATAGATTTATGATTTGGATGTGAGGACTAAATGTAATATTTCCAATTTTGTGGATGATGCAAAGTTAGGCAGGAATGTGTGTCTTGTGAGGAAGATGTAAAGTGGCTACAGGAGAATTTGGATAGACTTGGTGAGTGGACAAAAACATGGTAAGTGGAATTTAATGTGGAAAATGTGAGATAATCCATTTTAGTACAAGGAACAGATATGTAGAGTATTTTCTAAATGTTAAGTAATTAGAAAGTGTAGATTACAAAGCGACCTGGATATAAAAACATAAGAAATAGGAGCAGGAGTAGGCCATTTAGCCCTTTGAGCCTGCCCCGCCATTCAATAAGATCATGGCTGATCTGAAGCAGATCAGTTCCACTTACCCGCCTGCTCCCCATAACCCTTAATTCCCTTATCAATCAGAAATCTATCTACCCGTGAATTAAACATATTCAACGAGGTAGCCTCCACCAGTTCAATGGACAGAGAATTCCAGAGATTCAGCATCCTCTGAGAGAAGAAGTTCCTCCTCAACTCTGTTCTAAACTGCACCCCCCCCCTTCCTATTTTGAGGCTGTGCCCTCTAGTTCTGGTTTCCTTTTTAAGTGGAAAGAATCTCTCTACCTCTACCTTATCCAGCCCCTTCATTATCTTGTAAGTCTCTATAAGATCCCCCCTCAGCCTTCTAAACTCCAACAAGTACAGGCCCAATCTACCCAATCTCTCCTCATAAGCTAACCCCCTCATGTCCGGTATCAGCCTGATGAACCTTCTCTGTACTCCCTCCAAGGCCAGTATATCCTTTCGCAAATAAGGGGACCAAAACTGCACATAGTACTCCAGTGGCTTGTACAGTTGCAGCAAGACCTCCCTGCTTTTATATTCTATCCCCCTCATGATGAAGGCCAACATTCCATTCGCCTTTTTGATTACCTGCTGCACCTGCAGACTGAGTTTTTGCGATTCGAGCACAAGGACCCCCAGGTCCCTCTGCATAGTAGCATGCTACAACTTTTCACTATTTAAATAATATTCCATCCTACTGTTATTTCTGCCAAAGTGGATAACCTCACCTTTGCTAACGTTATACCCCATCTGCCAGGTCCTCGCCCACTCACCCAGCCTATGTAAATCTCTCTGCAGACTTTCCGTGTTCTCCGCGCAATTCACTTTTCCACATCTTCGTGTCATCAGCAAACTTTGTTACCCTACACTCAGCTCCCGCCTCCAGATCGTCTGTATATGGTAAACAGTTGAGGCCCCAGCACCGATCCCTGCGGCACGCTACTAGTCACCAACTGCCAACTAGAAAAGCACCCATTTATTCCAACTCTCTGCTTCCTGTTAGATAGCCAATCCTCACTCCATGCTATCCTAACCTTCTGCAGCAACCTTTTGTGAGACACCTTATTGAACGCCTTCTGGAAATCTAAAAGCACCACATCCACTGGTTCCCCTCTGTCTACTGCACTAGTCACATCTTCATAAAAATCCAGTAAATTCGTCAAACACGACTGCCCCTTCATGAATCCATGCTGCGTCTGCTTGATCGAATTGTTCTTTTCTAGGTGTCCTGCTATTTCTTCTTTAATGATGGATTCTAGCATTTTCTCAAGTACGGACATTAAGCTAACCGACCTGTAGTTACCCACTTTTGTCTGCTACCTTTTTTAAACAGTGGCTGTTTTCCAATCCACTGGCCATAAGTTAGTGAAGGCTAACATGCAGGTGCAGCAAGCTATTAGGAAGACTAATAGAATGTTAGCCTTAATCAAAAGACGATTTGAAGTTAGGAAGTCTTGCTTCAATTATATAGAAGCTTAATTAGACTGCACCAGGAGTTTTGCTCTCCTTACCTCAAAGGATATGATTAGTTAGGATTGTTTTTGCTGGAGTTCAGATGAATGAGGGGGGATCTCAGAGGGATTTATAAAATTTTAATAGGATGGACAGGGTAGATGTAGGGAGGATATTCCTGATGGTGGCGGAGTCCTGAACCAGGGGTCACAACAGTCTGAGGATACAGGGTAGACTATTTAGGACAGAGGTGAGGAGACATTTCTCCACCCAAAGACTGGCGAGCCTGTGGAATTCATTACCACGGGAAGTAATTGATGCTAAAATATTGAATGTATTCAAGATGCAGCTGGATATAGCGCTTGGAGCAAATGGGATCAAAGGTCATGGGGATAAAGCAAAGATTAAGTTGGTTAAGATGAGTTGGATGGCCAGCCATAATTGTAATAGCAGAGCAGATTCGATGGGTCAAATGGCCTCCTTCTCCTATGTTTCTATTGTATAATTGCATAGACAAAGTGCAATATCCAGGGGATGATAATAGGTCTGTCTTATGAAGAGAGATTGGGCAATCTGGGCCTTTATTCTATAGAGTTTCAAAGACTGAGAGATGATCTGATTTGAAACTAAATGGAATTGATAGGGTAGATACAGGTAATTGTTTTCCTTGGTTGAAGAGTCTAGAACAAGGGGCACGATTTCAGAATGGGGGGAATCCACTTAGAACTGAGTTGAGGAGACATTTCTATACAGAGGGATGTGAATCTTCGGAATTCTCTACACTAGCGGGCTATGAAAGCTCCGTCGTTGAGTATGTTTAAGGTTAAGATTGGTAGATGTCTGATTAACAATAATGTGAAAGGTTATGGAGATGGTGGGCTCTATTTTACCATTTTGATTCTAAGTGCTGGGCGGGCTTGAAACTGGGAGTGTTTCAGATCCCATTTTTAGACCTGTTCTGAGGCACCCCCATACACACTCTGCCTGCAAAAATATCAGCGATTCAGAATCACACTGCGCAAGCTTCAGGATGGGGCTTAATGCAACTGAAACCCTGCAGCTCCGATCAGTATCTCCAACTGCGCATGTGTAGGAAAAAAATGATAGAATGCTGCTCCCTTGCCACATCGTCCCCAGACCGGATAATGCCTCCTCTTGGCCCCTACAGATATTCTCCCCCCACCCCCTTATCTCAGACCACTTCCACCCGGACTGACAGCGGGCCCCTCACTGCCCCCTCCCCCCACTGATTTCAGGCATTGGATACCTCTTCTCCTGCCCAGGCCCCTCCCCTGCACTGATCACAGGTGGAGTGGCAGTGGACTTATCCCCCCCCGCTCCCCCCAAACACCAATTTCAAGCAGAGAGCTGTCGGACCCACCCTTCCCTTTCCCCCCACTGATCTCAAGCAGAGAGCTGTCGGATGTTCAGCATTTACCTCCTCACTAACCCTCATTGATGGAGTGCCCAAATTGGACTTCTATGGAGCATGTCTGTTTTGCAGTGATTCCAGATGGGTGAACACAGTGGTAAAGGAGGAAGTGCCTGAAAAGTTGGGCGTGCAGCCCATTTAATCAATTTAAATGCACGCAAATGCATTTAAAAGGCCCTTGCGGGCGTGGTCCCAATCACAGCCATTTTTGGGCCTTCGTAAAGGGGGAACAGGCGCAGAGGTGAGTGTGGATTGTGCTACTCACCCCATACCCAACTTTAACAAGTTTTCATGCCTGAAAATGGGTGCGATGTGATGGTAAAATTGGGCCCAGTGTGTGTAAAAGGTGTTGAAGTATTTGATGAGTCATGATCCTATTGAATGGCTCAGTGGGCTGAATGGCCTACTTTTCTTGTGTTCCTAAGTGTGATAACAATTTCCTTGTTCACTAGTTTCATTGTCCACATGTTCATGCAGTCACTGTGAGCTACTATTTCTAATTTGCTCATATCCATCCCTGTCTCAGTTAATCTTGTTGACAAATATTGTGAAGCTTCTTAAGACATTTTTTACTCCATTATAGTGCTATATTAATGTTATCCACTCCACTTTCTTTCTGATATGTCTTCTATTCTGTTGCAGTGACGTTCAACACAAGCTCAAGGAATAACAGCTCATTGCACTCGTGGTTCCCTGGCCATAACAGCTGCAGACATAACCAGAGATTCCATTTTATCTGATAGTCAGTGCTGCTGGTATAGATTGAGCGTATTGCCATTTGGAAGATTGGGAGGCCACTGGATTGGACCGATCGCAGATGTTCTGGGAAGTTGCCGTAAACCAGTATTAGACTCTTGTTTTTAAAAATCTAGCAACTCTTTCATGACCCTTCTGGGAAAATCATTGGTGCCACGTGAAGTTCGGCTCAGTCTTTTGGTCTGTAAATAAGATTTATAAAAGTATGTTTTGGGATTGTCTTTAAATGTAGATTAAAATTAAGGAGACCGTGGGACCTGTCTGTCTGCTGACAAGAGATCTAGGTAGTGGGGCTGATAAAGATTGACAACAAACCTGGATTGTTTTACTGGGAAGAAGAGGCCAAGTACTTTTGGAGACAATGACAGCAGCCTTTGTGCTAACAGTGAGTAGACTGAGAGCGTCAAGTCCCAGAAAAATGTAAATATTGGGTTGTAAATTATTGTGCTTTAAATTGTCCATTTACTACTCAGATAAAATGCAGTTGGAGTTGAGGATAGCTAAATAAGAACATAAGAACATAAGAAATAGGAGCAGGAGTAGGCCATCTGGCCCTTCGAGCCTGCCCCGCCATTCAATAAGATCATGGCTGATCTGTCGTGGCTCAGTTCCACATTCCCGCCCTCTCCCCATAACCCTTAATCCCCTCTCCTATCAAAAACCCATCAACCCGCTTCTTAAAAATATTTAGCGAGGCAGCCTCCACCACTTCAACGGGCAGAGAATTCCAGAGATTCACCACCCTTTGAGTGAAGAAGTTCCTCCTCAACTCCGTTCTAAACCGCCCCCCCTTTATCTTGAGGCTGTGCCCCCTAGTCCTACTGTCTTTTTTGAGCGGGAAGAGTCTTTCCACCTCTATCCTATCCATCCCATTCATCATCTTATACGTCTCAATGAGATCTCCCCTCATTCTTCTAAACTCTAACGAGTACAAGCCTAGTTTATTCAGCCTCTCCTCATAGCTACATAAATACAAGGCTCATGTGATTCTTATTGCCATTGATGGGCTTTAGGATGGGATGGGTGCAAAGGAAGACATTGTGATATTGTGGTACAGAGTTTCCTAAAACATGAATATCAGATAGGTTAGATGGCCAAAAATGCATATGAAAGCTCATGATTCGATTGGAAAATTTTTGAGGAGTTAAAATGGATCTGGAGGATTCAGTTAACTTACAGGAGAGGGATGATCTCCAATGATACAAAATTAATAATTATCAGGGATCATGACCTTTGACGAGGTGCTGCATAGGAGACTTAAATAAGTTAAGTGCTTATGGTGTTAAGGGTAAGATCGTGGTATGGCTAGAGGATTGGCTGACTGACAGAAGGCAGAGAGTGGAGATAAAGAGGTCTTTTTCAGGATGGCAGCTGGTGACTAGTTGTGTGCCTCAGGGGTCAGTGCTGGGACTACAACTTTTCACAATATACATTAATGATTTGGAGGAAGGAGCTGAAAGCACTGTTGCTAAGTTTGCAGATGATGCAAAGATATGTAGAGGGACAGCTGATATTGAGGAAGCAGGGGGGTGCAGAAGGACTTGGACAGGTTAGGAGAGTGGGCAAAAAAGTGGCAGATGGAATACAATATGGAAAAGTGTGATGTTATGCATTTTGGAAGAAGGAATGGAGGCATAGACTATTTCCTAAATGAAAAAATGCTTAAAAAATCAAACACAAAGGGACTTGGGAATTATTGTTCAAGATTTTCTTAAGACTAATGTGCTAAGGTTCGGTCAGCAGTTAGGAAGTAAAATGCAATGTTAGCATTCATGTTGAGAGGGCTAGAATACAAGAGCAGAGATGTACTTCTGAGGCTGCTTAAGGCTCTGGTCAGACCCCATTTGGAGTATTGTGAGCAGTTTTGGGCCTTATATCTAAGGATGTGCTGGCCTTGGAAGGGGTCCAGAGGAGGTTTACAAAAATGATCCCTGAATGAAGAGCTTGTCGTATGAGCAACAGTTGAGGACTGGGTCTGTACTCAGTTTAGAAGGATGAAGAGGGATCTTATTGAAACTAACAGGATATTGCGAGGCCTGGATAGAGTGGACATAGAGAGGATGTTTCCACTAGTAGGAAAAACTAGAACCAGAAGACACAACATCAAGCTAAAGGGACGATTCTTTAAAACAGAGATGAGGAGGAATTTCTTCGGCCAGAGGGTGGTGAATCTGTGGGACTCTTTGCCGCAGAAGGCTATGGAGGCCAGGTCATTGAGTGTCTTTAAAACAGAGGTAGGTTCTTAATTAATAAGGGGATCAGGGTTATGAGGAAAAGGCAGGAGAAAGGGGCTGAGAAAAATATCAACTATGATTGAATGGCAGAGCAGACCTGAAGGGCCGAGTGACCTAATTCTGCTCCTATGTCTTATGGTCTTATAACAGGTTTTGCATTTTGTCTAGCCAGCAGACCTTAAAGAGATCATTGGAACTGCCACCATAAAGGTTAGTCACATCAAACTTTTCTTTCTTTGGGGACACGAGAACAGAAGTACTCTTTTCTGCTCTTGGTGCTGAATGCTGCTGCTGGTCTAAGCCTCTGGTCCTCTACCTTGTGCTTGCTGTTTCCCTGTGAACTTAGCTGCAGGCACTGGCAGCTTGCTGCAACTCTAAAATGAAGCCTGAGGATCAGCATTGATTCATGTGTTTTGATGTAATGATTGTTCCCTCAGTTCATTCTGACCTATAGGCATGAATGAATTTCTACACCTGTTTTCCCTTGAGTATTTTATCTTCCATTTTTCGCTGGCTCTGTTTCTTAATTGCTATTCATTTATAATACCCTTTTGGTTCTGAAGATTTGAAACCTGAATTGTCCATTGGCATGTGATTCTTGATGAGTGATACATGTCTTTCACATTTCTTATTTTTGTTTCAGAAACAAATATTACCAGCTGACGAAAGAAAATACTTCTCCCATCAATGATAGAAGATGGAGTTGCTGAGTCTATTTTGATCGTCTGCAATAAATGCCTGCACGCGTCTGCTGTAAATACAGGAGATCCAATCTATACTTGAGATTGCACATTACATCCCCAATTATGCAGCACATTGCCAGTTCACCCCAAATCTTAATTCCCCTGCTTTGAGGCCTGCCATTTGCCTGGTTGTTTTCTGTTCGGGGCTTGGGTAATATAATTAAGTTCACAACCTAATGGAAAATTTCAGGAAGCTGCTGTGGGATGTTATTTAAAGAAGATTTGCAATAATCTAGAGCTCCCTATGATGCTATCACAATATTAAAAATTGGACTTTTTTTGAGGTGGCATCCGATAATGCAGTCTGCAACATTCAGACTGTCGGATGTGAAAATTATTTTTTGGAACTTTGGCGTTGGGTCTTGTCCATTTACTGGTGCACCTTATGAAAAGAGCAAAGAGTTCACCAGAACTTATAAATGTATACAGATTTCAGTCATCCTGTTTGTGGTGTTGGACAATGTCTGCACATTTAGGAATTTCCTAAATGAACAATCACAATGATCTGTAACCTCCAATTACTGGAGGAAAGTTATGGGCTGCCAGAAATAGAAGAAACTTCTGTGCACTTACCTGTCGTGAGAAATTGTGCAGATACTCCTGATAGGTGCAGCAGCCTTTGACCTTCAGTGCAGCCATCTCCCCAGGCACCAATGCGACATAAAAGAATCCTGACCGCACCCCCTCAACAACCCTCTCATTTTATGCATGTTCCATTTTTAATTGCTTATTCTTATTCGTTTTTGGTTAATATTTCTGCCTTATTTAAATTATTCAATTATAATTCATTTGAATGTTGCATTTTGATGTTTTAATAAATAATATGTACAATTTTAAGTTTAATGGAAGAAATGTATAAACCAAATGAAAAAATAATTTTAGGATTAGAAAACTAACCAAGTTCACATTTAACTTAGCTACTTAAATTTTTCAAAATTTTTGCAATAAAATGTATTTTAATGCCGCAAACAATAAAATCTTTTTCTACTTCAACAAAAACGTTCCTGTTCTTGTATTTTGATTTGATTTATTGTCACATGTATTAGTATACAGTGAAAAGTATGTTTCTTGCGTGCTATATTGACAAAGCATACCATACATAGAGAAGGAAAGGAGAAAGTGCAGAATGTAGTGTTACAGTCACAGCTAGGGTGTAGAGAAAGAACAACTTTATTGTGAGATAGGTGCATTCAAAAGTCTGATGGCAGCAGGAAAGAAGCTGTTCCTAAGTTAGTTGGTAAGTGCCCTCAGATTTTTGTACCTTTTTCCTAACTGAAGAAGGTGGAAGAGCGTATGTCTGGGATGCATGGCATCATCAATTATGTCGGCCGCTAGTATATACAGTGTCAGGTGGGAGGCTGGTTTGAGTGAGGACTGGGCTTTGTTCGTGATGGATTTGTAATTTTAGACAGGGCAGGAGCCATATCAAGCTGTGACACAACCAGAAGGAATGCTTTCTTTGGTGTATCTGAAAAAGTTGGTAAGAGTCATAGCAGACATGCCAAATTTCCTTAGTCTTCGGAAAAAGAAACATTAGTAGGCTTTCTTAACCTTAACTATAGCGTCGGCATGGGGGGACCTGGACAGGTTGTTGGTGAGCTGGACACTTAAAAACTTGAAACTCGATCATTTCTACTTTGTAAACAAGGAGGTAAAGGGGATGGAGTGTTTGGACAAATCAGTTATACATTTTAAAAGCTCATTGTCCAAAAGCAGCAGCAATGTCAAGTTACCCTTGCATCACCTGGAGTCGGGCTTCACCATCAGGCTCCGTATTGCTCTCATCCAATTCCATTTTTGTCAGCAAGTTATCTAGGTGAATGCTCAGTCCACACTGAAGGGTAATGTTGTGCAATGTGTTACACTACAATCTTTGTGACTATTTCTGGTGCATACTTTTAACGTATCCTTTGACCTATCCAGACATCGAAAGCATAACAATACACCAATTTCTTCCATCTGATTTGTTGCTATATGAGCACAGTTGTGACATTCCTGTGCTTCCTTGCTGGTTTTGCAGAATGGTGTGTTAAGCTATGTTTTCAGTAGGTATCCCTTTATCAGCCAGTAACCATCCTGTAATTCTAGATAATGTTATGGTCTGATGTTACATTGAACACTGAAGAATGAATAAGTCATGGTCGCTTGCCCAGTTGTTTGCCTTTGCAATGAGGATCCTTATTTGCACATCACACTATCATAGCATTTAAAGAATGGAATCCCTTGTTGATTTAATGAAGCAGTGTCATCTCTTTGTCCTTCAATGTAATGTGTTCCATCAACAGCTCCAACTACCCTGGGAAAACCAACAATCCTGTGGAAAGCGATGGATCGCTCCATCTTCATAGGGCATGTATCAAATATAAGCTGTACAATAAATTACATTAATTACCTGGTGAATGAAGGTCCTTGCAGCATTTTATGAAATGTTACAAATGTCACTTATACTCTGCTGTAAGGACAGTAGGGTCTCACCAGGTTAAAGTCGAACAGGTTTATTTGGTAGTACAAGCCACATGCTTTCAGAGCATTGCTCTTTCATCAGGTGAGTGAGTTCTGTTCACAAACAGACACAAGCTCAATTTACAAAATAATGGAATGTGAGTCTTTACAGGTAGTCAAGTCTTGAAAGGTACAGACAATGTGAGTGGAGACAGGGTTAAGCACAAGTTAAAGAGACCATTAATGTGCAGGTTAGGTTGATTGCTAAATTGATCATAGATGCATAGGTTAGAGGATTAATGGGCAAAATATGTACAGATATGGGGGTAGGGCCTGGGTGGGATTGTAGTTGGTGCAGACTTGAAGGCCATTTGGCCCACTCTCTGTACTGTAGGGTTTCTATGATTTCTATGAGATGTGTATTGTTTCCAGCCAGGACAGTTAGTGAGATTTCGCAAGTCGTGGGGGTTACAGATAGTGTGACATAAATCCAAGATCCCAGTTGAGGCCATCCTTGTGTGCGGAATTTGGCTATCAGTTTCTGCTCAGCAATTCTGTGTTGTGTGTCATGAAGGCTGCTTTGGAGAACACTTACCTGAAGATGAGAGGCTGAATGCCTGTGACTGCTTAAGTGTTCCCCAAGAGGAAAAGAGCATTCCTGCCTGGTGATTGTTGAGTGGTATTCATTCATCCATTGTCGTAGCATCTGCATGTTCTCCCCAATGTGCCATGCCTCGGGACATCCTTTCCTGCAGCGTATCAGGTAGACAACGTTGGCCAAGTTGCAAGAGTATGTACTGTATACCTGGTGGATAGTGTTCTCATGCGAGCTGATGGCATCCGTGTTGATGATCCGGCATATCTTGCAGAGGTTGCTGTGGCAGAGTTGTGTGGTGTTGTGGTCACTGTTCTCCTGAAGGCTGGGTTGTTTGCTGCGGACAATGGTCTGTTTGAGAGTGTGCGGTTGTTTGGAGTGGAGATGTGGGGGGTGGCCTTGGTGAGATGTTTGTCTTCATCGATGACACGTTGAAGGCTCCAGAGAAGATGTCGTAGCTTCTCTGCTCCTGGGAAGTACTGGATGATGAAGAGTACTCTGTTCACCATGTCCCATGTTTGTCTTCTGAGGAGGTTGGTGCGGTTTTTCATTGTGGCGTGTCGGAACTGTTGATCAATGAGCTGAGTGCCATATCCTGTTCTTATGAGGGTATCTTTCAGTATCTAAAGGTGCCTGTTGTGATCCTCCTCATTTGAGCAGATCCTGTGTACACAGAGGGCTTGTCCATAGGGGATAGCTTCTTTAACATGTTTAGGGTGGAAACTGGAGAAGTGGAGAATCATGAGGTTATCCATAACTTGCAGTACAGTGAAGTGCTGAGGTGACTGTCTTTGATGGAGATGTGTGTGTCCAAGAATGCAACTGAAAGTTCCGCACACATGAGGACGGCCTCAACCAGGATCTTGGGTTCATGTCACACTATCTGTAACCCTCACGACTTGCCTGGGCTTGCAAAATCTCACTAACTGTTCTGGCTGGAGACAATACACATCTCTTTAACTTGTGCTTAATGCTCTCTCCACTCACATTGTCTGTACCTTTAAGACTTGCATTCCCTGTAAAGACTTGCATTCCCAGCCATTATTTTGTAAATTGAGTTTGTGTCTTTATGTGCACTGTTTGTGAACAGAACTCCCACTCACCTGATGAAGGAGCAGTGCTCTCAAAGCTTGTGGCTTGTGCTACCAAATAAACCTGTTGGACTTTAACCTGGTGTTGTAAGACTTCTTATTGTGCTTACCCCAGTCCAACGCCGCTATCTCCACATCACGGCTGCCGGAAGGACCCAGACTCAAAAAAATTAGTGCTGTTGTGACTTTCATCGCCACTGTTAAGACAGTGTGGCAATTCGAGTTGGGTTTCAGATCTGTTAACATTTCACAATAGTGTCCCATTCCTTCCTTGTTGAAACGCAGTCTCCTGGCACACATCTCTGACATTTCATATGATGTTTTTTGCCTGTACACTCTCACAGGTGGATAATTGAGTTGCCTCCTCGTCAGCAGAAGATGTAGCCTGATTCTTTGCTCGTGATGTCTGTGCCTATGCCAAAGTCGCAAAAGAACACTGATGATTTTTATAAACAATGCTAATAAGGAAGCCCGAATGCTTGTGAACATGACTCCAGATTTACAGTCTGCACTGGATTCTAAATACCTGTCAGAGAGAGTTCACATCAGCTTACAGGAGACTTGCATATATTAACTAAGGCATTAAACTTTGCTAAGGCATTTAAAGCAATTACTCAGGCTTCTAAGAGACTACATTATTAAATTATTTATTTCGCTACTGAGGCTTGTACGGTCACACAACAGAACTTAAAATACATTAAATTACTTTTCTTATTTCACCACTGAGGCGTGTGAGGATCAACATAAACTCCAGCACTTAAAATGTTTTTAAACATACCAACCTCAAAACTACTCCGAGATAGATCTGCTTCGCTGCTGGCTGATTCTAGATCAGAAAAAAAGGGTATAAAATTAATCACGTAAAAATTCACCGAACATCCAGGCAAGCGCACCTGGTTAACGCAGTCGTGCTGAAGTATATTGTGCTGCTTCAGGACCCGCATCGGAGGTTTTTAAAAAGCACGTTTTCAGCGCATATGCGCATGCAAGTTGCCCATTCTGTTCAGCTTCATTGTTCCTACCTCTAGAAGAATATTTCCAATCAACCTTGCTGCTTTAGAATTTGATCAACAGCAGGCAGTTGTTAATCAAATCTCTTCCACGTGTAGTGAGGTCAGTGGGGGAGGGACGGCCCTAGGATTAAAAGTTCCAAAGTTGCTAAGAGAAAATGATTTGTTTTTGCATTTTCTGTTGTGTCTAGTTATTTTAGGATGTTAAAACAGCGCATTGCTGGTCAATTTTTCTATTAAATATCACAATATAACATAAAACATGAAATTTAAAAGTTGATTATCCCCTTAATCCATAAATTGCCCACCGTATCTTCTGAGGGGAATTCACCGGCCGTTAACGCCAACGGGGTTCTCTGGTCCGGCCGACAGCGAACCCCATCCTTCAGCTTTCATAGCGGTGTGGGGGGTGACATCAATGGGATATCTCATTGACAACGGTGGAACAAGAGAATCCCACCAGCACTGACTAGCACGCCACCTCCTACAATGGGAGGCCGAAGAAACCCCACTCCAATGCTTTTCAGATGCAAAATAATTATTTTCCTGAGTCATTCTTGTTGTTTTAATATAGGAAAAGCGAATTCCTCGAGCAATGGATGTATTTTTGCTGAATATACAGTCAGATTTTGAGAGATTATCTGTGAATCTGGTCTGTTGGCATATAACTTGTGTGTTGGGAGTGCATATCAGGAATATGGGTGGATAGTACATGATTTTTGATGTCCGTAAAAAGTACACACGCCCTTGCTCTTGAAGTTTTGTGCTGGGAGCAAGGATTACTAAAATAACCCCTTCTGAAGTTTATTTGTTGCCGTTAGGAAGTGTGTATTCTGCCCCATTACAGCTGATCTAACCACTACAAATGGGAAGGATCCTCGTGAAGCATTAGATTTGCTAGACTGCTTCCGACTCGGCTTTTCTTACCATTCAGTCGAGGCCATTTAAACACAATCTCTTTGACCCTCTTTTGAAGCGTTCTGACATTACAGATACTAGCAGTTCACTCAAGTGACCAGCCTTCATGAGTCAAGCCTTAATTTTACGAAGTTGCTCCAGTATGGAATGCGCCAGCTTTCACTTCTCACTGAACCTTCGCATTAGTGCATTATTTCTCTTGAAATATTTCTTCGATTCTCCAGTAATCATTGCAGTGTTTCTCACGCTGTTAAGCATTTCATGTTTTGCTGGGCAAATGTTCCTTGAATACTTAGAATGCACTGGCAGAGGTACCTTCACCCCCCAGTAATTTAGTAACTCTGTGATATCCCCGATTTATTCCAGCCTTCAGTACATCCAGACTTCCGCTGTAAACTTAGCTGATGCAAAGAAGTGTCCTAACTCGCACAACATTTTGTTCACCCATATCCCTTGTGATCGCTGACCTATTTGGCTTGTGCTTTGGCAACATCTTAATTTTAAAATTTTCATCCTTGTGTTCAAGTCCATTATGGCCTCACTCCTTTGTAACCTCCAGCACTACAACGTTTTGAGATTGCTACTACCCTTTTGCAAAAGGCTTTTTTCCTTTTCTATCATCTGATCATTGGCAATCATGATCTAGATAGGCTGGGCGAATGGGCCAGGAAATGGCAAATGGAATTTAATGTTGGCAAGTGTGAGGTGGTCCACTTTGGTAGGAAGAATGGTAGGAAGGACTATTACTTACGTGGCGAAAAACTGCAGCAGGCGACGGTGCAGAGGGACCTCGGGGTCCTTGTGCATGAGTTGCAAAAACCCAGCTTGCAGGTGCAGCAGGTGGTCAGGAAGGCAAATGGGATGCTGGCCTTCATAGCGAGGGGGATTGAATATAAAAGTAGGGAGGTCTTGCTGCAGCTGTATAGGGCATTGGTGAGGCCGCAGCTGGAGTACTGTGTGCAGTTTTGGGCGCCGCACCTGCGCAAGGATATTTTGGCCTTGGAGGGAGTGCAGAGGAGGTTTACTAGGCTGATACCAGAGTTGAGGGGATTGAGCTATGAGGAGCGGCTGAATAAACTAGGCTTGTACTCGTTAGAGTTTAGAAGAATGAGGGGAGATCTCATTGAGACGTATAAGATGATGAATGGGATGGATAGGATAGAGGTGGAGAGACTCTTCCCGCTCAAAAAAGACAGTAGGACTAGGGGGCACAGCCTCAAGATAAAGGGGGGGGCGGTTTAGAACGGAGTTGAGGAGGAACTTCTTCACTCAAAGGGTGGTGAATCTCTGGAATTCTCTGCCCGTTGAAGTGGTGGAGGCTGCCTCGCTAAATATTTTTAAGAAGCGGGTTGATGGGTTCTTGATAAGAGAGGGGATTAAGGGTTATGGGGAGAGGGCGGGAAAGTGGAACTGAGCTACAACAGATCAGCCATGATCTTATTGAATGGCGGGGCAGGCTCGAAGGGCTGGATGGCCTACTCCTGCTCCTATTTCTTATGTTCTTATGTTCTTATGTTCTTATGTTTTCAGCTGTCTAGTTCCTAACCTCTGCAATTCGCTGACCAAGCTTTTAGTCACCTGATCAAATATTTCCTCCTGTGACACGGTGTCTGACAATGCTACTGAAGTACCTTGGAATGTTTATGTTAATGTTGCTATATAAATGAAGATTGTTGAGTTTAAGTTGAATATAACGTATTGCTTTCACATCGGAAGCAGTCATGTGAAATGGGTCTGTGACAGGAGTGGAGCAAATTTCAGCAGATGGTATTAGTGGATAAACTCGTTTGTTTACCAGTTGATCTTGGGCATGAATAAAACTGAATAACTTTCAGTCAACTGATCTTTTGGAACCTTTCCAGTTGGATTGAGGCTTTGGATCTCACTTTGAAGTTTATTGTCATTGGACAGTCTTCCTTCTCTGCTTTAGTCAGTTGCTTAATTTTGGCATAATGTAATTCCTCATGGTAATTGGTATGAAGTGGCTCATTAATAGCACTGTTGCTGGACTCTTTGCTTTTGACAGGTCAACACAATAATCAATTCCTTCATTTATTTCATACTTGTGACAACCCACAAGGAGACCAATAATCTAAACAAACCCAACTTCCCATATGAGCCCAAAGGAAAAAATCGATGGGACAAGATTTCACTTTTACAGCTTACCTTAACAATCAAACCAAAATCAACACAAATTGAATATGAATTTGCAGGCAAATTATATTCAAAAGCAACTATAAATTACACTTGAGCTGATTCAACAACATTTTAATGGATTTACTGACAGTAAATCCATGTAGCACAATGTGCAGTCCCAAAGACAGTTAGAATGTAACTCTGCCACCAAGTTGCACCGAACAATTTTATTCTGGATTGCGCAGATGTAGTTGTCAACAAACGAGTATGCTTCTGCAGAAGCAGCTTTAGTTTTCAGTCTTTAGCTGCCTCAATCATGTCCTCTCAGCCAATCTATACTGCTTTGACCTCCGCTGAAAACTGACATCTCAGTTTTGAGTGTTTTCCCAATTGTTTCCCTAGTAAGCAATGGCTATAGGTGTTATATAACCCCGCTAATGTTATGTGCGAGTTTTCCAATCTGAAACACTGGTGAGAAGCATTTGCGGAAACAGGGAGAATCTCTCTTTCGTTAAACAACGAATAAAAACATTAAAGTAGAAGAAAGAAACTAAAATACTACAAAGAACACTTTTTTAATTAACAACTTTTAATTGCTATGAAAGCAAGCTATGCGCACTGGCAGTCATCACATTGCTTTTAGTGCAGTGCACGTAGAGCTCCTTCTATTCAATACAAATAAGAATTCCAGTTGCATTGCTCTGAAAACAAAGTCAATCATTTAAAAATCATAGAAAAATGGTTTGTGATTTAATGAGTTGCGTTCAACCCAAACCTCTTGCTTGTTCCTCTTCCAGTTAGTAGGCAAGTCAGAATTGTTGAACTGTACAAATCTGGTAGATGCTTCAGTGAACCTTCCATACAGCGGTACTTATTCCCTGGTTTTCTTAGTTGTAAGATTCTTAGTGTTTATACAGTCTCCTTGACAATAACGATTATTGTTTTTAGCCTGCAGATGTCTGCCACTTTCACACTGTACTCTGGCAGAGTGAGAGATTTCCCATGGAAACAGAGCACTCTTACATTTGGCAAATTGACAGGAAGCACTTAGCCCTTCAAAGATTAAAAACCCAAAAGTATCCATTTCCCCTGTAATCCTAAACTCTGCTGAGATTCCAGTTTCCCAAACAACCATAAACCTAACCAGTGATTACAACACCAAGTAACTTGTGACCAGGACTTGAATATGGTCTTTCAGTTCAGCGAAGAAAATGATCTTTTGCTCAAACTGGTTTTTGCCTTCAGCACTTCATCTCAAGCTAAGCTGACTCTGAGGATGGCTCCCCCTTTCCCTTTCTCTTCTGCTGCCTTCAGCTTCTCATTTTTGGCTGAACTGATTCCTGGGAACGGCTACCTCTCTGCTACTCCTTCAACACCTCATCTGTGTCTATGCTGTTTCCTGGCTCACAATATTCTGACTACTAATTGTATCAATTGCAAAGAATACCCAGTTATTCTTTTTCCTTTCTCTGAGTTGCAGCCCAGACATGGTTTGAAAAATATATGACAATTTGATTTTACTAGATATCAGCCAGGAATCCTGAGAAACGTGGATTTATGATTTCTTTTTCTATTAGGCATTGTCTTAGAAAATGCAGGCTTTGAAACTATAATCTGTGCAGACAACTTGCAAACTAGGAATTTCATTACAAATTCACCAATCATTTATTTAATGTAAATTTTTTTTATATTCATAAAATCCCTACAGTGCAGAAGGAGGCCATTCAGCCCATCGAGACCACAATCCCACCCAGCCCCTATTCCTGTCATGCCACATATTTACTCTGTCAATCCCCCTGACACTCGGGTCAATTTAGCATGGCCAGTCAACCTAACTGGCACATCTTTGGACTGTGGGAGGAAACTGGAGCACTTGGAGGAAACCCACGTAGACACGGGGAGAAAGTGTAAACTCCACACAGACAGTGTCCCAAGCTGGAAATCAAACCCGGGTCCCTGGTACTGTGACTGAAGGTTACAGAGGTAAGGATGGGTGAGACCAGAGGGAGATTTGAATGATAGTGACTTTTAAGGGGCATCTTGACAAATATATGAATAGGAAGGGAATAGAGCGATATGGTCCCCAGAAGGGTAGGGGGTTTTAGTTCAGTCAGGCAGCATGGTCAGTGCAGGCTTGGAGGGCTGAAGGGCCTGTTCCTTTGCTGTAATTTTCCTTGTTCTTTATAAGGATAAGACTTAAAATCATGGTGTTGCTTAATCAGGAGGTAATGTAGGTCAGCATCAAAAACTGAAGATACGAGACCCACTTACTTCACAGACTGAGTACCTCTGGGCTGGGCAAGCAGCCAGCTGCCTCAGGATTGCACTATTTAAATTGTAGGGTACTTCACAGCTGAGGCTACAGAGTTAAGTACAAAACAAAATGTTGAAGAGGCACACCAGCTGAAAACATTCAAGGAGTGCACAGAGTAAATCATAAAGTGAGAGGAAAACCAAAGCACACAAAATCAATGATGTGGGAGCAGTTGGAAAATAGGAGTTATCTAATTGAATGGGGGAACAGGCTCCAACATAGAAATTGAAAGTTAAGATCTTTATTGCAAATTGCAATGCTGTGCTCATTGTACTGTGTGCTTATAGATCTGGTTGTAGGATGTGTCATAGTTCAGTGACTGCATCCTTGGTGAAACTTAGCCACTTCAGACATTACTCCTCCCAGAGGGGGTGTTAAGACAGGAGCTCTCTGATAACCCTTAAGGAGCCCTCCTCCTCTCTCTACACAGTCTCCTTCCCTCTGCTGCCTGTGCTCCATCTCTTTGTCATGCTGCAACCCAGGAGGAAGTGCAACTATGGTTCCTATTAATGAGAGATGTTCTCCTAACAGGCCTTCCAACTCCTCTAACATCCTGGTCAAAGTCCAGTGCCACTCCCTTGTGGATCCTGAAACTTTTCCAAACTCCACTCAACACAGTCCACTCACTCAGCAACAGCAAATGAGGTTAAAAACACTTCACTGGCAAGTCTCAGAATAATCTCTTTAAATAGTGGAAATGATAAGTTTGGGAGAGAAGGCATAGGTCACGATATGGCATAGAACTCAACTCAATTCAACTGGGAGTGGTTGTTCACAGGACTTACAAAGTCCAAAATGGCAGATTGCAGCCCAAATCAGTCTTTAATGCTGTACAACATCATAGTCTGTCCACTCGGTGTGGATCCAGTGCACATGCTGAACACCAGCACTGGCAATACTAAGGAGCTGAATTTTGAAGCCTATGTTTGCTGATTTTCTGTTGTGACATAAGAACAGCAATGAATAAGAAAAGATCCTTTTTCACCCAGCTGTGCCCCCACAACTGCATTGCTTTACAGCGTCACAAAACACACACTCAGCACCCAACCAGGGCCATGCAATCATTGGAAATGGTGGGAAAACAATCTGAAACCCAGGCTAACTAGAACAAAAACATTGTAAAATTTCACCCTCTCAGTAATTGAAATTATTGCTGGAGATCACATTGCTTGATTAATGTCATGATGTACCTAGGAGTTGTACATTGTGATCTTCACTGCAGCCAGAAACTAGTCCCGTTCTCCCTGGATGGAATGCAATGACACCAGGTTAAAATCCAAGCTTGACCTGGTGTTCTGAGACTTCTTACTGTGTTTACCCCAGTCCAACGCCAGCATCTCCACATCAGGAATGCAATGAATTAGCATCCACAATATGAACTAACAGCATGTTCTACAAGTTCAATATTCTAATAGAAATGAAGAATTGCCTAATATCCCATCTAGAGCTGGCCAACTATAACTTATTATTGTGATTCCTCTCTAACAGGAATTCCTCTCTTGCAGGAATAACAGATGTGTAGAGTATAGGGCTAACGGGAGGACTCTGAATTGTGTAGATGAACAGAGGGATCTAGGTGTATGTGTACATAGATCCCTGAAAGTTGGGAATCAAGTAGATAGGGTTGTTAGGAAGGCATACGGTGTCTTGGCGTTTATTGGTAGGGGGATTGAATTTAGGAGCCGCAGCGTCATGTTGCAACTGTACACAACTCTGGTGCGGCCGCACGTGGAGTATTGTGTGCAGTTTTGGTCCCCACATTATAGGAAGGATGTGGAGGCTTTGGAGAGGGTGCAGAGGAGGTTTACCAGGATGTTGCCTGGTATGGAGGGGAGGTCCTATGAAGAGAGACTGAGGGATTTGAGGTTGTTTTCGTTAGAAAGACGGCAGCTAAGAGGGGACCTTATTGAAACATATAAGATGATTAGAGGTTTAGATAGGGTGGACAGTGATAGCCTTTTTCCTCGGATGGAGAAAGCTAGCACGAGGGGACATAGCTTTAAATTAAGGGGTGGTAGTTATAGGACGGATGTCAGGGGTAGGTTCTTTACCCAGAGGGTGGTGAGGGATTGGAATGCCCTGCCTGCTGCAGTTGTAAATGCGCCTAGTTTGGGGGCATTTAAGAGATCCGTGGATAGGTTTATGGATGGAAAGTGTTTAAAAAGTGTTTGGTTTAGGTTGGAGGGTCATTGCTTTTTAACTGGTCGGCGCAACATCATGGGCCGAAGGGCCTGTTCTGCGCTGTAATGTTCTAAAAAGGAAGAGGCTGGCTAGGGTGAACGTTGGCCCTTTAGAGGATGAGAAAGGGGACCTAGTGGTAGGGGATGGGGATATGGCTAAGGTATTGAATAACTTTTTTGTTTCTGTCTTCACGGAGGAGGACATGAATAATTTGCCGGGTGTTAGCGATGGAAAGGTGGTAGGACTGGAGGGTCTTAATGACATTACTGTTACTAGAGAGGCGGTGCTCGACAGACTGGAGGGGCTGATTGTGGACAAGTCCCCAGGACCGGATGGAATGCATCCGAGGGTTCTGAAAGAAATGGCGGAGGTTATAATGGATGCCTTGGTGGTTATTTTCCAGGCGTCGCTGGATTCCGGGGAAGTGCCGGAAGATTGGAAAACGGCTAATGTTACGCCGTTGTTTAAGAAGGGTGCCAGGCAAAAGGCGGGGAATTATAGGCCGGTTAGTTTAACGTCTGTGGTAGGTAAAATGTTAGAATCCGTCATTAAGGAGGAAATTGCGAGGCATCTTGAAGGGAATTGCTTGATAGGGCAAACGCAGCACGGTTTCGTTAAGGGGAAGTCGTGTCTGACAAATTTACTGGAGTTCTATGAGGATGTGTCTAGGGCGGTGGATAGAGGAGAGCCGGTGGATGTGGTCTTTCTGGATTTTCAGAAGGCGTTTGACAAAGTACCTCATAAGAGGTTATTGCAGAAGGTCGAGGGACATGGAGTTGGGGGTAGGGTGTTAGCATGGATAGAGGATTGGTTGTCAAATAGGAGGCAGAGAGTGGGGGTCAATGGGTGCTATTCGGATTGGCGGATGGTGACTAGTGGAGTGCCCCAGGGGTCGGTGCTGGGGCCTCAGCTATTCACCATTTATATAGATGATCTGGAGGAGGGAACCGAGTGTATGGTGTCGAAATTTGCTGATGACACCAAGATTGGTGGAACGGCAAATTGTGCGGAGGGTGTGGAGAGTCTGCAGAAGGATCTAGATAGGCTGGGCGAATGGGCCAGGAAATGGCAAATGGAATTTAATGTTGGCAAGTGTGAGGTGGTCCACTTTGGTAGGAAGAATGGTAGGAAGGACTATTACTTACGTGGCGAGAAACTGCAGCAGGCGACGGTGCAGAGGGACCTCGGGGTCCTTGTGCATGAGTCGCAAAAACCCAGCTTGCAGGTGCAGCAGGTGGTCAGGAAGGCGAATGGGATGCTGGCCTTCATCGCGAGGGGGATTGACTATAAAAGTAGGGAGGTCTTGCTGCAGCTGTGTAGGGCATTGGTGAGGCCGCAGCTGGAGTACTGTGTGCAGTTTTGGGCGCCGCACCTGCGCAAGGATATTTTGGCCTTGGAGGGAGTGCAGAGGAGGTTTACTGGGCTGATACCGGAGTTGAGGGGGTTGAGCTATGAGGAGCGGCTGAATAAACTAGGCTTGTACTCGTTAGAGTTTAGAAGAATGAGGGGAGATCTCATTGAGACGTATAAGATGATGAATGGGATGGATAGGATAGAGGTGGAGAGACTCTTTCCGCTCAAAAAAGACAGTAGGACTAGGGGGCACAGCCTCAAGATAAAGGGGAGGCGGTTTAGAACGGAGTTGAGGAGGAACTTCTTCACTCAAAGGGTGGTGAATCTCTGGAATTCTCTGCCCGTTGAAGTGGTGGAGGCTGCCTCACTAAATATTTTTAAGACGCAGGTTGATGGGTTTTTGATAAGAGAGGGGATTAAGGGTTATGGGGAGAGGGCGGGAAAGTGGAACTGAGCCACGACAGATCAGCCATGATCTTATTGAATGGCGGGGCAGGCTCGAAGGGCTAGATGGCCTACTCCTGCTCCTATTTCTTATGTTCTTATGTTCTAACTTGCTTAGCTGAACTAAACTGTGTATACTCAGTTTATTACCTTCACACGTAAGTCAATTCTTCTCTTAAGTGAGGTAAGCCAGCTCCTTGAGCCTTTTTTGGTAACTTAACCAATTTAAACTTTTGTACTAGCAAAGTCCAAAACGCCAAGCTAAAAGTAGAAGAGGTAATTATAGTCGATAGCCTGCAGAATGACTTATGAGAAAAGGCTAGTCACAGCACAAACTGTCCAGACAACACAATGGCTGGAATTTTACCGCAATGTCCACTCTGATTCCGGGGGCAGGCAAGGCTCAGTGAAAGGCATGCTCAGGCAAGATCATACGACCTCGGGCAGACGTGCTGGTTAAATTCCACCCAATGGGTGCAATTTTCCAACCCAACATTGTAAATCTCCCGATTGCTGGCCCTGACCCCCCTGATGGCCAGCCTCTTGATTGCCTGCACCAGCCTCCAGATGGTCGATGTGGGCTCCGGCCCTTCCTTCTGATCACTGGACCCAGCCTGCCAATTGCGTCCCCCTCCTGCACCCCTCTCCTCCTGGATCCCCCATGGCCTGCCTCTGAGTGCCCACCACCCCTATCCCCCATGGCCTGCCTCTGAGTGCCCACCACCCCTATCCCCCATGGCCTGCCTCTGAGTGCCCACCACCCCTATCCCCCATGGCCTGCCTCTGAGTGCCCACCACCCCTATCCCCCATGGCCTGCCTCTGATCCACCATTACCCCCCAGCCTCTCCTCATGGCCAGCCTCTGATCCCCCTGCCCGATCCCTGATGGCCAGCCTCTGACCACTGGCCCCCTCATTCCAATGCAGAGTTGCCCCCAGCCCCCAATGCTCATTTCGCCCCCATCCCTGATGCAACATTCCCCCATTCCCTCCCGTACTACCTTCCCCACCCACGGTCTGACTCCACCCCACGTGGCCCCATTCCTTTGGGTGCCACCCCCTTGGCACTGCCCAGCACCCACTTGACTGTGAAAGAGTGCCCCTGGGCATTGCCAGTGTGCTGGGCTGGCATTGCCAGTGTGTCCAGTGGGCAGTGCCAGGATGCCAGGCTGCGAATGCCAGGCAACTGTCCGAGGTTCAAACTGACTATTTGTAACCTTGCGGTCATATCTGACCCCACATTCACATCATTACTCAAACTCTGTAACAAACCCAACCTATCCCTGCTTCACCCATCTGCTGCTGAAAACCTCATCCACACCTTTATTCCCCTGGCCTTGGCTATTCCAACAAATTTGTTTTACCCTTCAAAAATTGGGGTCAGCAAAAACCTACCTCCTAACCCACACCAGGATGTTCACCCATTATCTGTGTTCCTTCAACTGCTCTAACTTTCAGTTAAGTATTTAGAATCCTCAACTTTTTTTTCCCAAATTCCTTCATAATCTGACCTCCTCCCTATCTCTGAAATTTCCTTCAGCCCCACAAATATCTAAGATACCTGCGCTCCTCTAATTTTGTCCCGTCAGCAGTCCCCAGTTTTAATCATTCCATCATTGGTGACTGTGCCTCAGCTGGAATTCGCTCCTTAAAACTCCCCACTTCTCCACCTCTCATTCTTCTTTCAAGATTCTCCTTAAAACCTGTCTCTTTTACAAAGTTATTAGTCATACAAACATCGTAATGTTTGTAGCACAGCGGGAGGTCATGCAGCACACACATCCTGTGTGTGCCAACAGAAGAAGCAACATACAGTCTCATCCCAACTTCCAGCTCTGAATCTGTAGCCCTGTAGGTTACAGATATCCAGAAGTTTCAGGAAGTCTGATGAGGGTATCTGTCTTTCAGCCAGTGAGTTTCAGACCCACACTGGGTACTTCTTCAGGCACAGGCAGTTCATTACATCGTGCTTATGAGGAAACATCTATTATGTCTATAAGAGGTTGATCAATGCTTACACATTAAAAAACTCAAGTAATTCACATGTTTGCAAATGATTCGTCTCTCTGTGTCTACTATGCATGATGAGTCTGGTCACAGAGATAAAGAACAAAGAAAATTACAGCACAGGAACAGGCCCTTTGGCCGTCTAAGCCTGCACCGACCATGCTACCTGACTGAACTAAAACCCCCTACCGTTCCGGAGACCACATCCCTCTATTCCCATCCTATAGTGATGGAAAGGGATAGGCATGAACCTCGGGCCAGTAGTTTTAGCTGGGGGAAGGGTAATTATGAGGCTATTAGGAGAGAATTAGAAAGCATAGGTTGGACTAGGAGATTACAAGGACTGGGAACGTCCAAAATGTGGAGTTTTTTCAAGGAGCAGCTACTGCGAGTCCGTGATAGGTATGTCCCTGTCAGGCAAGGAGGAATTGGTAGGGCTAGGGAACCGTGGTGCACCAAAAAGGTTGATTCGTTGGTTAAAAGGAAAAAGGAGGCTTATGTTCGGATGAGACT
Source organism: Carcharhinus amblyrhynchos (assembly GCF_965287045.1). Taxonomy (NCBI): domain Eukaryota; kingdom Metazoa; phylum Chordata; class Chondrichthyes; order Carcharhiniformes; family Carcharhinidae; genus Carcharhinus; species Carcharhinus amblyrhynchos. The sequence goes on from NC_137326.1 coordinate 63,706,982, forward strand.
TGAGGGCTCAGGTAGTGCATTAGAAAGCTTTAAATTGGCTAGGAGGGAGTTGAAGAGTGAGTTAAGAAGGGCTAAAAGAGGACATGAGAAGACTTTGGCTGATAGGATTAAGGAGAATCCTAAGGCGTTCTATAGGTATGTCAAGAACAGAAGGTTGGTTAGGGCAAGATTAGGGCCAGTTACAGACAGTAGAGGGAAGTTGTGTGTGGAACCGGAAGAGATTGGAGAGGCATTGAACCAATATTTCTCTTCGGTGTTCACGCAGGGGGACATGAATGTAGCTGAGGAGGACACTGGGGTGCAGGGGTGTAAAATAGACAGTATTGCAGTTGATAAGGGGGATGTGCTGGATATTCTAGAGGGTTTGAAAATAGATAAGTCCCCTGGTCCGGATGGGATTTACCCTAGGATTCTCTGGGAGGCAAGAGAGGTGATTGCAGAGTCTCTGGCTCTGATCTTCAGGTCGTCGTTGGTCTCTGGTATAGTACCGGAAGATTGGAGGATAGCGAATGTTGTCCCATTGTTTAAGAAGGGGAACAGAGACTTCCCCGGGAATTATAGCCCGGTGAGTCTTACTTCTGTTGTGGGCAAGGTTTTAGAAAAAATTATTAGGGATAGGATTTATAGTTATTTGGAGAGTAATGAATTGATTGGAGATAGTCAGCATGGTTTTGTAGCGGGTAGGTCATGCCTTACTAACCTTATTGAGTTTTTTGAGAAAGTGACCAAAGAGGTGGATGGGGGTAAGGCAGTGGACGTGGTATATATGGATTTTAGTAAGGCGTTTGATAAGGTTCACCATGGTAGGCTCCTGCAGAAAATGCAGATGTATGGAATTGAGGGTAGTCTAGGAAATTGGATCAGGAATTGGCTAGCAGATAGGAGACAGAGGGTGGTGGTTGATGGTAAATATTCGTCATGGAGTTCGGTTACGAGTGGTGTGCCTCAGGGATCTGTTTTGGGGCCACTGCTGTTTGTAATTTTTATTAATGATCTGGATGAGGGTATAGTTGGGTGGATTAGTAAATTTGCTGATGACACCAAAGTCGGAGGTGTGGTAGATTGTGAGGAAGGGTGTCATAGTTTGCAGGGAGACTTAGACAGATTGCAGAGCTGGGCCGAGAGGTGGCGGATGGAGTTTAATGCGGAGACGTGTGAGGTAATTCACTTCGGTAGGAATAACAGATGTGTTGAATATAGGGCTAACGGGAGGACTTTGAATAGTGTGGATGAACAGAGGGATCTAGGTGTATGTGTACATAGATCCCTGAAAGTTGGGAATCAAGTAGATAGGGTTGTTAAGAAGGCATACGGTGTCTTGGCGTTTATTGGTAGGGGGATTGAATTTAGGAATCGCAGCGTCATGTTGCAACTGTACACAACTCTGCTGCGGCCGCACTTGGAGTACTGTGTGCAGTTCTGGTCCCCACATTACAGGAAGGATGTGGAGGCTTTGGAGAGGGTGCAGAGGAGGTTTACCAGGATGTTGCCTGGTATGGAGGGGAGGTCCTTTGAGGAGAGACTGAGGGATTTGGGGTTGTTTTCGCTAGAAAGAAGGCGGCTAAGAGGGGATCTTATTGAAACATATAAGATGATTAGAGGTTTAGATAGGGTGGACAGTGATAGCCTTTTTCCTCGGATGGAGAAAGCTAGCACGAGGGGGCATGGCTTTAAATTAAGGGGGGGTAGTTATAGGACGGATGTCAGGGGTAGGTTCTTTACCCAGAGGGTGGTGAGGGATTGGAATGCCCTGCCTGCTGCGGTTGTAAATGCGCCTAGTTTGGGGGCATTTAAGAGATCTGTGGATAGGTTTATGGACGAAAAGGGATTGGTTTAGATTAGTGGGTCACTGTTTTTTAACTGGTCGGCGCAACATCGTGGGCCGAAGGGCCTGTTCTGCGCTGTAATGTTCTATGTTCTATGTTCTATTCATGTATTTGTCAAGGCGCCCCTTAAAACTCACTATCATATTTGCTTCCACTACCTCCTCTGGCAGTGAGTTCCAGGCACTTTCTGTGTAAAACACCTGCCTCGTACATCTCCTTTAAACCTTGCCCCTCACATCTTAAACCTGTGCCCCCTAGAAATTGACTCTTCCACGCTGGGAAAAAGCTTCTGACTATCCACTTGGTCTATCAGGTCACCCCCTGAACCTCCATTGTTCCAGTGAGAACAAACCAAGTTTCTCCAACCTCTCTTCATAGCTAATGCCCTCCCTCCCAGGCAACATCCTGGTCAATCTTTTCTGAACTCTCTCCAAAGTCTCCACATCCTTCTGGTAGTGTGCCGACCAGAATTGAACACTATATTCCAAGTGCGGTCTAACTAAGGTTTTGTAAAGCAGCAACATGACTTTCCAATTTTTCAACTCAGTGCTCCAGCCAATGAAGGCAAGCATGCTGTATGTCTTCTTGACTACCTTCTCCACCTGCATTGCCACTTTCAATTACCTGTGTAGCTGTACACCCAAATCCCTCAGCCTATTAATATTCTTAAGGGTTCTGCCATTTACTGTATATTTCCTAACTGTATGAGACCTTCCAAAATGCATGACCTCACATTTGTCCAGATTAAACTCCATCTGCCATCTCTCTGCCCAAGCCTCCAACCGACCTATATCCTGCTGTATCCTCTGATGGTCTGCATCGCTATCCACAAATCCACAATCTTTATGTCGTCCGCAAACTTACTAATCAAACCAGTTACATTTTCCTCCAAATCATTTATATATATTACAAACAGCAAAAGTCCCGGCACTGATCCCTGAGGAACACTACTTATTACAGCCCTACATTCAGAAACACACCCTTCCACTGCTACCCTCTGTCTTCTATGACCGAGCCAGTTTTGTATTCACCTTGCCAGCTCACCTCTGATCCCATGCGACTTCACTTTCTGCACCAGTCTGTCATGAGGGAGCTTGTCAAAGGCCTTACTGAAGTCCATGTAGACAACATCCACTGATCTACCCTCATCAATCATCTTTGTCACTTCCTCGAAAATCTCGATCAAGTTCGTGAGACACGACCTCCCCTTCACAAAACCAAGTTGCTTCTCACTAATATGTCTATTTATTTCCAAGTGGGAATAAATCCTGTCTTGAAGAATCCTCTCCAATAATTTCTCTACCACTGAGGTAAGGCTCACCAGCCTCTAATTACCTGGATTACTTTTGCTACCCTTTTCAAACAAAGGAACAACATTGGCTATTCTCCAATCCTCTGGGACCTCCCCTGTAACCAGTGAGGATATGAAGATTTCTCTCAAGGCTCCAGCAATTTCCTCCCTCACCCCTCTCAGTATGCTGGAATATATCCCATCAGGCCCTGGGGACTTGTCTACCTTAATGTTTCTCAAGAACCTCTATACTTCCTTCTTTTTGATCTCAACATGACTCAAACTATCTATACCTCCTTTCTCAGATTCATCATCCACCAAGTCTTTCTCTTTGGTGAATACTGAGGCAAAGTACTCATTTAATACCTCACCCATTTTCTCTGGTTCTATGCATAGATTCCTCCCCTGTCCTTGAGTGGGCCAACCCTTTCCTTGGCTACCCTCTTGCTTTTTATGTATAAAAAGCCTCAGGATTTTCCTTAAACCTGCTGGCCAATGATTTTTCGTGACCCCTTTTAACCTTCCTTACTCCTTGCTTAATTTTCTTTTGACTTTCCTGTATTCCACACTTGCTTCATGTGTTCCCAGCCTCCTAGCCTTTACTAATGCTTCATTTTACTCTTTGACTAGGCTCACAATATCTCTCGTTATCCATGGTTCCCAAAACTTGCCATACTTACCCTTCATCCTTACAGGAATGTGCTGATCCTGAATCCCAATCAACTTACACTTGAAAGCCTCACTCATGCCAGATGTTGATTTGCCCTTGAACATCTGCCCCTAATCTACATTCTTCATTTCCTAACTAATATTTTGTAATTAGCCTTCCCTCAGTTTAGCACCTTAACTTGAGGCCTACACTTTTCTTTATCCTTAAAGCTTACTGAAGTGTGGTCACTATTCCCAAACTGTTCTCCTACTGACACGTCAACCACCTGGCCGGGCTCATTCCCCAATACCAGATCCGGTATGGCCTCTTCGCTAGTTGGACTATCTACATATGGTTTCAAGAAGCTCTCTTGGATGCTCCTTACAAATTTTGCCCCATCCAAGCTCCTAGCACTAACTGAGTCCCACTAATGTTCCCAATATCAGGAAAGTTAAAATCTCTCACCACAACAACCCTGTTACTTTTACACCTGATATGGAGTTGCTGGCGTTGGACTGGGGTAAAAACAGTAAGAAGTCTTACAACACCAGGTTAAAGTCCAAAAGGTTTATTTGGTAGTACAAGCCAGTAGCTTTTGGAGTGCTGCTCCTTCATCAGGTGAGTGGGATTTCAGGTCACAAACAGGGCAAATAAAGATACAAACTCAAATTATAAAATAATGGTTGGAATATGAGTCTTTACAGGTAATCAAGTCTTAAAGGTACAGACAATATGAGTGGAGAGAGGGTTAAGCACAGGTTAAAGAGATGTGTATTGTCTCCAGACAGGGCATTTAGTAAAATTTTGCAAGTTCAGGCAAATTGTGGGGATTACAGTGTGACATGAACCCAAGATCCCTGTTGAGACCGTCCTCATGTGTGCGGAACTTGGCTATCAGTCTCTGCTCAGCGACTCTGCACTGTCGTGTGTCGTGAAGGCTGCCTTGGAGAATGCTTACCTGAAGATCAGAGGCTGAATGCCCATGACCGCTGAAGTGTTCCCAACAGGAAGGGAACAGTCTTACCTGGTGATTGTCAAGCGATGTTCATTCATCCGTTGTCGTAGCGTCTGCATGGTCTCCCCAATGTACCATGCTTTGGGACATCCTTTTCTGCAGCATATCAGATAGACAACATTGGCCGAGTTGCAAGAGTATTTACTGTGTACCTGGTGGATGGTGTTCTCATGTAAGGTGATGGCATCCGTGTTGATGATCTGGCACGTTTTGCAGAGGTTGCTGTGGCAGGGTTGTGTGGTATTGTGGTCACTGTTCTCCTGAAGGCTGGGTAGTTTGCTGCGAACAATGGTCTGTTTGAGGTTGCGTGGTTGTCTGAAGGCAAGAAGTGGGGGTGTGGGGATGGCCCTGGCGAGATGTTCATCTTCATCAATGATATGTTGAAGGCTCCAGAGAAGATGTCGTAGCTTCTCCGCTCCGGGGAAGTACTGGACGACAAAGGGTACTCTGTCCACTGTGTCCCGTGTTTGTCTTCTGAGGAGATTGGTGTGGTTTTTTCGCTGTGGCGCTTCGGAACTGTTGATCGATGAGTCGAGCACCATATCCTGTTCTTATGAGGGCATCTTTCAGCGTCTGGAGGTGTCTGGTGCGATCCTCCTCATCGGAGCTTGCCAAAATCAGCCTACATATCTGTTCCTCTGTCTCCTGCTGGCAGTTGGGTGGCCTATAGTAAACCCCCAACATTGTGACTACATACCTTCCTATTCTTGAGCTCTACCCATATTGCCTTGCTGTATGAATACTCTGCGGTGTCCTCCTGCAGTACAGCTGTGAGGTTCTCCTTAACCATTAGTGCAACTCACCCACCCCTTTATCATCACCCTCTATCCTGCCTGAAACATCCGTACTCTGGAATGTTAAGCTGCCAATCCTGTCCTTCCCGTAACTAAGTCTCTGTAATGGCTACAACATCATAGTTCTTAGTACTAATCCAAGCTGTAAGTTCACCTGCCTTACCTGTTACACTTCTCACATTGAAACAAATGCACTTCAGTCCACCAGACTCTCTTTGATTAGCAACCATCCCCTGCCTGCTCTTTCTCCAAGTCTTACTGATCCTACTCTCTGGTTCCTGTTCAGTTAATTCACCTTTGCTTTGAATCCCACCCCCCTTCCAGACTGGTTTAAATCCTCTCGTGTGACACTAGCAAACTTCCCAGCCAGAATATTTATGATCTCAGACAGAGTCGTGGACATAGTCATGGACTACTTCGCCCCCACACGGATCTCAGGCAGAGAGATCCACCTTCCCCCTCCACCCAACTGATACCAGGCAGGGTAATCCCCCTCATCCCCACCCCGGGCCCTCCTGCACAAGGCCCCCATTCCTCTGGACTCTGATGGCTGTCCTGAATAATTGAGGCACTGATCCAGCACCCCCCTCCCTCCCCCTGCACCCCACCCCATCCTTTGACGACCCCACCCCCCCCTCCCCCCCCCCCCCCCTCCCATCAGCACACCTGCAAGTACAAGTGCTGGTGGGGCATTGACAAAAAGTAATTTTGTTGCTCCGATATTGAATCTCACAGAATCTAATATTCCTGGAGATTTAGCCTGAGCCCAAATTAAGATGGTAAATGCCCCATGTGACGGCCAGGATTTCAAGTAAATTGACATGAGTAGAAGATCTATATTTTGAACAATTATTTAAAACTCAGAGACAACATGTGTAAACTTCTTATTGGACAAATAATTGCTTTTGGGAAATTGTTTATTGTGCATGCATTGTTACTAACAAGGAGGATAGGGTAAACTCTGAAGGTTCACATTACAATCCGGTGGGATTAGGACCAGAACATAGCCCAAAGCCATACCCGCAGTCCAATCAACTCCCTACCTCTTGTCATCAAAAATATAGAATGGCAGGAAACAGCGCAGAGACAGGAATGTGTCCCATATGGGAAACAAAAATCTGGGAATTTATTAAGAAGAAAAGGTGGCTCCTGTGGGCAGAATTTTGTGCCAATATTGAGACGGGACGGGGATCTGTAGGACAGAAGTATTGGGGCAATCTGAGGAAAGTTCAGGGAAAACAGACCATTGAATGTGAGAAAGCGACTGCCATTGTGAGCTGCTTAGAATAGGTGCTAGGAACAGAAAAGGAATTAAACACAGTTAGTAAGGAACTGGGGGAATCAAAGCAGGCACAGGAGGAAAAGGAGAAGGAGATTAAGAAACTAAAGGAACAGCAGCAGGAGAGGATAGAACAAATAAAAGCAGAAAACGACAGAGAGGTAGAGGAATTAAAAAGAACAAACCAAGCAAATTTATTACATCAGGGAAATTTTCAGACCCGTTAAGGGCGAGTTTACCAAGATGCCCAGTGTGCTGTCTTGCTGAAAGGTGAAGCTGAGCTGGCGGTAGCACGATTGGAAGCTAAGTGCACTGATCTGCAAGCGGCAATAAAAGGGCTACATCAAGCCAGTGAGGAACAGAGACAGGCAACTGCTGACCACTCCAAATGCCAGTGAGAAATTTCACGGTTGGAATCCCTATTATCGGTTCAAAATGGATTTATGGGTACCTTCGGGACAGTAGAGGAAGAGGGGATAGAGAATGCAGATTGGGGAGAGTTAAAGGAGAATGCTAAGCCATACGTTGCATGAACCGAGGATTGGGGTCCATCACCATCTTTCCAAGGGGAAGACATACCCACCGTGCCCCCAGATTCACCCCCAGTACCGATGCATCCAGTGACAACTGAATGTCGGGTAGGAGAGTGTCAGAGTTCAGCTAGTACACACACGACCCCATTTACGGTGGTACAATTGGCTGAAATCGCAAATAAAATGAGCCATCAGCTGACCTACACAGTTTCTTTGAGGGGGTTAGGCAGCAAAAGATAATGATTTGGCTCGATGAAAGGATAGGAGTAAAGCTAATAGTCATGTACTTAAGCAATTCTGCATACTCGGCCCTGCCATCCTCTTAAAACGTTGGGGAAGGAGGTTAACTGAGATCAAGAAAGCTATATTGACTGCAGTAGGATTTAATAAAGGGATCCTGTAGATGGGTTAAATAAATGTAGACAGAGGAAAGGAGAACGTCCAACTGCCTTTGCTGCTCATTTGTGGATCCACTTCATGGGAGTGTATGGGGAATTGGATCGGGCTCGATTAAATGAGGCCAATTCACCCAAATGGGCTAGGACATTAGTATTGCACACCACAGAGAAAGGCAAGAAAACCTGTGCTAATTTTGACCCCGCTGAGACCACACACAATGAAGGATGAATTCTCCGACAGTTAGCTCGAGTCTGGGAACAGGAAGTTCAGGGGCCCCCAATATCTCGGTCAGATAGGGAAGCAAAAATGCTTCCGATGAGGACTAGCCAGGGTCTGGTATGGAGGAACGAGGGTAAGAGGGTAGAAGGGATCACCAACACCAGAGAGGTACAGCTCCACCTTACACAGAGAGATAGAGGGACATGTTTTACTTGCAGGCAGACAGGACACTTCACCCGAGAGTGTAGGAGACCCCTACCACCGTATACACAATCCCCAAGACAAGTGGGACTATCTGCTCCACCAGTTAGGTCAGCTCCCAGATACAAGAGACAATACCGCCTGTCACTGATAGAAGGTCCCAGTCACCCCATGCATACCGTGAATGCTAATCCACCACTATACCCAACTGTCCCTGCATATGGAACCCTAGATTGATGGTGCCCGGCCTCTCCAGTCTGGGTCTGTAGCACCAGGTGGGATAGCGTAGGGAGACCCTTAGTTAACAGCTAGCTAAGAGGCCACTTCGTAGAATTCATTTGGGATACTGGAGGCTCCTGAACTATCCTGAATGTATTAAAATTGAAAACAGGCATTCCTTGGCCACCTACGGGTACAATGACACTCAGTGAATTCACGGGACACATGCAGGAGGGACACATTACAGTCCCCCTGTACAGGTCTTCCTAGGCAACACGGCATATGACCATCCAGAGGTGTTAGTTGACCTCCTCCCAAACACTGAACACATTCTTGGTTCCGATTACATGAATAAATGTAATCTTTCATTTGATCCAGTTAATCGATGCATTTGGCAGATGGCTACGATTAGCAGAGCACCATCAATCATTCCAATCGGGACATATGTAATAGGGTTAGCACAATAGGGGAATTCTGGTTTGATCCCTTAACGATTAGTAATGATCCAGCCATCGGGGAGGTGCTTCAAAGAAATAATCGGGTGTTTGTGCAGCATAAACATGATTGTGGCCAGATACCTGGGGAAGTGTTAATTGAAGGGCCACATCCGAAATCTCAGAGATAATACGGTTTCCCCAGACAGGCAGAGGGGAAGGTGGCCAAAGTAATTGATAGTCTATAAGAACGGGGGTGTTGAGACGGGTGGCATTAACAAACAATGCACCAGTATGGCCCGTAAAAAAGGCAGACGGATCATGGAGGTTAACATTTGATTATTGGGAATTAAACAAGGTTACCCCACTCACGGTCCCCACTGTAGCTACAAGCCCCATCACCATGATGAAACAGGGAGCCCAGGCAAAGTTTTTCATAGCACTGGATATCAGTAATGGTTTCTGGTCCATTCCTTTAAATCACTCTTGCCAGTATAAGTTCGCCTTTCCTTCCAGGGACAACAATACACTTGGACTTGCCTACCTCAGGGTTTCCATAATTCCCTGTCCATCCTCCACATATGACTAGCTACCGGAGTAGAAAAGTTTTCCTGGCCTGAGTGTCTGGTCCAATATGTAGACAACTTATTGTTACAGACTAAACACAGTAAGAAGTCTCACAACGCCAAGTTAAAGTCCAACCAGTTCCTTCATACTCAGCCTTTCCTCATAAGACCTTCCCACCATACCAGGCAACATTCTAGTAAATCTCCTCTGCACCCTTTCCAATGCTTCCACATCCTTCCTATAATGCGGCGACCAGAACTGTACGGAAGACTCCAAGTGTGACCACAACAGTTTTATACAGCTGCAACATGACATCATAGCTCCAAAACTTAATCCCTCTACCAATAACACACTGTACATCTTCTTAACAACCCTATCAATCTGGGTGTCAACTTTCAGGGATCAATACACATGGACACCGAGATCTCTCTGCTCATCCACATTACCAAGTATCTTACCAATAGCCCAGTACTCTGTATTCCTGTTACTCCTTCCAAAGTGAATCCCTCACACTTTTCCGCATTAAACTCCATTTGCCACCTCTCAGCCCAGCTCTGCAGCTTATCTATGTCTCTCTGTAACCTGCAACATCCTTTCACACTGTCCACAACTCCACCGACTTTAATGTCATCCGCAAATTTACTAACCCATCCTTCTACACCCTCATCCACGTCATTTATAAAAATGACAAACAGCAGTGGCCTCAAAACAGATCCTTGCAGTATACCACTAGTAACTGAACTCCATTGATTTCCCATCAACCACCACCCCCTGTCTTCTTGCAGCTAGCCAATTCCTGATCCAAACCACTAAATCACCCTCAGTCCCATGCCTCCGTATCTTCTGCAATAGCTTATCGTGGGGAACCTTATCAAATGCTTTACTGAAATCCATTTATACCACATCAACCGTTTTACCCTCATTCACCTCTTTGGTCACCTTCTCAAAGAACTCAATAAGGTTTCTGAGTACAACCTACTCTTCACAAAAACCGTATTTATTATCCCTAATCAAATTGTTCCTTTCTAGATGATTATAGATCCTATCTCTTATAATCCTTTCCAAAACTTTGCCCACATCAGAAGTAAGGCTCACTGGTCTATAATTATCAGGGTTGTCTCTACTTCCCTTCTTGAATAAGGAGACAACATTTGCTATCCTCCAGTCTTCTGGCACTATTCCTCTAACACAAAGAAATCCCACAACACCAGTTTAAAGTCCAAACAGGTTTATTTGTAGCAAATGCTGCAAGCTTTCAGGACAGCCTGTCCCTGAACTCCCAGCCACCTGATGAAGGGACAGGCTGTCCTGAAAGCTTGCAGCATTTGCTACAAATAAACCTGTTTGGACTTCAAACTGGTGCTGTGGGATTTCTTTGTGTTTTACCTCAGTCCAATGCTGGCATCTCCACATCATCTCCACATCTAGACAGTGACGATATAAAGACCAAAGTCAAAGGCTCTGCAATCTCCTTCCTAGCCGCTCAGAAAATCCGAGGATAAATCCCATCTGGCCCAGGGGACCTATCTATTCTCACACTTTCCAGTGTGGAAGTGTGAAAATAGATACACCTCCTCCTTATGAACCTCAATTCCATCTAGTCTAATAGCCTGTATCTCAGTATTCTCTTCAACAACATTGTCTTTATCCTGTGTGAATACTTTCAAAAAATATTCATTTAGTGCCTCTCCTATCTCTGCGGATTCCACGCATAACTTCCCACTACTGTCCTTGACTGGCTCTAATCTTACCCTAGTCATTCTTTTATTCCTGACATACCTATAGAAAGCTTTAGGGTTTTCCTTAATCCTACCTGCCAAAGACTTCTCATGTCTCTTCCTGGCTCTTCTTAGCTCTCTCTTTGGGTCCTTCCTGGCTAACTTGTAACTCTCAAGAGCCCAAACTGAGCCTTCACGTCTCATCTTTACATAAATCTCCTTCTTCCTCTTCACAAGAGATTCAACTTCTTTAGTAAACCACGGTTCCCTCGCTCGACCGCTTCCCCCTGTCTGATGGGTACATATTTCTCAAGGACACACAGTAGCTGTTCCTTGAACAAGCTCCACATTTCAATTATGCCCATCCCCTGCAGATTTCTTCCCCATCCTATGCATCCTAATCACATCATAATTACCTTTTCCCCAGCTATAACTTCTGCTCTTCGGTATATACCTATCCCTTTCCATCACTAAGGTAAACGTAACCGAATTGTGATCACTATCACCAAAGTGCTCACCTACCTCCAAATCTCACACCTGGTCTGGTTCATTACCCAGTACTAAATCCAATGTAGCCTCACCTCTTGTTGGCCTATCTACATACTGTGTCAGGAAACCTTCCTGTACACATTGGACAAAAACTGACCCCTCTAACGTACTTGAACTATAGCTCTTCCAGTCAATATTTGTAAAGTTAAAGTCCCCCATAACAACTACCTTGTTACTTTCGCTCCTATCCAGAATCATCTTTGCAATCCTTTCTTCTACATCTCTGGGTCTTTTTGGAGGCCTTTAGAAAACTCATAATAGGGTGACCTCTCCTTTCCCGTTTCTAATCTCAGCCCATACTACCTCAATAGACAGGTCCACATCAAACATCCTTTCTGCGTAATACTGTCCTTGACTAACAATGCCACGCCTCCCCCTCTTCTACCACCTTCTCTGCTCTGACTGAAACATCTGAACCCCGGAACCTGCAACAACCATTCCTGTCCCTGCTCTATCCATGTCTCTGAAATGGCCACAACATCGAAGTCCCAGGCACCAATCCAGGCTGCAAGTTCGTCCACCTTATTCCGGCTGCTCCTGGCGTTGAAGTAGACACACTTCAAACCACCTTCCTGCCTGCCGTACACTCCTGCGACCTTGAAACTTTATTCATGGCTTCACTACTCACATCATCCTGTACACTGGAGCAACAATTCAGGTTCCCATCCCCCTGCTGAATTAGTTTAAGCCCTCCCGAAGAACATTAGAAAATTTACCCCCCAGGATATTGGCACCCCTTTTGTTCAGGTGTAGACCATCCTGTGTGTAGAGGTCTCACCTACCCCAGAATGACCCCCAATTATCCAGGTTTCTGAATCCCTCCCTCCTGCACCATCCCTGTAGCCACACGTTCAACTGCTCTCTCTCCCTATTCCTCTCCTCGCTGGCACGTGGCACAGGCAACAAACCAGAGATAACCTGTTTGTTCTAGCTCTAGGCTTCCATCCTAATTCCCTGAATTTCTGCCTTACATCCCCATCTCTTTTCCTACCTATGTCATTGGTATATATGTGGACCACGAGTTGGGAGTGGTCCCATTCTCCCTTAAGGATCTTGTAAACACGATTCGAGACATCACGGATCCTGGCACCTGGGAAACAACACACCAACTGCGAGCCTCTCTCTTTCCCACAGAATCTCCTATCTGTCCCCCTAACTGTGGAGTCCCCAAAAACTAATGCTCTACTCCTCCCCCTCTTTCCCTTCTGAGCAACAGGGACCTGTACCCCATCGCTTACCCCTGGTAAGTCGTCGCCCCGCAACAGTATCCAAAACGGTATACTTGTTATACAGAGGAATGGTCACAGGGGATTGCTGCACTGACTGCTTCTAACAGTCACCCAAGTATTCTCATTCCTAGGAGTATGAACCTCTCTGTAGCTTTTATCTATTCTGTCTCTGCCTCTCGAATGATCCTGAGTTCATCCATTTCTAACTCCAGATCCCTAACACAGTCTTCAAGGAGCTGGAACTGGGTGCACTTCCTGCAGGTGTACTCAGCTGGGACACTAATGGTGTCCCTCACCTCAAACATCCCACAGGAGGAACATTGCACTGCCTGCACTACCATCCCTGCTAACTTCCCTTACTAAGAAGCAAAAGAGAAAAGATAAAAAAGGAAAAAAAAGCTCACCTACTCTCACACCGAGTCTTTTATTAGGTTCGAGGATGGGGGGAGAGTGGGAGACATTGAACCTGTAATGTCTCGGGTTTCCTCCCCGTTCAAATTTATTGGGCAAAAGAAACTACAAACTGTCCTAGGTCTCTCCATGGCCTACTTCCAGTTTTCAGCTGTTCAGAGAAAGAAATCTCCAAAAAAAGTGAGTGAAAATAAACTTAGCTTATCTTATCTTCCAGCTCTCCCCTCAAAAATCACTCCCCTTTCTGCCTGCTCCACCGGAAGAATAAGGTCGAACTTCGGAGGTCAGTGCCCTTCTTAAAAAAAAAACTACAAACCGCTCCAGGTCTCTCCATGGCCTACTTCTGGTTTCCGGCTGTTCAGAGAAAAAAAACTCTGAAAAAATGTACGTGAAAATAAACTTAGCTTATCTTATCTTCCAGATACTAGTTATTTGGTAGATAACCTCCAAATTGATTACAATGGCCCACTACCGCCCTGCACGAATGGTTTTAAATATGTCCTTGTAATAGACATTTTCATCAAATGGGTCAAGACATTCCCCACTGGATCCAACACAGGTAAGCTCACTGCAAAAATATTAGCCCAGCAGGTGTTTACACAATAGGGTCTTCCCCACAGCTTAGAGTCCAACCAAGGGACACATTTCACCAGGTGGGTGGTGCAGAACATTATGGCTATGTTTGGCATCAAGCAGAAATTTCACATCGCCTACCATCCACGATCCAGTGGAAACGTAGAGTGCATGAACTGAATGCTAAAAGAGATCATTAGGAAAACTGTGCAGCAAAACAACCCATGGGATACAGTGCTTCTCTTTGCCCTCATGATGGTACGCAACACCAGTTCCAGTCCTACAGGGTTCACCCCCGCACATTAATGACTGACTGACCGACCTATGAGGGGAACTGAACATTGGGATTTGATTTAACTGAGCCTCATATCACAGTGCTCACCCACGAGAAAGTCGTCCAGCACATAACTGAAGACATTAAGAAGTTTGACAACACCAGGTTAAAGTCCAACAGGTTTATCTGGTAGCATGAGCTTTTGGAGCACTGCCCCTTCATGAGAGATGATGGAGCAATGCTTTGAAAGTTTGTGCTACCAAATAAACCTGTTGGACTTTAACCTGGTATTGTGAGACTTCTTATTGTGTCTACCCTAGTCTAATGCCGGCATCCCCACATCACAAAACCATTAAAGCAGCCCAGTTAGCTGTGGCTGTCTGACTAGGAGTTAGAAAGAAACAGAGCAAAGCGTATTTTGATAAAAGAGTAGAATATACAGTTAGCCAGCAGGTAACAATTTCCCTCTACAACTCTACTTCTTTCTTGTTCCCGGGATATACAGGTCTGCACACCATCCAACAAAGTAAGCCCCTCAGTGTATAAGGTCCTGACTGCCAATGGGAAAACTGGTTGGTTCCATGTCAATCAACTGAAAGCTTACAAGACTCAGAATAATCACTTCCACCACCTCTCATTAGAGATAGGGGAGGATGACACTGGGCGACCAGAATGGCCTCACCCAGGAAACATATTTCCCCAGACACCTACTCATCCATTTCCAGGTTCAAACCAGACCCTTACCCATACCACGATACAGCCAAAAGCCTCTTCCACACCTGTAGTACCCCTAGGTGTGCTGATCGACCTGGACGTAACAGGAGACTTGCACACCCTAGAGGACTGGCATGACTCACTAGATATTGGCCCTTGCAACATTATGGATTCCCCTATAAACATGAGCTTTTACTAACCCCAGACCCAACACTGAGGCACTGACTAAATGACACTGGATATACCCGATGCTGCATCTCCCATCTGGTAAGGGACGAGACACATAGATTGATTAGAATGGGACATGAGGATGAAGGACCCCTGAACCCAGAACCAAACATACAACCCACAGTGCAGTCCAATGAACAGACAGGAGTATGGAGGCCAGGTGAGGATGTGATGATGGAGCCCCATGAGGTAATGATTCAGAGGATGAGTCTCTGTTGGGTAATTTGTTAACGGAAATGCTGAATGACGAAATCTAAGGTGCTCCAAATGATGAAATTCAGCCTACAATGCAGAGCAATGCAAGGTGCAAGAATCTCTGATGGAAACACCCACTTACAAATCCCTCAATCTGCAGGTCCACCATGACTGACCTAAATCAAAATGTCCATAGTTAAATGCAACTAGTTCATCCCCATGCCGTATAATGCTCGTACGATTAACTGGGTTACTATACAGACCGATGCCATGCTCTTTTTCCACTTTTCTCCTGTTAACATAGAACATAGAACATAGAACATTACAGCGCGGAACAGGCCCTTCGGCCCACAATGTTGCGCCGACCAGTCTTATTTTTAAAAAAAAAACATTGACCCACTAATGGTGCTAAATTTTAATATTGTCAAGGCAACTGTGCTATATTTTAAATTCATAGAGATATTTGTGCTAAATTTTAAATTCGTTCTGCCTTCAAACCTGCAAGGCACTCATGACATGGACAATTTATCTAATCCATGTCCCACAGGACGTACTGATGCCAACTTCTTCAGGTCATGACAGGCCGACTCCAGTGCTATTTGAATTCCCGGGGCCAATGGTGACTGCTGTTAAAATAAAACAGGCTGCCTTGATTTTGCTGGCCAGTTTAAACAAGTTCTTTCTGACCACTCCATAAATCATACGCTTCTTGATCTGAACAAAAATTTGCTCAGCAGTGGTTCGCAGTTACAACATAGAACATAGAACATTACAGCGCAGAACAGGCCCTTTGGCCCACGATGTTGCGCCGACCAGTTACAAAACAATGACCCTCTAACCTAAACCAATCCCTTTTCGTCCATAAACCTATCCACGGATCTCTTAAACGCCCCCAAACTAGGTGCATTTACAACTGCAGCAGGCAGGGCATTCCAATCCCTCACCACCCTCTGGGTAAAGAACCTACCCCTGACATCCGTCCTATAACTACCACCCCTTAATTTAAAGCCATGCCCCCTCGTGCTAGATTTCTCCATCAGAGGAAAAAGGCTATTACTATCCACCCCATCTAAACCTCTAATCATCTTATATGTTTCAATAAGATCCCCTCTTAGCCGCCTTCTTTCCAGCGAAAACAACCCCAAATCCCTCAGCCTCTCCTCATAGGACCTCCCCTCCATACCAGGCAACATCCTGGTAAACCTCCTCTGCACCCTCTCCAAAGCCTCCACATCCTTCCTGTAATGTGGGGACCAGAACTGCACACAGTACTCCAAGTGCGGCCGCACCAGAGTTGTGTACAGTTGCAACATGACGCTGCGACTCCTAAATTCAATCCCCCTACCAATAAACGCCAAGACACCGTATGCCTTCTTAACAACCTTATCTACTTGACTCCCAACTTTCAGGGATCTATGTACACATACACCTAGATCCCTCTGCTCATCCACACTATTCAAAGTCCTCCCGTTAGCCCTATACTCAACACATCTGTTATTCCTACCAAAGTGAATTACCTCACACTTCTCCGCATTAAACTCCATCCGCCACCTCTCGGCCCAGCTCTGCAACCTGTCTAAGTCTTCCTGCAAACTATGACACCCTTCATCACTATCTACCACACCTCCGACTTTGGTGTCATCAGCAAATTTACTAATCCACCCAACTATACCCTCATCCAGATCATTAATAAAAATTACAAACAGCAGTGGCCCCAAAACAGATCCCTGAGGCACACCACTCGTAACCGAACTCCATGACGAATATTTACCATCAACCACCACCCTCTGTCTCCTATCCGCTAGCCAATTCCTGATCCAATTCCCTAGATCACCCCCAATCCCATACGTCTGCATTTTCTGCAGAAGCCTACCATGGTGAACCTTATCAAACGCCTTACTAAAATCCATATACACCACGTCCACTGCCTTACCCCCATCCACCTCTTTGGATGGGGGTAAGGAAGATAAAAACCAACAACAAATGCAAATGAAAATCATACACTTGGGTCCTGCTGACCACACCACTGTCAATAGTGTTCAAACAAAAAGGGATGCATGGACAGTTTAAATGCATGTATATGCATCAAATATTACACCTGATAACAGCAAAAATTATATTGATCTCCTCAGGACAACAACAGACAATGACAAAAATGCAACTTAGGATCTACCTCATTGGATTCATCATTGGGATAAGCATACAGGACACCCCAAGCAAGATGAGCTTCTCATATCCCAGCTATTTATGGTTTGCCTCACCTATTGTGGGGGAATGTGACGATGGTGTGTTATGGGTGCATCCTAATAAGAGTATAATATTTGGGTGTAACTATCAGTGGCTGATACACAAAAAAACAAATGGCAGATCAGCTGAATGTCATCTGAGTGTCATTGTTGGAGGGGATTGGTAGGGATTTTAAAATAATGGGTGTCCCAAAATTGGATGTCTGTCTCACAGCCCAGAGAAAGGATTAGAGCGAGGGCAGCAGTGCCCCAGGACACTCATAGAAAGGAATTTTGCCTTGTATGAAATAAGAAATGGGCTAAAGCCAACCCCAAAACCATCATCTCTATTTGTACTGAAGCCAGCCCTGACCATAGAATGGATTGATACCACAACACACAGGGAAAACCCTATATGATAACATCCACTACAAATTGGTAACTGTGGTGGTGGATATTGCTGGAACCCAACTGCCAGAGTGGTGCTGTCCCCAACTTAAGAGATTATACCTCCACCTGACTTGCAGACTGTTAGGACGAAAGACAGGAAAGATCCAAGAGTGCATTACAGGCATGCGGGCAGGAGTAGCAAGCATTAATGCCCTTGATTTATCCGATCTAACCCAACAGGTTAAACAGACGCTAAATTCCATTAATGAGGACATTCAGCAAGATGCTGAAGGGGAACTGACTGGGAACGCAGCCAGCAGCCACATGGTCGCTGTGTTAAAGGGACACACTTAAAACAATCAACCAAATTATTAGGGAAAAGTTAGAGGATAATGATAGACAACAGAACGTGACTTTATGTAGTGCATATGGACAGTGGATAATACAGCAGCTAAGGGAAAACCTAGAGCAGGTACGCAGAGGACAGGTTCCATTTTGGATTAGTGATGAGCAAATGGAACTCTTATTCACGGGTAAGAAACACCTAAAGTTATCTGGCTGCCAGAGGCGACTGTTGACCAAAGTCTGGTTCAATGATGACTGCAAAGAGACTCCAGGAAAAGCCCTAGGAATGATATTAGGACTCCCCATAATCACTGATGACCAGGTTGAACTGAGGATTTTTGAAGTTGAAAATATAATGGACTATCCATGAGGATATCTGGATAGGGCACGACAGCACTTTACGCAGTGGAGAAAGAAGGGAGGCTCATAGGCACTATTCTGGACAGATGTTAGTAAACTGACAAAATAATCGCATGCCCTACCCAGTTTACTGAAATGATCATGCACTGTGTGGCTTCAGAGCAAACACTAGCCTAAATTGTTCAGTAGAAGCTCATAGCCTGGACACAGGCATAACTCGGGCAGCTTACAAGGGAGCAGGGAGATACTGTCTCACCACCTCCCTGAAACAATATCAGTGTGTCACGACACATTGTAACATTACTAACACTACATTCTGCATCAAACCAGACATACCAGCCAGGGTGGGCCGCATTCAACTAATAGACATTTATAAGAAGGAGAGGGTGGATGAACCCCACAGATTCTAGGGGAGCACTATGAGAAATATGACACAAGCCTAAAACCCCGACCAGAAGAATTGAATCAGATTTGGATAAAATTGGCTACAGCCCACAGAACCTTTGCCAAAGTAATACAATAGACTTAAGGGATGAAAAGGAAATTTAGAGAAATTGAGGCTACCACATGGTGAAATGATCTTTGGAACTGGGGCTCAAAATCTAAATCCAGCCATTCGGCCACATAATGTCACACCTGGCGGTATTAATGATTTTATTTACCCTGCTTTATCTAATCATCCTCACAGTCCAATCTAGCCAATGGAAAAAGAGGATCACCCAAAGCCAGGACATAGGGTTCGCCCTTGATTCATGGTCCCCTCTAATTCAAAGGACAAAGAACAAAAACAGCCTGGGAAACAGGCCCTTCGGCCCAACGAGCCCGTGCCGCCATTTTAACATTATCAGTCCCCCCTCCACCCATGACCCTTATCTATGCTTATGGCATTCCACATTGACGGAAACTAATTTAGGGTCAATTTGGTACACCAATCAGCCTAATAGCACATCTTTGGGGTGTGGGAGGAAACCGGAGCACCCAGAGAAAACCCACGCAAGCACAGGGAGAATTCAGTAGGGCAATATTTATAGGAAACCTGCCAGATTGCTATTTGCACAAATGGACAGTTGAATCTTAACATCGGAATGCACCCCGGATTTATGAATACTTTATCGTAATGTTTGCTTTGAATGTTTTGGTTTGTAATAAGCTTATGGTAATGATGGTGTTTTATGGTTGTTTGTAACAATAGAATGTTTACTGTCTGTAGCTTCTGGAATTTAAATAGATTTTAAGGTTGTGTTATTACTGTGCATGCCAATGTCTGGACCTTGCTTGACTGTTGAGTAACTAGGGAATTCCTAACAGATATTGATCCCAAGTCGCGTTCAGGGTCAACAGGGGAGACTGTGGCCAAATGGGCCACCTGAGATGGTGGTTCGCAAGAGCGCTCTGGGATAATTGGACAAGCACTGAAACAGACAGGCTGCAGTCTCAAAAGAAATTGGACAGAGATAAAGAGGGTGAAGCTGCAGAAGCTGGAATGATGTGGAGATGTCGGCTTTGGACTGGGGTAAAAACAGAAAGACGTCTCACAACACCAGCTTAAAGTCCAACGGGGCAAATGGGAAGGGGCCAATGGGATGAGGCTAATGGCGGAGAGCAGAGCTACTGGGGCCTGCTAAGGGGGAGGGGCTAATTGTTGTAAGGTATTTTGAGTGACAGGATCTACAGGCATTTAAAGTCACAAGGATTGATTAGGGACAGTCAGCATGGCTTTTTGAGTGAAAAGTCATGTCTCACAAATTTGATTGAGTTTTTTGAAGGGTTAACCAAGAAGGTAGATGCAGTTGATTTTGTTCCTTCTTGTGGTTGCCACATTAAATGCATTGCCTCTGTAAGGGCAATTTAGTATTTTTCATTGAATTGTCAATAGCTGCTAGCTTCTCCCATGCTTTTGAAGTTTTTGGCATGAACCTGGCTGCTCTCTTTTGAATTTTTAAAAGTTCCACTTTTACTCTTAGTAAACTATGGAGTTTTTCTCTGGCCACTTGGAAAATCTGTTTTTCTCTGATGTGCCAGTTTTTTTTTGTCTATTTCATTGGGAGACCCGGCCTTCTCAAGGTCCAAGGGACTGTTGTTTTTACAACTTTTTAACTTCTTTTTAAACAGATTGAGGACTTTTCTACTTGTTTGAAGTCCATTAGTGTAGTGATGGTTGAACCCCTGGAGGTTCTGCTCTGGTCCATTTCAGCTCCTTGATTTTCCTGTGCTTTGAAGACATCACTGCAGTTTACTTTGGCCATTTCTTTTATTTAAAATACTTTCTGTGTTTTCTGTACAAAAAAAACTTTGCAGCAACTCTTTTCTAACTGAAGTTATATATTTTTAAAATTTAAAGCCGTAGCTCTTGTTTTGCAGGGTTATTCTCTCTTGATTTTTTTCTCTATGTATTTTTAAACTTCTGATTCTACCGGCCAATTCAGGTTTCTTCTGTGTCTAGTCCTCAGCCTCTCCAATGCACTGAGCTTCCCAGACTACCTCACCTCCTAGCCCACAATGTAAGTGGAAGTGTGTTTCTGTACTTTGCTTACCCTTCCTGTAGATTCTGACCCAGTGGTCTTTACATGCTGTTGCTATTGACCATGCAGCTTTGAACTGTTCATCTTTTCTGATTCTACATTACTCAGGGTCTGGCAATATCACAAATGTGTCTGTTCACCCAAAGAGAGACATTTGGATGAGTACTTTTTTTAGACTTCGATTAAAACAGGATACTCATAGGTGTCGCGACAGAGACAGTGTCATGATAATCTTATCCTCATCGCCAGATGTAAGGATGCACTTTATCAGACTTCATTAGAAGCACAAAAAGATATTTATTAAGGAGAAAATCTGTACAGCAGTACAGCAGCCAGCATGGCTATCCTTAGCCTCTTGCATGTTTTTTGCCTAAGCGAGGACTTCACCCCGGGGTGATTACCCATTCTGAGTCGCAATTGTTCCCCCAAGCCAAGTAACTTTACTCTGCTGTATTGCCCTTGAAGGAACTATCACCACAATTCATCACATGACCTCAATTAAATCTCCCCTCAGACCTATCCATTCAAAAGGAAAATAAGCCCACCCAATTTTTCACAAAATTGACAGCGGTCTTGGCCTATCCAAACATTAGGGTCACCCTGTCTACCTCCTGATTTTGCTCCTAAGGATTTCAAAGCTTAAGTTTGGCACGGACTTTGTTGCAGAAATTGCTGGAAAATAACGGGTGGGAATTTTCCGCCCCACTGCACTGGTGAAGTGGTGAAGTGGGGCAGGAAATATGAGTGAGAGGCAAAAAATTGGGTTCACACCCAATTTCTCACCTCTCGTGATATTACCGGCCCCTTTCTACTGGTGAAATTAGTCTTGCACCCAGGAAGGGTGCAGGCCAATTTCAATATGAATAACATGATTAGCTTTCCATTAACGAGCCCGGACACAATCGTCCGTTCTGATGGTGGTAGAGCCTGATGGGGGAGGTGAGGTGAAGGTGAGGGGGAGGTCCGTAGGAGGGGAGGGAAAGGGGAACTTTGCATCATGGGGACTGACCCGTGGGACGATGATGATGGCGGGGGGGATGGCTGATTGGAGGAGGCGGTGATTGGCCAGGGTAACGATTGTGGAGGTGGGTGGCAATTGGGTGGGGGGGGCGGTTCTTTGGGAGCGATGTCCATGATCGGGTTTGGGGTGGTGATATCAGGAGGTGGGGTGGGAGAGGCGATGTCTGTTGGAGGGGGAGGTTACAGATCTCTCAGTTACCATGTACACATTGTAATGGGAGATACGGGTGCCTGCGCACTAGTTAGTACTCAATAGCTGGCTTCCCAGTGAGACTCTATGCTCCTCCTTTACTGGCGAGATTCACATTAAAGCCTTTGTATTGCACAGAGTGCCGAAAATTACCATGACTTACCTCGCTGGAGAAACAGGTGAGAAAACCTCCTGTTTTCTTGCCTGTTTTACTCTTAGAATTTTTCTGAAAAAAATTCTTCCCAACATATTTAGACATCTTTGGGTTCTACTCCAGATTTTTTGTTGGGATTTACTCCCTTCATCTTCAACTGTTCTGAAGTATCCTCAAGGCAGTGGATACTTCCATATCCAGCAGCTTTTGTATTTTAAGTTCTGTGTAATCTAGTTCAGTGTCCAGTCCAGCACCTTAATGTTCTAGATGCTGAATATGTACATTCAAATTAGGAGCAGGAGTAGGCCACTCATGTCTGGGAGCCTCTCAAGCCTGCTACTCCATTCAATAAAAATTCTCAATTCAGATTCCTGCCTCCCCATGATAACCTTCCAACTACTTGTTAATCAAGAATTTATCTACCACCCCATTAAAAATATTTTTGTACAGTCTTATACAACTGAAGCATAATCTCCTTACTTTTTATATTGGCCTGGTGTAGATAGCGGGCAGCGTCGGAGCGGGCAGCGGAGTGAGAGGGAAGCAGAGTGAGCTATTAGGGCTTAATATCAAAAAGGGCTTGAAGGTAAAAAGGCCAGGTGGAAAGAACAAGGAAAAAAAAAAATTTTTTTTTCAAAACTACTACAGCAAAAAACAAGGAAAATATTTTTTCCCACAACAAATTATATTGAATAATGGAGGGGCATGTGATGTGCGGTTCCTGTATGATGTGGGAACTGGTGGACCCCAGGGTCCTTCCCAGTGGCCATGTCTGCAGTAAGTGCAGGTTGCTGGAGGAGCTCCAGCTCAAGGTGGATGAGCTGGCCTCTGAGCTACAGACACTGAGGCTCATCAGGGGGAGAGAGGGTGTCATTGTCAATGGGGTGCAAGTGACATCCACCCCCCCTAGACTGTCTAAATCTAAGGGTCAGGAACAAAAGGGGGCTGCTGGGAGGAGGAAGGGGGGTGAGGAGCGGAGGCCTCAGCCTCTTAATCTGCATAACAGGTTTGAGGTTCTTGCTTCCAGTCTGGAAGAGGACGAGGCAGGTGAGGTTGGTGAGCAAACTGCACACGGTACAGTGATGCAGCAGGACATAGGCAAAGAGAAGGGGAAAAGGAACGTAGTAGTGATTGGAGATAGTGGGGTGAAGGGTATTGACACTGTCCTTTGTCACAATGACAAAGTGCACAGAAGGGTGTGTTGTCTGCCTGGTGCTCGGGTACAGGATGTCGCAGCTGGGCTGCAGAGGAATCTGGAGTGGGAGGGTGAGAATCCAGTTGTGGTGGTACATGTGGGTGCCAGCGACGTAGGCAAAGTGCGGACTGAGGATCTGGGGAGGGAGTATGAGAAGCTGGGAATGGAATTAAAAAGTAGAACCGACAAGGTGGTCTTCTCTGGGCTACTGCCTGAACCGAGTGCAGACGGGCGTAGGGTTGACAGGATAAAGGAAGTGAATGGGTGGCTCAGAGATTGGTGTGGGAGGAATGGGATCGAATTTATGGGGCATTGGCACCAGTATTGGGGTAGGTGGGACTTGTTCGGGCAGGATGGGGTTGGTCTGAATCGTGCTGGGACCAGAGTGCTGGCGAATCGAGTAAAGAGAACTGTAGACAGGGCTTTAAACTAATTAGGGGGGGGGAGGGTGCGAGGGTAGGTGATGTTAGGAGGTCTACAGTTAAGGATAGGGTACAGGTAAGGGAAGAGGCTGAGGATGTCCCAAGTGGTGGCGTTACGGCAAATAGGGTCCAGAAGAAGGCTGGGATGAAAGCGCTTTATCTGAATGCACGAAGCATTCGGAATAAAGTGGATGAGCTGGTGGCGCAGATCGACACAAATGGATACGATCTGGTGGCCATTACAGAGACGTGGCTGCAAGGTGACAGGGACTGGGAGATGAATGTACAGGGCTATCAAGTGTTTAGGAAGGATAGGCAGGAGGAAAGAGGGGGTGGCGTAGCTCTGCTGATTAAGGACAGCATCAAGGTGGTAGCAAGGGATGATATCGGAGCCAAAGAGCAGAAAGTGGAATCGTTGTGGGTGGAGATTAGGAACAGCAAAGGGAGGAAGACGCTGGTGGGTGTCGTCTATAGGCCCCCGAATAATGATCTGGAGGTGGGGCGGGCTGTTAACGCGCAAATAAGTGCGGTGTGCAGGAATGGGACGGCAGTAGTTATGGGGGATTTCAATCTGCATATTGATTGGTCGACCCATGTTGGACGAGGTGGGCTCGAGGAGGAGTTCTTGGAATGCTGCCGGGATAGTTTCCTGGAACAGTGTGTGTTGGAGCCGACGAGGGAGCGAGCTATCTTGGATCTGGTGCTATGTAATGAGGCGGGTAGAATTAGGGACCTTGAGGTGAAGGATCCTCTTGGAGAGAGTGATCATTGTATGGTGGAGTTTCTGTTGCAGATGGAGGAGGAGAAAGTGGGTTCCCGGACACGTGTCCTTTGTTTGAATAGAGGGGAGTATGGTAGGATGAGAGAAGAATTGGCGAATGTGGACTGGGGGAGTGCGTTGGAAGGTAGGTCTGCTGAGGAGCAGTGGAGGATCTTTAAGGAGATCTTTCTTGGTGCTCAGCAGAAATTTATTCCGATGGTCAAAAAGGACAGTAGGAAGAGAGGTAATAAGCCGTGGATAACGAAGGAGGTGAAGGAAAGTGTTAAATTAAAAGCGGAGGAATTTAGAGTAGCTAAGAGCAGTGGGCGAGAAGAGGATTGGGAAAGGTTTAAATGTCAACAAAGATTGACAAAAAAGTTGATAAAGGAGGGTAGAAGAAGCTATGAAGCTGGGCTAGCACTTAATATAAAAAAGGATAGCAAGAGTTTTTATAAATATATAAAAAGGAAGAGGCTGGCTAGGGTGAACGTTGGTCCCTTAGCGGATGAGAAAGGGGACCTAGTGGTAGGGGATGGGGATATGGCTAAGGTCTTGAATAACTTTTTTGTTTCTGTCTTCACGGAGGAGGACGTGAATAATTTGCCGGGTGTTAGAGATGGAAAGGTGGTAGGAATGGAGGGTCTTAATGACATTACTGTTACTAGAGAGGTGGTGCGCGACAGACTGGAGGGGCTGATTGTGGACAAGTCCCCAGGACCGGATGGAATGCATCCGAGGGTTCTGAAAGAAATGGCGGAGGTGATAGTGGATGCCTTGGTGGTTATTTTCCAGACGTCGCTGGATTCCGGGGAAGTGCCGGAGGATTGGAAAACGGCTAATGTTACGCCGTTGTTTAAGAAGGGTGCCAGGCAAAAGGCGGGGAATTACAGGCCGGTTAGTTTAACGTCTGTGGTAGGTAAAATGTTAGAATCCGTCATTAAGGAGGAAATTGCGAGGCATCTTGAAGGGAATTGCTTGATAGAGCAGACGCAACACGGTTTCATTAAAGGGAAGTCGTGTCTGACAAATTTACTGGAGTTCTATGAGGATGTGTCTAGGGCGGTGGATAGAGGAGAGCCGGTGGATGTGGTCTTTCTGGATTTTCAGAAGGCGTTTGATAAGGTACCTCACAAGAGGTTACTGCAGAAGGTCAGAGGACATGGAGTTGGGGGTAGGGTGTTAGCGTGGATAGAGGATTGGTTGTCAAATAGGAGGCAGAGAGTGGGGGTCAATGGGTGCTATTCGGATTGGCGGTTGGTGACTAGTGGAGTGCCCCAGGGGTCAGTGCTGGGGCCTCAGCTATTTACCATTTATATAGATGATCTGGAGGAGGGAACCGAGTGTAGGGTGTCGAAATTTGCTGATGACACCAAGATTGGGGGAAAGGCAAATTGTGCGGAGGGTGTGGAGAGTCTGCAGAAGGATCTAGATAGGCTGGGCGAATGGGCCAGGAAATGGCAAATGGAATTTAATGTTGGCAAGTGTGAGGTGGTCCACTTTGGTAGGAAGAATGGTAGGAAGGACTATTACTTACGTGGCGAAAAACTGCAGCAGGCGACAGTGCAGAGGGACCTCGGGGTCCTTGTGCATGAGTCGCAAAAACCCAGCCTGCAGGTGCAGCAGGTGGTCAGGAAGGCGAATGGGATGCTGGCCTTCATAGCGAGGGGGATTGAATATAAAAGTAGGGAGGTCTTGCTGCAGCTGTATAGGGCATTGGTGAGGCCGCAGCTGGAGTACTGTGTGCAGTTTTGGGCGCCGCACCTGCGCAAGGATATTTTGGCCTTGGAGGGAGTGCAGAGGAGGTTTACTAGGCTGATACCGGAGTTGAGGGGGTTGAGCTATGAGGAGAGGCTGAATAAACTAGGCTTGTACTCGTTAGAGTTTAGAAGAATGAGGGGAGATCTCATTGAGACGTATAAGATGATGAATGGGATGGATAGGATAGAGGTGGAAAGACTCTTCCCGCTCAAAAAAGACAGTAGGACTAGGGGGCACAGCCTCAAGATAAAGGGGGGGCAGTTCAGAACGGAGTTGAGGAGGAACTTCTTCACTCAAAGGGTGGTGAATCTCTGGAATTCTCTGCCCGTTGAAGTGGTGGAGGCTGCCTCGCTAAATATTTTTAAGAAGCGGGTTGATGGGTTTTTGATAAGAGAGGGGATTAAGGGTTATGGGGAGAGGGCGGGAAAGTGGAACTGAGCCACGACAGATCAGCCATGATCTTATTGAATGGCGGGGCAGGCTCGAAGGGCCAGATGGCCTACTCCTGCTCCTATTTCTTATGTTCTTATGTTCTTATTCCTCTCACAGTAAATAATAACATTCTATTAGCTTTGCTATTTGTGTGCTGTACCTGCATACAAGCATTTTGTGATTCATGCACCAAGATACCCAGGCCCCTCTGCATCTCAGAACTCTGCAATCTCTCACCATTTAGATAATATGCTTCTTTATTATTTATTCCACCAAAATGGACAATTTGGCATTTGCCTATACGATGCTCCATTTGCCATATTTTTGCCCACTTACTTAACCTATGTTCCTTTGTAGCATCATGCATACTCTCCGCATGTTAATATTCTAACTATCTTTGTATCATCAGCAAATTTAGCAAACATACCTTTGGTCCCTTCTTCCAAGTCATTTATGTAAATTGTAAAAACTTGAAATCCCAGCATTGATCCCTGTGACACACCAGTTATTACATCCTGCAAACTAGAAAATTATCCATCAATGCCTACACTCTGCTTCCTGTTAGCAAGCCAATCTTCAATCCATGCCAATACGTTACCCCCAAACCAGGAACTACTATGCAATAATCTTTGATGTGACACCTTATCAAGTGCCTTCTGGGAATCTAAGTACAGTACATCCATTGGTTCCCCTTTATCCACTGCACCTGTTACTTCTTCAATGAATTCCAAAAAATTGCTTAAACACAATTTCCCTTTCACAAAACCATATTAACTCTGCCTGATTGCCTTGAATCTTCCAAAGTGTTTTGCTATAACCTATTAATAATAGCTTTATCATTGACATTTGTGAAGCTGACTGGCCTGTAGATTCCTGCTTTCTATTTCTCTCCCTTTTTCAAGAACCTTCAATATTTTCCAATCCAATGGAACATTCCCTGAATCTAAAGAGCTTTTGGAAAATTAAAACCAATGCATCAACTATTTCACTTCTTTCAAAACCCACAGGTGAAGTCCATCATTACCCAAGGATTTGTCAGCCCGCAGCTCCAACTATTTATTCAGTACCACTTCTAGTGACTGTTACTTTCCTGAGTTCTCCCTTTCCTGATTTACAGATATTTCTGGGATGTTACTTGTATCATCAATATTGAAGACTGATGCAAAATATCTGTTTAATTTATCTCCTATCTCTTTATCTTCTGTTATTAACCCTCAGACTCACTTTCTATTCACCCAACATTACATTTACAGAATTTTACAGCACAGAAAGAGGCCCTCCAGCCCATCACATCTGTGTCAGCCATCAAGCACTAATCTATTCTAACATCATTTTCCAGTACTTATCCATAACTTGTACGCTAAGCTTTTCAAGTGCTCATCTAAATGCTTCTTCAATGAGGGTTGTGAGGGTTCCTGCCTCTACCACCCTTTCAGGCAGTGAGTTCCAGACTCCTACCACACTCAGGGGAAAATGTTTTTCCTCTAATCCTCTGTCCCTTACATTAAATCTATGTAGCCTCGTTATTGACCCTTCTATCAAAGGGAAAAGTTCCTTCCTATGCACCCTATTTTTGTCCCTCATAATCTTGCACACCTCAATCAGGTCCCCTCTTAGCCAACTCTGTTTTAAGACCATCCAGCCTCTGTACGTAGTTGAAAGTCTCCTCTAGACTAGGCAATATCCTGATGAAAAAGTGCTGCTAGTTGTCAGGATAAAAGGTTGGTGATGAGGGAAAACCCACTGCCTCCTTCATCAGGGAGCCCCTGGGGGACTGGAAAGCAGATTCTGCCACCTGCGGGGAGGTAAAAAGAGCCGGAGGAATGACCTGCTGACACAGCCAGCTTGTTTATATACTACACACACACACACACACACACACACACACACACACACACACACACACACACACACACACACACACACACACACACACACACACACACAGTGGACCATGTTCTGCAGCTTGTTTACCCACAGTTTGTTGTTAACTCTTTTCTTTTTAGGACTGTCTTCATATTTAAAGCTAGCTTTCTCTTGTACTCAACTTTTTCTTCCTGTTCAATTTTTTGGTCATTCTTTGTTGTTTTCATATTCCATTCAATCTTCTGACCAACCACCCACCCTGTTATATGTTTTTTCTTTAAGTTTGATAGTATCTTTATTTTTTATGTTAACCACAAATGATGGGTCTTCAGTTGGAAGTTTTTGTTCTCATTGGAAAGCACCTATTCTGAAATATGCCCTTAACCGTCTGCTACTATGTCTCTACTAATTTTCCAGTTCACTTTCTTTAGCTGTGCCTCCATTATTGCCCTTCTTAAAATTTAAAATATAAGCCTTGGGCTGACTCTTCTCTCCCTCAAATTTAATCTAAAATTGAATCAAATTATCATTGCTGTTACCTAGGGGTACCATCACAATAAGATCATTAATTAATCCTATCTGGTTACACACAAGATCTTGGAGAAAAAGAGGCATTCACTGATGTGAGAAACCATGTACTATGCATTCCTGAATCTAATTTGGATATTTCCAGTTACACGAGTCACAAATTCTCTCAATAACCCTCTCTTCTCCTTTAAGACACCCCTTGAAGCCCATTTATTTGACCAAAACTGTAGTCATTCCTTTTAATTTGTCACTATCAGTGTTTGATTACATTTCTCTGAAGTCCCTTTGATATGTTTTTTCTACGTTAAACGTGCAGCTTGCTGCTGCTGTTGCCTCAACATGCTACACTTGTGTGTGACAGGGGAAGCATTTTTTCATGATATTGTTATAAGACATTAAAATAGATCCAAACTGTTCATCAGACTTTATTCTTATATTCTTGTTTTAAAAATGGACTTTCTGCTGAACAGGATTGGCCCTTTGTTTTGGAAGCTACCAACAGGAGACTTTCTCTTATCATCATGAAATCTCACACCAATTGTAATTATAAACACAAAATCAGGAGACTCATAGATCTAAACTAGTTATTCTGCAGAGTTACTAACAGACCCATTTCACACCTGGGATCATCCAGGTCCATTTCAAAAGGGTATCATTAAGGAGACAATGAATGTCATTTGCATTTTGATAAGTTTACCCCTCTATTGGAGTCAGAAGCTCTGCTTAGACTATGGCTTCCATTCGCAAGAACTTCTAAATGGAAGGTAACTAACTTTTCCAAATGCTTATGACTGGGACATTATCGGTCCTAAAGCCAAAGTCAGTCCCAGACAATAAATAAACATCCCGTTTGAAACCATTGTGGAGAACAAATGTCACATCACTTGAGTGACTTCTTTGAAATCTCTATGTTCCTTTGAGAATCGAGATACTCTTGGTCTGCTCAATGACCAACTAATCAAAGAAATCTCCAGCATGACTCCCAGCTGACAAAGCAGCTAGTTATTGTGCCCTCAAAGCCTGTTTAATTTTAAAAATCTCTGATCATCACCTGCCACACAGTCTAAGTACAAAAATCCCAATGTGCTGCCTCACTATTCATTTCAATGATTTTCGTGTTGCTGTCCTCAATTGGGATTTCATTTGGACTGAACTCCACAATGAAGGAAACACCCTCTGGAAATCATGAGAAGTAATATCAATTTCTGTGGTTCTTCTACTGTTGTTATCCATAGTTGTAAAAACTCCCTCTTTTTTATACCCTTACTGTGTGTGTGTGTGTGTGTGTGTGTGTGTGTGTGTGTGTGTGTGTGTGTGTGTGTGTGTGTGTGTGTGTGTGTGTGTGTGTGTGTGTGTGTGTGTGTGTGTAGGGGGGGTTGGGGGGGGAGGTTGTGGGGGGGGTGGTTGCAAACATCCCCCCACTGCCTTGTTCTGAATGTGAAATAAACTAACTAACCTGGGCTTACCATAATGTGAGTTGGCTGCACGTTACTTATAAAATTGGACCACACAAACTGAGGGTTTGGGGAAACACACCACAGCCTACTTGAAAAACAATTCAAAAACACTTCTGCTTACGGACAGACAGGGAAAGAATAAAGAAGTTCAGTTTGCCCCTCCCCTGTGTGGAACAATAAGCAGAATATTATTGGTGGAAGATTTGGTATGTGAAATGTATGTATAATATCAATTTTGTGGCACCATGTTGTAAAGTCTGCATGTATATAGTGTCCATGATGTGGAGATTCTGGTGTTGGACTGGGGTAAACACAGTAAGAAGTCTGACAACACCAGGTTTAAGTCCAACCAATTTATTTGATAGTAAATATCAAATAAATTGGTTGGACTTAAACCTGGTGTTGTCAGACTTCTTACTGTGTATATAGTATTGACAGACTCCTATTAAGTTGTCACATCTAGGGCAAGGATAAGCTGAGGAAATTAATTCAGAATAGCCAGCACTTTAAAAAGATAATGATTTCTCACAAGCATAGAGAGTAATGAACAAAATGGGTGGAAAAAGAAGAGTTGCAGTTCTTAATGCATTAAACATTGATGTTTGTTGTGGCTATGTGGGGCAGCAGTAGGAATAGAAACTGACACATGGAGCTGGATGTAGCAGTGGACAGGTCCAATTGCCCACTTTGATGCAGAAATGTTAGATGAACTTTTGGTGGAAGTGCAGCAGTGGAGAATATGGAAAAAATAAACTTGCATTTATATAAAACTTTATCACAATCACCAGAATGCATCAATGTACTTGGAAGTCAACAAAGCACTTTTGTAAAAACATAGCCAAATTGTTATATAGGAATAGGAGGCAGTTAATTTACATAAAGCATAGCAGAGTACAATCACTGACTGGCTGTGACATAGCATCCTAGAGGTCTTGAGTTCAAATCCCTTCATTATAAGCTGAGAAACAGAAATTAAAAGATCTGATCATTTCTCATATAAATTGACCATGGCACTCCAACATGAGCCGGCCTACGTGTGGCTCCAGTTCCATGCTATAGAATGCCTTTCAGAAAACTGGGAATAGACACAAAATCCACGAATAAAAAATAGACAATTAGTCTATTTCTGATGGTATTGGCTGAGCGATGAACGTTGACCAGGATTCTTGGAGAACTCCCGGTTTTCTTTCGCCATCAAATCATTTACAGTCACCTAAACACGTTCAACTTTAGATACATCTCAGAAGTTCTAACAATTCTCCAATATTCCTGAGCACTACACACGTAGCCTGAATTATGGGCCCTGATTCTAGTGTACTGTACACTACTGTACACCAAGTGTACTGTACACTTGGATAGATATATGTGAGGGAAGTGAACATTTGGATAATTACAGACTGCATACAGTAGCCAAAACTGGAAAGATGTCAAACAATGGCATACAAGGGGAATTAGAGATAGTATTAGATCCAAGGGAGAGGCACACAATTTATCCAAGAAAAATAACAGACTTGAGGATTGGGAGTAATTTAGAATTCAGCAAAGGAGAACAAAGGGATTGATTAAGAATAGGAAAATAGAGTGTGAGACTAAGCTTGGAGGGAACATAAAAACTGACTATAAAAGCTTCTATAAGCATGTGAGTAAAAAAAGATTGGTGAAGACAAATATAGGTCTCTTACAGTCAGAAACAGGGGAACTTTTAATGGGGAATAAAGAAGTGTTTGACCAACTGAATACATACTTTGGTTCTGTCTTCACAAAGGAGGGCACAAATAAGGTACTATAAATGTTGAGGCAGGGTTTAGTGAAAAGGGGGAACTGAAGATAATCAGTATTAGTAGAAAAATGGTGTTGGGGAAACTGTTGGGATTGAAGGCAGATAAATCCCTAAGGCTTGATAATCTACATCCCAGAGTACTTAAGGAAGTGGCCCTATAAATAATGGATGTATTGGTGGTTGTCTTCCAAGATTTTATGGACTCTGGAATAGTTCTTATTGACTGGAGAGTAACTAATGCAACCTTATGGTTTTAAAAGGGAGAGAAAACAGGGAATTATAGATCAGTGAGCCTGACAGTGGTAGTGAGGAAAATTCTAGAATCCATTATCAAAGATTTTATAGTAAAACATTTGGTAAACGTTGGATAGAATCAGCATGGATTTATGAAAGGGAAATCATGCTTGACAAATCTACTGGAATTCTTTGAGGATTTAACTAGTAGAGTTGGTGATGGAGAGCCAGTGGGTGTTGTTTGTTTGGACTTTCAGAAGGTTTTCGACAAAATCCCAGGTACGTGGGTGAGAAGGGTGTGGAGGGATATGGTCCAGGTGCAGGTCAGTGGGACTAGGCGGAAAAATGGTTTGGCACAGCCCACTAGGGCCAAGGCCTGTTTCTGTGCTGTGATGTTCTATGGTTCTATGGTTCTATAAGAGATTAACGTGTAAAATTAAAGTGCCTGGGATTGAGGGTAGCATCTTGAGATGGATAGAAAACTGGTTGGCAGATAAAAAATAAAGTGTAGGAAATATCAAGTCTTTTTCCAAATGGCAGGCTAGTGGGATCAGTGTTGGAATCCCAGCTATTCATTATATATGTTAATGATTTAGATGAGAGTATTCAGTGTAATATCTCTAAAGTTGCAGATGACACAAAGTTGGGTGGGAGGATGAACTGTAAGGAGAATGCTTTAGTGTGATTCAGACAAGTTGAGTGAGTAGGCAAATGAATGGTAGATGCAGTATAATTTTGATAAATGTGTAGTTATCCACTTTGGTAGAAAAATGGGAAGGCAGTTTACTATCTGAATGGCCATAACTTAGGAGAGGAGAATGTGCAGAGAAACCTGGGTGTCCAGGCTGAAGTGTAGGGCCTCCAGGGTGGAAATCTCTGGGCTGCTGCCAGTGCCCAGCAATAGCAGGGATAAGAATAATGAGATCCTGCAGCTGAATGTGTGGCTGAGGGATTGGTGCAGGACAGAGGGTTTTAGTTTTGTTGACCATTGGGAAGTCTTTGCAAAGGAAGGGCACTTGTATAAGAGGGATAGGGAACACTTAAATGGGAAGGGTACACATATTTTAGCTGGGAGGCTGGCTGGAGTGTTTAGGCAGGGTTTAAACTAGTACCGGGGGGGGGGAGGTGGGGAGGAGAGAGACAGCTCAGGCACTGGGAGTGAGTTGGAGGTCAGGGTAAGTCTAGTTGATAGGGAAATCCCCCAGGAGAAGGAGGATCCGAGAGGGCCTGAGGGTCTTAGGTGCATCTGTTTTAATGCGAGGAGTGTGACGGGAAAGTCAGATGAACTTAGGGCCTTGATGTTCGCGAGGAATTTAGATGTGGTGGCAGTGTCAGAGACGTGGTTAAAGGAGGGGCAGGACTGGCAGCTAAATATTCCAGGGTATAAGTGTTTTAGGCGTGATAGGGGAGGGTTGAAAAGAGGAGGGGGAGTGGCACTCTTAGTTAGGGAGCAGATCACAGCGGTGCAGAGGGAGGATAACATGGAGGGGTTGGGAATTGAGTCTCTGTGGGTGGAGTTGAGGAATAGGAAGGGGGCCATTACTATGCTAGGAGTGTACTATAGGCCACCCGATAGCCCGCGGGCAGTGGAAGAGGGTATATGTAGGGACATTTTGGATAAGTGTAGGAAGAACAGGGTTGTTGTAGTGGGAGATTTTAATCTCCCTGGGGTGGAGTGGAAGGTGCCTAGAGCTGGGGAGTCTGACGGGGAGGAATTCGTAAGATGTGTATTGGAAAGATCCTTGCAACAGTATGTAGATAGCCCGACTAGAGAGGGGGCGATACTGGATTTAAGAACATAAGAACATAAGAAATAGGAGCAGGAGTAGGCCATCTAGCCCTTCGAGCCTGCCCCGCCATTCAATAAGATCATGGCTGATCTGTCGTGGCTCAGTTCCATTTTCCCGCCCTCTCCCCATAACCCTTAATCCCCTCTCTTATCAAAAACCCATCAACCCGCATCTTAAAAATATTTAGCGAGGCAGCCTCCACCACTTCAACGGGCAGAGAATTCCAGAGATTCACCACCCTTTGAGTGAAGAAGTTCCTCCTCAACTCCGTTCTAAACCGCCTCCCCTTTATCTTGAGGCTGTGCCCCCTAGTCCTACTGTCTTTTTTGAGCGGGAAGAGTCTCTCCACCTCTATCCTATCCATCCCATTCATCATCTTATACGTCTCAATGAGATCTCCCCTCATTCTTCTAAACTCTAACGAGTACAAGCCTAGTTTATTCAGCCTCTCCTCATAGCTCAACCCCTTCAACTCCGGCATCAGCCTAGTAAACCTCCTCTGCACTCCCTCCAAGGCCAAAATATCCTTGCGCAGGTGCGGCGCCCAAAACTGCACACAGTACTCCAGCTGCGGCCTCACCAATGCCCTATACAGCTGCAGCAAGACCTCCCTACTTTTATATTCAATCCCCTTCGCTATGAAGGCCAGCATCCCATTCGCCTTCCTGACCACCTGCTGCACCTGCAAGCTGGGTTTTTGCGACTCATGCACAAGGACCCCGAGGTCCCTCTGCACCGTCGCCTGCTGCAGTTTTTCGCCCCGTAAGTAATAGTCCTTCCTACCATTCTTCCTACCAAAGTGGACCACCTCACACTTGCCAACATTAAATTCCATTTGCCATTTCCTGGCCCATTCGCCCAGCCTATCTAGATCCTTCTGCAGACTCTCCACACCCTCCGCACAATTTGCCTTTCCCCCAATCTTGGTGTCATCAGCAAATTTCGACATCATACACTCGGTTCCCTCCTCTGGATCATCTATATAAATGGTAAATAGCTGAGGCCCCAGCACCGACCCCTGGGGCACCCCACTAGTCACCAACCGCCAATCCGAATAGCACCCATTGACCCCCCACTCTCTGCCTCCTATTTGACAACCAATCCTCTATCCACGCTAACACCCTACCCCCAACTCCATGCCCCCTGACCTTCTGCAATAACCTCCTGTGAGGTACCTTGTCAAACGCCTTCTGAAAATCCAGAAAGACCACATCCACCGGCTCTTCTCTATCCACCGCCCTCGACACATCCTCATAGAACTCCAGTAAATTTGTCAGACACGACTTCCCTTTAATGAAACCGTGTTGCGTCTGCCCTATCAAGCAATTCCCTTCAAGATGCCTCGCAATTTCCTCCTTAATGACGGATTCTAACATTTTACCTACCACAGACGTTAAACTAACTGGCCTATAATTCCCCGCCTTTTGCCTGGCACCACTCTTAAACAACGGTGTAACATTAGCCGTTTTCCAATCTTCCGGCACTTCCCCGGAATCCAGCGACGTCTGGAAAATAACCACCAAGGCATCCACTATAACCTCCGCCATTTCTTTCAGAACCCTTGGATGCATTCCATCCGGTCCTGGGGACTTGTCCACTATCAGCCCCTCCAGTCTGTCGAGCACCACCTCTCTAGTAACAGTAATGTCATTAAGACCCTCCAGTCCTACCACCTTTCCATCGCTAACACCCAGCAAATTATTCACGTCCTCCTCCGTGAAGACAGAAACAAAAAAGTTACTCAATACCTTAGCCATATCCCCATCCCCTACCACTAGGTCCCCTTTCTCATCCTCTAAAGGACCAACATTCACCCTAGCCAGCCTCTTCCTTTTTATATATTTATAAAAACTCTTGCTATCCTTTTTTATATTAAGCGCTAGCCCAGCTTCATAGTTTCTCCTACCCTTCTTTATCAACTTCTTTGTCAATCTTTGTTGACATTTAAACCTTTCCCAATCCTCTTCTCGCCCACTGCTCTTAGCTACTCTAAATTCCTCCGCTTTTAATTTAACACTTTCCTTCACCTCCTTCGTTATCCACGGCTTATTACCTCTCCTCCTATGGTCCTTTTTGACCATCGGAATAAATTTCTGCTGAGCACCAAGAAAGATCTCCTTAAAGATCCTTCACTGCTCCTCAGCAGACCTACCTTCCAACATGCTCCCCCAGTCCACATTTGCCAATTCTTCTCTCATCCTACCATACTCCCCTCTATTCAAACAAAGGACGCGTGTCCGGGAACCCACTTTCTCCTCCTCCATCTGCAACAGAAACTCTACCATACAATGATCACTCTCTCCAAGAGGATCCTTCACCGCAAGGTCCCTAATTCTACCCGCCTCATTACATAGCACCAGATCCAAGATAGCTCGCTCCCTCATTGGCTCCAACACACACTGTTCAAGGAAATTATCCTGGCAGCATTCCAAGAACTCCTCCTCGAGCCCACCTCGTCCAACATGGGTCGACCAATCAATATGCAGATTGAAATCCCCCATAACTACTGCCGTCCCATTCCTGCACGCCGCACTTATTTGCGCGTTAACAGCCCGCCCCACCTCCAGATCATTATTCGGGGGCCTATAGACGACACCCACCAGCGTCTTCCTCCCTTTGCTGTTCCTAATCTCCACCCACAACGATTCCACTTTCTGCTCTTTGGCTCCGATATCATCCCTTGCTACCACCTTGATACTATCCTTAATCAGCAGAGCTATGCCACCCCCTCTTTCCTCCTGCCTATCCTTCCTAAACACTTGAGAGCCCTGTACATTCAGCTCCCAGTCCCTGTCACCCTGCAGCCACGTCTCTGTAATGGCCACCAGATCGTATCCATTTGTGTCGATCTGCGCCACCAGCTCATCCACTTTATTCCGAATGCTTCGTGCATTCAGATAAAGCGCTTTCATCCCAGCCTTCACCTGGACCCTATTTGCCACAACGCCACCAATTGGGACATCCTCGGCCTCTTCCCTTACCTGTACCCTATCCTTAACTTTAGACCTCGTAACGTCACCTACCCTCGCACCCTCCCCCCCCCTAATTAGTTTAAAGCCCTGTCTACAGTCCTCTTTACTCGATTCGCCAGCACTCTGGTCCCAGCACGGTTCAGACCAACCCCATCCCGCCCGAACAGGTCCCACCTACCCCAATACTGGTGCCAATGCCCCATAAATTCGAACCCATTCCTCCCACACCAATCCCTGAGCCACCCATTCACTTCCTTTATCCTGTCAACCCTACGCCCGTCTGCACTCGGTTCAGGCAGTAGCCCAGAGACGACCACCTTGTCGGTTCTACTTTTTAATTCCATTCCCAGCTTCTCATACTCCCTCCCCAGATCCTCAGTCCGCACTTTGCCTACGTCGCCGGCACCCACATGTACCACAACGACCGGGTTCTCACCCTCCCACTCCAGATTCCTCTGCAGTCCAGCTGCGACATCCTGTACCCGAGCACCAGGCAGACAACACACCCTTCTGTGCACTTTGTCATTGTGACAAAGGACAGTGTCAATACCCTTCACCCCACTATCCCCAATCACTACTACGTTCCTTTTCCCCTTCTCCTTGCCTATGTCCTGCTGCATCACTGTACCGTGTGCATTTAGTTCTGGGAAATGAACCGGCTCAGGTGGTTGAGGTTGCGGTAGGCGAACATGTGGCTAATAGTGACCACAACTCCGTCTACTTTAGGATACAAGTGGGAAAAGATGAGAGCTGTCCTAAGGGGAGGGTGCTAAATTGGGGGAAGGCTAGATACAGCCAGATTAGGCAGGAGCTTAAGGATACGGACTGGGGTAGGCTGTTGGAAGGCAAGACCACGTTAGGCATGTGGGAGTCTTTCAAGGGAAAACTGCAATGGGTGCAGGAAAGGCATGTGCCGGTTAGGAGAAAGGATGGGAAAGGTCGGATTAGGGAACCGTGAATTACTAGAGATATAGAAGACCTGGTTAGGAAGAAACGAGAGGCGTATGTCAGGTCGAAGCAACTGGGAACGGAGAGAGCGT
Organism: Carcharhinus amblyrhynchos; assembly: GCF_965287045.1. Classification (NCBI taxonomy): domain Eukaryota; kingdom Metazoa; phylum Chordata; class Chondrichthyes; order Carcharhiniformes; family Carcharhinidae; genus Carcharhinus; species Carcharhinus amblyrhynchos. The sequence goes on from NC_137326.1 coordinate 63,745,739, forward strand.
TGGAGGAATACAGAGAGAGTAGGAGGGATCTCAAACGGGGAGTTAGGAGAGCAAAGAGGGGGCATGAGATGGCTTTGGCAGGTAGGGTTAAGGAGAATCCAAAGGCGTTTTACTCCTATCTTAAGAACAAAAGGGTGGCTAGGGGTAAAATCGGTCCTCTCAGGGACAGACGTGGGGAATTGTGCTTAGAGGCAGAGGGAATGGGGGAGATCCTGAATGAATACTTTGCGTCGGTATTCACAAAGGAGAGGGGCTTGATGTCTGGTACGGTCATTGAGGGAGCGGTAGACCAATTGAAAGATCGATCGATTACGAGGGAAGAAGTGTTAAGGCTCTTAGAGGGCATTAAAACCGATAAATCTCCGGGGCCTGATTGCATTTATCCTAGGCTCCTTAGAGAGGCGAGGGATGAGATTGCTGGGCCTCTGACGCGAATCTTTGTCTCTTCTTTGGACACAGGTGAGGTCCCAGAGGACTGGAGGATAGCGAACGTGGTACCGTTGTTTAAAAAGGGTAGGAGGGATAACCCGGGTAACTACAGGCCGGTGAGCTTAACGTCAGTGGTAGGTAAGTTGATGGAGAGGATTCTTAGGGATAGGATATATGCGCACTTGGAGCGTTGCGATCTGATTAGGGATACGCAGCACGGCTTTGTTAAGGGGAAGTCTTGCCTTACGAATCTGGTAGAATTCTTTCAGGAGGTGACAAAAACGGTTGATGAAGGATGAGCTGTTGATGTCGTCTATATGGATTTCAGTAAGGCGTTTGACAAAGTCCCTCATGGTAGGTTGGTACAGAAGATTAAAGCTCATGGGATACGTGGTCAAGTATCTCGATGGGTAGAGAACTGGCTTGCAAAGAGGAGACAGAGTAGTAGTGGAGGGGTCTTTTTCTAGCTGGAAGTCTGTCACTAGTGGTGTGCCGCAGGGCTCGGTACTGGGACCTCTTTGTAGTATATATAAATGATTTGGAAGAGGGAGTAGGTGGTGTGATCAGCAAATTTGCTGATGACACCAAGATGGCTGGATTGGCGGGCAGTGAGGAGCAGTGTCTGGAAATACAGCAGGATATTGATAGGCTGGTTGATTGGGCAGATACATGGCAAATGGAGTTTAATCTGGATAAATGTGAGGTGATGCATTTTGGCCGGAATAATGTAGGGGGAAGTTATATGATAAAGGGTAAGCCCGTAAGGAGTATAGAGTTGCAGCGAGACCTGGGGGTGCAAGTGCACAAGTCTTTGAAGGTGGCAGTGCAAGTGGAGAGTGTGGTGAAGAAAGCCTATGGTATGTTAGCCTTTATAGGAAGGGGTATAGAATATAAGAGCTGGAGTCTAATGTTGCAGTTGTATAGAACGTTGGTTAGGCCGCATTTGGAGTACTGCGTCCAGTTCTGGTCGCCTTACTACCGGAAGGACGTGGAGACTCTGGAGAGAGTGCAGAGGAGGTTTACCAGGATGTTGCCTGGTATGGAAAGACTGGGGTATGAGGAAAGATTGAAGAAATTGGGGCTCTTTTCCCTTGAAAGATGCCGACTGAGGGGGGATCTAATAGAGGTATATAAGATTACGAAGGGTATAGATAGAGTAAACAGAGGTAAGCTATTTCCTATAATAGAGACACGTAGGACAAGGGGCCATGGACTTAAGGTGAGGGGGGAGCGGTACAACACAGATATTAGAGGGAGGTTTTTCACACAGAGGGTAGTGGGGGTATGGAATGCTCTGCCAAGTAAGGTGGTGGAGGCAAACACGCTAGAGTCCTTTAAGAGTAACTTAGACAGGCACATGACTGAGTTGGAGATGGGTGGATATAGGAGAACCTTTTAAATAAGGGTCATTAGCATTGGGGCGTCCCTGGTAATGTAAATGGGTATAGTATGATAATAATGTTTTTTTTCTCTTTCATTCACAGGTTTTAAGTCGGTCCACCTCGTGTCCAACGAGGGGCATACAGGCGATGGGTCGTACTGGGGCTGCTCTTGGTTGTTCAAGATTGGCCTAGTGCTTCATGTTGTTATTGTGTGCCTAAACTGGACCAGATACTGGGCAAGACGACAGCTCAGTGACTATCGCTGATTGCTGTGCAGACACATGGATTTGGGCCGGTGTCTGTGGGAGTTTGCGCATTCTCCCCGTGCTTGCGTGGGTTTTCTCCGGGTGCTCCGGTTTCCTCCCACACCCCAAAGATGTGCTGTTAGGCTGATTGGCAGGAATAAATTGTCCCTAAATCAGTTTCCCTCAATCTGGTTGGCCATAAAACATTAGATAGGCGTCATAGGTAGAGAGGGGGACTGGTGGTGTTGAGATGGCGGCGTGGGCTCGTTGGGCCGAAGGACCTGTTTCCCGGGCTGATTTTGTTCTTTGTTCTTTGTTCCCCATACACCAGTCACTGAAAGTAAGCATGTAGGTGCAGCAGGAGACGCAGAAAGCAAATGGCCTTCATAGTGAGAGGATTTGAGTACAGGAGCAGGGATGTCTGCTAGTTATACGGGGCCTTGGTGAGGCTACATCTGGAATATTGTGTGCAGTTTTTGTTTCTTTATTAAAGTTTAAAGCTTATTTATTAGTTCCACAAGTAGGCTTACACGGCAATAAAGTTACTGTGAAAATCCCCAAGTCACAATACTCCGGCGCCAGTTTGGGTACACCGAGGGAGAATTTAGCACCGCCAATGCACCTAACGAGCACATCTTTCAGACTGTGGGAGGAAACTGGAGCATCCGAAGGAAACTCATGCAGACACAGGGAGAATGTGCAGACTTCACACAGACAGTGATCCAAACTGTGAATCGAAATTTGGTCATTGGTGCTGAGTGCTGCCTTATCTGAGGATGTTCTTGCTCTCAAGGGATTGCGAAGAAAGTTTACCAGACTGATTCCTGGGATGGCAGCGCAGGTGCTTGAGGAGAGATTGAATTGGTTAGGATTGTATTCTCTGGAGTTCTGAAGAATGAGGGGAGATCTCAGTGATGGTAATGCCATTGAGTGTCAAGAGGAGATGGTTTGGTTTTCTCTTGTTGGAGATTATCATTGCCTGTCACTTGTGTGGTGTGACTATTATTTGCCACTTATTAGCCCAAGTCTGAATATTGTCTTGCTGCATTTGGACATGGAATTTTCAGGATCTGAATCACGAATGGCATTGAACATTGTGAATCTACCAACGGAGGGAAGGTCATCGATTAAGCAGCTGAAGATAATTAGGCCTGAGAAACCCCTGCAGAGATCCTGGAGCTGAGATGATTGACCCCTCCTCACCACCACCACTACCAGCCCCCCCACCCCCCACCCAACATCCCCAAACCAGAACCATCTTTCTTGGTGCAAGATTTGACTTCAATCAACAGAGTTTTCCCCAATTCCATTGACTCATTGACTCTAGTCCTTGCTGTCACTCGGTCAAATGTTGTCTTGAAGTTAAGTACAATCTCTCTCACCTCATCTCTGGAGTTCAGCTTGTTTTTCCATGTTTGAACAAGGTTATAATGAGCTGAGTGACCCTGTCAGAACCCAAAACTGAGGGTCAATGAACAGGTTATTGCTGTATTGCTGAGTAAGTGCTGCTTGATAACACTGTCGTGACCTCTTCATTACTTTGCTGATACTTAATAGTAAATTGGCCGGGCTGGATCTGTCCTGCTTTTTGTGGTGGGACATCTCTGGGCAATTTTATTTCAAATAGACTGTTTGGGGGAGCTATGGAGAACTGCTCTGGTGCACCAGTCATAAATCCACATTTCAGCCTTGTGGACAAACTCAATTGCTTCAAGAGAATTTTGGATCATAGCATTGAAGTGCAGAGTGGATCAGACACACTGTGGGCCTTACTTCCTACAACAGAGAAAAGCTAGTGTGGCTGTGGGAAATCTCACAATGTTAACTCACCTTGTAAACCTCTGACTGAATGATTCTATGAGTAGAAGAATTCAAGCAAAATACTAAACAACAAAACTTGAAACACTACTTGAGAAATTAATGGCCCAGATTCGCTGTGGCAGGGCAACTAGTGATCCTGTCTTAGCTCATTTGTTGCTGAAACCCTTTATCTCAAGTCCTGGCTATTCCAATGTATTTCAGACTGGCCTTCCATAAATACTAGTCAACCAAAACATTACTCCCTCTCCCCTAACTTGCATCAGGTCTTGTTCATCAATCAAGACTACATTTGCTGACCTACATTAATTAGCTTCTCATCTGGCAATGCCTAAAATTTTAAAATTCTCATTTGTATTTTCAAATCTTACATTATTGGACCCTTCCCTATCTCTGCAATCTCCTTTTATCCCTGAAACCATCTGCAATGTATGCACTCTTCCCATTCTGGCCCTATATTAATCTCTGGTGGGATGCCCATGCCTTTAACATCTTAGGCCCTAGACTCTGGAATTTATCTTTTTTCTCCTTTTACTCATAAGAACATAAGAAATAGGAGCAGGAGTAGGCCATCTAGCCCTTCGAGTCTGCCCCGCCATTCAACAAGATCATGGCTGATCTGAAGTGGACCAGTTCTACTTTTCTGCTTTCTCCCCATAACCCTTAATTCCCTTGTCTATCAGAAACCTATCTACCTGTGACTTAAATATATTCCGTGAGGTAGCCTCCACCACTTCAATGGGCAGAGAATTCCCGAGACTCACCACCCTTTGAGTGAAGAAGTTCCTCCTCAACTCCGATCTAAACTGCACCCCCCCCCTTATTTTGAGGCTGTGCCCTGTAGTTCTGCTATCCTTCTAAGTGGGAAGAATCTCTCTACCTCTACCCAATCTATCCCCTTCATTACCTTATATGTCTCTATGAGATCCCCCCTCAGCCTTCTAAACTCCTACGAGTACAGACCCAGTCTATTCAATCTCTCCTCATAAGCTAACCCTCTCATCTCCAGTATCAGCCTAGTGAATCTTCTCTGCACTCTCTCCAAGGCCAATATATTCTTCCGCAAATGCGGCGACCAAAACTGCACACAGTACTCCAGCTGCGGCCTCACCAGTAAACTGTACAGTTGCAGCAAGACCTTCCTACTTTTATATTTATATTTATTTTTATATTTTTATAAGGCGGCTAAGAGGGGATCTTATTGAAACATATAAGATGATTAGAGGTTTAGATAGGGTGGATAGTGATAGCCTTTTTCCTTGGATGGAGAAAGCTAGCACGAGGAGGCATGGCTTTAAATTAAGGGGGGTAGTTATAGGACGGATGTCAGGGGTAGGTTCTTTACCCAGAGGGTGGTGAGGGATTGGAATGCCCTGCCTGCTGCAGTTGTAAATGCGCCTAGTTTGGGGGCGTTTAAGAGATCCGTGGATAGGTTTATGGACGAAAAGGGATTGGTTTAGGTTAGAGGGTCATTGTTTTTTAACTGGTCGGCGCAACATCGTGGGCCGAAGGGCCTGTTCTGCGCTGTAATGTTCTATGTTCTATGTTCTATATTCTATCCCCCTCGCTATAAAGGCCAACATTCCATTCGCCTTCTTGATCACCTGCTGCACCTGCAGACTGGGTTTTTGCGATTCATGCACAAGGACCCCCAGGTTCCTCTGCACCGTAGCATGCTGCAACTTTTCGCCTTTTAAATAATAATCCCTCCTACTATTATTTCTACCAAAGTGGATAACCTCACATTTGCTAACATTATACTCCATCTGCCAGGTCCTCGCCCACTCACTCAGCCTATCCAGATCTCTCTGCGGACTTTCCGTGCCTTCCACATAATTTGCTTTTCCACTCATCTTCGTGTCATCAGCAAATTTCGTTACCCTACACTCAGCCCCCTCCTCCAGATCATCTGTATAAATGGTAAACAGTTGAGGCCCCAGCACTGATCCCTGCAGCACTCCACTAGTCACCAACTGCCAACCAGAATAGCACCCATTGATTCCAACTCTCTGCTTCCTATTAGACAACCAATCCTCTATCCACGCTAACACCTTACCCCCAACTCCGTGCCCCCTAACCTTTTGCAGCAACCTTTTGTGAGGCACCTTATCAAACGCCTTTTGGAAATCTAAAAACACCACATCCACCGGTTCCCCTCTGTCTACTGCACTAGTCACATCCTCATAGAAATCCAATAAATTCATTAAACATGACTTCCCCTTTACGAATCCGTGCTGCGTCTGCTTGACCAAACCGTTCTTTTCTAGGTACCTCGCTATTTTTTTGATGATGGATTCTAGCATTTTTCCAACTACAGACATTAAACTAACCGGCCTATAATTCCTTGCCTTTTGTCTGCTACCTTTTTTAAACAGCGGCGTAACATTAGCCATTTTCCAATCTTGCGGCACTTCCCCAGAATCCAGCGAATTTTGATAAATAAATACTAAGGCATCTGCTATCACCTCTGCCATTTCCTTCAGAATCCTGGGATGCATTCCATCCGGTCCTGGGGACTTGTCCACCTTCAGTCCCATTAGTCTATCAAGTATTACCTCTCTAGTGACAGTAATTGCATTAAGGCCCTCAACTCCTACCATCCTTCTATCTTTAATATCCGGCAAGCTATTTGTGTCCTCCTCCGTGAAGACCGACACAAAAAACTTATTTAAAGCCTCAGCCATTTCCTCATTGCCCACTGCTAAATCCCCCCTCTCATCTTCCAAGAGTCCAACATTCACTCTAGCCAGTCTCCTCTTCTTTATATATTTGTAAAAACTTTTACTATCACTTTTCATATTTAGTGCTAGTTTAGCTTCATACTCTATCTTTCCTTTCTTTATCACCTTCTTAATCATTCTTTGTTGTTTTTTAAATCTTTCCCAATCTTCTAATCACCCACTATTTTTAGCCGCTCTGAACGCATCAGCTTTTAATTTAACACTCTCCTTTATTTCCTTCGATAGCCACGGCTGGTTATCCCTTCTCCTATAGTCCTTCTTTACCATCGGAATATATTTCTGCTGAGTACTGAAAAAGATCTCTTTAAAAATCCTCCACTGTTGTCAGCCGTCCTACCAACAAATCTGTGCCCCGATGTAGGGATTCTATGACCAAAAGCTACTCCTTAAGCTTTTGATCACAGAATCCCTACAGTGTAGAAGGGAACCATTCAGTCTTTTGAGTCTGCACCAACTCTCTGATGGAGTATCTTGCCCAGGCCCTCTCTCAGCCCTATGCCAGTAACCCCACACACTTACTATAGCTAATCCATCTAACATACACATCTTACGTGGCTTAGTTTCAGCACAGAGTGCAGCCATGTCTACACTGGAGTACTGCTTTTTGTGCATTAGAGTTTAGTGATTGACAGAGTTTGGTGAGTGATGGAGTTTGGCGAAGAGGGGAAGGAGCTGATCCTTTCTTCAGCCGCCTGCAGCTGGTTCTTACTTTGCCACAGGGGAAGCCCATAAAACGGTGAGAGTTAAGAGACAAAGAGCCAGTGGGGAACAAGAGCTGGCCGTTTACAGATTAAACTAAAAGTTACATCAGAGGAGTCCCATAAGGTTGGTTGATAAATATAGGTATTTTTCAATCAGCAGAAGAGACAATTTATGAATGCCAGCTGAGTTTTATTATCTGATACCAGACTGGATTAAACACTTCATATAAAATTTAAGGTATGTCAGTAGAGCTCACAAAGTAGAATGTGCATCCTGAGGCATGTTGTGCAGCCTGTCCGCAACAGAGACCTGCCTCAAAGAAGAGTTTTTGATAGGCAAGGGGATTAAGGGTTATGGGGAGAGGGCGGGAATGTGGAACTGAGCCACGACAGATCAGCCATGATCTTATTGAATGGCGGGGCAGGCTTGAAGGGCTAGATGGCCTACTCCTGCTCCTATTTCTTATGTTCTTATGTTCTAAGAGCAGAAAGGAAAGGAAAAGGTCAGGGTGGGGTCGGGAAGTGGCAGTATTTATTTAAGACAGTAAACAGTACTGAAGAGAGGAGATTCCAGAAGGGGAAAGGGCAAAATCTCTCTGGCTGGATGTAATGAATGAGAAAGGTGCACAACATCGTTCAGCGTAGTATATAGACCACTAACTCGTGGAAAGGGTGTAGGGAAACACATTTGCAAAGAAATGATAGAAGTTGGCACAGTGGTTAGCATTGATACCTCACAGTGCCAGGGACCCAGGTTCAATTCTGACTTTTTGTGACTGACTCTGTGAAGTTTGCATTTTCTGTGTGGATTTCCTCTGGGTTCCTCCCACAGTACAAAGAGGTTAGCTGAATTGGCTATGCTAATTTGCTCCTTAGTGTCCCAAGATGTATAGCTTAGGGGGAATTAGTGGAGTAAATGCCTGGGATTAAGGGAATGAGGCATGGATGGGCCTGGGAAAGAGGCTCTGTTAGAGTTGTTGCAGAATCCATGGGCCAAATGGCCTCCTTCTACACTGTAGGGATTCTATTCTATTTTATTCTAGGAATACGAATTCTCAAGTAAAAACAATGGTGGACCTCAATTGTCTAAATATAGACTGGGAGAGGAATAGTGAAAAGGGACAAGAAAGGCAAGAATTCCTGAAGTGTGCTCAAGATCATTTTTTGCAGCAGTATGTTTCTGATTCAATGAGGACAGGCACTGGTGGACCTGTTCTCGGGAATGAGTTGTCCCAAGTGTATTAAATTTCAGTGGGAGAGCATTAAGGGACAAAGAGCATTGTATCTTGAGGTTTGGGTTAGCCATGGAAAAGGATAGAGTCGAGAACAAGGAAAATTTAGTAGGGAAAAACCAACTTCAAATGGATGAAAATGCATCTGAGTCAAGTGAGTTGGAATCAAATGTTGGCAGAAAAGACAGTGTCTGAAACTGGCTACCTTCAGAGAAAGAAATATTTTAGGAAACGTCAAAGTATTTTACCTTGAAAAGAAGTCAAGAGTGCCATGGATGATGAAATGGAATTGAAGATGAAAAGAAAGAAGTATGTATATAACAGATGTCAGGTTGAAATTACAATGGACAATTAGGCTAAATATAGAAAGTAGTCAGGAAGTAGAAAGTGACTCAACTTACCTGATGAGGGAGCAGCGCTCTGAAAGCTAGTGGCTTATGCTACCAAATAAACTTGTTGGACTTTAACCTGGTCTTGTGAGACTTCATGTGTTTACCCCAGTCCAACGCCAGCATCTCCACATCATGAATATAAAAAGGCCAGAGGGAAAATGAAAACAATAGAAAACACCAGGAGAGCACAAAAAGAGAAATAACTGCAAATACAAAAGTGAACTGATTGCTAACATAAAAGGGTACCCCAAGGTTTTCTGTAAGCATATAAATAATAAAAAGGTGGTAAAAGAGTGGGGCCAATTAGTGATAAAAAAGCATTTGCACGTGGAGACAAGAGGTGGAGGTATTAAATGAGTACTTTGCATCTGTCTTTCCAGACCAACACAAGAGAAAAGGTAACAGAGATACTAGAAGAATTTAAATTCAGAGGGAGGACGTGTTCAAAAGGCAGTCTTTACTTAAAATTGATAAGGTTCTAGGACTGAATGAGATGTCCTGGAATCTGAGTAAAACGAGTGGAAATTGCAGAGGCCATCAGTCTCCCTTAGACATGGGGTGGCGCCAGAAAACTGGAGAATTGTGTTACACCCTTGTTCAACGAGGGCTGCAAGGATAAAACTGGCAAATACAGATCATCAATTTGACTTCAGTAATTCGAAAACTTCTAGAAACTACAGTTCCGGACAAGATCAATAGTCACTTAGACAAGTGCAGGATAATTAAGGAAAACCGTCATGTATTCAATGAGGCAAAATCATGTTTAACTAACTTGCTGCAGCTCTTTGAGGGGATAACAGTGAAAGCTGAGAACAGCAACACTTGATGTGGTGCATATGGATTTCCAAAAGGCATTTGATACAGAGACACACAACAGACCTGTAAACAAAATTCAAAATCATGGAATGAAAGGAACAGTAGGACTTGGATAAGAAATTGGCTGAGTGACAGGAAACACAATAGTGATAAATGGTTGTTTTTCAGATTGGAGGAAGATTTGTAGTGGTGTTCCCCAGGGGTCAGTTTTGAGGCCCTTGCTCTTCCTGATGTATATTAGTGACCTGGACACTGATTCCAAAATTTATAGATTATACAAAGATTGGAAACGTTGTCAACAGTGATAAGATGGGACTTGAATTTCAAAAAGACAGACATATTGATGGATTGGACAGACAAGTGGCAACTAAAGTTCAATGCAGACAAGTGTGAAATAATTCTGTAAAGATTCTTGGGCTGTCAATGCTATGTTAAAGATAAAATATAAATGTAGATTTTTTTTTGTAGCTGTTAATTACGCGGTGATGAGCCCAAAATAAAATTGGACATTTTGAAATTAAAGTAATGGGCACTCTAAATTAAACTACAGTCAGTTCCAGCAAATAGCCTGCAGAAAATTGGACCTGGCCAAAGATCAAACATACAAAACTCAGACAGGCTACTGGGGCATGTCTGGATCAGCCTGATAACCCATCAAGTGATCATCGCTTCTATTTGATATGCACTGGCTTATTGTCTGCAGCCTAGGTGGGACCAACGCCAGTGAGGATCAGCTTAGTAAAGACGAACCAGAGGGACTCATGGGTCAGATCAACAGCCTACCAAATCATCTTTATGTGTAGGATAGCTGAATCCTGGCTGTTTTCTTATAGTAAGAAGTCTCACAACACCAGGTTAAAGTCCAATAAGTTTATTTGGTAGCAAAAGCCACTAGCTTTCAGAGCATTGCCCGATCATCAGGTAAGTGGAGTTCTGTTCACAAACAGAGCATAAAAAGACACAATTTACAGAATAATAGTTGGAATGCAAATCTTTACAGGTAATCAAGTCTTAAAGGTACAGGCAACGTGAGTGGAGAGAGAACCAAGCACAGGTTAGAGATGTGTATTGTCTTCAGCCAGGACAGTTAGTAAGGCTTTATAAGACCAGGCAACTCGTGGGGGTCAGTGTGACATGAACCCAAAATCCCGGTTGGGGCCATCCTCGTGTGTGGAACTTGGCTTTCAGTTTCTGCTCAGTGACTCTGCACTATCGTGTGTCGTGATGGCCACCTTGGAGAACACTCACCCGAAGATCAGAGGCTGAATGCCCGTCACCACTTAAGTGTTCCCCTATTGATAGCCAAATTCCGCACACAAGGACAGCCTCAACCACGATCTTGGGTTCACGTCACACTATTTGTAACTCCCACAACTTGCCTGGGCTTGCAAAATCTCACTGTCCTGTCTGGAGACAGTCTCTTTAACATGTGCTTAACGCTCTCTCCGCTCACATTGTCTGTACCTTTAAAGACTTGATTACCTATAAAAACTCACATGCCATTATTTTGTAAATTGAGTTTGTGTCTTTATATGCCCTACACATCATATTGGGTAATTTACTGGTTAACATATTTAATAAAGTTTAAAATGTTATATGCGTCTGTACTTTGTTCTTCTCATAAATAAAGGCACCTGGGTAAAACTTTAAGAAGCTGGTTGAAGTATCTGAATTGGGCAATTACTACAATTAGATTTGTTCATGTGTGTTTACGATTAAATCTATTGCTGAGAATGTGAACTGAAATATCACAAGAGTGACAGTGATGTCTGTCATGACATTGCAGTGATGATGTCAGCGACGTCACAGTGATGACAATATTCTCCCCCGACCCTGCCTCGCCTCCCTGTGCCCCTCCACCCCAATACATGATGGCTTTCTTTGTCTAGATGACCATTGATTTTGACCAGCGCTAATTCTTGTTGTTCACTGTTAGTTTAGAGGTGATGCAGAAATCCTATCTTAACATATGGCCATGATCAAATAGTCACATTAAATAATGCATCATTTTAATTAATCTGTTCTTCCCCCAAACACTTGTGTATTTCTCAGGTTCCCCCATTTTAAACATAGTGAAGAAACCGCCTCTGTTTTAAGTTTTGTCACTTGTGCTATGTTAAAATATACCACCCTGTTAGGATCTTGATGGTGTCAAAGTGAGCTCAAATCTGCAACTTCAGCTTGTTGCCATTTGAGGAATGCAGAGCAGAAGACAATTGCTCAGAAGGAGCAAGGGAAAACTATGTTGTTCAGTAGACTGTTTAGGAATGAAAATAGAGAATTCCATATATAGCACATGGTCCTCTTAGAATCAATAAATCAGATTACAATGAGCCCCACCTTTATCTTCCCAATGAAACTAGGATGTTAACAATTACTAAAATAACTCCATTTATTTTGACCTTTAACTTTTATTCAACACTTGAAATAATATCAAAATTAAAAAATACAATTCTATTCCACATAATGACAAATCTAATATTAATGCAGTATAATGACAAGTTTTTAAAATCTAATTCATGTTACTCCTCTTTACGGTGAGATCAACTCTCCTAGTTTGCAGATTGCAATGAGAATGAGAGTCCAATATTTGCCCAGATTCTCACAGGTCAATGTTCTAAATTTTCCAGAAGCCATAAAAATTAGCAAAAAGATAATGCTGCTCCGAGGAATTGCATAAAAAGTGAGTAGACGACAGGAAAAAAAATGTTCAGGTGGCAGAGACTGCCAGTATGTTTAACCCTTTGACACTTTGCCATGAGGCAGGAGTGTACAGCATGTCCATGTGAAGCTTTTAGCTTTACCATTGGAAAAATGGAGGAAATGTAATCCTATAACACGGCAGAGAGAAAACAGAGTGTCTTTAGTATTGCCAAGAATGATAAACAGAGCAACAAATCAGACTTTAAGAAAGCCCTTTTAATTGTGTTTCCTAATCGTTTTCTCACTAGTTTTTCTTTCTGGAAAACCACACAATGCACTAACTAGCTCAACAGCTTCTTACAATTATCAATGACATTGGTTATAGTTCAGGAAATTGTAAAATTGATTGAAACGAGTTAAAAAATCGTAATAATTGAAACAGTTGCTCACTCAGCTGACGTGTAGGGCTGAGTTTGTGCTGCTATGTACAATTGCTTCTCACACATGTTAAGGTCCTTCAGGTTAGTTTATCTCAAATATGGGAGATGAACCATATCTCACTCATGATAGAATATATGAGACATATGTGTTGCACAATGAAGTTATTTTATACATAATTATCTCAGTTTTAATGGTATATTTCAGGGACATTATTGCAGAGAACAGAATCAACTGAGAAAAAAATGCCTCATAGTGACATCACCAAAACCTGAAGCTAATATCGGTCTGACTGAAGATCAGATCTGCCTGGAACTATACAGCCTTCTTTTTGCCCAAAGTCCAATTTCTTATAGGGATTCAAGATAGTGGTCAGAAGCAGGAACTCAGGTAACATTCCCCAATAACTATTCTAATTTAAAGGCTGCTGAGGCTAACTGTAGAACATGGGAAAGATCAGCTAACTCAGCATAGTTAGAAGTATTGCCACTTAGTTTGTTGTGATTTTTTTCAGCCTATAATATCTTTATGCAACATTATAAGGAGCTAATTACTGTAACTGTATTGATTAGCAATTTGAATAAACAGAATTCATGCAGCAACATGGTTCTATTTCACATCCACTTTGTGACATTGATCATGCTCTCTTTGGGGTTATCAACCAGCAGAGAATTCCAATCTAAATAATGCTTGTGAAAGCACTGGTGTGCAAAGAAGTGTCTGGTTAGGTCACACCCAATGTCTCCTGATTCTCCCAAAGCCATGCCCAATACTTGTTGAGTTTGTGATCTTGAGGCTGTACCTGGGAAATAAAAATGAAGAAACATACAGATAAGTTTGCAATCATTCAAAATTCCACTCTTTACATGTAAACCTAGACATTAGGTATTAGCAGGAGGGTAGTAACTTTTAACAACAACTCTGTAAACATCTCATGACAACAAAAACAGACACTTTACAGTAGTTGGATAATGATACAAGTATGGAGTCCGGTGATCTTTCCCAATCCTACTGCTTGAATGTTGAAGTTAATTGTTTGTAACGTGTTCTTCTACAACCTGGCGAAGATCTGAGGGGCAATTTTCCAGCCTGCTGTGCTGCTTTAGTGTGTAGTAGGCTTTCCACTGGGCACCGTGCGTCTCCAACGATTGGGCTGGCCAGTGATTGAGCTGGCCAGCGACTGGAGGCTGGCAGTACAGAGCTACTGCATTTGCACTGATCTCTGCGCTGACAGATTGGTGCACGTGCAGTGGCCCACTCAGCTTCATGCTGCCAGCTTCTCCGATGGAAATAGCCCATGCCCCCCGATTTTTAATAAGATTCCCATTAGTGCACAGAACGTGAAAGATTCATTTTGAAAGTCCCACTGAAAAAAACAGCGGGATTTACTGCAGTTTTTATACAAATTCGAACCTCTACACATGCTGATATCCACCTGAAATTAATGGTTCATCACCAAGCAGTAAAATGAAAGGTTAAATTACTCGGTAACAGTCCGTTGTAGCAGTTAATGGTATAGAATATTCTGGAAGCATGCAGAAGGCTGATTAACTGTGGTGGGAAGGAGAGTGTGCCTCACAAGCCTGATGCACACTCAAGAAAGGTGGCCACCAAATACAGGCATGGAGCTGACTCCTCATTGAGTTTTCCTTTGTGATACTCCACAGCCCTAAACAATTGCAGCTGCTCTACAGGCACTTTAAGCTGAGACCCTAACTACCTGGGTGGAGAACAGAGGCTCAAGTCTTCCTGGCTTGGATCACACAGGTTAGGTGGAAGGGGAGGGGGAAGAGTTGCACAGTGTTACTGGATTATGGTTGCTGAGTGGGTATCTTAGTTCACTGCTCTGGGGTGCTGGGGCTCATTATGTTTCAGCTTCTTTGTCTCTGCATCTCCTCAGTCCCAGCCTGCATTCCAGATGCAGAAGTCAATCCAGACTTTAAAACATTTACAGTAAATGTAGATATGCCAGGAAGAATGGCCTTGGTAAGCTACTGTTAATATGAATTATGTATAGTCACATATTAAAAAGATTGATTCTGCAGTGATTATATTGGCTACACAGATCAGGCATGAATGCTGTAGAGAACTAATGAGCACTTGCGGATGTTATGTTTGAAGTGCAATAAAGGGCTATGCTGATAGGACATGATGTACGGTAGGAGGAGGCTTGTCTGGAGCACGAACAGGCATGAACCTCTTCTACTGAATGGCTTGCTCTTTGCTGTAAATTAAATGGAATTACACACACTAAACACTACATGTTGAAGCCACATTAACTGATAAAATGTTTATCTCTTACCTCCTTCCAATCTTTGACACAAAAAATCCTGTAGGAATCATTCCCGTACTTCCCAATTCCATGCAGTTCAATCGGGTACCTCCACTGTTTGGTGAGGAACTCATCTGTTATATGAATTATAAAAATTAATGTAAACTGTTCCCAGGATATCACTGCAGTAATTTTTTTTTCATTAATGGGATGTGGGCATCATTGGCTGGGTCAGCATTTATTGTCCA
This sequence comes from Carcharhinus amblyrhynchos, assembly GCF_965287045.1. Taxonomy (NCBI): domain Eukaryota; kingdom Metazoa; phylum Chordata; class Chondrichthyes; order Carcharhiniformes; family Carcharhinidae; genus Carcharhinus; species Carcharhinus amblyrhynchos. Next base: position 63,761,096 of record NC_137326.1, read on the forward strand.
CCCCCGAGGGCATTTAAGAATCAACCACAATGCTGTAGATTTGTAGGCAAAACCAGGTGAGGACAGTAAATTACCTTCCCTAAAGGACATTAGTGAACCAGATGACAATTGATAATGGTTTCATGGCCATCATTAAGACTTTCAATTTCAAATTCTTATTGAATTCAAATTTCACCATACGCCATGGTGAGATTTGAACCCAAGTCCCCAGAGAATTACCCTGGCTCTCTGGATTACTAGTCTGATGACAATACCATAATGCTACAGCCTTCCTTTGGAAAGGGGGAACAGATTCCTAACAGATCTTTATGTACTTTCTGTAATCTTGGCCATAAAACCTTGCATAAATTTTGTTTTGGTCTCTTGTGGAAATCAATCCCCAAGCTGACAGTCATCACACTAAAGCTATTGACAAATCTACACTTGCTGGAAGGTTTTGCGAACTTGAAACCTAACTCCATCCCATCATAAATTCTTCCACTCTACCACATTACCTAGCCTTTTCCCATCACTTTTATTATTTTTAAAAAAATATTGTTGCGGTGTTGACTAGGAGGAATTCCAGCATTAAGGTGACACATACAACAGATTGGCTATTCTGGAATAGAGCCATTCATGAAGTACTGTGGATTTACTTGGCTCTTGAACTGGATCATCTAACCTGTCGTGCAAGACAAATTCTGAACTTCCATCACCAGAGCTCCCTTAACTCCAAGGTAACCCTGCCTCAATGACTGGAGCGGCACCAGCTCTGAGTCAGGACTAGTTTGGTTGCAAATATTCATGTGATGAAAGGTGAGGAAGGGGTAGAAATGTTACATTGGAGACAAGATGCTACAGCACAAATTTAAAAAAAAAATCAGGATCAATCAAGCTGCCTCAATTTCCTGGCCTGCAATCATCCCAGAACAGTCATGACAGGAAATCTGAGTATCAATGGACTCCTCCAACAAGAATTAAAAATCACACAACATATAAAGTCCTTTGCTGGGAATTCAGTTAAAAGCTAAACATACAAGAGTCTTTACAAAAAGAGGTGATGGTACAGAGACAAACAGCAAGTTATACTAAATCTTTATAAACCACTAGTCAGGCCACAGTGTCCAATTCTGAACACAACACTCTCAGAAGAACGTGAACTCCTTGGGAAGTTGCAGAGATTGGGACCGGGATAAAGGATTCAGTGATGTGGAGAGGTTGGATTGCTCATCATGTGACAGAAAGGTCACGAGGAGGCTAAATACAGGTGGTCAAAATTCCAAAAGCATTTTGATAAACTCAACAGCATTCATTCCCACTGGCAGGAAGATTGGTAACCAAAGAACACAAATTTAAGATAATTGTCAGAATGACGTAGGAGAGATGAAGAGAATTTTTCAATGCAATGAGTTGTCATGATCTGGAATTCACTGCTTTACAACAAAAACTTGTTAAAAGTAATTGAATATTTTTACTTGAAAATTAAAAATACAGTGCTACTGGGAAAGTGCATAATGGAGTTAACCGGGTGGCTTTTAAGTGCCAAACATCACAAAACCTTTACAGTGCAGGAGGAAGCCATTTGGCCCTTCGAGACTGCACTAGCTCTCTGAAAGAGCATTCTACCTAGACCCACTCCCCAGCCTTATCCCCATAACCTTGTACATTCTCTCTTTTCAGATAGCAATTCAATTCCTGTTTGAATACCTCGATCAAGGCTGCCTCCATCACCCTCGAGTGAATCTGTACCAGACTTCAACTATCCTCTAGGTGAGGAATTATTCTTCACATCACTTCAATTCTGTTTGCGAATTATTTTGAATTGTACCGTCTAGTTCTTGATGTTCTCGAGAGGGAACAATTTCTCACTATTTACTTTGTCCATACCCCTCAGGATCTTGGATACCTTTTTTAAGTCTCCTCTCAGCCATATTTTCTCCAAGGAAATTGGTCCCAACCTCTCCAATTTACCTACAGCTGTTTACCCCTGGAATCAATAAAATCACAGAACTGGATGCTGAAAACCAGATGTGGCCTAACTCACAGGTCAAATTGTCTCCTTTGTCCTGTAAAATTCTGATGCCGTTAATTCAATTTTAAAAATCTGACCATCAGAAGACAATTAATGCTAAAAATGTTTCTGAAATAAAAAAGATATATTGTTGGAAGTTTTTTTCCCCCTCAGACTCATCAGGATAGATGCAGGAATACCAAACTTCAAACTATCATAATTTATATTAATGAGAAAAGGGTGCAGATTGGTTGGAAAGTCTTCTCTGATTGGTTATGGCAGTAAGAAGTCTGACAACACCAGGTTTAAGTCCAACAGATTTATCTGATAGTAAACTCACAAGCTTTTGGGGTTTGCCCCTTCGTCAGGCAAACTCCGAAAGCTTGAGAGTTTACTATCAAATAAATCGGTTGGACCTAAACATGGTGTTGTCAGACTTCTTCCTGTGTTTACCCCAGTCCAATGCTGGCATCTCCACATCATGACAGCTATGGCATTGCCATAGAGAAAGCAGCAAGGAACTATAGTCTCCTGGGTAATTCACAAAAGGTACAAAGTTGTTTACAAAGAATGGAGGTCCTTGTGTATGAATCAGGTGCAGATGAGCCACATTGTGAACTTAAATTGGTTGCTTGTGTAGCTATTAGTTAAAAATGCCAACAAACATCCCCTCTACAGATCTAATCCTTTCCTTAGCTGAGGACACAAGTTCTGCTTCAGACCCAGAAAGTTCATCTGGATTGTGGATACTGGGGATTTCTGATTCCTGAATATGAGTCAAGATATATTAAGTAATTTTCATTGTCAGAACACATCACATTGCTTCATGTGAATACCAAAAGAAAACATGAAAACGTGAGGTATGAGCTCGAGGAAGAAAAATACCTAAACTGAAAGCATTCCCTTTATTCAAGGCTTCACAATGTTTAAGCCTTTAAAAATATTTGTTTTCTAGTTATATCTGAGGAGTCTGACTCTGTTAAGCAGAGAAGAAAATTTATAAGGTATGCTGAAGCAGAACTCGGACAAAGGCCAGGGTTACCAAGCCTACAATCTGGCCTCAGAAAGGGGCAACAGTCACACTCAATGAGCTGTTAGCTTCTTAAGACTCCCCGAAGGCAAGGACTATGGATGCAGTAGGAATTAGGGGAAGCAGATCAAATTCATTTGAATAATTAGGGATAGTGATCATAACTCTATCTCCTTTACATTAGCATTGGAGAGAGATAGGATCAGACAAGCTAGGAAAGTGTTTATCTGGAATAAGGGGAATTATGAAGCCATCAGGCAGGAAATTAGAGGCATAAATTGGAAGGAGGTTTCCTCAGGGAAATGTACAGAAGTAATGTGGCACATTTTCAAGGAATATTTGTCTGGAGTTCTGCACGACTACGTTCCGATGAGACAGGGAAGTTTTGGGAGGTTACAGGAACCGTGGTGCACAAAAGCTGTAATGAATTTAGTCAAGGAGAAAAGAAAAGCTTACAAAAGGTTCAGGGAGCTAGGTAATGTCAGGGATCTATAGGAACATACGACTAGTAGGAAGGAACTTAAGGAAATTAGGAGAGCCAGAAGGGGTCATGAGAAGGCCTTGGCAGGTAAGATTAAGGAAAATCCTAAGGCGTTCTACAAGTACGTGAAGAGCAAAAGGATGAGATGTGAAGGAATAGGACCTATTAAGTGTGACTGTGGGAAAGTTTGTGTAGAACTGGTAGAAATAGCAGAGGTGCTCAATGAATACTTTACTTCAGTATTCACTGTGGAAAAGGATCTTGGTGATTGTAGTGCAGGCTTGCAGCAGACTGAAAAGCTTGAGTACGTTGACATTAAGAAAGAGGATGTGTTGGAGCTTTTGAAAAGTATCAAGTTACATAAGTCGCTGGGACTGGATGGGATATACCCCAGATTACTGTGGGAGACGAGGGAAGAGATTGCAGAGCCTCTGGCGATGATCTTTGTGTCATCAATGGAGATGGGAGGGGGTCCGGAGGATTGGAGATGTGGTTCCTTTATTCAAGAAGGGAAGAGGAGATAGCCCAGGAAATTAATCGACTGGTGAGTCTAATCTCAGTGGTTGGTAAGTTGATGGAGAAGATCCTGACAGACAGGATTTATGAACATTTAGAGAAGTAGAGTATGATCAAAAATAGTCAGCATGGCTTTGTCAAAGGCAGATCACGCCTTATGAGCCTGGTTGAGTTTTTTGAAGATGTGACTAAACACATTGATGAAGAGGAGTAGATGTGGTTCATATGGACTTCAGCAAGGCGTTCAATAAGGTCCCCCTTGCAAGGCTTATTGAGAAAGTGAGGGGGCATGAGATCCAAGGGGACACTGCTTTGTGAATCCAGAACTGCCTTGCCCACAGAAGGCAAGAGTGGTTGCACATGGGTCTTTTTCTGCATGGAGGTCGGTCACCAATGGAGTGCCCCAGGGATCTTTTCTGGGACCCTTGCTCTTTGTGATTTTTATAAAATGACCTGTCTGAGGATGTGGAGAAATGGGTTGGTAAGTTTGCCAATGACAAAGGTTGGAGGTGTTGTGGATAGTGTGGAGGGATGTCAGAAGTTGCAACGAGACATTGATAGGATGCAATACTGGGCGGAGAAGTGGCAGATGGACTTCAACCCAGATGAGTGTGTGATGATTCATTTTGGCAGGTCAAATAGGATGATGGATTATAATATTAAGGGTAAGACTCTTGGCAGCATGGAAGATCAGAAGGATCTTGGGGTCCAGGTTCATAGGATGCTCAAATCAGCTTCGCAGGTAGAGGATGTGGTTAAGAGGCGTATGGTGTACTGGCCTTCATCAATCGAGGAATTGAGTTTAGGAGTTGAGAGATAATGCTGCAGATGTATAAGACACTCGTCAGATCCCACTTGGAGTACTGTGCTCAATTTTGGTTGCCTCATTACAGGAAGAATGTGGAAGCCATAGAAAGGGTGCAGAGGAGATTTACAAAGATGTTGCCTGGATTGGGTGGCATGCCTTATGAGGATAGGTTGAGATTCTCAGAGGCTTTTTCCCAGGGCTGAAATGGCTGCCACAAGAGGTTTAGGGTGCTGGGGAGTAGGTATAGAGGAGATGGCAGGGGTAAGATTTTCACTCAGAGGGTGGTGGGTGTGTGGAATCGGCTGCCAGCAGCGGTAGTGGAGGCGGATTCGATAGGGTCTTTTAAGTGACTATTGGATAAGTACATGGGACTTTGTAAGATAGAGGGTTATAGGTAAGCCTAGTAGGTAGGGACATGTTTGGCGTAACTTATGGGCCGAAGGGCCTGTTCATGCTGTAGTTTTTCTATGTTCTAACTCAGAAAAAAGAAAGATTTTCAGGAGGAAGAATAAATGAACACAGTATTTCTGCAGAAAGGGATCCACAGTGGGAGACGGAGGAAGAATTATATTTTATAATTTAATCAGTATTACAAATGTTGTATTTGTGTGGCCTGAATCTTCCAGTTTCTGTACAGCATGCAGTGTTTCATCATGGGTCAATGACAATCAACGTCACCGTATTATAGCGTGGAGTTTTACAGTTCCGTCATAGCGGGGTGGAAATGGAAAATGCGCAAGCAATTCTAAACTGACTTTGCTGGGACTGCAAATTCCTTTTGATAGTGGGGTTTGTAAAATTCCATCCAAAGTATGGATAAACTACACTCGAATTTAAGTCGCAGTAGGACTGAGGTAAATATTAGAAAATACTCTCCAGCTTCCTGACCACCTATGAACAATGGCACAGGAGACCGACTAGTAAAAGCAAAAAATGCCAAAAATATACAGGAGGCCTTGTAACCAACTGTAACTGGATGAACTGAACTTTCAATATTATAAAACATGAAAATGTTGTGTTTTTGAACAACTTTATAAAACAGAAGAGGCAAACTATATGATACGCATGATATGAATCTGCAAATGGAGTTGAGAACCACTGTGATCTATTTCCTGGTGCACTTGCGAATGGATATGTTTTCAACATATTCAATAATTCAGAGAAACTTGTGTTATTTTCTTTCACTGCAAATGATTTTTGCTGAAGATGCCCCCAGCAGTTAAGACCTGTAACATCTTTCTATTGTTTGTATGTTCCATTTGGATTGCATGTGACTGTTGCCCTAGGTGTGAAGCAGCTTTACTTCTAAGCCTTCAATGATATTCACTCTGGGACGTAACAGCCCCCTGTCCCACATGAGACTCCTGCCCAATGAAGTTAAGCGCAAGAGCTCTCTATTGCATGGCAAACTGTGATACTGCACTCACATGCAGCAGCACATAGCAGAGCAGCTGAAATCAGATCATAAGAGGAGATAATAGAAATATCCTAAAATTTGCAGGGACAAAATTGAGGAAAATAGCAAATGCGAGCAAAAAAGAGATAAGTAATTCTATGCACAATGTCCACACTGTAAACAATAAAGTTGATCTACAGACATAAATTGACACTTGGGATTATGGCATGGTTGCATTAAGAGACCTAACGTAAGAAAGACCAGGAAAAGGTTATTAATATTTTTGATTACCAAGCGTTGACCAACTTGATTGAATTCTTTCACGAGGTAGGGTAGCTACAGGACGGATGTCAGGGGTAGGTTCTTTACCCAGCGGGTGGTGAGGGATTGGAATGCCCTGCCTGCTGCAGTTGTAGATGCGTCTAGTTTGGGGGCGTTTAAGAGATCTCTGGATAGGTTTATGGACGAAAAGGGATTGGTATAGGCTAGTGGGTCATTGTTTTTGTAACTGGTCGGTGCAACATCGTGGGCCGAAGGGCCTGTTCTGCGCTGTAATGTTCTATGTTCTATGTTCTATGTTCTAGGTATGGGAAGGTTGATCAAGAGTGGTAGATGTATATATGGTCTTTCTGTAGACATTCACGGGAAGCTGTTAAGAAGATGGAATCCCATGGAATTAAGGGGAAAACAGCGTTATGGGTACAAAATTGGCTCAGTGACAGCAATTAATGGGGAACGATGGTGGATGGATGTTTTGCAGACTGAGATGGAAAGAAATAGGATGCCCCAAGGGTCAGTTTTAGATACCTGACTCTTCAATTTTTATTAACAACTTTCATCCGAATGAAGGAAACAACATTAAAATATTTATAGATGATAAGAAAATTAACATAGAAGAATAATTATAGACTTCGGGAAGCTGATGAGGTTGCTGAAACGAGTTGAAGTATGGCAAATGAAGTTCAATGAAAAGAGGTAATGAAGTGGTGCACTTTGAAAGGAAAGACATGAAAACCTTCTGTTCTGTAAATTTCTATATTCCCTGATTACTGTAACTTCAAATAATGCAAAGACATAGCTTTATAAATGGACTGAACACATAAAATAGAACACATTAGGGTCAACCAATGAAATAGCAACTGAGGAATAATACCAGAAAACTTAATGATGGCTTTAGCTCTCAGCTTAGAAAGGCCAAGTGGTTTCAGAAGTTCTGCTATTTCTTTCCAATCAGCTACCCGGGCCACTTCAGCAGAAGGATATCTTTCCAATAAATTCCACAGCACAGGAATGGCCTTTTTACCTGATACAAGGAAAAGACTATTAACAGAATCATTATAAATCAAAACCTAGATATTTGTGATGATTCAGATGCTAGATAATAAAGCTAGGCAGTAGAATACCATTCCACCATGGGCAGCATGGTGGCAGTGGTTAGCACTGCTGCCTCACAGCGCCAAGTACCCGGGTTTGATTTCCGGCTTGGATCACTGTCTATGCGGAATCTGCATGTTCTCCCCGTGTCTGTGTGGGTTTCCCCAGGGTGGTCCAGTTTCCTCCCACAGTCTGAACGCCAGGGATAGGTGCATTGGTCATACTAAATTCTCCCCCAGTCTACCCAAATAAGCGCCAAAGTGTGGTGACTGAGGGATTTTTCACAGTAACTTCATTGCAGTATTAATGTAAGCCTACATAAGAAATAGGAGCAGGAGTAGGCCATCTAGCCCTTGGAGCCTGCCCCGCCATTCAATAAGATCATGGCTGATCTGAAGTGGATCAGTTCCATTTTCCCGCTTTCTCCCCATAACCCTTAATTTCCCTTCTATCAGAAACCTATCTACCCGTGACTTAAAATATATTCAGCGAGGCAGCCTCCACCACTTCAATGGGCAGAGAATTCTAGAGATTCACCACTCTGAGTGAAGAAGTTCCTCCTCAATTCTGATCTAAACTGCTCCCCCCCCCTTATCTTGAGGCTGTGCCCTCTAGTCCTGCTATCCTTTCTAAGCGGGAAGAATCTCTCTACCTCTACCCTATCCATCCCTTTCATTATCTTATACGTCTCTGTAAGATCCCCCCTCAACCTTCTAAACTCCAACAAGTACAGACCCTTGTGACACTAATCAATAGACTTTTAAAAAACAATATTTGGATCTAGTATTAGCATCAAACACTCCTGGAAAAGACAAAGGAAAGGTTAAAGGCAGACTCCTTTTTGCCTCAAAGTGCCTTACGTTTCATTTGTGTCCCATAAACTGTCAAACATTGGGCAGTTTTCTGCTGTGCACTTGTGTCACTTCAGAAATTGGGTGAAGAGAACTCAAATAAAAAGAGTAAGTGCTGGAAATACTCAGCAGGTTGGGCAGGACCTGTGGAGAGAGAAACAGTTAACATTTGAAAATTAATGGGACTCTTCAGCAGAACTGAAGGAAGGTAGAAGTGTGATAGGTTTTAAACTGATGAAAAGAGAGTGGGAGGAAGAACAAAAGTGAGATAGGATAGAGGGCAGTAGAGATTGAATAACAAAGATGTCATGAATAGCTATTTGAATGGGTGTAAATTGAGAAAGGTGGATATTCAGCGAGACCTCGGTGTCCTTGTGGATCAGTCACTGGAAGCAAGCGTGCAGGTACAGTAGGCAGTAAAGGCAGCAAACGGTATGTTAGCCTTTATCACAAGAGAATCTGAGTATAGGAATAGGGATGTTTTGGTGCAATTGTATAGGTTATTGGTGAGGCTACACGTGGAGTACTATGTACAGTTTTGGTGTTCTTTTCTGAGGAAGGATGTCCTTGCTACAGAGGGAGTACAGTGAATGTTTTCCAGCCTGATTCCTGAAATGGCAGAACTGACATATCAGCAGAGACAAAGTCAGTTAGGATCATATTCAATGAAGTTTAGAAGAGTGAGGGAATCTCATAGAAACTTAAAAAATTCTAACAGGATTACGTAGGGCAGATTCAGAAAGAATGTTTCTGATGGTGGGGGAGTTCAGAACTAAGGGATCATAGTTTGAAGATAAGAGGTAAACCTTTTAGGACTGAGGTGAAGAGAAATTTCTTCACCTAGAGAGTGGTGAATCTGTGGAATTCACTACCACAAAGTAGTTAAGGTCAAAACTTTGTGATTTCAAGGAGGAGTTAAATATAGCTCATGGGGCTAAAGGGATCAAGGGATGGGAAGGGGGAGGGGGAGAGGCGGGATCAAGGTATTGAATTTGATGATCAGCCATAATCATAATGAATGATGAAATAGGCTCGAAGGGCCAAATGGCCTACTCCCGCTTCTATTTTCTATGTATGTGTCTATGTAAAAGGCAAAGGCAGTGGTAATAGTTGTAGCAGAGACAAAACATTTGTCCAGAGTGATTGTCAATAACAGAATAATGAACAGCTCTGCCCAAAAGCAAAAACATGAAAGATTTGTGTCTGTAAAGGAGGCTGCACTGTGAGTAGTGAATATAGTACACTGAGTGCTTGTGGCGTTTTACAACCTTCTGGATGTAACACTGAGTTCAACTATTTCATAATATAATTCTGTTCCCCATTTTGATTGTTTTTTTTGGGCATGTGCAAATCAGAATCTTTGCTTCTTTACTCCCACCGTTACCACTCCATTTGCCCTTTGTACCATAACATCTGTTATTTAATCTCTCCTGGCCTCTACCTTATCCCAGACCTTCCCTTTTGATCTTCTTCCCCACCCTCTTTTCAACTGTATAAAACCCATCATATTTCTACTTTAATTCAGAAGAGTCATATTCAACTTGAAACATTAAATCTGTTTCTCTTTCCACAGATTCTGACAGATCTCCTGCAGATTTCCAGAGGTTTCTGTTTTTATTTTTGAATTCCAGTATGCTCAGTATTCTGCTTTTAAGATAACTCACTGTCTGCACTAATGAGCAGCGTGGCACCAATCTGAACTGGACTGCAAACCAGTTGCCAGAAGAGAAAGACAGTGTGCTCACCTATTGTCTCCTTATTATTGGATAATATGATGGATATTGTTAATGTTGGTAAAATAGTCAACAGGATCCTTTGATTTATATTAATATACATGTTAAATTTTATTTTACGGCCTGTTTGTTTTTATTTTTCAGACTGCATTATTAGCCATCGTTAGTTATCCTTTGATAATGGTGGTGAGTTGTCAACTTGGATTCTTATAGCCCTTGTGAAGATGATATCCCGCTTTCCTTTACATTACAGTTTACTTTTTTAAAGCTTTAGATCAGAGAATAGCTGGTTGGAAAACCTTCTTCTTGGATTCTGCCACCTGGCAAGTGATACCCATGGTGTGCACAGTGATCCTGTGTGATCTTGTTTCCTGATCTCCTATTTGAGGAACGACCAATGCCTCCCTCTTGTAACCTGCTCAAAACAGGCAATCCTGTGTGGATGTGGAGTGGCTACGTGGGTACAAGTCATTCAACAGTACTTCAAAACCAGCGTAGAAACTCAGAAACATGGCAGAGCTTTTCATTAGTGTCGATAAATCAGTTCCCATTGAACTTCCCTTAACAATAGCTGTTACTGACTAATCCAGATCTGAAGTTTTCATTGTCTTGAGAAAAGTAGATGTCAGCAATCAGTTACCACAGACTGACTCACCAGAGGTTTTATTAAGAAGTATGGTTGCAATAAGGAGCTTCCAAGGATCGTGAAAGAGTGTCTCCTGGACCAGATTAAATGGGGATCGTGGAGGAATCCACTTGGCAAAGGCTTTACGCTGTGGTGGGCTGGAGGCTGCAAAAATACACTAAAAATCAACACCATTTGGGGACATGAGATTGTTTTGGCAGATAAGGCAAAGGAGAATCCAAAGAGCACCTAAAAATACATAAAGGACAAAACAGTAACTAGGGAGAGAGTAAGGCTTTTTAAGGATCAACAAAGTCATTTACATGCAGATCCATAAGAGATGGATGAGATCCTAAATGAATACTCCTCAGAAGTATTTACTGTTAAGAAAGGCTTGGATGTTAGGGAACTAAAGGGAAATAAATAGTAATGTGTTGAGGAGCGTACATATTATAGAGCAGGTGGCACTGGAAATCTTGAAGTGCATCAAAGTAGATAAATCACTGGGACCTGATGAAGTGTATCCCAGGGTGTCGAGGGAGGCTAGGGAGAAAATTGCAGGTTCTCTAGCAGAGGTATTTGAATCACTGAGCCATAGATGAGGTGCCTGAAGATTGGAGGGTGACAAATACTGTGCCTTTGTTTAAGAAGGGCTGCAGGAAAAAGCCTGGGAACCACATGCCGGTGAGCCTAACACTTGTAGTGGGTAAATTATTAGAAGTTATTCTGAGAGACAGGATCTACAGGCATTTAGAGAGGCAAGGACTGATTAGAAACAGTCAGCATGACTTTGACAGTGGAAAATCATGTCTCATGAATTTGAGATTTTTGAAGGGGTGTTCAAGAAAGTAGATGAGGGTAGTGTAGTCGACGTTGTCTACATGGGCTTTAGCAAGGCCTTTGACAAGGTACCGCATGGTAGGTTGTTGCACAAGGTTAAATTGCATAGGATCCAGGATGAGGTAGCCAATTTGATACACACTTGAAGACAGAGGGTGGTTGTGGAGGGATGTTTTTCAAACTGGAGGCCTTGACCAATGGTGTGTGCCAGTGATCGCTGCTGGCTCAAATTATTTGTCATTTACATTAATGGTTTGAATGAGAATTTAGGAGGCATGTTTAGTAAGTTTGCAAATGACACCAAGATTGGTGGTGCTGTGGACAGTGAAGAAGGTTTTCTAGGATTGCAACAGGATCTTGATCAATTGGGCCAGTGAGCTGGTGAATGGCAGAATAGAGTTTAATTTAGGTAAATGCGAGATGATGCATTTTGGTAGTTCAAAGTAGGGCAGAACTTACTCAGTTAATGGTGGAGTATTGGGAAGAGTTATAGAACAAAGATCTAGGGGTACAGGTTTATAGCTCCTTGAAAGTGCAGTCACAGATGGACAGAGTGGTGAAGAAATGCTTGGTTTCATTAGTCAGAACATTGAATACAGGAGTTGGGACATCTTTTTGAAACTGTACAAGACATCGCTAAGGCCACACTTGGAATACTGTGTACAATTCTGATCACCCTATTATAGAAAGGATATTAAACTAAAAGAGCACAGAAAAGATCTACAAGAATGCTACTGGACTTGTTGGTTTGAGTTATAAGGAGAGGCTGGATAGACTGGGACTTTTCCCCCTGGGGTGTAGGAGGCTTAGGGTGATCTTATAGAGATCTATAAAATAATGAGGGGCATAGGTAGATAGTCAACATCTTTTCCAAAGGTAGGGGAGTCTAAAACTAGAGGGCATGGGTTTAAGATGAGAAGGGAGAGATGCAAAAGGATCTAGAGGGGCAATTCTTTCACATAGTGGTGGCAGGTGTCTGGAATGAGCTGCCAGAGACAGTGGTAGAGACGGTTACAATTTTGTCTTTTAAAATGCATTTAGACAGTTACATGGGTAAGGTGCGTATAGAGGGATAGAAGCCAAATGCAGGCAACTGGGACTAGCTTAGTTATAAATATGGGGCAGCATGGACAAGTTGGGCCAGTATGCTGTGAACCTGTGTGGCTCTATGACTATGACCATTTCAGAGTGCATAATAAACTCAGCTGGATAAAAATTCATGTTCTGTACCTCCTCTGGAATATTTCCTGGAAAAGTATGGACTGGTCTTCCTCTTATCTAGCTTCACTCCTGGAGAAGGATGATTCTCTGTTTATTAAAAAAAGAATCCAGTATGTTATGAGGGATAAGATCATCTCTGGTATGTGATTAGCAGGGGTTGGCACTGTCAAATGGGTGTTTAAAAAACTCCACATTTCAATTTTAGAATCAATTTAAGCCCAAGGTGAGAGGTTACTTTGGGGCCCATAGGTTACCATGTTGAATTTCTACCTCCCTTTTCCTCTTGGTCATGTGCCCCAAGCTTCCAGGAAGTACTCTCTCAACCAGCTGCTGGGATGTATACAAGACTTTGAGTATGTCCTTGCTCCATTTACTCTAGGAAAATGCCTGTGCTTCTTACAGCTGACTTTGGGAAGAGGAGGAGGAGGAGGAGGGGGGGGGTGGGTGGTAGAGGTGGAATTGTATGCATGAAATCAGTGCCCACTGTTCAAGATACTACTGCAATAGAAATCTTCCTTGGGAGGAGATTGCTGAAGCAATGGGATTACTGAATTCAGTGCCAGATCCTGTAGGTCTCTGCACACTTTCCTGTTCCTATGTACATTCAGTAAGAAGTCTCACAACACCAGGTTAAAGTCCAACAGGTTAATTTGGTAGCAAACACCACTAGCTTTTGGGGCACTTGCTGCCCCTTCGTCAGGTGAGTGGGAGTTCTGATAACAAATAGTGTATATAGAGGCACACACTCAGTTTACTGATTAGAATACAAGTCTTTACAGCTAATCAAGTCTTAAAGGTGCAGACAATGTGAGTGAAGATAGCGTTAAACATAGGTTAGAGAGATGTGTATCGTTTCCAGATAGGACAGTAAGTGAGATGTTGCAAGTTCAGGCAACTTTGTTCTATAATGGGGATTACAGATAGTGTGACATGAACCTAAGATCCCGTTTGAGGCTGTCCTCATTTGTGCAGAACTTGGCTATCAGTTTTTGCTCAGCAACTCTATGCTGTCGTATGTCATGAAGGCTGCCTTGGAGAACGTTTACCTGAAGATCAGAGGCCGAATGCCTGCGGCCACTGAAGTGCTCACCAACAGAAAAAGAAGTCTTGCCTGGTGATTGTCGAGTGATGTTCATTCACCTGTTGTCGTAGCGTGTGCACTGTCTCCCCATTGTACCTTGCTTCGGGACATCCTTTCCTGCAATGTATCAGGTAGACAACGTTGGCCGAGTTGCAAGAGTATGTACTGTGTACCTTGTGGATGGTGTCCTCACGTAAGATGATGGCATCTGTGTCGATGATCCGGCATGTCTTGCAGAGGTTGCTGTGATAGGGTTATGTGGTGTCTGGGTCACTATTCTCCTGAAGGCTGGGTAGTTTGCTGCGGACAATGATCTGTTTGAGGATGTGAAGGCAAGAAGTGGGGGTGAGGAGATGACCTTGGCAAGATGTTCGTCTTCATCAATGACATGTTGAGAAGATGTCGTAGCTTCTCCTCTCTGGGGAAGTACTGGACGACGAAGGGCACTCTGTCCACTGTGTCCCGCGTTTGTCTTCTGAGGAGGTTGGTGCGGTTTTTCACTGTGGCGTGTCAGAACTGTCGATCGATGAGTCGAACACCATATTCTGTTCTTATGAGGGCATCTTAACAGAGGTGTCTGTTGCAATTCTCCTCATCTGAGGAAATCCTATGTACACACTCTTGCAACTCGGCCAATGTTGTCTACTTGATACGTTGCAGGAAAGGCTGTCCCGAGGCATGGTACACTGGGGAGACCATGCAGACAACGGATGAGTGAACACCGCTTGACAATCACCAGGCAAGACTGTTCTCTTCCTGTTGGCAAGCATTTCAGTGGTCATGGGCATTCAGCCTCTGATCTTCGGGTAAACGTTCTCCAAGGCGGCCTTCACGACATACAACAGCGCAGAGTCACTGAGCAGAAACTGATAGCCACGTTCCGCACAAATGAGGCCAGCCTCAACTGGGATCTTGGGTTCATGTCACACCAATTGTAACCCCCATGACTTGCCTGGGCTTGCAACATCTCACTTACTGTCCTGTCTGGAGGCAATACACATCTGTTTAACCTATGCTTAATGCTATCTCCACTCACATTGTCTGCACCTTTAAGACTTGATTAGCTGTAAAGACTTGCAATGTAATCAGTATTCTACAAACCGAGTGTGTACCTTTAAATGCCCTGTTTGTGATCAGAACTCCCCATTCGCCTGACGAAAGGGCAGCAAGCACCCTGAAAGCTAGTGGTGTTTGCTACCAAATAAACCTGTTGGACTTTAACCTGGTGTTGTGAGACTTCTTACTGTGCTTACCCCAGTCCAATGCTGGCATCTCCATATCATGAGTACCTATGTATATTGCCAGGAAATGACCACTAATATGCCTTACTTTACAGATGTGGAGATGCTGGTGTTGGACTCGGGTGGGCACACAAAGGAGTCTCACAACACCAGATTAAAGTACAAGAGGATTATTTGGAATCACAAGCTTTTGGAGCACTGCTCCTTCATCAGGTGAGTTGAGAAGTAGGTTCATAAACATGGCATATATAGGCAAAGACACATTTGAAAGATAATTACAGATTGCAACGTGAATGGTTGGAATGCAAGTCTTTAGAGGTAATCAAGTCTTTACAGGTACAGACAGTGTGAGTCTGAGAGAGGGATAATCATAGTTTAAAGAGGTGTGAATTTTTTTCAAGCCAGGATAGCCAATAGAATTTTGCAAACCCAGGCAGTATGGTGGGGGTTACATGTAACGTGACATGAAACTAAGATCCTGCTTGAGGCCATCCTCACGCGTGCGGAACTTGGCTCAGTTTCTGCTCGGCGATTCTGTGTTGTTGCGTGTCTTGAAGAGCAGTTACCTAAAGGTAAAAGGAGAACATGTCCCTGTCTACGCCATTGGGGGCGAAGTAGAAAAGGTCAAGAGCTTCAAGTTTTTAGCTGTCCAGATCACCAACATCATGTCCTGGTCTCCCCATGCCAACACTATAGCTAATAAAGCCCATCAAGGCCTCCACTTTCTTAGAAGACTAAGGAAATTTGGCACGTCAGCTACGACTCTCTCCAACTTTTACAGATGCACCACAGAAAGTATTCTTTCTGGTTGTATCACAGCTTACCATGGCTCCTGCTCTACACAAGACCGCAAGGAACTACAAAAACTCGTGAATGTAGCCCAATCCATTCCACAAACCAGCCTCCCATCCATTAACTTTGTCTACATTTCCCACTGCCTCTGTAAAGCAGCCAGCATAATTAAGGACCCCATGCATCCCGGACATTCTCTCTTCCATCTTCCTCCTTTGGCAAAAAGATACAAAAGTCTGAGATCATGTGCCTTAAGAGGTCAAGAACAGCTTCTTCCCTGCTGCTGTCAGACTTTTGAATGAATTTACCTTGCATTAAGTTGATCTTTCTCTATACCCTATGACTGTAACACTACATTCTGCACTCTTTCATTTCCTTCTCTATGAACATTATGTTTTGTCTGTATAGCGTGCAAGAAACAATACCTTTCATTGTATGTTAATACATGTGACAATAATAAATCAAATATCAGAGGCTTTGCCTATACATGCCGTGGTTGTGAACCTAGCTCTCCACTCAACTGAAGGAGCAACACTCTGAAAGCCCGTGATTCCAAATAAACCTGTTGGACTTTAAACTGGTGTTGTGAGACTTCTTACTGTTACCTTACAGAATCCTACTTTCTATTGAAACTTTCAAGGCTGAGATTATTAGATTTTTGATACACAAGATATCAAGGTATCTGCGGCAAAGGCACAGAAATAAGGTTGAGGCATAATCAAACTGAATGGCAAACAGACCTGACAGCTGAATGATCTGCTCCTGTTTTACTGCAACAAGCTCAAAGGGTTGAGTAGCTCAGCGTGGCTCTCATGTTCTTATGTAACAGGTCGAGGGGCTGGCAGCCTCCTCCTGTTTTTATTGTTTGAATTTACTATTCAGTTTCGGCTCCTCTTCATGTCACTAACAGTGAATGGTCATTGCAGAAAAGTACACTAGAATATTGTGTCAAAACAAACAGCCTCATTTAGTAAGCTATGTGCAGCATGATGGATTCACCAAAGGCTTGAAAAACCAATTACCCAGATCAAATCCTGGTATCATTTACAAGGCACTGCCAGCAGTCCCGCAGCAGACTATTGGTTCTGATGCTTGGCAATGAGAATGGTGCATGGGAGATGTAGAAAAAGGAAGGAATGACAACTTACTACTGGGAAAAAGCACAGCCAAATATTGCACTAGGCCATTTAGAGTAGAAATTTCAGTTTCAGCTACTGACTTGTTTGGGCTAACTGATTGAGTCAGTACCTTCAGAGAGCAGGGAATTTAAAAAAAAATAAAAATTTGCAACTGCTCTAGAAAAAAAAGAGAATTGAAAAAGACATAGAACATTTTATACCTATGATAGCTAATGTTGAATTATCATTTAAATTCCGTACCTGGGGTTTTCAGCAATAAAAACCTGTCCCCATCAGAATCCTTTGTATCTCTGTCTGAGTTTTCACAAGTCATCTCTGATTTGGAGCAGTGTGTTTGTGGAGAATGCAGATCTAAGTTTATATGAGAAGTTACAGGGAATGTAATGGCATCAACATCGCTCTCTTTGCTCTTTGTCGCCACCTGGCTGTCAAACACTGGTACCTCAGAGGCAAGCTTGCCAGCTTCTTCCACTTGCAGTTCCTGTGGGTTCTTGCTTTTAAATGCCTGTTTCTTTGGAAACTGCTTTTTGTTACTTGCTGTTTGTTCTTTGGGCTCTCTGCTGCCGGATTTCCTCTCAGCTTTGGGACTTGCTCTCCTCCCATCAGTTGGAATCCCATCACCCAGCTCCCTCACATCAGT
Organism: Carcharhinus amblyrhynchos; assembly: GCF_965287045.1. Lineage (NCBI taxonomy): Eukaryota > Metazoa > Chordata > Chondrichthyes > Carcharhiniformes > Carcharhinidae > Carcharhinus > Carcharhinus amblyrhynchos. Next base: position 63,778,854 of record NC_137326.1, read on the forward strand.
TGATGGCTGCTTTTTCTGTCTGGCTCCTGCAGATGATCTCCTGGAACACATTCTCTGTCTGGTTGGGTTTTGTAGGTTTGCACCTTTATCAGGTTTCTGCTTTGAATCAGTTTTAACTTCTGCATGCCTCTGTCTTTTGCTCTTACAGCAGTTACCCTCAGTTTCAGGCCCATTTTCTCTCTTGGCATTATGGAGATGTGCCACAGTTTGTGGGTGGTTAACTGACAATTTATTGATGCCTTGCGTTGGTGATGTATTGGTCTGCAGGAATGCTGCCTGTTTAGCAGAGGTGATCTTTCTCTGAGCACAGCCTCGCCAGAAGGCATTAATGACTTCGGCTTTCAGACTGTCTTCTCCCGCATTTCTCTGAAAGTAATTTTCAAGCTCCTTTGAAGATCGAAATTGCTTCCCCTGAGGGCTAAATGAAAGGATGTGAATGTGCACAAGGGCAAATCAATTGTGGTTTTTCACAGGAATACAAAGAGTAAACATTTGCTTCTTCAATTCCTATGCAATAAAGTAATGAAAACTAGTTGATTTCTCATAGCTTTGGACACAGAAATGTCAAGATCAAGGCTAGGGTGGAGGAGGGGTAGAATGTTGAAGATCATTAGTTCAAGATGTGGAGATGGAATTTCCTGGGGAGGTGGTGGTGATGTAGTAGTATTGTTGCTGGATTGGTAATCCAGAGAGTCTGGGTAATGCACTGGAGGCCCACTTTGGAATCCCACCATGGATCTGGAATTAAAACTCTAATGAAACTATTGTGGATTGTTGTAAAAATCCATCTGGTTCACTAGTGTCCTTTAGGGAAGAACTGTCCTGTTTGCCTGGTCTGGCCTACTTGTAATGCCAGATCCACAGCAATGTAGATGGCTTTGAAATGGCCAAGCAAGCTACTCAGTTCAAGAGCAACTGGGGATGAGCAACAAATGCTGGCCTTGTCAGTAATGCCCATGTCCCATTAAATAGAGAAAAAAAAGACATTCATTTTAAAATAATACATTTTGTCCTCATTTCTTTCCCCTATTCTTTCAGTGATATAATGTCACTGGTTGGGTCAGCACTTACTACCCATCCTTAATTCACAGGATCACAGTGCAAAAGAGGCCCTTCGAGTCTACATCAACACGAGAACCAACCAATTTTCCCAACTAATCCCTTTATCAGCACCTGGTCCATAGCCTCGAATGTTATGACATGCCAAGTGTTCATCTAGGTATTGTTTAAAGGATGCGAGGCAACCAGATTTTATCATTCTGCCAGCATTCCAGACTGTCATCACCCTCTGGATAAAAATGGTTTTCTTTACATCCCCCTATACCTCTTGCCCCGCATGACTGACCCTTCAGCCATGGGGAACAGTTGCCCTCTATCCACCCTGTCTGTCCATGTCCCTTTTTGTCTTAAACACCTTGATCAGATTACTCCTGGGTCTTCTCTGCTCCAATGAAAACAACCCAAATCTATCCAATCACCCTTCTTGAAGTCATGAATGATGCAATGTGTGTGGCGGCACGGTAGCACAGTGGTTAGCACTGCTGCTTCACAGCTCCAGGGACCTGGGTTTGATTCCCGGCTCGGGTCACACTGTTTGCACATTCTCCCCATGTCTTCATGGGTTCCCTCCAGGTGCTCTGGTTTCCTCTCACAGTCCAAAGATGTGCAGGTTAGGTTGACTGGCCAAGCTAAAATTGCCTCTTAGTGTCCCGGGATGCATAGGTTAGAGGGATTAGCGAGTAAATATATAGGGATATGGGGATAGGGTTTGGGTGGGATTGTTGTCGGTGCAGATTCGATGGGCGAATGGCCTCTTTCTGGGGCAGCACGGTAGCACAGTAGTTAGCACTGCTGCTTTGCAACTCCAGGGACCTGGGTCTGATTCCTGGCTTGAGTCACTGTCTGTGTGGAGTTTGCACATTCTCCTCATGTCTGCATGGGTTTCCTCCAGGTACTCTGGTTTCCTCCCACAGTCCAAAGATGTGCAGGTTAGGTTGATTGGCCACGCTAAAAATTGCCCCTTAGTTCCTGAGATGCATAAATTAGAGGGATTAACGGGTAAATATGTAGGTGTATGGGGTAGGGCCTGGGTGGGATTGTGGTCAGTGCAGACTTGAAGGGCCGAATGGCCTCTTTCTGCATTGTAGGGTTTCTATATTTATGGTAACTTAAATGCTTCATCCTAGGCAGCATTCTGATGACTTTCCTCTGCACCTCTCCAGTGCAATCACATCCTTCCTTTAATGTGGTGACCAGAACTGCACGCACTACTCCGGCTGTGGCCTCACTAAAGTTCGATACAACTTCAACATGGCAACTCTGATGAATGGTCATCCAGAATTGTAACGTTAGCTCTATTCTCTCCCCACAGATGCTGTCAGACCTGGGATGTTTTAGCATTTTCTATTTTTGATTCAGTTCCAGTACATCCACAGTATTTGCTTTTATCCAACATGACCTCCTTGCTTTTGAAATCTATGCCTCCATTGGTAAAGGCAAGTGTCCTATAAACATGAACCTCTGTCTCCGGAGATCGACTGACAAACATGCCCCCAAGGTTCCTTTGTTCCTCAGAACTTCCTAGTGTCATGCCGTTCGTTGAATACTTCCTTATCAAATTATTCCTTCCAAAGTGTTTCACCTCAGTTTTCAGGGTTAAAATACATCTGCCACTTATCTGCCTATTTTACTAGCTCTCTTTATCATCCTGAGCCAATCTTTGGGTCATCTGAAACTTACCACACCCCCCCCCCCTCCCTGCAGTCATCTATGTTGTTTATATTAATGGCAAATAATAGGGGACCCAGCACAGATCCCTGTGGTACGCCACTGGATACTGGCTTCCAACCACTAAAGGAGCTGCTGTCATCATGTGTGTCTCCTACAACTAAGCTAATTTTGAATCCACATCCTCAAATTACCCTGTATGCCACGTGCACCTGTCTTCTTTATAAGTCTCCTATGTGGGACCTTGTCGAAGTTTTTGCTGAAATCCATATAAACTATATCAACTGCACTAACCTCATCTACACACCTGGTCTCTTCCTCAAACAAATAAAATTTCTTAGGCATGACCCTCTGACGAAACCATGCTAACTATCCCTGATGAAATTTTGTCTCTCCAAGTGAAGGAAGATTCTCTCCTTCAGAATTTTCTCCAGTAATTTCCCTACCATTGACATGAACCTCATTCTTCTGTAGTTCCTGGCTTAGCTCCATAACTCTTCTTAAATAGTGGAACAACATTAGTGTTCTCCAGGCCTCTGGCACCTCTCTCTTGGCCTGAGTGGAATTGAAAGTTTGGGTCAGAGCCCCTGCAATTTCCTTGCTTGCTTCCCACAGCAGCCTGGGACACAATTCATCTGGCCCTGGAGATTTGTCCACTTTTAACACCTCCAATAGCATGTCATTCCCTATGATATTTTGCTCAAGAACTTCAGTTTCTCTCCGAATTCCATACCTTCCACCTCATTCTCGTGGGTGAAGATGGATGTGAAGGGCCCACTTTGATTCTAAGTGGTGGGTGGACTTGAATCTGGGAGTTTCAGATCTGACTTTTAGACCTATTCTGAGGTGCCCCCTTACACATCCTGCCTGGAAAAAAAGAATCAGTGATTCCGAATCACACTGCAGAAGCCTGCGGGTGGGGCTTATTGTGCCCGAAATGCTGCAGCTTCAACTGGAGCCTTCAACTACGCACATGCAGTAAAAAAAATTTACAAACGTCCCCCTGCCACATTGCTCGTGGGCCAGATAATGCCTCCCCTGACCCCCAAGACATTACCCCACCCCCATAACATAACTGATCCCTTATCCTCCCACCCATTTGCTACCCAGACTGATTGCAGCTCCTGTCCCCCTTCCCCACCGAATGCACGCAAAGTGGCAGCAGACCCCCCCGACCCTCTCATTGATCGCATACAGAGTGGCCTCCCCCTGCCTCTGCCACCCCACCAGACAGCCATCTGACCCGCCTCTCTTCCCACCTGAGCCACCTGACACACCTCACTCCCCCACCAGAGAGCCATGTGACCTGCCTTCCCCTCCACCGATCTGAGTTAGTGAGCTATTGGAAGCTATGAACGTACCTCCTCAGGAACTGGGGCGCCTGAATTGAATCTTTGTGGACCATGTCTGTTTTGCACCGAATCTGGACGGGCAAATGTGGGGATAATGGCCCATTAAGTCAATTTAAATGCATGCAAACGTATTTAAATTGACATCGCGCCCATTTCTGGCACGCTCCAGGCGGTGGCCATTTTCAGTCACTGGCAAAGGTGGAACAGGTGTAGAGGCAGGTATGGATCACGTTACTCGCCTCAAGCCCGATTTTATCAAGAATTCACGCCCAAAAATGGGTGCAATTTGATGGTAAAAATTAGGCCCAAAGTATTCATTCAACGCTCTATGTTCTGTGTTCTATTGATGTCCCCTGGCTCTGTATGTAGATTGCCCCCTTTGCCCCACTTGGGCCCTACTCTTTCCCTGATTATTCCATTGATATACTTATAGAATATTTTGGGATTTCCCCTATTTTTACCAGCTTGAGATTTCTGATATCCCCTCTTTGCTCTCATAATTGTTTAATGAAGCTCCACATTGAACTTTCCGTACTCCAGTAAGGCTTCTGCTGATTTGCTCCTCTTGTACCTGCTAAAAGCCTCTCTTTTCCTTCGTACTGCATCCTAAATATCTCTGGCCATCCATGGTTCTCTAGGTTTATTACTCCTTCCTATCACCGTAGACGGAATATGTTGGACCATTTCCTTTTTGGAACCAACCAGCCCCCTCCCCACCCAGTTGTTCCCAGGATACTTTGGCCAGATCCTGCTTTAGTTTACTAAAATCCACTCTTCCCCAAATCCAAATAATTGATTATATTGTTACTATAAACTCCCATCTCCATATTTGTAATGAAATGCTTTTCTATAAACTGATAATGCTGTGTAGGTTGCATTTGAAATGTGATGGTTGCTGAATGGATTTTGTCTGCTCAGTAACAGCTTCCATTTTTTTTGGGGTGATACTGTGAGCAAATGGGATGTACAAATGTATCCAAAATAAAATCTGAACCACAATAGTTTTATGATGAAATGGCAGCTTCATTGTCACTTTTATTTCCTCACCTTTCTTAAACTAATGCTGAATTTTAATGCTCAAACTCTAGAAAAGTCCATACCTCTGGGTCACTAGTCCAGTAACATCACCACATTACTGTGCCACTATATCCAGATCATATATTCCAAGTCGTCCCTCTGTTTCTTTCTCAGCATAGCTGTTTCTCCCAAGATGCTGATCCCAGCATCATCAAACCATACACTCCCATCATCGTTTGTTATGGCTCTCCACCACTGGGAAAATTCTTCTTCCCAATGCCTGGCTTCAGAAAGAGCTTTAAAATAAGACTGAACTAAGACTGAAGTTGGAAGAGCCAGCTGTCATTTAAATATTGCAAGGCTGAAGGAGCAGAGCAAAACTGCATGGAAATGGACAGGGTGAAATGAAAAAAAAAGAACAAAAGAACTAGTGGTCACAGTTGACATAAAAATAGGAGAAATTTTATGCTTAGAAGCCCTGGGAGTTTGCTTCATGTTTCACAAAAAGGTCATGGATTTTTGCAGCTTTTTACTGGAACTTTGGGATACAGTCTTGTATGCAAAAATACATAGTGGGACCAAGCCAACTTTTGCACCAAGGAGAAGATTGGTCTCTTATACCTGGACAGAAATTGCATGCACATTAATCATTCACAGAGCCCTCACAATCAAACTGCTACTCTTGTCTATAGTATCCATTTAATGGTATTTTCTAGCAGATATCACTGAAACAGTGTTCAGGAATAGAACAACTGCTTTTTCCACTTTCTCAGCTCAGGTATTCTGATTCCAGCACAAAAACAGAAAATGCTGGAAAATCTCAGCAGGTCTGACAGCATCTGTGGGAAGAGAATAGAGCCAACGTTTCGAGTGTAAATGACCCCCTGTCAGAGCTGATTCCAACCTGCCACCTTGAAATGAGCACGTACTGAACCCAGTCCTTCTTGACTGCGTGGTTCTGTTCCACTTCAGGCAGTTTATTTACCTACTGAACAACTAGTGGAGACCTAGTTATATTATGGGTGATAATTTGTGTTGGATTAATCTTCATCCATCGAGATCTTGGAAAAGTTATTTTTAATGTTCTAATGTCTCTACTAGTAATCCACTATACAGAATAACTTTCTTTTCCATTCGGAGTCACAGTGCGCAAGTACATTAGTGAAGTACAACCACATTTCTGATAGTGTCATGTTTGGGAGGACCCGTGGTATTAAAATATTTGGATTAGTGAGCCTAGGCACTTAGGAGTGCCTTAAATTAGCCGCAGGAGTGTTGCATTGCTTCCCCACCTTGTGACAAAGACACCACCTGTGATTTAATAAAAAGATCTCTCACCTTATAATGTAAACGTCACATTTTCCAGATGACTTCCCTGTTTTTCTTTCTTTCACTATTCTCTTCCACCCTTCTGGAAGTTCAGAGTAACATCCTCTGGATATTTCGACATCCAAAGCAGGAATGATAGGCCCAGCTTCAGAGGACAAAGAATTTGCATCTTCAGCCAATTCAGGATTTAAGATATATTTTTTCTTCTGGAAACAATGTTCATCTTTGCTGATCTCACTGCAAGGAGGCAATTCCATCAGGCACACTTTTCTTTAGTTCTTCTTTCTGAAAATACAGCATACATCATTTCATTCATTTTTTGTTTTTTCCAAGAAAAAAAACATATTCTTCTACTGGATTTTATACTTATCATGATGAGGGATGCCAATGATACTGAATGAATGCAGTGAACTTATAATGGGGTTATGGAGGTTGTATTATACATTCCCAGGTCTGGCATAGGTGTAAAGATATCTCTCTACTGCCCCAAATGCTCCTTTATCGAATATTCCACAAACTAGGTGGCCAGAAAACATTGTCTATGTTGCTACAAACATGTGCTGTAACTTCAACTTTAAACAATTAGCATGGCTCATGAAACCCTTGCAGCCTACGTGCTAATTAGTATGAAGTTATAGGCACCTCCAGAATAGAGGCACCTATTCAAAATTCACCTGACATTTCAAATTCACTTTATACATGGCCTGTAGGAGTTCATAATGTTTGTTAGTGCCATATACATCTTCTCTGGACCCACCATTAGTGTCTCAATACTATACCTTTTTCCTTGAACCATTATATCCTTTGTAGTTTTTTTTAAATTCATGGGATGTAAGTGTTGCTAGCAAGACTAGCATTAAACTCATCCTTAACTACTCATGAGAAGGTGGTGGTGAACTGCCTTCTTGAACCACTATAGGTATAGGTATACTCACAATGCTGTTAGGGAGGGAGTTCCTGGATTTTGACCCAACAACAGTAAAAGGGCAGGAATAAAGTTCTAAACTAGGATGGTGAGTGGCTTGGTGGGGAACTTGCAGGTTGAACCAATCCTTTGTGCCTGCTGCCCATGACCTTGTGGATTTGGATGGCTCTGTCAAAGCAATCTTGGTGAGTTGTTGCAGCGCATCTTGTAGATGGTACACTGTGCACCAACGCTGGATGAGGATGCCCATCAAGTTGTTTTGTCCTGAACGAGGGTGAGCTTCAAGTTTTGGAGCTGCATTCAGACAATTGGGTAGCAATCATCTCACACTCCTGCCATTTATCCTAAACCGATCTTCTCCTTTATTATTTCCTAGCCCCCATTCTGTTATCACTTTTAAACTTCTGTTCCTTGAATTTTTTCCAGCTCTGATGGAAAGTCATTGTACTGAAATGTTAACTTTGTTTTGCTCTCTCAGATGCTGCCTGATCTGCTGTGTATTTCCAGTCTTGTCTGTTTGCATTTCACAAGTGACTTGCAAATCTACTAAATCACAGAATGCTTCTTCCCCCTGTGCTGTAACCATCGGCTGTCGTGTCCATAACAGTTTTCCGTTAGAACAACTCCGCTAATCCCACTCTCCTGCTCTTTCTGCAATTTTTTTCTCTTTAGGTACTTACTTAATTCCTCTTTGATAGCTGATTGTATGTGGCTTCACTGTGCCCTCAGGCTATAAAAAGGTTTTTCTTTGTGTTGTCATGGATTCTTTTGTCAAGCATTTTAAACTGGAGTCCAAGACCCCTCAAGATTTCGAGCACTGATCTCAAATCTCTCCTCAACCTTCTCTGTTCTGGAAGAATAAATCCTAGCTTCTCCAATCTATCCTGCAATTGATGTCCCCAAATCCTGGAACCATTCAGGTAAATCTTTTCTGCATCCTCTCAGAGTCTTCACATACTTCTCCCTGAAGTGCAGTGTCCAGAACTGGACACAATACTTCAGTTGAGATCAGAGATTTATAAAGGTTTACCATAACTTCTTGCTTTTGTTTTCTACATTTCTTTATGAAATGCAGCATCCGAACTGTTTTATTAACCATTTCTTCAATCTGCCCTGCCACTTCCAATGATATGAACACATTTATCCCATGGTCTTACTGTTCCTGAATCGTGTTTAAAATTTCACTCTTTAATTCATATTGCCTCTCCTCATTCTTCCTACCAAGACTTATCACTTCACACTTCTCTGTATTAAATTTAATCTGCTGTGTTCACCCATTCCACCAACCTATGTCCTCTTGAAGTTTATCCTTATCCTCCTCATGGTTCATACTTACATGCTTGAGGTTATCTGTATTTAGATGTACACTTGTGACACCAAGGCATACAAGACTATAGGCCAAGTGCTAGAAAATGGGGTTAGAATAGATAGGTGGTTTGTCTTTGACTGGTTCAAACGCAATGTGCCAAAGGGCTTGTATCTATGCTGCATACTTCGATGACTATTTTCAAATTTTGAAATTACACCCCGTACATCGAAGTCTTTTTTAAAGCAAGAGATTTCCATCACACCATGATAACCTGGAGAGAGGGTAGCTAGATGCATCACAAAAAGTTGACACTGGATTTATACAGGTGAACCACTATTCTATCATGCAACCATGAGATCTAAGACCTAGGGGCAGAAGTAGGCCATTCGGCCCACTGAGTCTGCTCTGCCATTCAATAGGATCATAACTGATCTGATGTGATGTGATAATTCTGAATTCCACTTTCCTGCTTTACAGCCTCATAACTCATGATTCCCTTACTGATTAAAAATCTTTCTTAGTCTTGAATATATTTAACAACCAATCTCCACAGCCGTCTGCAATAAAAATTTCCAGATTCACTTCTCTTTGAGAAGAAATTCTTCCTCTTTCTATCTTAAGTGAATGACCCTTTACGCTGCAATTATACCCTCTGGTCCTAGACTCTCCTACAGAAGGAAACAGCCTCTCAGCATTTACACTATCAAGGCCCCTGAAAATCCTGTGTATCCCAATAAGATCACTTCTCATTTTTCTAAATGCCAGTGAGTACATGCCCAACCACTCAACCTGCCCTCATAGGAAAATCCCTCTACAGAGCATAAGAACATAAGAAATAGGAGCAGGAGTAGGCCAACTAGCCCTTCAAGCCTGCCCCACCATTCAGCAAGATCATAGCTGATCTGAAGTGGATCAGTTCCATTTTCCCGCCTGCTCCCCATAACCCTTAATTCCCTTGTCTATCAGAAATCTATCTACCCGTGACTTAAACATATTAAACATATCCACCAATTCAAATGGGCAGAGAATTCCAGAGATTTACTACCCTTTGAGTGAAGAAGTTCCTCCTCAACTCTGTTTTAAACTGCCCCCACCTCCTTATTTTGAGGCTGTGCCCTCTAGCTCTGGTTTCCTTTCTAAGCGGGAAGAATCTCTCTACCTCTACCCTGTCTAGCCCCTTCATTATCTTGTAAGACTCTATAAGATCCCCCTCAGCCTTCTAAACTCCAACGAGTACAGGCCCAGTCTACTTAAGCTAACCCCTCATCTCTGGTATCAAAATTGTATTACAACACCAGGTTTTAGTCCAACCGATTTATTTGATAATAGACTCACAAGCTTTCGGGGTTAGTCCCTTCGTCAGGTGAATGGAGCGTTCTGGCCTCAGACAGAGCATATAAAGCACGGACAGTTTAGAGATTACTGATTAGAATGCAAATCCTTACACCTAACCTGCTGTTCAAGACCTGAAGTGGCTGACAATGTGAGTGGAAGGAGCACTGATCACAGGTTAAAGAGATGTGTATTGTCTCCAGACAGTACAGTAAGTGAGGTTTTGCAAACCCAGGCAAGTCACGGGGGTTACAGATAGTGCGACATGAACCCAAGATCCCTGTTGAGACCGTCCTCATGTGTGCGGACTTCACACATGAGGACGGTCTCAACAGGGATCTTGGGTTCATGTCGCACTATCTGTAACCCCCGTGACTTGCCTGGGTTTGCAAAACCTCACTTACTGTACTGTCTGGAGACAATACACATCTCTTTAACCTGTGATCAGTGCTCCTTCCACTCACATTGTCAGCCACTTCAGGTCTTGAACAGCAGGTTAGGTGTAAGGATTTGCATTCTAATCAGTAATCTCTAAACTGTCCGTGCTTTATATGCTCTGTCTGAGGCCAGAACGCTCCATTCACCTGACGAAGGGACTAACCCCGAAAGCTTGTGAGTCTATTATCAAATAAATCGGTTGGACTAAAACCTGGTGTTGTCAGACTTTTTACTGTGTTTACGCCAGTCCAACGCCGGCATACCCACATCAAAATTGTATACCTAGGATCAAAATGGTGACTGCCTCTAAAGCCAGTATATCTTTCCTTAGATAGGGGGCTGAAACTCTAGGTATGGTTTAACTAATGCCTTGCATAATTTTAGCAAGATTTCCCTATTTTTATACTCCTTTCCCTTTGAAAGGGAGGCCATCATTCCATTTGCTTTCCCTGTTATCTGCTGAACTTGCACGCTAATTTTTGTAATTTCTTTATAAGGACCCCAAAATCCCTCCGTGCTGCAGTTTTCTGCAGTCTTTTTCTACTTAAAAAAAATTTAGCTCCTACCAAAGTGCATAACTTCACATTTTCCTGTATGTCACCTGCCAAGTTTTTGCCTAATCTCTTAACCTATCAATGTCCCTCTGCAGACTCTTGGAGGGGAATTTTCCCCTCCCGCCCACTACAGGAATTGTAGCAAGTGGGGGCAGACCATGCAAAGGTCTATTGACCTTGGGATTTTCTGGTTTTGGGATGAGCAGGAATGGAAAATCCTATCCTTAGTGTCATCCACATCACTTGTCTTCTCATCTAGTTTAGTATCATCCATAAACTTGGCAATAGTACATTCACCCTGCTGAGAGAAATTCCACCCTATAGTCTTTTGCTGGAAAACATTATATACTGTCATACGCTCAGATCAGAATGGAGATTGAGAAACTCTGCCCCTAGTGGTGACGCTCTGATGCTTGAACCAGAACATTGTAGGTTCTAGCATCACTCTTGGATTCAGTCACACAATTCAAACTGACACTCCAGAGACAGAGATGCACTGTCTTAAAACAGTAAATTGTGACCCCATCTGTCTGTTCAGGTGGACATAAAAAAATCCCATGGCACCAATCGAAAAAGTGCAAGGAGTATCACCAAGTTGTTATGGTGCAAAAAGAGGCCATTTTGGCCCGTTCTGTCTGCATCGGCTCTCCAAATGAGCATTGTGACTTAGTGTCATTCCCCTGCTTTTTCCCCCCATACCTCTGCACATAATCACCTAACGTCCTCTTGAATGTCTCCGTAGAACCTCCGTGAATGTCTCCATAGAAACTCTAGGTGTGGTCTAACAAATGCCTTGTATAGTTTTAGCAATTTTTATATTTTTACACTCCTTTCTGTTTGAAATGAAGGCCATCATTCCATTTGCTTTCCACACTTTCAGGCAGCCCATTCCAGATCCAAACCATTCATTGTACGAAAAACTGTTCCTCACATAATAGTTTCTTTTTCAAATCGTTTTAAATCTGTGCCTCTGATTCTTGATCCTTTTACAAGTGGGAATAGTTTCTCCCCATGTACTCTGTCCAGCCCCAGCACGATTTTGAACATCTCTATCAAATTTCCTTCTCTCCAAGGAGAAAGTCTCAATCTCTCCAATCCATCCTTTTATCTGAAGTTTCTCATTCCTGGAACCATTCTTGTAAACCTCTTCTGCACTCTCTCTCCTAATACGTTCACATCCTTCCTATAGTGTGGCACCCAGAACTGTACACAATATTCCAGCTGAGGTCTAATTAGTGCCTTGGATAAGTTCAGCATTACATTCCTGCTCTGGTAGTGAAGTAGGAAAAGAGTGAATGCATTTTGTACCTGAAGAAGGGAAAGGATTAATGGATTTTATATCTAGAACGTCACAAACATAACCTTTCATCATGACTGATTTTCTCAAGCTTATACTACTCCTGGGAGTAATGCAAGTTATTTGTTCATGTCTTACATGCTTTAACACTCATTTTTATAAAGACAGATAGTTTAATGTGTCTGTTATTTTGTAGATTTTGCAAATCTTGCCTACTTGTATTGGTTGGACATCGTTACACAATATATTATGATACCAGCTTTTGACAGCTGTTGATGGCAGATCGCGATACCGGCTTTTAACAGGAAGACTCCTGCTGGGGCAGCCGCAATGGCACAAATAACTTCAAAGACAGGGATGCCGGTACTGCTGCAGGGGTTTTGAATCGTGACCGGATTAAGCCTGTGTCATGACCGCATCTGCCGGATGGACAGTAATCTCAGGTCAACTCTGAAGCTAAATCATGACCAGGCAAGGAAGATCTGGAGGTCTGGCAGGAATTGGAACTTTGTGTCATGATTGACGCTAAGACTCAATGTATAAATGCCCACTTGTGTTTGTGTTCTAAGAGAAGTCTGGTGGTCCATTGTAAGGAAACAGTTCTCCCAAAATTCTGGAGTAAAATGCCAGAGTTTTGAAATAAAAGCTACTGTACTTTGACTCACTAACGAAGGTATTATTTTACCTACAACATACTCTATGCCCCTATTAATAAAACTCAGGATACTATACACTTCCTTAGCATGCGCGCGCACACACACACACATATCTCTTTATTTTTGCACCCCTTTTAAGAATTTTACTCTTAATTTATATTGTCTCTCCATAGCAAAGAGACAGATATATGAACATACATTTTATTTTTCTCATTTAAAAATGACTGCTGGGTTATCTGTGTTCTACATGGCATGTTAATTGTTAGTACATAATAAATATGTGGGATATGAAGACCCAGGATGAAGAGGGATGGGGTATGGATGGATATCTAAGGTTAGGGACGAAGTTGCTGTTTCAGAAAAACAAATAGAATGTAGCGAAAACAAAAGTGTGACATACCCACTATGAGCTAGGTTTCAAACATATTCTCACACTGAGTGGAAAAGAATAGTTCCTTTGAAATTTTTGTACAGGTTGTCAGGTTGACTGTCAATGGGAAAACAGGTGGGGAGTGTATGTCAAATAAGTCTGACACTGTGGCCTGTGAGCAGAGGGAGGGAATTGGGTTACACATTGAGAAAGTGAGGAAATATTTAAGCCATGCATGGAGAGGTGGTGGGGGGGTGCGCGGGAATGGGCTGAATCAGAAATTGTGGAGATTGGTGAGACTGGTCAGATAGGGTTGTCTGATCAGCTGGGAGTGTCTGATCGGGTGGAAGTGTCTCAGTGGAAAGTAAGCCTTGTGGATTTTTGGGATCTCCTCCTGGTCAACACTGTAAAAAAGACACATCTGAAGGATCCTGCTCTACACATCTTTTCTCTGCTGGAATTGGGAATCCTGACCTCCATGTGTCAAAATGAAAACGCTTCAAACATGGAGGCACAGATCCACCTCAAAAAGTTCAAGCCACTATTTGCCCTTCAAGGAATTCTGCTCCTATTCCCCATTTTAAAATCAGAAATGCAAGGGTAGAAATTGGATTTGAGAATTTAAATATTTTTCTAAAAATGTATTTTTCTTGAAGATTTTTCATTTTGTACAAAAAATGCAACAAACTCTTAAAAAATTGGTACAGTACAACAAGATCATTTTCAAACAATTACAAATAGGAAGTGAGAGAAAAATAAATAACTAACAGAGTTAGTTTGGATTATTTAATTGCATTCAGCGCCTCGCACCATACATGTAATAAAAGGATATATCGAAGAAAGGGAGGAGGGTAGGATAACAGAATACAGACACAATTGGTTCTGTGGTGCATAACCAAGCTCACAGAATAACAGCGACACAGACATGGATTTTATGTAAAACCTTGCAGGAGTAAACGAGACAATGCGGAATTCAGAACTTTTAAGATAAATGTCCCAAACTTTATAGAATGTATCCGATTTAGTGCAAAGTAAACAAGTCAAAATTTCCATTGGTGAACATTCCAAAATGATTTTATTCCAATTCTGAATTGAAGGTTTATCACTAATCCATGAACAAAAGGATATTCTTCGGTGCTGCAAATCTTAGGATATTGTACAGCCTTTTCCTATTTGCTTTTTGATCACTTTATCTGGGAAACGCAATATTAGATGCAAGGGATCGAACTCTAAGACTACATCAAAGATCCTCTCAAGCTCTTTAAGAACATTAAACCAATAGGCATTAATCTTGACACAGGACCAAAAGCATGCAGGTAATCCCCCATGTCCACTCTGAACTTCCCACATTACAAGGCTATGGCAGGGTCAAACTTGTGCTGCAACCTTAGAGTAACATGCAGACAGTTCAATATCTTAAGCTGAATTTCTTCTCTTACAAACTGAAGTTTATTAGCATATTTTGATTTGTAAGTGTGCGGACGACACAAAGGTTGTGGAATTGCGGATAGCGATGAGGACTGTCAGAGGATATAGATCAGTTGGAGACTTGGGCGGAGAGGTGGCAGATGGCGGTTAATCGGGATAAACGTGAGGTAATGCATTTTGGAAAGTCTAATACAGATAGAAAATATACAGTAAATGGTAGAACCCTTAAGAGCATTGATAGGCAAAGGGATTTGAGTGTACAGGCGCACAGGTCACTGAAAGTGGCAATGCAGGTGGAGAAGGTAGTCAAGAAGGCATATGGCATGCTTGCCTTCATTGGCCGGGGTACTGAGATTAAAAATTGGCAAGTCATGTTGCAGGTTTATAGAACCTTAGTTAGGCTGCATTTGGAATATAGTGTTCAATTCTGGTTGCCACACTACCAAAAGGGTGTGGAGGCTTTGGAGAGGGTACAGAAAAGATTTACCAGGATGTTGCCTGGTATGGAGGGCATTAGCTATGAGGAGAGATTGGAGAAACTTGATTTGTTCTCACTGGAGCGACGGAGGTTGAGGGGAGACTTGATAGAAGTCTACAAGATTATGAGAGGCATGGAGGGAGTGGATAGTCAGAAGCTTTTCACAAGGTTGAAGAGTCAATTACTAGGGGACACAGGCTTAAGGTGTGAGGAGCAAGGTTTAAAGGAGATACTTGAGGCAGATTTTTTTACAGAGGGTGGTGGGTGCCTGGAACTTGTTGCCAGGGAGATAGTGGAAGCGGATACAGTTGTGACTTTTAAGGGGCATCTTGACAAATACACAAATAGGGTGGGAATAGAGGGATATGGTCCCCGGAAGGATAGGGGGTTTTAGTTCAGTCACGCAGCATGGTCAGTGCAGGCTGGGGGGCTGAAGGGCCTCTTCCTGTGCTGTAATTTTCTTTGTTCTTTATTACCAAATATCTCCCATTTCTCCTCATCAATATTTACTGTGAGGTCTTTCTCCCAAGACCACAACCTGTCCAATGCATTATCACCAGATTTAAAACAGAGTGTTGTAAAACGTACTAACTAAATGCTTGTGTTGCACAGAGAGCAGGATTTTTTCACCAGGGAAATCGCAGCAAAAAAATAAAAATTGTCACACTGAGGACAAAGTCTCTAAGTGGTAAATATCTAAAAATGGTTTGTTTCAGAATATCAAACGGTTAGTACCAATGCTCAAAGGATAACAGAGTAGAGCTGTCAAACACTCCCCCCAGACTACAGAAACCTCTATCTCTCCAGATATCAAAACCATGATTCATAAGACCTGGTGGTAAATCCAAGTTACTCTGAATTAGAGAAAGAAGTTAATTAGTTATCCCCTCCAACTTTCAGACTATTCTCCATGCCTTTAGTGTTAATAACAATAGGGTTAGCACACTTATCTAGCACCACCATAGGATTCCTAAAAAATAAAAAAGTGACCACAAGGAATTAAGGACTGATAACTTTAGCATTAAGCCATGGGGAAAGGGTCTCTCCTAACCCATTGTCGCCTAAATCTAAGTGGAAAGCTAACTGGTACATTTTAATATTTTGCATCTCTAGCTCTCCTTTAGAGCAAGGCAACTGCAACTTGGCTAATTTTAAACAAGTTTCTTCTTGTTCCAAACAGAAGAACTAAACAACCCATCAATTTATTTCATGGCCTTAGCAAACAACAGGCCAGGTAGCATTTTCAGAGGATAAAGCAGCCCAAATTCATCTTAACCAAGGCAATTTTACCCAACCATGAAATTGGTAATGATGACTAACGGTGTAAGTCCCACTTAATAAAGACCAATAAAGGATGAAAGTTCGAGGAAACAGGGAGGAAAGCTATGTGTGGAGCCAGAGGAAATGGGCGAGGTATTAAATGAGTACTTTGCATCAGTATTCACCAAAGAGGACTTGGTGGCTGATGAGTTTAGGAAAGGATGTGTAGATAGTTTGAGTCATGTTGAGATCAAAAAGGTGGTGGTATTGGGGTTCTTGAGAAATATCAAGGTAGACAAGTCTCCAGGGTCTGATGGGATATACCCCAGAATACTGAGAGGGGCACAAGAGAGGAAATTGCTGGGGCCTTGAGAGAAATCTCTGTATCCTCATTGGCTACAGGGGAGGTCCCAGAGGATTAGCCAATGTTGTTCCTTCGTTTAAGAAGGGTAGCAAGAATAATCCAGATAATTACAGGCTGGTGAACCTGTACATCAGTGGTAGATAAATTACTGGAGAGGATTCTTTGAGACAGAATTTATTCCCACTTGGAAATAAGTGGACATATTAGTGAGAGGCAACATGGTTTTGTGAAGGGGAGGTCATGCCTATGAACTTGATCGAGTTTTTCAAGAAAATGATGAAGATGATTGATGAGGGTAGATCAGTGGATGTTGTCTACATGGACTTCAGTAAGGCCTTTGACAAGCTCCCTCATGGCAGACTGGTGCAGAAGGTGAAGTTGCATGGGATCAGAGGTGAGCTGGCAAGGTGGATACAAAACTGGCTCAGTGACAAAAGAGAGAGGATAGCAGTGGAAGGGTGCGTTTCTGAATGGAGGGCTGTGACAAGTGGTGTTCCTCAGGGATCAGTGCTGAGACCTTTGCTGTTTATACTATATACAAATGATTTGGAGGAAAACGTAACTGGATTGGTTAATAAGTTTGCGGACAACACAAAGGTTGGTGGATTTGCAGATAGCAATGAGGACCATCAGAGAATACAGCAGGATATAGATGAGTTGGAGACTTGGGTGGAGAGATGGCAGATGGAGTTTAATCCGGACAAATGTGAGGTAATGCATTTTGGAAGGTCTAATACAGATAGAAAATATACTGTAAACAGCAGAACCCTTAGGATTATTGATAGGCAAAGGGATTTGGGTGTAAAGGTACACAGGTCACAAAGTGGCAATGCAGGTGGAGAAGGTAATTAAGAAGGCACGTGGCATATTTGCCTTCATCAGCCAGGGTATTGAGTTTAAAAATTGGCAAGTCATGGGCGGCACGGTAGCACAGTGGTTAGCACTGCTGCTTCACAGCTCCAGGGTTCTGGGTTCGATTCCCGGCTCGGGTCACTGTCTGTGTGGAGTTTACACATTCTCCTCGTGTCTGCGTGGGTTTCCTCCAGGTATTCCGGTTTCCTCCCACAGTCTAAAGATGTGTGGGTTAGGTTGATTGGCCATGCTAAGAAATTGCCCCTTAGTGTCCAGGGATGCGTAGATTAGACGGATTAGTGGGTATGATAATGGGGGTAGGGCCTGGGTAAGATTGTGTTCGGTGCAGACTCGATGGGCTGAAGGAGCTCTTTCTGCACTGTAGGGTTCTGTGATTCTATGTTGCAACTTTATAGACCCTTAGTTCGGCCGCACTTGGAATAGTGTTCAATTCTGGTCGCTACACTATCAAAAGGATGTGGAGGCTTTGGAGAGTGCACAGAAAAGATTTACCAGGATGTTGCCTGGTATGGAGGGCATTAGCTATGAGGAGAGATTGGAGAAACTTGATTTGTTCTCACTGGAGCGACAGAAGTTGAGGGGAGACCTGATAGAAGTCTACAAGATTATGAGAGGCATGGACAGACTGGATAGGCAGAAGCCTTTTCCCAAGGTAGAAGAGTCAATTACAAAGGAGATATACAAGGCAGAATTTTTAGAGACAGTGGTGGGTGCCTGGAACTTGTTGCCGGGAGAAGTAGTGAAAGCAAATACAGTAGTGACTTTTAAGCGGCGCCTTGACAAGTACATGAATGAGATGGGAACAGAGGGATATGATCCCCAGACGCGTAGGGGGTTTTAGTTAAGACAGGCAGCATGGTCGGTGCAGACTTGGAGGGTCGAAGGGCTTGTTCCTGTGCTGTAATTTTTTGTTCTTTATTTGCTTTATATAGCTGCTGAAAACCAGGGGCAACACAAATGCACAGATAAATAAACACCAACACAGACCATCTAAAGGAAAAATGAGAGGAACGAGGGAGTTGACACCTTAAGCTGCCCAGGGGAATAGCTTCTGAAAAGCCTCTTTTGCAGAATTAGTTTTATTACCCAAAAAAAACGAGTCTAGTCACCACATCAATAACAGCAGGAACAGAGAAACTTGGCTTGAGACAATCGGCAACATATCATTCGCATAAAGCAAAATGTTATGCTGCATATCTCCACTGGACTACCCATAAACCTGGAGCGTCATGTATACTAACCTCAATCAATGGTTCAATAGCTAGAGTAAACAAAAGGGGAGACAAGGGACATCGCTGCCGAGTCTCTTTCTAAAAGGCCAAAATTCCCTGACCATTTGTAAGGACCACTGCCATTGGATTCTTCTAGAGTTCAGGATTCCACTTCACAAGATTCACATTTAATCCAAACTGAAGCGATTTTAAATATTTTTAATTTAGGTCCACATCCTTGAGGGTTAACATTCCCCACCTCTCCGGATCTTTTCAACAAAACAGGAAATAGCAAATAAGGCAGAAACAACATTTAAAGAATAAACACAGCAATTACAAAATTAGATGCCTTTATTCACACTTACAGGCTCTGTTCCAAACCCTTAATGTCACCTGGGCCAGCATCCATAAGTCAAAATTCAGAAATGGAAGTGGGCATTCATGAACTGCAACCCATTGTCAATAATAAACAAAAAGGAAATGGCAGTTTAATCAAGAAAAATAATTTGCAAACAGGCTTTTTTTGCAGTTGAGTACAGTGGTACGCCACAGCAATATTTTAGAAAGCATCAGGTTGGTTTTCTATTCATGAGAGCCTAAATTTTACATAGTCAGTGCAGGTGAGATCAGATGTGAAACCTGCTCCCATTTCAGGTTGCACTGTTAATGTGATATTATGGCAGTTGGTCGATGGCTATCCAATGTGAAATGCGCTCAATGAAAGGCTCAGGACTGACATGGAGGGCGAGAAAAAGGAACGTGTGGGAAGTGCTTCTACTGTGCTCCCTGTGCCATGCAGCACGCCTATGACAAAGATCAGCAGCAAGGTTATGCCACAAAGCCTGGTCAGCACAACCGTACACAGACCTCAGTCCCCACACACGGTAGCACAGTAGTTAGCACTGCTGCCTCAGAACTCCAAGTACCTGGGTTTGAATCCCGGCTCGGGTCGCTGTCTCTCTGGAGTTTGCACATTCTCCATGTGTCTGCGTGGGTTCCCTCCGGGTGCTCCGGTTTCCTCCCACAGTCCAAAGATGTGCAGGCTATGTTGATTGGCCAATCTAAATTGCCCCTTAGTGTCCTGGGACGCATAGGTTAGAGGGATTAGTGGGGATAGGGCCTGCGTGGGATTGTGGTTGGTGCAGACTAGATGGGCCGAATGGCCTCTTTCTGCACTGTAGGGTTCTATGATTCTATGACACATTTGTTCATTTTATGAGCCCTGACTTCATCCTGACCTGGATCAAGGTGGTAGCTAAAACATAAAGGATGCCTGGCCAATTGGCCCAACTACAAATGGGCAATGGACAACGTAAAATCCCAGTCAATTGCTACTTCATTAATTTAAATTGGCTTCTTAATTATCGGCAGCCCCACTTTTGAGAAAGAACAAAAATCAGCCCAGGAAACAGGCCCTTCGGCCCAACGAGCCCACGCCACCATCTCAACACCACCAGTCCCCCTCTCCACCCACGACCCCTGTCTAATGTTTTATGGCCATCCAGATTGAGGGAATCTGATTTAGGGACAATTTATTCCTGCCAATCAGCCTAACAGCACATCTTTGGGGTGTGGGAGGAAACTGGAGCGCCCGGAGAAAACCCACGCAAGCACGGGGAGAATGCGCAAACTCTCACAGACACCGGCCCAAATCCATGTGTCTGCACAGCAATCAGCGATAGTCACTGAGCTGTCGTCTTGCCCAGTGTCTTGTCCAGTTTAGGCACACACCAACGACATGAAGCACTAGGCCAATCTCAAACAACCAAGAGCAGCCCCAGTACGACTCATCGCGTGTATGCCCCTCGTTGGACACAAGGTGGACCGACTTAAAACCTTGCTTGCCAACTGAAATATTGTACAACGGCACGATGCCATTGGATCATGCCCTTAATGTCTTTTCCCATGATTTTATAAGCATCCGCCTAAGCAATGTAAAATTCTGGCCCAGGTTGCAGGACAACTCCAACCTGTATGAACTTGATTGTAGGATCCCTGGATGGGATGGGGCAAAAATCACATCCACTTAGTACTGTTCACTTCTCAGTGCTAAGTGACTAATATCAAATTTTGAAAGTTGGACAGAAGTGACTCGACTGTTCTCTCATGTTCTCCCTTAAACTAACAAGTGCAACAACAGGGTATTCCAGTTATTCGCCAGATTGCCTGATTCCAACCAATAAACTATCAAAAGCTGTCAGTAACCAAAATTCACGACAAAAAAAGAGTTGTTCTTAGAGTCAGAAAAACATTAATCATGTTTACTTTTCAACATATCACTGAAATAATTGTAAAAGGTAGATCCCAAAGGGAAAGAAAAATTCCTTGCAAAGGAGAAAGCTCACAGAACAGTTCAGAGAATGGAGAAAAAAAGCTTCCTTTACCAACGTCAAGGTTGGGTGTCCAGTTTGATGGAATAAATTTGGGAAAATACAGCAGAATAAGAGACAAAGTTGACAGACCCGTCATTTCAATAAAACAAGTTTACTTGGAGTCACTTAAGGTAAAATCATACAGATCATTAGATTTAAAGATCCAGGCCTCAGATATATTTATAACTTAACAAATACTTACAGTTTACAAAACTATACTTCCTTCTCCAGGGCTGTATTTCCAGTTATTTAAATGATATAGTGTTTTTGTTTCATCTCCCATGATGCATTTGCAGGATTTGATTAAGATGCAAGTACTGTATGTATTTCATTTGTCCTTCCCCAAAATCATTCTTTTCAGTTATTTACAGGATTATAAAATGATTTTTCCCTCCTCCTTGGAACTACAATTTGTCATTCGACTTGGTTTTCACTCTGTCTTTGGAGGTTGTTAGTATTGTCAAGTCTCTAATGAGTCAATACAGCACAGGAGGTGGTAATTCAGCTCATCAACTCCATGCCAACTCCCCGTTGAGCAACCAAATCAATATTATTCCCTTGATCTATCCTGTAGCCTTGAAAGTTTATCTCCCTCTCATGCTCATCCAATTTCCTTTTGAAATCATTCACAGTCTTCACTTCCACCATCCTCTTAGGCAGCGAGTTCCAGGTCATTATCCCACTCACTGCATGAAACTTTCTTCCTCACATCCCCTCAATCCTTCTACAATGCGCATCAGTCTTGCTTGCTTAGTTAATTAGTGGTGCACTCCAAAGTGATCATTATTAAAATACTTTATTAACATGATTTTGAAACTTATTTTTCAAATTCAATACCTTGTTTTGATGCCTGAATGCATATAGAACAGTACAGCACAGAAACAGGTCTTTTGGCCCTACTTGGCTGTGCCGAACCGTTTTTCTGCCTAGTCCCACTGGCCTGCA
The DNA here is from genome assembly GCF_965287045.1 of Carcharhinus amblyrhynchos. NCBI lineage: Eukaryota > Metazoa > Chordata > Chondrichthyes > Carcharhiniformes > Carcharhinidae > Carcharhinus > Carcharhinus amblyrhynchos. The sequence continues at coordinate 63,801,091 of NC_137326.1, forward strand.
CCTGGGCCAGCCTTTGTATCATCAGCAAATCTGCTGATCCAATTTACCACATTATCATCCAAATCATCGATATAGATGACAAACAACAATGGACCCAACAAAGATCCCTGTGGCACACCACTAGTCACAGGCTCCACTCAGAGAAGCAATCCTCCGCTACCACTTGCTGGCTTCTTCCATTGAGCCAATGCCTAATCCAATTTACTAACTCTCCATGTATACCGAGCGACTGAACCTTCCTAACTGACCTCCATGTGGGACCTTGTCAAAGGCCTTACTGAAGTCCATGTAGACAACATCCACTGCCTTCCCTTCATCCACTTTCCCAGTAACCTCCTCGAAAAACTCTAATAGATTGGTTAAACATGACCCATCATGCACAAAGCCATGTTGACTCTTCCTAATAAGTCCCTGTCTATCCAAGTATTTGTAGATCCTATCTCTTAGTGCTCCTTCCAATAATTTACCTACTACTGATGTCAAGCTTACTGGCCTATAATTTACCAGATTACTTTGAGCCTTTTTTAAACAACGGAACATGAGCTATCCTCCAATCATCTTGCACCTCACCCGTGGATACTGACATTTTAAATATATCTGAGAATACTTAATTAAAAGGACAAATGCTCAGAACAAAATGCCAGGAAACCAATACTGGGATTTCTAAACAAAGAGCCCTCCTGCTATGATAATGATCAGGGAGTTATTGACTAATCATAGCAATAAAAGTCTATCAATTACCATGCATACATATATGTAACAAGTGATCACTGTTAAGTCCCCCTAACATATGGCTGCAAAATCCTTAGTTTTTCAGGTGCCTTCTGCTTGTTTTGGGGTATATTCTCAGGATGAGGGCTCAGCCATTTGCGATTCATTCAAATGGTTAGGAATCATTAGAGTTCTCTATCCCAGAGAGCCAAGGATGTTCAGCTTTTTAAAATGTAGAGGTCACCAGCTTCTTGGGCTATTTAAAAGTTACTCGCATAGTGCAATCAAGTTCAGCAAATTTCTGATTGAATGGCACAGCAGGTTTGAGGGGTAAGATGGTTTACTCCTGTTCTTATTATATTTTTGCACATAGAGAGGTACACTGCCATGTCTTTAAAAAAGGACAGTGTTATTTACTGAATGCATCATGCATCTTTTTAAAATGGAGTGACTATTGACAATGACTGACTACAATGAAGAATGGCTACTAGCTGCTAAACAGGAAAATAAGATATGATAAACTTGTGTAAACAATTACTTGGCCTCAAATGGAGTAGTGTGTACAGTTCTGGGCTCCACACTTGAGGAAGAATGTGAAGGCATTAGAGAGGGTGCACAAAAAGATTAATGGGAATGGTTCCAGGGATGAGAAATTTGATGAAGCTGGGACTGTTCTGCTTGAAGAAAAAGTTGAAAGATTTGATGGAGGTATTCAAAATCATGAGGGATTTGGAGAAAGTACAGAGAGAAACTGCTCCCACTCGTGGGAAGATCAAGAAAAAGACATGAGGAAAAGCTTTTTCACACAGAAGGTGGTTATGATCAGGAATACACTGCCTGAGAGTGAGTGTGATGGAGGCAGGGTCAATCAATCAAGGCTTTCAAGGGGAAATTTTCAGGACTAGAGGAAAAGGCATGAGTGGGACTAGGTGAATTACTCTTGTAGAGAGATAGCACAGACAATGTGCCATAATCATTCTGATTCTGTAACAATTCTATAAACATCTGATTTAGGATGAGGCCGGTCAGGGCAAGAAATCACAAATGACAACATTTCTCTTTACAGCTGCAGGAACCCCTACCAGAAAATTGGCTATCAATGGTATGTCGTCACCTGTCTTGTACCATCCTCACACATCCATAGCTGCTTTGTCACGTGTCATCCAAAATCACCTAATTTTGGCCTGCTTTCTACAGTCCTCCCCTCCAACCTATGCCCTCTGGAAAATAAGTCTGTAGCTTTTCAGTTTTGGTTTCTCTTTATGAAAAGCTCTAAAACTACCAGTGAAAATTAGAGTTTTACATCACAGAAATAAGCCATTCAGCCCATCTTTTCTATGCCAGCCATCAAAATCTATTCTAATTCCATTTTCTAGTATTTGTCCATAGCCTTGTACGCCAAGCTTTTCAAGTGCTCATTCTAAACCAGTTCATAGAACCCTACAGTGCAGAAAGAGGCCCTTCAGCCCATCGAGTCTGCACCAAACACAATCCCACCCAAGCCGTACCCCCATATCCCTACATATTATATCCACTGATCCCTCTAACCTACACATCCCTGAACACTAAAGGTCAATTTCTTAGCACAGCCAATCAACCTAACCCGCACATCTTTGGACTGTGGGAGGAAACTGGAGCACCCGGAGGAAACCCACACAGGCATGAGGAGAATGTGCAAACTCCACACAGCCAGTGACCCAAGCCAGGAAAACCTTCTTCAATGAGGGTTGTGAAGGTTCCTGCCTCTATCATACTTTCAGGCAGTGAGTTCCAGAGTCTCACCAAACTGTGGGGAAAACGTTTTTCCTCAAATCTCCTGTCCCTTACCTTAAATCTATGTCCAAAAGGGAAAATGCTAGAAAATCTCAGCAGCTCTGGCAGCATCTGTAAGAGAAAAGAGCTGACGTTTTGTGTCTGGCTGACTCTTTATCAAAACTTTTCCAGCTTTTCTCTTTTGGTTTCAGATTCCAGCATCTTCAATAATTTGTTTTTATCCTAAGTCTATTTCGCCTGGTTACTGGCCCTCTACTAAAGGGGAAACGTTTCTTCCTATGTACCTCGTAATCTTGTACACCTCGATGAGGTCTCCCCTCAGCCCTTCTGTTTTAAGACCATCCAGCCTCTGTACACAGCTGAACAGTTTCTCTAGACCAGGCGACATCCTGGTGAAAAGGTGCTGCTAGTTGTCAGGGTAAAAGGTTGGTGATAAGGGAACACCCACAACCCCTTCATCATGGAGTCCCTGGGGGACTGGAGAGCAGATTCTACCACCTCTGGGGAGGTACAAAGAGCTGGAGGAATGACGCACACACATACACACAGCCGGCTGTGTCCCAGTTTGTTTATTTAAGGCACACACATACAGAACGGGCTGTAACCCACAGTTGTTTTATACACACACACAGAATGGGCCATGTCCTGCACCGTGTTATTTACCATGCGCGCGCACACACAAAGCAGGACATGTCCCACAGTTTGTTTCTTTACAGCGCACACATACGGAAAAGGCTGCGTCCTAGTTTATTTATATACCACACACAGAGAATGAGTCCCACACCGTGTTTCTTACCGCACACATTCACATCAGACCATTTCCCGCACCATGTTTACTGAGCGCGCGCACTACCGCTATTCCTCTGAGAGCCGCCCCAGATCTCGCGAGATTTCATCCCCAAAATGGCGGCGTCCCGCGGGTGTCTGTGAGGTGCTGCGCATGCGCCCAGGCTCGTCTTGGGCCTGCTTGTTGCTCAGGCTGAAGCCCGCGGCGGTGTGAGTTTGATTCCTCGACGGTCCAGCGGCCTTTCACTGGCATAGAACAGGGACTATGCGGGCCGTCCCCACCTGGATAGACCGGGTGCATGACAGGGAGAAGGTGGAACAGTGGTAAGGAGCTGCCGGTTACTCGCTCTCTGTCCGCCATTTCCCTGGTTATCTCATAGCAACGCCGTTTCTAATGTAAACAGGTAGAGCTGGGGCAAATAGTACACTCAAAGAGTCACAGCACAGAAAGAGGCTCTTTGGCCCATTGTGTCTGTGTCGACCATGAAGCACTTTCTCTTCTAATCATATTTCCCAGCACTTGGCCTTGTCCACTTTTAAGGTCAAACCAAATAAACAAACTCAAATTAAATTAGGACAAAGTAAAAGGGGCAGCTCCCCAAAAGGAAGAGGAACAGCCCAAACAAAAACAAAAGTACAAAGGAAACTTGGGACACATCAAATGCACTTGGCCTTGTTTGCCAATGCACGTCATGTGCAATAATACACTGCGGGGGAGAATGAGACACTGAAGTGAGGTAATGTTGCACCAGAAGGGGGGCAATGTTACACTGTCACCCCCCCCAAAAACAATGTTACACTGAGGGCCAATGTTATACCAGGAAGGGTAATGATACATGTGGGGAAAGGGGAAACAATGAGGTAATAATACATTTAAAGGCAATATTACACTCGGGGGACAGTGATTCAGTTATTCTGAAGGCAATAATACATTGGGTGACTATTATGCTAGGAGGCAATGATACGTTGGGGGGCAATTTTACACTGGGGACAATAATACATTGGGGAAATGATACATTAAGAGGAAATAACACTTTGTTTCCCCCTCCCCCTGTATAATATTGCCAATGATACACTGGGGGTGCAATGATGTACTAAGACAATATTACACAGGAGAGCAATATTACAGTGGGAAAGTGATACAATGGGGGCAATATTACACTGGGGGGTGCAATGATACATTGAGCAGCAATAACACACTGGGACACAATGATACATTGGGAATCTATAATAAACTGGGGCCTTAATATTACTCTGGGAGGCAACAATATGCTGGGGAAGGGGGACAATGGGACATTAGGGGCAATAATACACCAGGCTGGGAGGCTGTAATCCATTGCAGGACAATAATACATGGAGGGGGGGGGTCAGTGATAATACACTGGCAGGCAAGACTACACCTGGGGAGCAATGACATACTGGTAATGGAATCATATACTAGACAATAAGACAGGGAGGGGATGGTTACTACTTGGATGATGAATGCTGTTGATTATGTTTGTGTTTTGCATGAATTAGTTGAAAGAATTCCTTATTATGATTGCACATCCTTAGTTCATTGCTGCAAAGTTTACAGAACTATATTTTTATTTTAACGTTTCTGCAGTATTTATGATATTGCATTCAAACCAGATGGAACCCAGCTAATCGTAGCAGCAGGAAACAGAGTTCTGGTATGTTCAATATATTTATCAAATTCTCACTTTTCACAAACGTCTTTCCTCATAGATCATACATGACAATGCTCACAGTGAGCCCACTTTATTATGTGAGCTTGAGAAGTCAGAAATGGCATTGATCTTGCAACACAGATTCTGGTAATGCTGACTGTCCAAGAGTGGGCTCTACAGAGGCCAAATGGCAGTGAGGAGTATATTAACTGACAAACTGTCTTTGTCCTTCCACAAGTGAAAACTGACGTGGCTGTCAAAATGGAGGCTCAGGGAATTGAAAACAACATTTTTCTTCAGACATATTTAAATGGGCAGAACTCATTACTGTCTGAAAATATAAAGTTGTTATTTCAGTCTTTTCTGCCATCACAAGCTGTTACATTCACTAAAAAATTATTACAGGTTTCCCTAGTGAAGTTGGCATGCTGATGTAGCCACATTTAAAATGAGAATCCCATAGAGATGTTCATTTCAGCATTTGTGAGAATAGTGGTTTTAATCCATAGTAATTAGTGTATTTCTATAATAGCCATATAGTTAGTTGCAAATCATTCCTGGTCTTAACTTTAAATCTTTTGTCAATATATCGTGATGTTCAAATGGGATTTGCAAACAATTGTAACTATAGTACTAGTTGTAAAGATTTCATAACATTCACAGCCCATCACTTAGGTAGTCTATATTCATTTTCAAAGTTGATAGTCTTCTTTGGCTATTTATGATTGGTCATTGCTGTCTTTCGTAATATAGCAGTACCTCTCTATGTCATTACTGCATTTGGACAGATCTCTGTAAAGGGCCAGTCTTCATCCTGAAAATCAGGCGAAAGGAAAAGGAATTCTGGGTTTGCCATGAGTAGGGTATGATGGGAATGCTCGCCGCTCGAGCAAACAATAGACAAACATGCAGATCAGTAGAAGGGCCCTAAAGTGACCTTTTCCAGGCATCTTGAGGGGAACTGCTTGATAGAGCAGACGCAGCACGGTTTCGTTAAAGGGAAGTCGTGTCTGACAAATTTACTGGAGTTCTATGAGGATGTGTCTAGGGCGGTGGATAGAGGAGAGCCGGTGGATGTGGTCTTTCTTGATTTTCAGAAGGCGTTTGACAAGGTACCTCACAAGAGGTTATTGCAGAAGGTCAGGGGGCATGGGGTTGGGGGTAGGGTGTTAGCTTGGATAGAGGACTGGTTGTCAAATAGGAGGCAGAGAGTGGGGGTCAATGGGTGCTATTCGGATTGGCGGATGGTGACTAGTGGAGTGCCCCAGGGGTCGGTGCTGGGGCCTCAGCTATTTACCATTTATATAGATGATCTGGAGGAGGGAACCGAGTGTAGGGTGTCGAAATTTGCTGATGACACCAAAATTGGTGGAAAGGCAAATTGTGCGGAGGGTGGGGAGAGTCTACAGAAGGATCTAGATAGGCTGGGCGAATGGGCCAGGAAATGGCAAATGGAATTTAATGTTGGCAAGTGCGAGGTGGTCCACTTTGGTAGGAATAATGGTAGGAAGGATTATTACTAACGTGGAGAAAAACTGCAGCAGGCGACGGTGCAGAGGGACCTCGGGGTCCTTGTGCATGAGTCGCAAAAACCCAGCTTGCAGGTGCAGCAGGTGGTCAGGAAGGCGAATGGGATGCTGGCTTTCATTGCGAGGGGGATTGAATATAAAAGTAGGGAGGTCTTGCTGCGGGTGTATAGGGCATTGGTGAGGCCGCAGCTGGAGTACTGTGTGCAGTTTTGGGCGCCGTACTTACGCAAGGATATTTTGGCCTTGGAGGGAGTGCAGAGGAGGTTTACTAGGCTGATACCGGAGTTGAGGGGGTTGAGCTATGAGGAGAGGCTGAATAAATTAGGCTTGTACTCGTTAGAGTTTAGGAGAATGAGGGGAGATCTCATTGAGACGTATAAGATGATGAATGGGATGGATAGGGTAGAGGTGGAGAGACTCTTCCCGCTCAGAAAGGATAGTAGGACTAGGGGGCACAGCCTCAAGATAAAGGGGGGGCGGTTTAGAACGGAGTTGAGGAGGAACTTCTTCACTCAAAGGGTGGTGAATCTCTGGAATTCTCTGCCTGTTGAAGTGGTGGAGACTACCTCGCTAAATATTTTTAAGACGCGGGTTGATGGGTTTTTGATAGGAGAGGGGATTAAAGGTTATGGGGAGAGGGTGGGAATGTGGAACTGAGCCACGACAGATCAGCCATGATCTTATTGAATGGCGGGGCAGGCTCGAAGGGCTAGTTGGCCTACTCCTGCTCCTATCTCTTATGTTCTTATGTTATGTTCTCTCACACTGGGTTATCTGAGAAGGTCAGACAATGAAGGCCTAAGAAATTTGTCACCTTTTCTGCACAGGTATCTAACAGAACTTTAGGGCTGTTTTTGAACAGTAGTCGGAAGCCACTAGAGCTGGCAGCCTGTACTGCCTCAGAGAGGCTTGTGCTTGGGGTATGGACTGAACCTGGATAGTCAGCTCAGATCAGCTGGAGGACTGATGGAAATGTCCTGCACCTACTCTGTATTCAGTCTGTATCACTGACAACATCTGTATGGAGATAGAGATCTCCAGCTCTAATCCTGTATTCCATCTGTATCATTAACAATATGAATAGAGATCTCCAGCCCTAACCCTGTATTCAGTCTGTATCATTGACAGTATGAATAGAACATAGAACATTACAGCGCAGAACAGGCCCTTCGGCCCACGATGTTGCGCCGACCAGTTAAGAAAAAAGCAATGACCCTCTAACCTAAACCAATCCCTTTCCATCCATAAACCTATCCACGGACCTCTTAAACGCCCCCAAACTAGGCGCATCTACAACTGCAGCAGGCAGGGCATTCCATTCCCCCACCACCCTCTGGGTAAAGAACCTACCTCTGACATCCGTCCTATAACTTAATTTAAAGCTATGTCCCCTCGTGCTAGCTTTCTCCATCTGAGGAAAAAGGCTATCACTGTCCACCCTATCTAAACCTCTAATCATCTTGTACGTTTCAATAAGGTCTCCTCTTAGCCACCTTCTTTCCAACGAATACAACCCCAAATCCCTCAGTCTCCCCTCAGAATAGAGAGATCCTGCCCCAACCCTGTATTCAGTGTGTATCATTGATGATATGAATAGAAATCTCCAGCTCTAACCCTATATTCAGTGTGTGTTATTGACGAAATGCATAGAGATGTCCTGCTCTAACCCTGTATTCAGTGTGTACCACTGATGTTATAGATGAAGATGCACCTGTAAAGATCTGATGTAAAAATGTCTTGTCGTCTTTTTAGGTGTATGATACTTCAGATGGAACCCTCATTCAACCACTCAAGGGACACAGGGACACTGTCTACTGTGTGGCCTATGCTAAAGATGGTAGGTGTATCTGGGAAATAGACCTGGAAGCCATTTATTGGAGCCATGTTTTTAATTTGTTTATTTTGATTTCTCCCCCTCTCATTTCCTACTTCTGCATTAATGGCATTCATTGACTGTTGTGGAATATTGTTCTTAATCATACCCAAGTACATTAGCTTCAATTGGGACTCGCTCTTTGAAAGCTTCTCTTTATCAGGAGTATTCGTGACAGAAAATATAGTGTGGATGCACATACATGAAGTGAACCCGCATAAAATTTGTGCACTGCTGTTGTCCTGATAATTTGTTAGACACTATAATTTAGAGAGGGCGAGTACTTGCCGAATTGAGGGTGGCATAGATAAACAAAGAAGCTATGATGAGACTCTGACTGGATGCAGAATTACAGCAGACTTTAATACTGTTGCAATGGGAGACATGAACTTTCAGAAAGAGCCACCTCTACAGAGAAAGGCCAATACCAAGTTCTTTTGAAATGCTGAGGCTAATTGTAAAGCAACAAATTCAGCACAAACTAACAATTAAATTGGGAGGTCTGTGTAAAGGACTTCTTGAATTCTATCTTTAGGCAGATTTGCTCAATGCTAACTTGTGATATCGTGGCTTGTGTAAGGAGTCCAGTAAAGAACAAATGAGCAGATGTGTTGGCTGACCACCCACTCATGAAATTGTAGGTTATTCAACTTTGAATTTGCAATTTTGTAACTCAAATTGCTGCCAGTTTGAGAATAAAAATGAATTTTAGCTTGTTTGTTTTTCCTAAATTAATTGATCACAATCATCTTAGGTAAACGATTTGCATCAGGTTCCACTGACAAGAGTATTATAATCTGGACCTCTAAACTGGAAGGCATCTTGAAATATACGTGAGTTCCTTTTATTTGCTTCTTTTTCTCCTGAACTAATCATTGTGAAGCTCTTGAAAATACTTTTATGTCAAAGTGAAAAGCAAATTCTTTCAAAGCTTTCACAAAACATGGTTGAGTTTTTTGAGGAAGTGACGAAGATGATTGATGAGGGTAGATCAGTGGAAGTTGTCGACATAGACTTCAGTAAGGCCTTTGACAAGGTCCCTCATGGCAGACTGGTACAGAAGGTGAAGTCACATGGGATCAGAGGTGAGCTGGCAAGGTGGATGCAAAACTGGCTCAGTCAAAGAAGACAGAGGATAGCAGTGGAAGGATGCGTTTCTGAATGGAGGGCTGTGACAAGTGTTGTTCCTCAGGGATCAGTGCTGGGACCTTTGCAGTTTGTAATATATATACATGATTTGGAGGAAAATGTAACTGGATTGATTAGCAAGTTTGCGGACGACGCAAAAATTGGCGGATTTGCAGATAGCGATGAGGATCGTCAGAGGATGCAGCAGGATAATGATGAGTTGGAGAATCGGGCAGAGAGATGGCAGATGGAGTTTAATTCGGACAAATGTGATGTAATGCATTTTGGAAGGCCTAATACAGATAGGAAATATACAGTAAATGGCAGAACTCTTAGAAGTATTGATAGGTAAAGGGATTTGGGTGTACAGGTACACAGGTCACTGAAAGTGGCAATGCAGGTGGAGAAGGCAATCAAGAAGGCATACCGCTTGCTTGCCTTCATCAGCCGGGGTATTGAGTTTAAAAATTGGCAAGTCATGTTGCAGCTTTATAGAACCTTAGTTAGGCCGCATTTGGAATATAGTGTTCAATTCTGGTTGCCACACTACCAGAAGGATGTGGAGGCTTTGGAGAGGGCACAGAAAAGATTTACCAGGATGTTGCCTGGTATGGAAGGCATTAACTATGAGGGGAGGTTGGAGAAATTGGTTGTTCGCGCTGGAGCGACAGAGGTTGAGGGAAGACCTGATAGAAGTCTACAAGATTGAGAGGCATAGACAGAATGGATGGTCATAAGCTTTTTCCCAGGGTAGAAGAGTCAGTTACTAGGGGGCATAGGTTTAAGGTGTGAGGGGCAAGTTTTAAAAGAGATGTACAAGGCAGATTTTTTATACAGAGTGGTGGGTGCCTGGAACTCATTTGCTGGGGGAGGTAATGGAAGTGGATATGGTGGTGACTTTTAAGGGACGTCTTGACAAGTACATGAATGAGATGGGAATAGAGGGATATGGTCCCAGGAAGCGTAGGGAGTTTTAGTTAAATCAGGCAGCATGGTTGGTGCAGGCTTGGAGGGCCGAAGGGCCTGTTCCTCTGCTGTAATGTTCTTTGTCATTATACCAAATATTGGGTCCTAGAAACATAGAAACCAGACGCAGGAGTAGGCCATTCGGCCTTTCGAGCCTGCTTTGCCTTTCGTCTTAATCATGGCTGATCATCAAATTTAATTTCCTGATCTCCCATATCCCGTGATCCCTTTAGCCCCAAGAACTATATCTAATTTATTCTTGAAATCAGACAGTGTTTTGGCCTCAGCTACATTCTGTGGCATTCCCCACCCTTTGGGTGAAGAACTTTCTCCTCACCTCAGTTCTAAAAGGTTTACCCCTTATCCTCAAGCTATGTCCCCTTGCTCTAGACACACCGCCCCCCCTCCCCAAAATTGTGTTCATTCTTTATGAATCTACTCTGTCTAAACCTTTTAGAATTTTATAAGTTTCTATGAGATCCTGTCTCACTCTTCTAAACTCCAGTGAATATAATCCTAACTGACTTAGTCTCTCCTCATATGACAGACTTGCCATCCCAGGAATCAGCCTGGCAAACCTTTGCTGTGCTCCTTCTATAGCAAGGACATCCTTCCTCAGATAAGGATACCAAACCTGTACATGATACTTCACGTGTGGCCTCACCAATGCCGTACACAATTGCAGCAAAATATCCCGATCAGTATACTCAAATTCTCTCGCTAGCATATCATTTACCTTCTTTACTGCCTACTGTACCTGTGCACTTACTTTCAGTGACTGATGCATGAGGACTCCAAGGTCTCGTTGAGTGTCCATCTCTCAATTGATACCTATTCAAGTAATAATTTGTCTTCATATTATTGCTACTGAAGTGATAACCTCACATTTATCCATATTATACTACATTGCCATGAAGTTGCCACACACAAACCTGTCAAAATCACACTGAAGCATCCCTGCATCCTCCTCACAGATCACCCTTCCACCCAACATTGTATCATCTGTAAATTTGGAGACAATACATTGAATTCCCTCTTCCCAATCACTAATGTATAATGTGAACAGTTAAATGCTAACCAGCTTTCTTTCCATCTCAAGACATTACCTGAAATCCCATGGGCTTTAACTTTACATAGTAGTCTGTTACGTGAGCCCTTGTCAAAAGCCTTCTGAAAATCAAAATAGGTCATATCCACTGGTTCTCCTTGATCCTTGTTTACACATGAGCAGCATTGTTTGCAGATCCAAGAGAAGTTGGGGCAGGAAAGTAGAAAGAGTACTAAGGGTCAAATGTTAGGCAAGGGCTGAAGCTTTCCAAGGAGCAGTGATCCGCAGGAGTCTTGGACCTAAAGAACATAAGAATTAGGAGCAGGAGTAGGCCATCTGGCCCCTTGAGCCTGATCCACCTTTCAATAAGATCCAGCTCCTTACTTGGCCATTCACCTTAATCCCTTTACTGTTCAAAAATTTGTCTATCTTTGCCTTAAAAACGTTCAATAAGGTTGCCTTAAAAATGTCCAATAAGGTTGCCTCAGCTGTTTCACTGGGCAAGGAATTCCTCAGATTAACAATCCTTTGTGTGAAGAAGTTTCCCCTCAACTCAGTCCTAAATCTGCTTCCCCTTATTTTGAGACCCATAATTCTAGTTTCACCCGCCAGTGGAAACAATTTCCCTGCTTCTATCTTGTCTATTCCCTTCATAATCTTATGTATTTTTATAAGATCTCCCCTCATTCTTCTGAGTTCCAATGAGTATAGCCCTAGTCTACTCAGTCTCTCCTCATAAGCCAACCCTCTCAACTCTGGAATCAACCTAGTGAATCTCCTCTGCACCCCTTCAGTGCCAGTATATCTTTTCTCAAGTGAGGAGACCAAAACTATACACAGTACTCCAGCTGTGACCTCATCAGCACCTTATAAACTGCAATATAATCTCGTTGTTTTTAAACACCATCCCTCTAGCAATGAAGGACAAAATTTCATTTGCCTTTTTAATTACCTGCTGCACCTTCAAACCAACTCCTTGTGATTCTTGCACCCAGATCCCTCTGCACACAGCAGGCTGCAATTTTTTACCATTTAAATAATAGTGCAGTTTGCTGTTACCCCTATCAAAATGGATGACAAAGAACAAAGAACAACACAGCACAGGAAACAGGCCCAACGAGCCCGCGCCGCCATCTTAATAATGTGTTTTTCCTCCTCCACCCTTGACCCATGTCTGTGCTTATGGTACCCCCATTGGAAACCAGAGTAAGGGCAGAATAATTTAGGGACAATTTGTTACACCAGTCAGCCTAAGAGCACATCTTTGGGGTGTGGGAGGAAACCGGAGCGCCCGGAGGAAACCCACACAACCACAGGGAGAATGCGCAAACTCCCACAGACACTGGCCCAAATCCACGTATCTGCACAGCAAACAGTGATAGTCACTGAGCTGCTGTGGTGCCCATTTGCTGGTCCAGTTTTAAGTGTATACAAACGATGCGAAGTACTAGGCTACTCTCGAAACATCCAAGAGCAGCCCACTCACGACCCACCGTGTGTATGCCCCTCGTTAGACAGCAAGGTGGACCAACGCACCTGTGGAGTAAAAGAGAAAAACATCAACACATGTAACAGTTGATTTCCAGGAACGTCCCGAGGCTCGGATCCTTATTTAATACAGTCTTCTATAACCCTCCATCCCTATTTCGCTCATGTGTCTATCTAAGTAAACCTTAAACAAGTCCTGCGTGCCTGCCTCCACCACCTTACCTGGCAGTGCATTCCATACCCCCACGACCCTCTGTGTGAAAAACCTCCCTCTGGCATCCAAATTATACCTCTCCCCCCTCACCTTAAGCCCGTGGCCCCTTGTGATATTTGTCTCCAACCTAGGAAAAAGCCTGCCACTGTTTACTCTATCTATACCCTTCATTATCTTATACACCTCTATTAAATCCCCCCTCAATCTCCGTCTTCCTAAGGAAAACAGCCCCCTCACATTTACCAACATTGTACTCCATCTGTCAGACACTCGCCCACTCACTTAGACTATCTATAATCCTTTGCAGACTTTCAGCATCCTCTGCATACTTTGCTCTGCCACTCATCTTCGTGTCATCTGTGAATTTTGACACACTACACTTGGTCCCCAACTCTAAATCATCTATGTAAATCGTAAACAATTGTGGTCCCAACACTGATCCCTGAGGCACACTACTGGTCACTGATCGCCAACTAGAAAAACATCCATTTACCCCCACTCTTGCTTTCTGTTAGTTAACCAATCCCCTATCCATGCTAATACATTACCCGTAACACCGTGCACCTTTATCTAATGCAGTCTTTGGTGCGGCACCTTGTCAAATGCCTTCTGGAAATCCAGATACACCACATACACAGATTCCCCATTGTCTACCCTGCATGTAGTATTCTCAAAGAATTCCACTGAATTAGTCAAACATGACCCTTCCTTCATGAGCCCATGCTGTGTCTTGCCAACCAGATGTCTTGCTATTTCTTCCTTGATGATAGATTCAAGCATTTTCCCTACTACAGAAGTTAAGCTAACTGGCCAATAGTTACATGCCTTTTGTTTACCTCATTTTTTAAACAGTGGCATCATATTTGCTGTTTTCCAGTCTGCTGGAACCACCCCAGAGTCCATTGAATTTTGGTAAATTACTACTAGTGCATTTGCTATTTCCCCCGCCATCTCTTTTAGTACCCTGGGATGCATTCCATCAGGACCAGGAGACTTGTTTATTTTAGTCCCATTAGCTTGCGTGATAATTTCTAGGTCCTCACCTGCCATAGCCTTCCTGTCAGCAATTTTTGGCATATTATTTATGACTTCCACTGTGAAGACTGACACAAAATACCTGTTCAATGCCTCAACCATTTTCTCATTTCCAGTTATTACATCCCCCTCTAAAGGACCAATGATTACTTTAGCCACTTTTTAAAAATTTTATACATTTGTAGAAACTTTTGCTATCTGTTTTTGTACTCTGAGTTAGTTTACTCTCATAATCCATCTTTTATTTATAGCTTTTTCTGGTGGCTTTCTATTGACGTTTTCTCAAGATTTCCCAATCCTCTAGTTTCCCATGAATCTTTGCCACTTTGTATGCATTTTCTTTCAGTTTGATACCCTTTTTTATTTCCTTAGATAGCCATGGCTGATTTATCTCTTTTTTTACAGTCCTTCCTTATCACTAGTCAGTAATGTCCTTTAGGGAAGGAAATTTACTACTTTTACTTGGTCTGATCTAAATGGTGAATCCCGATGCACAGATATCCATGGCTGATTATCTCTTTTTCTACAATCCTTACTTATCATTGGTCAGTAGTGTCTTTTAGGGAAGGAAATCTGCTACCTTTACTTGGTGTGATCTAAATGGTGAATCCCGATGCACAGTGATCTTAAAAGCCCCCTGTGATGTCAAAAAGAACAAAGAACAGTACAGCACAGGAAACAGGCCCTTTGGCTCTCCAAGCCTGTGCTGCTCAATGGTCCAACTAGACCATTCGTTTGCATCCCTCCATTCCTAGTCTGCTCATGTGACTATCCAGGTAAGTCTTAAACGATCCCAGCGTGTCCGCCTCCACCACCCTATATGGCAGTGCATTCCAGGCCCCCCATCCTTTGTGTAAAACACGTCCCTCTGATATCTGAGTTAAACCTCACCCCTCTCACCTTGAGCTTGTGACCCCTTGCGATCGTCACCTCCAACCTGGGAAAAAGCTTTCCACTGTTCACCCTATCTATACCGTTCATAATTTTGTACATCTCTATTAGGTCTCCCCTCGTTCTCCGTCTTTCCAGGGAGAACAACCCCAATTTACCCAATCTCTCCTCAAGGCTAAGACCCTCCATACCAGGCAACATCCTGGTAAACCTCCTCTGCACTGTCTCCAAAGCCTCCACGTCCTTCTGGTAGTGTGGCAACCAGAACTGGACGCAGTACTCCAAATGTGGCCTAGCCAACTTTCTATACAGCTGCAACATCAGACTCCAGTTTTTATACTCTATACCCCGTTCTATAAAGGCAAGCATGCCATATGCCTTATTCACCACCTCCTCCACCTGTGCTGCCACCTTCAAGGATTTGTGGACTTGTACAACTAGGTCCTTCTGTGTTTCTATATCTTGATGATTCTGCCATTTATTGTATAACTCCCCCCTACATTAGTTCTACCAAAATGCATCACTTTGCATTTATCTGGATTAAATTCCATCTGCCATTTCTCCGCCCAATTTTCCAGCCTATCTATATCCTGCTGTATTGTCGGACAATGTTCATCGCTGGCCGCAAGTCCAGCCATCTTTGTGTCATCTGCAAACTTACTGATCACACCAGTTACACCTTCTTCCAAATCATTTATCTATATCATAAATAGCAGAGCCCTGCGGAACACCACTGGTCACAGACCTCCAGCCGGAAAAAGACTCTTCGACTGATACCCTCTGTCTCTTGTGGCCAAGCCAGTTCTCTACCCATCCAGCCACCTCTCCTTGTATCCCATGAGCCTTAACCTTTTTCACCAACCTACCATGAGGGACTTTGTCAAATGCCTTACTGAAATCCATATAGACAACATCCACGCCCTTCCTTCGTCAACCGTTTTTGTCACCTCCTCAAAAAACTCCACCAGATTTGTAAGGCACGACCTCCCTCTTACAAAACCATGCTGTCTGTCACTAATGAGATTGTTCTGTTCTAAATGTGCATACATCCTATCTCTAAGAATCCTCTCCAACAACTTCCCTACCACGGAAGTCAAGCTCACCGGCCTATAATTACCCGGGTTATCCCTGCTACCCTTCTTAAATAACGGTACCACATTCGCTATCCTCCAGTCCTCTGGGACCTCACCTGTGTCCAATGAAGAGACAAAGATTTCCGTCAGAGGCCCAGCAATTTCATCTCTTGTCTCCCTGAGCAGTCTAGGATAGATGGCATCAGGCCCTGGGGATTTGTCAGTTTTAATGTTCCCTAAAAAACCTAATACTTCCTCCCTTGTAATGGAGATGCCCTAGCAAGTCACTCAATTGTATCAAGCCAGAAGGAAAGGCCTCGTGAAAATAAAACCTAGACAGACAATTCAGCATTAGCCTCAGGACAGGACACCGCAGAGGCAAATCCAGCCCAGCCTGTCCTGCAAAGTTTTTCTCATCTGGCAATTTGTGCTAGAATTGGGAGAGCTGTCCCACAGACCACTTAGGTTCATCTGACATCGTCTAATTCACAGAATCATACCTTACAATCAAATTCCCAGACTTATTCATCACCATTCTTGGCTGTGTCCTGTTCCACCCAGACAGGATTTTCCAAACTTTCCCAGCCATGGGCTCTTTTTGACCTCCAAAGATATTGAAGGAATCCCGGAAAAACATTCTTATTTTATTGAACTGAACCACAAAAAAAATGTTTTTGAGTAAAAAGTACAAACATACAAAAACTTAATTTGTAGAAGCAAAATCAAAAACGCTTTATAAACTCAGCTGGCCTGGCAGCACCTGTGGAGAGAGAAACAAGAATTCTACAGAACTAAAGAGAGATAAGAAATCTGACGAACTATATAGTTGGAAATGGGGTAGGGCAGAATGGAAAGTCAGTTATGAAAAGATTGACAAAGATGTCATGGACAGAAGACAAAGGAGGTGTTAATGGTGCTGTTAAGAACTGAAGAGTGTTAATTATGGCATAAGTGTAAGATAGCATAATAAGAGAACAAAGATCAATGCTCAGTGGGAGCAAAATTGAACAACAAAGGCCCAGTGGCTTAATTTATAGAAATATTTTCTTACCTCTTGTTTTTATATGTTTACTATAACTAAAAAGTTCTCTTGTTAATAAAACATACATAGGTCTTACCTTTTTGTCATTTTTAATGGGGGGGTAGTGTTTGCTGCTGCTTTGGTTCAAATCGGAAGAGATTCAGCTGGAATGCTGGATTCTCATATGGGACACAGACTCTCACATTCAATCATCTCTCTCACACATACACTCTCATTTATCTCTAACACACTTGCTCATCTCATTTTCTTTCACACTTCTCTCTCTCTCACACACACACACACACACACACACACACACAAACACACACACTCTCTCGCTCTCTCTCTCACACAGACACTCATCTCTCTCACACACACACACACACACACACACACACTCTCTCTCTCTCTCTCGCGCGTGCGCGCACACACACTCATCTCTCGCATACACACACTCTTATTTCTCACATCACTCAACCTCCATCATATGCACACAACTCTTTCATCTCCCACAGACACTCACACATTCATTCTCATCTCTCACATGCACTGACTCGCATATACTCTCAAATATCTTTCTTTCACGCATGCATTCACTCATTTCTCACACACACACTCACTCTCATCTCTCTCTCTCACACACATAAACTCTCATCTCTCTTTCTCACACAGGCTCTTTCTTGCTGCTGTTTCTTTAACACCTCATTTTTACATGAACTGCTTCCTGGCTCACAAATCTCTGACTACTAATTGTATGAAAGAACACCCTGTTCCCTATTGTTTCGTTTCTCTTAGGTGCTGCCCAGATATTGTTTACATAATACATGGCAGTTTGATCTAAATTATGCAAAAGAAAGTATTCATTTAAATAGCATCCTTCCATTTTGTGACACACACACACTCATCTCTCTCAGATAACACATTCATTCTCAATGCACACACGCATGCACACACACAGCTTTCTCTGGGACTCAGCTCTCCCTGCTCATTTCCACTGTGTTTACCCCAGTCCAACACCGGCACATCCACATCATTTCCAGAAGCCCAACACCCCTCCCTTCCCCCCATGGGCCAACTCACTTCCACTCCCTGCAGATGCAGGCACCACTCTATTCCTTGCCGTCCCCACTCATCCCCTTACTGACCCCGCTCAGGGCCCGCACTCCCCCTTGATCGTCCCTCCCTGTCCCTTGCCTGCCCCCTCACAGGCCCTGCTGTCCGAATTGCTCCTTATTTGTCCTCATCCTGATCGATTCAATTTAAGTTTCATACTGTTTCCTGGATTCTGAAGTCAACCTCTGATTTGATGAGGTGGAAGCAGTGTGAAAACTCAACTTGTATCAATCAGCTTTGCCACCGAACCCCTACATCCAGAAAAGACCCACTAGCGGAGGCAGTGTAGTGTTATACATTCTGGAGAGAGTGAGAATTTTCAGCGTTGACCATGAACTTTACTTGATTTGATTTGATTTATTATTGTCACATGTATTAACATGCAGTGAAAAGTATTGTTTCTTCCGCGCTATACAGACAAAATGTACTGTTCATAGAAAAGGAAACGAGTGGGTGCAGAATGTAGTGTTACAGTCAAAGCTAGGGTGCAAAGAAAGGTCAGCTTAATGCAAGGTCTGACAGTAGCAAGGAAGAAGCTGTTCTTGAGTCAGTTGGTACGTGATCTCAGACTTTTGTATCTTTTTCCTGGAGGAAGAAGATGGAAGAAAGAATGTCCGGGGTATGTGGGGTCTTTAATTATGCTGGCCACTTTGCCAAGGCAGCAGGAAATGTAGTCAGAGTCAATGGATGGGAGGCTGGTTTGCATAATGGATTGGGCTACATTCACAATCTTTTGTAGTTCTTATGTTCTTGGGTAGAGCAGGAGCCATACCAAGCTGTGATACAACCAGAAAGAATGTTTTCTATGGTACATCTGTAAAAGTTGGTTAGGGTCGTAGCTGACATGCCAAATTTCCTTAATCTTCTGAGAAAGTAGAGGCACTGGTGGGCTTTCTTAACTATAGTGTCAGCATAGAGGGACCAGGATAATTTGTTGGTGATCTGCACATTTAAAAACTTGAAGCTCTCGACCTCATTGATGAAGGCAGGGGCACATTCTCCTTTATGTTTCCTGAAGTCAATGATAATCTCCTTTGTTTTGTTGACATTGAGGGAGAGATTATTGTTGCTGCACCAGTTCACCAGCTTCTCTATCTCATTCCTGTACTCTGTCTTGTCGTTGTTTGAGATCTGACCCACTAAGGTGGTGTTGTCAGCAAACTTGAAAATTGAACTGGAAGGGAATATGGCCACACAGTCATAGGTGTATAAGGAGTATAGTATGGGGCTGAGAACACAGACTTGTGGCACACCGGTGTTGAGGATGATCATGGAGGAGGTGTCTATCCTTACTGATTGTGGTCTGTGAATTAGGAAGTTCAGGATCCAGTTGTAGAGGGAAGTGCTGAGGCCCAGGCCACAGAGTTTGGAGATGAGTTCTGTGGGAACAATGGTGTTGAAGGTTGAGCTGTGGTCAGTAAATAGCCTTGTTATTGAGGTGTTCCAGGGTTGAGTGCAAGGCCAGGGAGATGGCGTCTGCTGTGGACCTGTTGCGTCGGTAGGCAAACTGTAGTGGATCCAGGTAGTCCGGGAGGTTGGACTTGATTCGAGCCATGACTAACCTTCCGAAGCACCTCAAAATGATGGAGGTCAGAGCCACCGGCTGATAATCGTTAAGGCACGCTGCTTGGTTTTTCTTAGATACTATGATAATGGTCATCGTCTTGAAGCAGATAGGGACCTCAGATTGTTGTAAAGAGAGGTTGAAGATGTCTGTGAATGCCTCCACCAGTTGATCCGCGCAGGATCTGAGTGATCATCTGCATACCCCATCCAGGCCAGTCACTTTTTGTGGGTTGACCTTCAAGAATGCTGTTCTGACAGCTGCAATGGTGACCCTGGATACAGGTTCATCCAGGACTTCCAGGGTGGAGGATAGGCTATTGCTGACCTCTTGCTCAAAATGGGTGTAGAATTCATCAGGGAGGGGTGCATTGGAGCCGGCAATTTTACATGACTTCATCTTGTCGCCTGTTATGTCTTGCAGATCTTGCATAGTCGCAGGGGTTGGTGTGACTAGCCTGGGACTCTAGCTTGGTCTGGCACTGTCTTTTGGTGTCTTTGATGGATCTCCTTAGATCATATCTGGCTTTCTTGTATCGGTCAGTGTCGACTGACTTGAGCGCCTCAGATCTAGGCTTAGCAGTGAATATTCCTGTTCATCCATGGTTTCTGGTTGGGGAACTTTTACAGACTTCTACAGACTCTTCTGCAGACTTAATAATGAAGTCAGTTACTGTCGTGGCATACTCATTTATACTGGTCACAGTGTTTTAAAATACTGACCAGTCCACTGATTCCATGCAGCTCCGTAGGAGATCATCCGATTCCTCAGACCAATATTGCATGACTTTCTTTGATGGATTCTCCTGCTTCAGTTTTTTAAGCCAGGAGCAGGAGCGCAGCCTTGTGGTCTGATTTGCCAAAATGTGGGCAGGCAACAGAACGGTAGGCAAGTTTGATATTTGTGTAGCAATGATCTAGGATGTTTAGGCCTCTGATAGAACAGGAGACATGTTGGTGGTAACTTGGTAGGACACTCTTGAGCTTGGCCTGATTGAAGTCCCCAGCCACAATGAACAAGGCCTCAGGATGTTTTGTCTCAAGGCTATTCGCAGTGGTGTATGTTCAGCGTAATCTTCAAGTGCTTTATGAAGACTCATGGGCAAAGAAACCCCCTGCTGATTACCAGCTACTGCCCTCCTTCAACTGATCAGTACTCTTCATGTTGAATATCACTCAGAAGGAGAATTGAGGGTGGCAAGGGCACGGAATGTACTCTGAGTGAGGGACTTCAATGTTCATCATCAACAGTGGTATCACCATTACTGATGGAGCTTGCCAGTTAAGAACGATGTATATGTCAATGATAAGAGAACCAATATGAGGGAAAATCCTACCTGATCTTGTTCTCACCAGTCTGCCTGCTGTGGAATCATCTATCCATCACAGTATTGATTAGAGGGTAATGCAGTGAGGCTGGCTTCAGGCAGGGTTTTTTGCTTGAAAAATTTGATGCACACTGTGGCATTAACAAAAATGATTTGTGTTTATATGACACTTATCATGGCCACCGGATGTCTCAAAGCACTTCACACCCTATGAAGTACTTTTGAAGTTAGTCACTGTTGTAATGTAGGACAAAATGGCAGTTTGCTCACAGCAAGATCCCACAAAAACCAAAGTGATAATGACCAGATCCTCTTGTTTTTATGTATGATGTTGATGGAAGGTTACTTATCGCTAGGGGATAACTGGTTCCAGGAATAATCGTCCATCCTCTATTATAAATATCAGGACTATTATTTCTAAATGTTTCTTCACTGTGTAATTTTAAAAAATTAATTTTGGGATGTGGGCATTGCTGGCTGGACGAACATTTATTGCTCATCCCTGGTTGTCCTTGAGAATGTGGTGTTGTGCTGCCTTCTTAAACTGTTGCAGTCCCTGGGCTGTAGATACACCCACAGTGCTGTTAGGGAAGGAATACCAGCATTTTGACGTAGTGGCAATGCAAGAACAGCGATATGTTTCCAAATCAAGATAGTGAGTGACTTAAAGAGGAACCTCCAGTTGGCGGTGCTCCAGGTATCTGCTGCTGTTTGTCATGGTGGTCATGGTTTGAAAAGTGCTGCCTCAGGAACCTTGGTGAGTTTCTGAAATGCATCTTGCAGGTGGTGCATATGGTTGCAACTGAGCATTGGTGGCGGAGGGATTGAATGTTTGTGTAAGGGTAACAGTCAAGCGTGGGCTGCTTTGTCCTAGATGGTGTTGAACTCTTTCAGTATTGCTGAAGCTGCACTAATCCAGGCAAATGGAGAGTATTCTGTTACACTCCTGACTTGTGCCTTATAGATGGTGGACAGATTTTGGGGAGTCAGGAGGTGAGTTACTCACCACAGGATTCCTAGCCTCTGACCTACTCTTGTAGTCACTGTATTTATATGGCTAGCCCAGTTCAGTTTCTGGTCAATGGTAATCCCCAGGATGTTGATAGTGGGGATTCAGTGATTGTAATGCTACTGAATTTCAAAGGGAGATCATCTCTTTTTGGAGATGGTAATTGCGTGGCACTTGTATAGTGCGAATGTTACTTGTCAGCCCAAGCATGGGTATTGTCCAGGCCTTGCAGCGTTTGGATATGGACTGCTTCAATATCCGGGGAGTCGTGAATGCATATTGTGAATTATCAGTGAATACCCCCACTTCTGACCTTATGATGGAAAGAAGGGCATTGATGAAGAAGTTGAACATGGTTAGGCCTAGACATTACCCTGAGGAACCCCTACAGTGATATCCTGGAACTGAGATGATTGACCTCCAACCACAACAACCATATTTCTTTGTGCCAGGTTTGACTCCAACCAGTGGAGAGTTTTCCCTGATTCCCATTGTCACCAGTTTTGCTCGGGCTCCTTGATGCAACGCTCGGTCAAATGCTGCCTTGATGTCACTGTCACCTCACCTCATCCGCAAATTTACTTATCATGCCCCCACATTCTCATCCATGTTATTTATGTATATTACAAACAATAAGAGACCTATCACTGATCCCTGAGGTATGCCACTTGACACTGGCCTCCAGTCACACAAACATCTTTCAGCCACCACCCTCTGTCTCCTACCACTCAGCCAGTTTTGGATCCATCCTGCCAAGTTACCCTGAATTCTATGTGTTTTTATCTTCTTTATCAGTCTCCCATGTGGGATATTGTCAAAGGCTTTGCTGAAAGTCATAGAAACTACATCAACTGCACTACCCTCATCTACACATGAATTCACCTCCTTGAACAATTCAATCAAATTTGTTAGACATGAGCTCCATCTGACAAAGCCGTGCTGATCATTTTTGATCAAATCTTGCCTCTCCAAGTTGTGATTAATTCTCTCCTTCAAAATTTTCTCTAATAATTTCCCTACTACTAATGTGAGAGTCGTTGGTCTAATTCCTTTGTTTACCACCCTTTTTGAAAAGTGGAACTATATTAGCTGTCCTCCAATCATCTGACAACTTGCCTGTGATGTGATTTTTTTCTATGAAGATGCAAGAAAGCAGACAAGATACCAAAAGGACTACAGATCGCGAACCTACTTGGGTCAACCTATAACACAGAGAGACTTTGTCATCGCATCTCTCTCACACTCCTCACACCAGCTCTACAGCAGATGCTGCAACCTGGAAACCAAGATAGAGTCCGTATTCTCAACTTGCACTCAAGACGCAGACTGGCTGCGGAACAGTGCCAAGCAGACGAGACAATGGAACTACGCCATCTACATGCATACCAAGAACAGGAATCTTGAGAAACTCGGCATCACCACCAGCAGCAACCAAGCCTCTCCCAGTACCACAGTAGAAAATGGTACCACTGCGGGGAACTCCATTGTCAACTTATTGGACGACACACTTCAACCAGACAAAATCAAAGTTCTCCGTCGAGGGTTCAATTTCTGTCCAGCCATCAAAATGGACCCCATCAATCTCGCAACGAACACATAGGAATTCATCAGGCAAATGAGGCTGCAGGACTTATTCCACAAACTCCAAAAAGCCAACAGTCACAATGAGACAGCCAATGAACTGGAACAGTCGACAGAGAGATCTGCGGTGCAGCAACTGAAGAGGAAAGAGTCGAATTGGACTCCTCCGGAAGGCTGTTACCCTCAACTCGCCAGGTATGCCCAAGCTGCCAGGAGATGCGTCAATGCCAGATTCACACTCACGAGACAGCCCTGAACATCACCCAAGCACAATGCAACACCATCCGCGCTCTCAAGACCAACTGCAACATTGTCACCAAACCTGCAGCCACTGTCATACTGGACAGAACGGATTACTGCAAAGAAGTGTACTGACAAGTGAACAACAAGGAACACTGCAGACAGTTACCCGCAGAGCCGACCAAAGAACACATCCATCAACTCAACAGACTGATCAAGAACTTTAATCAGGACCTTTTGAGCACCCTCCTTGCTCTCATCACATGTACTTCCTGTGTTGGAGATCTCTACTGCCTCCCGAAGATACACAAGGCCAACACACTCGGCCGTCTCATCGTATCAGGCAATGGACACTGTGTGCCAACCTCTCCGGTTATGTCGAGGGCATCCTGAAACCCATTGTACAAAGAACCCCCAGCTTCTGTCACGACACTACGGACTTCCTACAGAAACTCAGCACACATGGAGCTGTTGAACCAGGAGCACTCCTCATCACAACGGATGTCTTGGCACTCTGCACCATCATTCCCATGATGATGGCATTGCTACAACTGCCTCAGTACTCAACACCGACCGGTGCCAATCTCCAGATGCAATTCTACAACTCATCCACTTCATCCTGGACCACAATGTCTTCACCTTCAACAATCAGTTCTTCATCCAGACACACAGAATAGCCGTGGGGACCAAACTTGCACCTCAATGTGCCAACATCTTCATGCACAAGTTCGATCAAGACCTCTTCATTGCACAGGACCTTCAACCGACGCTATACACTAGATACATCAGTGACGTTTTCTTCCTTTGGACTCATGGCGAATGATCACTGAAACAACTATGATGACATCAACAACTTCTGTCCCACCATCAGATTTACCGTGGACCACTCTCAGGAATCGGTTGCATTCATGGACACATGCATCTGCATCAAGGATGGTCGCTTCAGCACTTCACTGTACTGCAAACCCATGGATAACCTCACGATGCTCCACTTCTTTAGCTTCCACCCCAAACATGTTAAAGAAGCCATCCCCTATGGACAAGCCCTCTGTAAACACAGGATCTGCTCAGATGAGGAGGATCGTGACAGACACCTACAAAGATGTAGGTGTCTGTCATAAGAACAGGATATGGCACTCAACTCATGGATTGACAGTTCTGATGCACCACAGCGAAAAGCTGCACCGACCTCCTTAGAAGACAAACGCGGGCAAGGTGGACAGAGTACCTTTCGTCATCCAGTACTTCCCTGGAGCGGAGAAGCTACATCTCTGGAGCCTTCAGCATGCCATTGATGAAGACGAGCATCTCGCTAAAGCCATTCCCACATCCCTACTTCTTGCCTTCAAACAGCCGCACAACCTCAAACAGATCATTGTCCGCAGAAAACTACCCAGCTTTCAGGAGAACAGTGATCACGACACCATACAACCCTGTCACAGCAACCTCTGCAAAACGTGCTGGACCATCGACCCGGATGTGATCACCTCATGTGAGAACACTATCCATCAGGCACACAGTACATATTCTTGTGACTCAGCCAATGTTGTCTACCTGATACGCTGTAGGAAAGAATGTCCCAAGGCATGGTACATTAGGGAGACCATGCAGACGGTATGACAATGGATGAATGAACACCACCTGACAGCCACCAGGCAGGAGTGTTCTGTTCCTGTTGGGGAACACTTCAGCAGTCACGGGCATTCAGCCTCTGATCTTCGGGTAAGCGTTCTCCAAGGCGGCCTTCACGACACATGACAACGCAGAGTCGCTGAGCAGAAACTGATAGACAAGTTCTGCACACGAGGACAGCCTCGACCGTGATCTTGGATTCATGTCACACTATCTGTAACCCCCACGACTAGCCTGGGCTTGCAAAATCTCACTAATTGTCCCGGCTGGAGACAATACACACCTCTTTCACCTATGCTTAACCCTCTCTCCACTCACATTGTCTGTTCCTTTAAGACTTGATTACCTGTAAAGACTCGCATTCCAACCATTATCTTGTAAATTGAGTTTGTGTCTATAAATGCCCTGTTTGTGAACACAACTCCTCACTCAGCTGAAGAAGGAATACTCCGAAGGCTTGTGCTATCAATTAAACCTGTTGGACTGTAACCTGGTATTGTGACACTTCTTACTGTACCTCCCCTGTGGCCAGAGAGAAATTGAAAATTTGGGTCGGAGTCCTTGTCATTTCCTCCCTTGCCTCCCACAGCAGCCTGAGATATAACTTATCAGTATTTGGGGATTTGTCTACTTTTAAGCTTGCCAAAACCTCCAGTACCTCCTCACTCCCCATGTCAAGCTGTTCAAGAACCACTAAGTCCTTCTTCCTGAGTTCTGTATCTACATCCTCCTCCTACCAATGTGAAGTATTTGTTTAATACCTTATCAATGCCCTCCGGCTCCACGTACAGGTTTCCCCTTGGTCCCTAGATCTGAATGCAGCAGGCAGGTTGGTGAGGATGAGTTTTTCCCACTTCTTTTTCCCTCAAAAACACAGATGCTCAGTAACTACAAAGCTGAGAAAATAAATATTTTCATTTGGAATTTCCATTTCATAAAGGTGGCTTCAGGCCAAACTGTATCCAATGACCTGCTCTGAAAATGCTGCTAATGGTTAGCCAAATTTCCTGTGCCAAATTCCACCATAGCAGTTGAGACAATCTATAACATTCTAAAACAATCCGCAACATTCTAAATCAAAGAACCCACAGCATTCTTAAAAAAAAGTCCATCTCCCAATGTAAATAGATAGATCCTAAAAAAATCCAAGATCCAGATCCCGATTCATAGCTTCACCAAAAAATAATCAGTTCTTCCTTGGGCTTACCTCATTTCTGGTCAATGTTTCATTGAAATCATCTTTAATTTTTGAGATATGTTGTTTACAGGCTAATGGACAATAAACTGGGGGTGAAACAGTACCTCCTCACCTTGCCAGAGGCAGTGATAAATTGTGTATTGTACAGAACTGCACCATACGAGCTGATAAAATTATGACATTACATGGATATAATGTAATTTTAAAACAGTAAAACTCCTTGCTTAGTGTAATAAAAACAGAAAATAATGGACATACATAGCAAGCCAGGCACATTGAAGGGCTTCTATGATGCTTTGCTTATTTATTTGGTAAAAACTACTGTTCCCCTCATGTAGCCAGACAAATTCAGGGAGTGTTTAAAATGATTTATTGAAGACTATAGCTATAGGACCCTTACCAAACTATTAAGGCCAGTCAGAAAGCAGAATTCAGAAATACACAAGCAATTATAGTTTCAAATTTGATTACAGATAATTAGCATTTGCCAGTCAAGGTATAGGAGTTATCTCTATCCACTCACAGTTATTGATTAAGGTTACATCATTCATAAGATACTGATATTAAAGCCAATCTCAATCACCTTATGTTTAAGTGTGCAATTTTAATTGTCTTAGTAGATTATTGTTCCAACCATCTTTGGACACCCCAACTTTGTCTGAATAATAGAACACCAATCAATCCTCTTGTTCGCAATGTTTGGTTTAATGGTCTCTTCCAGATTCAGACACCTTATCTCCCCTTCTCATCTGAAAGGTCTGTAACTGAGACAGTCATCCTTTATATAGCAGCTTACTATTTTGATGTGCTATTAAATTGTGTGTAGGTTTTTTTTTGTGGTATAACCCTTTCACTGGACAAGTTATTAATATGGCCACTGTTCTCTTCCATAATTATTAATATGGCTATTATTCCTCCTCTGACACCATCTGTGGAGAGAGAAATAACGTTTCAAGTTCATCAGAATTGTCCAAGTACCTAATATCTGTTTGTGATTTAATCTGCACTAACTAAGCTTTTTTGGTGTTTTTATTCCAATATACAGACATAATGATTCCATTCAGTGCATTGCGTACAACCCAGTCACTCACCAACTGGCTTCCTGTTCCTCCAGTGACTTTGGTAATTTGATCTTTTAATGTGTTTAAAACTTTAAAACATTTAGAATTAGACTAGTTTTTTACTGCTCATTATTATTTACTTCAATTGTAAACAAGGACCTTTTGCTGCAAGTAACAATTTGAGGAATCAGAAGTGAGTGAATGAAAAGTGTTAATATATGAAGAATCAAGGCAGCCATAGAAGCTCCTTTAATAAGCCAACAGGAGGTGAGGTCCTTTTAGCCTATTTATGGGTTTACAGGTTTAACACAGGGCCCAAAACAACCCATATTTTTTGCGTTGTGTAACCTGGTGAAGGATCATCGCTACACTTTCTGTTGGTGGCAGACAGACCTGAGCAGGGAATGTTATACGGAGCAAGGACATAAAACCAACAGCTCAAAAAAGAATTCTTTATTTTAAAAGCAGCGCTAGAGATGCAAAGAATTTGGATCTTAATTGTTAGCTTCATTAGAGTTCTAACAGGAGATGTGGGGGTAGATTTTCCTGAACCTGATGGCAGTGAATATGGGAAAGTTGGTGGGATGAATGCACACCCACAAGAGAGTCTGATTTTCAATCCATTTACACTGTTGGACAGGAAATTAGGTGTGCATTCATTTCTGTATAACAACATTTTCTCCAACCTCTCTCTTCATTCTGAGTGACTATTTTAAATCGATAACTTCTCATTAATTTTCCAACTGGCGGAAAGAAACTTTCTATGTTATCAAAACACTTTATAATTTTAAAATCACAATTGAACCTCCTTTTACACTTCTCTGATTCAGTGGGAATCGTCTTAATATCTTTAACCCCATTTGTAACTAATTTCACATGCAACAACTTCAATTACATTCTCGACTTGGGTGACATGTGGAGTTTGCATGTTCTCCCTGTGTCTGTGTGGGGATCCGCTGGGTGCTCCAGTTTGCTCCCACAGTCCAAAGATGTGCAGATTAGGTGGATTGACTGAGCTAAATTTACCCTTAGCATCCAAAGATGGGAGGGTTAGGGGTTGAATGCGCGGGGTTATGAGGATAGGGCCTGGCTGGAATGCTCTGTTGGAGAGTCAATGCAGATTCAATAGGCCAAATGGCCTTCTTTTGCGCTGTAGGGATTCTATGATAATAAATATAATGGCCCAAAGCATTTTTATATAAATCAAAACTAGTGATCAAGTCACATAAGGCGATGTTAGGCAAATAGCTAAAAGCTGGGTCAAACATTACACTGTCTTAAAGGACGAAAGAGAGATAGAATCGGATAGGTTTCAGGATGCATTTCCAGGAATTTGGGTCCATGCAGCTGAAAGCATGGCCATTAATGGTGGAACTATTAAAATTGGGGCTGCTCAATAGGCCAGAATTATATCAGTGCAAATAAGGCTTGTGGCTGGAGGAGATTACATATAGGAAGGTGCGAGGATTTGAAAGTCAGGTGAAAATTTTAAAACGAGGCATTGCTTGACCAGAGGCTCGCATGTAGGGGTGATAGGTGACCACTACCTGTTGTGAAAAAGGATAGTGTCAATTTTGAATGACCTCAAATTTGACAGAAGGAAGAATGTGGGAGGTTGGCCAGGCATGTGTCAGAACAGTTAGGTCTAGAGGTATTAAAGGTGTGTGTGAGAGTTTCAGCAGCAAATTAACTGATATAAGGTGAAGCCGGGCCTTGCCACAGAGGTGGGGGTAAGCAGTCTTAGGGATAGTGCAGATATGTGGTTAGAAGCTCATCTCAGTGTCGGATATGATTGCAAGATTGCAAACCATCTGACTTAGTCTTCCACTGTTGCTAGAGTGAGGAATGGAGTCAGTAGTGAAGGATTAGAAACCGAAAACAATAGCTTCAGTCTTCTTAATATTTAGTTAGAGGAGATTTTTGCTCATTGAATAAACGTTGAATAAATGGTCTCATTGTTCAGCAACAGAGGAGAGGCCTAGAGAGAGTTGATGGTGAGGTAAGTTTGTGGGTGCAGCAATCGTGCAAACTAACTGTGGTCTCAAATGTTACTGCTGAGGGGCGCATGTAGAGGGGAAATTGGAGTGGATCAAGGATAAATCCAGATATAACGGTTAGGATCAACAATAGGAGTTATTACAAGTGATACTTTTGCTATGAATAGATTGATAAGAATGGAACCACATGAGAGCAGTACCATCCAACCTGATGATAATGGAAACGTGTTGGAGAAGAATTATGTGATCAGTTATGTGCAAATCTAAAGACAGGTCAAGAAGGGTGAGGAGGGAGGTTTATCTTCATTCCAGTTACATAGGATAACATTTGTGACTTTGATAAGAGTTGTTTCAGTGCTGTAGCTGCAGCAGAGACCTGACTGAAGGGATTCACTGGCGAATGGGCCAGGAACTGGCAAATGGAATTTAATGTTGCCAAGCGTGAGGTGGTCCACTTTGGTAGGAATAATGGTAGGAAGGACTATTACTTATGTGGCGAAAAATTGCAGCAGGCGACGGTGCGGAGAGACCTCGGGGTCCTTGTGCATGAGTCACAAAAACCCAGCCTGCAGGTGCAGCAGGTGGTCAGGAAGGCTAATGGGATGCTGGCCTTCATCGCGAGGGGGATTGAATATAAAAGTAGGGAAGTCTTGCTGCAGCTGTATAGGGCATTGGTGAGGCCGCAGCTGGAGTACTGTGTGCAGTTTTGGTCGCCGCACTTACGCAAGGATATTTTGGCCTTGGAGGGAGTGCAGAGGAGGTTTACTAGGCTGATACCGGAGTTGAGGGGGTTGAGCTATGAGGAGAGGCTGAGTAAACTAGGCTTGTACTCGTTAGAGTTTAGAAGAACGAGGGGAGATCTCATTGAGACGTATAAGATGATGAATGGGATGGATAGGATAGAGGTGGAGAGACTCTTCCTGCTCAGAAAGGACAGTAGGACTAGGGGGCACAGCCTCAAGATAAAGGGGGGGGCGGTTTAGAACGGAGTTGAGGAGGAACTTCTTCACTCAAAGGGTGGTGAATCTCTGGAATTCTCTGCCCGTTGAAGTGGTGGAGGCTGCCTCGCGAAATATTTTTAAGACGCGGGTTGATGGGTTTTTGATAAGAGAGGGGATTAAGGGTTATGGGGAGAGAGCGGGAATGTGGAACTGAGCCACGACAGATCAGCCATGATCTTATTGAATGGCGGGGCAGGCTCGAAGGACAAGATGGCCTACTCCTGCTCCTTGTTCTTATGTTCTTATGTTCACTATGGCGTTGGGGCAAGATAGGGATTTAGAAGGCAATGATACATTCGAAGAATATGGAGAGGAAAGGGAAATTGGAGATGGGGGTGACAATTTGCAAGAATGGTGGAGTCAAATGTTGGCATTTGGAGGAGAGGATGGCAGATTTAGAGAAGAGAGGGACCACAACTGAAGACATTAATAATATTAACTAACCTGGGGACCAGGAGTGGAAATTTGAGTGTTCAGCAGGTTAGCAGGAATATTGTTGAGGGAGTTTGTCTTACGGACAAGATAAAGCCAGAAAGGGCATGAGGAGAGATAAGAGAGAAACTAGGTTAATTGTGAGTCCAGGGCACAAGGATAGAGGGGAGCATTTAAGGGAAATTTGGCTAGTTGGGTCAGTGGAAGAATGGGATGTGGCAGAGGCAATGATCTGATTGTCTCAATCTTAAAAACAAAGAAATCCAAAGATCTTTGCATTTATTGCTGAGTTGAGGGTGGAGGAGAGAGGATAGCAGACGACAGTGGAGAAAAGAAGCCAGGGGATTATTTTTGCATTTTAAGATGATCTTGAACATTAAGCAGTTTAGCAGATGAGAGAAGGACCCAATAGTGTTTACACAATCCAGCCATTTCTGATGAATGGCTAAACCAGTTGTCTGCCTTATCCTTTCAGATCTACATCCTTTGCACTTAGGAGAACAGAGAGAGAATAATAGTCTTATGGAGGATGAGGACCTTAAAGGAAATTAGGATGAGCAGATCAGTAGCTACAGGCATGCTGTGACAAATGGAAGGCAAAATGCTATACAGTTGCTATTCTGAATGTGCAGTTGTAAGTGAATCAAGTGATAGTTTCTTTTTCCAGGGTGGGCACAGAAGAGTTGGGTTATGGAAGGAAGTGAATGGGAAGTAATGCAAGGAAGTGATTCAGAGAGGTAGCCTTATCTGATTGATATGATGCAGAGGAGAAAGACCACACGAAATGGGTCGGTCAATAGGATGGAGCATTTAAGCTATAAGGAGAGACTAGATAGGTTTGGATTGTTTCCTTTAGAACAGAGAAGGCTAAGGTGGCGGGGGGGACATGATTGAACATAAGAAATAGGAGCAGGGGTAGGCCTTCTAGCCCTTTGAGCCTGCCCCACCATTCAATAAGATCATGGCTGATCTGAAGTGGATCAGTTCCACTTTCCCGCTTTTTCCCCATAATCCTTAATTCCCTTGTCTATCAAAAACCGATCTACCCGTGACTTAAATATATTTAGCGAGGTAGCCTCCACCACTTCAATGGGCAGAGAATTCCAGAGATTCACCACCCTTTGAGTGAAGAAGTTCCTCCTCAACTCCGATCTAAACTGGCCCCCCCTTATCTTGAAGCTGTGCCCTCTAGTCCTGCTATCCTTTCTAAGCGGGAAGAATCTCTCTACCTCTACCCTATCCATCCCCTTCATTATCTTATATGTCTCTATAAGATCCCCCTTCATCCTTCTAAACTCCAACGAGTACAGACCCAGTCTATTTAGTCTCTCTTCATAGTCCAACCCCGTCATCTCTGGTATCAGCCTAGTGAACCTCCTCTGCACTCCCTCCAAGGCCAAAATATCCTTGCGCAAGTGCAGCGAACAAAACTGCACACAGTATTCCAGCTGCGGCCTCACCAGTACCCTGTACAGTTGCAGCAAGACCTCCCTACTTTTATATTCTATCCCCCTTGCTATAAAGGCCAGCATTCCATTTGCCTTCTTGATCACCTGCTGCACCTGCAGACTGGGTTTTTGTGACTCATGCACAAGGACCCCCAGGTCCCTCTGCACAATAGCATGCTGCAGCTTTTCGCCCTTTAAATAATAATCCCTCCTACTATTATTTCTGCCAAAGTGGATAACCTCACACTTGCTAACATTATACTCCATGTGCCAGGTCCTCGCCCACTCGCTTAGCCTATCCAGATCCCTCTGCAGACTTTCCACACCCTCCACGCAATTTGCTTTTCCACTCATCTTCGTGTCACCAGCAAATTTTGTCACCCTACACTCAGCCCCCTCCTCCAGATCATCTATATAAATGGTAAATAGAACATAGAACATAGAACACTACAGCACAAACAGGCCCTTCGGCCCACAAGTTGCGCCGACCACATCACCTACCAACCTACAGACCTATCTATAACCCTCAATCTCATTAAACCCCATATACTCATCCAGAAGTCTTTTAAAAGACCCCAGCGAGTTCGCCTCCACCACCACTGACGGCAGCCGATTCCATTCACTCACCACCCTCTGAGTGAAAAACTTACCCCTAACATCACTTCTGAACCTCCCTCCCCGCACCTTAAATCTGTGTCCTCTCGTAGCGACCATTTCAAACCGGGGAAATAGCCTCTGAGAGTCCACCCTATCTATTCCTCTCAACATTTTGTAAACTTCTATCAGGTCGCCTCTCAACCTTCGTCTCTCCAGGGAAAAGAGTCCCAGCTCCCTCAACCTAACTTCATAAGGCATGCCTCCCAGTCCAGGCAACATCCTTGTAAATCTCCTCTGCACCCTTTCAATAGCTTCTACATCTTTCCTATAGTGAGGCGACCAGAACTGCGCACAATACTCCAAATGAGGCCTGACAAGGGTCTTATAAAGTTCCAGCATTACCTCCCGACTCCTAAACTCAATCCCTCGATTAATGAAGGCCAGTACACCATACGCCTTCTTGACCACCTCCTCCACCTGCGAGGCCGATTTAAGAGTCCTGTGGACCCGGACCCCAAGATCCTTCTGCTCCTCAACACTACTCAGACTTCTGCCCTTAATAGTGTACTCGTTCATCCCGTTGGTTCTGCCAAAATGGACGACAACACATTTATCCGCGTTGAAGTCCATCTGCCACTTCTCCGCCCAGTCCTGCATCCTATCTATGTCCTGCTGCAACTTTTGCCATCCTTCCAGATCATCCACAACACCACCGACCTTCGTGTCATCAGCGAACTAAATAGCTGAGGCCCCAGCACCGATCCCTGTGGCACTCTACTAGTCACCAACCGCCAATCAGAATAGCACCCATTGATACCAACTCTCTGCTTCCTATTAGACAACCAATCCTCTATCCATGCTAACACCTTACCCCCAACTCTGTGCACCCTAACCTTCTGAAGCAACCTTTTATGAGGCACCTTATCAAACGCCTTTTGAAAATCTAAAAACACCACATCTACCGGTTCCCCTCTGTCTACTGCACTAGTCACATCCTCATAGAAATCCAATAAATTTGTCAAACACGACTTCCCCTTAACGAATCTGTGCTGCATCTACTCTACCAAACCATTCTTTTCTAGAAAATTCTTTTCTGATTGAGGTGTATAAGATTATGAGGGGTATGGACAAGGTGAGTAGGGAGCGGCTGTTCTCCTTGGTTGAGGGGTCAATCACGTGAGAACATAGTTTTTGGGGAAGGGCAGGAGATTCACAGGAGATTTGAGAAAATTTGTTTTCACTCAGAGGATGGTGGGAATCTGGAAAGCACTGCCTGGAAGGGTAGTGGAGGCTGGAAACCTTACAACCTTTAAAAGATATTTGGATGAGCACTTGAAATATCGTAACATTCAAGGATATGGGACAAGTGCAGGAAAATGGGATTAGTGTGTCTTTAATGATAGTTGTCAGTGCAGACTACGTGGATTGAAGGGCCTTTTCAGCACTGCATGACTCTGTGACTTTCTGAAGTAACAAGTCCCACACTTTTGCTACTCCATGTGAAGAAGTTTCCTCTGAATTCCCTATTTGATCCCTTGGTGACTATTTTACATTGATGGACTGTAGTTTTGCATTTATCCTCAGTGGAATCACTCTTTTTGTGACTGCCCTATCAAAATCTTTCATAACTTTAAAAATCTCAGTCTTTTCCAGAGACAGAGACCCAGCCCATTCATTCTTTCCTCGTGCGTAACCTCTCAGTTCTTCTATCATTCTAGTACATTTTTTCTGTAGATTCTCCACAGCATCTATTTATCTCTTTTTTATAATACAGCGACTGTACGCAGAACAGCAAATGTAATTTAACTAAGGCTTGACACTCACCTAGCAACTCTATATTTCAGTTCCGTCCCTTTAGAAAGAAACCTTCGGGCTTAATTTGCTTTTTTGCTATGGTCTTATTTACTTGCATCACTATTTTTAGTGATGTATGTATTCGTACTGCCAGATCTGTTGTTGTACTCTATTTAGATTCTCATTTTGCAAATAGTATGTAGCTTCTTTATTTTTCTTACCAAATACCTCATACTTATTTACATTAATATTTATTTGCCAATTACATACCCATTCTGGAAATAATTCTCTTGTTGCAATCTTCCTTGTTATTGGCTATCATCCCTCTACAATGTTCTCTGCAAATGCAGAATTTGTGCCTTTGACTTCAAAGGCCAAGTCATTAATGTGAATTCTGAACAATAGTGGGACTTGTGGGCTCTATCACTTTGTCACTCTGAATAGCTAGTGTTTGCCCCATCCTTTCTGCTTTCTGTCTTGTAGTCAGCTAGTTTTCCATTCTGCGTTTAGCCTCTGATCCTGCATGCCCTGACCTTATTCATTAGTCTCCTATATGACATCTCATTGAAGGGCTTTTGGAAACCTGGATTAATGATATTAATATGTCAACGGCATTCTGAAACCCATTGTACAAAGTACCCCCAGCTTTTGTTGAAACACTATAGACTTCCTACAAAAACTGAGCACACAGGGAGCATTTGAATCAGGAGCACTCCTTGTTACAATGGATGTCTTGGCACTCTACATTCTCTTAGAATTTATTTCTCTTAGAGCATTGTGAATCCCCAGGCCGAGGCAGAGTCAATGAATGTTTGTAAGACCAAGTAGATAGATTATTGACTGACAAGGGAGTCAAAGATCATTGGGGGTAGGCAGAATGTGGAGTTGAGGGTGCAGTCAGATGAGCCACACTCTTATTAAATGATGGAACAGGTTTGAGGCTTGAATGGCTTACTCCTGCACCTAATTTGCACATTAGTTTGTTCGTATTACTTTTAGCCAGAGGACCAGTTTCCGATTTCCAGGCAAACCCAGGATCTTTTGGAAAGAGGCTTTAAAATTTTAACCCTGGTGGCTTGGTGGAAGGCTAGGTGTTATAACCTGATTTTAGCACTGATGAATCTTCCGATGTTACTCCTTCATTCAGCAGTCTGCTGCAAAAGCCAAGCTGGCCTTACAATATAAGGCTTTCGAAAGTTAAAAAGTTAGGTCTTGTGATGGCTTCCCATTGATACATGATAGTTAACATGAATACACTATTAAATGTTTCTAAGAGCCTTCCACCTCCGATCCACAGTGTTTCCCCATTTACTCTATATTCTCATTCTTGTGTTTTTTCAAAATTATTACCTCATACTTTTCAGTATTAAACTGCATTTGGCACTTGTTCACCCATTCCACTAATCTATCCAAATGCTCCTGAAATCTCATAGCCACCCTTGCAGTTTGCCAGATCCCTATTTTTGAAATAATTACTACAAGTAGGTTAGAAACAGACATTTGAGTTTACAGAGTGATTGAACTATTGGAGTAAGAGATTTGAATTCTCACATTTATAATTTCATTCAAATTTGCCTTTATGTTTAAAATGACTTAAATGCAGGTTTGTGGTCTCCAGAGCAGAAATCTGTCTCCAAGCACAAAGTCAACAGCAAAATCACCTGCTGCAGGTAATCCAGTCATTGCTACTTGTATCATTGCTCGTGGGGTTTTAAATATTTTCTCAAGGCTATTGGTTACACACTGTTTGAACTTCACACTTGTAGTTGCAAACTTCCGACCTGTTGCCCACTATCTCCTGTGATACAATTCCATGTTAAACACATAGATCTACAATGCAGTTTGCTTATCCTGGACAATATGTTTCATTATTGACTGAAGGGTTAGTCTACACAGCTATAAAGGGAACACAAATTTATCAGGCTGTACAAAATGGCCCTCACAATGACCAATGTGTGAAAATGACTGAGTTAGTATGGGATGATGCCATCCATCCTGCAGCCTGGGATCTCCACTTTTCCATCCACCCTTGTGAAAGTGTACTGTTGGTTAAAAAGACAGTTTGTCAGAATCTTTTCATCAAAGCACTGAGATTAATCATGAAGACTTTTGACTATATCTTGGGAATTACTGCAAATATTGCAGAAATATGTTCAGTGTCATACTGAGCAAGCATTCCCTCACATTCAGTTTTGCACTACTATCGTTAAAACGTTGCGTTTGATGAAGAGAAGCATGAGGTGGCTGTAGTGGGAGCCAAGTATTCATGTGGAGTAGTGGAAAGCCAGATTATCTCTGTGAGGAGAATCATATCCCAATGAGGGGAGATAGGTCATCCCAGCGAGGAGACCCAGATCATCCTAACGAAGAGAGTCAGATCAGCCCAGCGAGGAGATTCAGATCATCCCCAAGAGGAGAGTCAGATCACCCCCAAGAGGAGAATCAGATCATTCCAGCAAGGAGAGCCGGATTGCCCCCGAGGGGGGAGCCAGATCGTCCCAGCACCACCCATTCAGTTGGATTTATAGCATATCCCAGCAGAACAGGAGCAATATCTCAAATGAATAAATTCAGGAACAGTAGTCTTGAAATGAATTGCAATTTTGCCCCCTTAAGATTGTTTCCTAAGCATATTCTCCTTCTTTGCTGTACTTTGCTAGTTGGACAAATGATGGTCAATATTTGGCCATCAGCCTGTTCAGTGGTATCGTCAGTATCCGAAGTAAGAGTGGAGAAGAGAAAGTGAGAATTGAGCGACCTGGTGCTGCCCCAATCTGGTCAATTTGCTGGAATCCATCCAAGTAAGTAAGGAAACATACCTCAATAAATTGGAGCAAATCTTATTGGAGTTTTTGGGATACTTACTGTTAGGTCATATGAAATGGAGTTTGGACAGTCTGAACCTAGTTTTTAATTTGTATGATTCTTCAGCAAACGTAAAATCCATAATTCAAAATTGATAGCACTAAATTGGCAATTTTCCTCAAATATTTAAACTAAAGGTGTTGAAAATGGCAAATTCCAATTAGTGTAGTGCTGATGCAACCCATTGTGCAAAGTACCCCCAGCTTTTGTTGCAACACTATAGACTTCCTACAAAAACTTTATTGTTTAGAGAAAGCAAAGAGATCTTTGCAGCCTGTTTGATCTGAGATATTTCTGAACTACGAACATGTGATGCAGATGACAGTTGGAAAAATGCTTTCATTCTTCAGCACCGTTACCTTTCACCTTAAGTCAGTTCACAAAAAAAAGTTATTAAATTATTTCTTTTTTATTCGCAGCACGTGAAGTTCCCATTGTGCACCCTGACAGTGGCACATTGTGAGAGGCTTCCTTGAATCTAAAGTTTTCCTTCTCTCTTAATACTTCAAAACAATTATAGTGAATATCTCTTCCATATAAGCCAAAGCATTGTTTCCAGTCGATTACAGTCTGTTCCTTTCTTTTATCTCAGTATGCTGCAATGTTGTAGCTACAGTAAAAAGTCTGACAACACCAGGTTTTAGTCCAACCGATTTATTTGATAATAGACTCACAAGCTTTCGGGGTTAGCCCCTTTGTCAGGTGAATGGAGAGTTCTGGCCTCAGACAAAGCATATAAAGCAAAGACAGTCCAACGCCGGCATACCCACATCATGTTGTAGCTAAGCATACCTAAAATTCAAAAACTTCATTTTACCTAATGTTTTCTTTTGTTGCCCTTTAGAGGAGCTGATTTTTTTGTATCAAATGAGGCAAGTGGTCACAGATTGACTGATTCCTGACTGGCACTGTTACAATTAGGAATGATGCCATACGCTAGAACACTAATGTATTTAACATAAGGTTATTGTGATATATAATCAATTAATATCTGAACTTTAATTTTGGATTGTAGAGATGAACACACTGACATCCTAGCTGTGGCAGACTGGGGGCAGCGACTTTCCTTCTACCAATTGAGTGGCAAACAGGTATGATTGGGAAACATTTCCATATTTGTCAAAAAAAAGTACAGAGAAATGTCACAAATTGTTCAGTTTTATAACCTATATCATATGTGAAACATAGAGCGTGCTAGTAAGAGCTTTGTGCCTCCTGTCATGGTTGCCGATTTCCTCCAGTTGATTGGTTCAATTTTCATATTCACAAAGCAGCACCAATCTAAACTGAAAAAAAGTGAGCAAGTATACTGAAGGGTGCTGAGTAAGAGTGTAAATAATCAGACAGTAATGACTCAGGAAGTCTGACTGGAAAGGAACATAGTTTATCACAGAATGAAAAATAAAATCACTACCATGGTGTACACCTACTTGTCCCTGCCTAGGATTACAGTTCAGCAGGCCCAGCCCTGTCACTGTCTGTACAGAGTCTGCACGTTCTTCCCATGTCTGCATGGGTTTCCTCCCACAGCCCGAAAGACGTGCTTGTTAAGTGCATTGGCCATGCTGGATTCTCTCTGTGTACCCAAACAAGTGCCGGAGTATGATGACCAGGGGGTTTTCACAGTAACTTCATTGCAGTGTTAATGTCTACTTGTGACACTAATAAATAAACTTTAAAAAAAGAACTCCTGAGATTAAAACATCATCCAGATAGGCTACCGTTTTGGGCACTGCTGGAAGGATGTTCTACATTACTCTTTGAAAAATAGTTCATACTGAGGACACCCCAGAGGGCAAATGAGTATACTCATTAGCTCATTGTGAGTATTTGTAGTGACATACTTCCTGGATGATACCTCAAGCTTCAGTTGGACATAAACGTGACTCGTGTCTAATTTGGAAAGTATGTGATGCACAATTCTTCAATGAATGGCATTGAGTATCTTTTTAAGTGGGAGGCTCTGTTGACCATCAGTTTATAATCCTCACAGAGCCAGACTGAATTGTCAGATTTTAAAATTGGGACTACTTGCATGACCCATTCAGCAAATTATACTGGCCACATAATGCCAAGTTCCCCTAGACATTCCAATTCGGCCTCTACTTTGGCATGTAGAGCCTAGGGGACCATCGTGCCTTGAAGTATTTAGGTCAGGCCCTAGTGTCCCTAATCCTCCTGAGACCTTCTTGAACACTTAGGCATACTTCCCAATAACTTTGCATAAATTGCCACAGCCTATTTTAAAGATCTGTTGTCAATCTAGGCAGATTTTCTGTACCCAGTGCCTTCCCAAAGGCTTAGTCCTGGATCCTTCACCACTATTAAGGGGAGTCGGACCGTCTATTTCCTGTGTGTAACTTGGATTACAGTGGCCCTAACAATATGTAAGGGCTCCTCAGTGTATGTGGCCAATCTAGCTTTGGTGTCCTGCAGGCTTAAAGGCAAGTAATCAGGGTCACCTGAAGTTTGCTCCCAATAATAGATAC
This sequence comes from Carcharhinus amblyrhynchos, assembly GCF_965287045.1. Lineage (NCBI taxonomy): Eukaryota > Metazoa > Chordata > Chondrichthyes > Carcharhiniformes > Carcharhinidae > Carcharhinus > Carcharhinus amblyrhynchos. The sequence goes on from NC_137326.1 coordinate 63,841,645, forward strand.
AGTGGCTCCTCTGTCTACCTTCATGACTAGAGAGTGACCATTTACCTAGAATTTAATATTGATTCGAGTCACTTAGGGTGACAATGCAATTTAACTCCATCAATTCCTCATTTAGCGGCTTGTTTATTTGCAAAGCCCTGTCCAGAGGGCTTCGGCCTGGGCTGTATGTGTTTTGCTTGTTCAGTATTCTTGTCTGAGATGGATCCTATGACTGCAAACGTAGCACAGAGGTGCTCGCTCCTTGCTGTACTGTGGAGAGACTTCCATGAAGTTCTGGAGTCTAGCAGTCTTCAACTCCAATTGCCTTTTCTTGGCAGCAAATGAGAGATGTGGTCTGGGGATTGTCCAAGGCTGAGGACGGTACCATATATGGACCTCTGATGCTCCTGGGCTCCTTTTTCATAGGTAAGAACTAGTTCTATGGATTTTTTGAGGTCCACAGTTAGCTCAGTTAGTAGCCTCCTTTGGGTTGCAATATTATTAATTCCATATATTAAGCAATCACTAAACATTTCCTGAAGTGCTGACCTGTACCCATAGAATCACAGAAACGCTACAATGTAGAAAGAGGCCATTTGGCCTATCGAGTCTGCACTGACCACAATCCCACCCAGGCCCTACTCCCATATCCCTACACGTTTACCCGCTAATCCCTCTAACCTACACATCTCAGGACACTAAGGGCAATTTTCGCATGGCCAAACAACTTAACCTGCACGTCTTTGGACTGTGGGAGGAAACCGGAGCACCCAGAGGAAATCCATGCAGAAACGAGGAGAGTGTGCAAACTCCACACAGATAGTGACCAAAGCCAGGAATTGAACCCAGGTCCCTGGAGCTGTGAAGCAGCAGTGCTAACCACTGTGCTACCATATTCACTGTGTTCCACGAATTTCTGCAGTCTCGTAAAGAATTTAGTGGTTGGTTCTCCAATGAGTCTATTTGCTGTGTAAAATCTGTAGCATTTGAATATAATAGACGGTTCAGGGTTGTAGTGGCCTGATACTATATCTACTATTTCATCAGCAGATTTTGAATCTGGCGCTGCTAGATAAGTTAAACTATTTATGATGCTAAAGATTGGGGTCCCAAAGCAATCAGGACGATGACATTTTGTCCGTCATAACCTTCTATCCTGTTTGCCCAGCAGAAATATCTAATTCTTTCAACGTGCTGGGTCCAATCCTCCATACCTGCATTGTAAATTTCCAGTTTCCCAAACCGTGGCATTTTCGATATCTCCCCATCACTGTCTTGAAAGGGAAGGTTGTCCAAAACATTTCTTATTCTTCGCCACCAATGTAAAAATTCAGAAAGCTTGACTGGAAAGCAACATAGTTTATTATAGAATGTAAAACGAATCCACTACTGTGGTGGAGACACGCTAGTTGCTGCCTGGGATTACAGTTCAGCAGACCCAGTCCTGCCTTATAAAATGCTCAGGTAGTGAGTTACAGCTGGGCAGGCCACTGCCTTTTACAGGGAACTCATACTCAAGGAGCTGCACAGGGAGATCAATCAGTGATTCCCATGGACCTAGTGGGTATTATCTCACAGACCTTCTTCAATAAAATAAAGGTGGAGCTGAACTAATTAAGTTACTCTGAATGTATTTTGACGACCCTTTCAATAGTTGGTTTCCTTCATCTCGCAAGCTCTGCAATTATACCTAGAATTTGTAAGAAGTCTGGATTCAGTGTATCAAAGAATAAGGATAGAATTTTCTGTCAAAATAACAGCAAGACTATCAGTGCCTGACATTAATTATATGTGAATGGAACAGCAACATCAGGTATAGAACAGTTACATGGCTCAATAGGGATATCTAAAAATTGCTGTCTGAGCAATACCAATCTGCTGTGACTATGTCACGCCAAGATCTGGACTCCTTTTTTTAAGACCTACCGTACTTGCCCATTAAACTTGCCAAAACCAGCATTAGAACATAGAACATAGAACATTACAGCTCAGAACAGGCCCTTCGGCCCACGATGTTGCGCCGACCAGCTTTTAAAAAAAACCAACACTAACCCACTAATCTAAACCAATCCCATTTCGTCCATAAACCTATCCACAGATCTCTTAAACGCCCCCAAATTAGTGCCCTTTTAATGACATTTTAAGTCTAATTCTTACTGAACAGCCTCTCTTGTACCATGATTAACTTTTGCTTGTGTGAAGTTTCATTAGTTCAGGTTTCAATTTTCTAAGGAGATTTTGAATTTTAATCTCTCAATCTATTTGTCTTTCTGTCTCTTTTACTTCCCCTACAGAGCATGATTTGACATTAAAATTTAGCATTTTAATTCATCCTCTTTTTCAGTCCTTTCCATTTTTATTCTCCAATCCTTAAATCTGATTGGCTAAGGAGATACCCTCTTTTGTTGCCCTATTCGCTCCAGCCCAAAATACCCTGTTTCCTTTATTGACATTATCAACTCATATTTTTAGAAACCTTACAGCCAAACATTTTTGAGCTGAAGCATGCACAAGTTTAACGAACAGCAGGCACCATAATATACCCATGGCAAAATACTGCGGATGCTGGAATCTGAAACAAAAGCAGAAAATACTGGAGAAACTCAACAGGTCTGACAGCATCTGTGGAGAGAGAAGAGCTAATGTTTTGAGTCAGGATGATCCTACGTCAGAGCTGAGTTATGTTATCTCCATGGCCGGGGGCAGCGCCTGCTTGGTTCTAATTGCACTAGTGGAGTGCCCCAGGGGTCGGTGCTGGGGCCTCAGCTTTTTACCATTTATATAGATGATCTGGAGGAGGGAACCGAGTGTAGGGTGTCGAAATTTGCTGATGACACCAAGATTGGGGGAACGGCAAATTGTGCGGAGGGTGTGGAGAGTCTACAGAAGGATCTAGATAGGCTGGGCGAATGGGCCAGGAAATGGCAAATGGAATTTAATGTTGGCAAGTGTGAGGTGGTCCACTTTGGTAGGAAGAATGGTAGGAAGGACTATTACTTACGGGGCGAAAAACTGCAGCAGGCGACGGTGCAGAGGGACCTCGGGGTCCTTGTGCATGAGCCGCAAAAACCCAGCTTGCAGGTGCAGCAGGTGGTCAGGAAGGCGAATGGGATGCTGGCCTTCATAGCGAAGGGGATTGAATATAAAAGTAGGGAGGTCTTGCTGCAGCTGTATAGGGCATTGGTGAGGCCGCAGCTGGAGTACTGTGTGCAGTTTTGGGCGCCGCACCTGCGCAAAGATATTTTGGCCTTGGAGGGAGTGCAGAGGAGGTTTACTAGGCTGATACCGGAGTTGAGGGGGTTGAGCTACGAGGAGAGGCTGAATAAACTGGGCTTGTACTTGTTAGAGTTTAGAAGAATGAGGGGAGATCTCATTGAGACGTATAAGATGATGAATGGGATGGATAGGATAGAGGTGGAAAGACTCTTCCCGCTCAGAAAAGCCAGTAGGACTAGGGGGCACAGCCTCAAGATAAAAGGGGGTTGGTTTAAAACGGAGTTGAGGAGGAACTTCTTCACTCAAAGGGTGGTGAATCTCTGGAATTCTCTGCCCGTTGAAGTGGTGGAGGCTGCCTCGCTAAATATTTTTAAGACGCGGGTTGATGGGTTTTTGATAAGAGAGGGGATTAAGGGTTATGGGGAGAGGGTGGGAAAATGGAACTGAGCAGCGACAGATCAGCCATGATCTTATTGAATGGCGGGGCAGGCTCGAAGGGCTAGATGGCCTACTCCTGCTCCTATTTCTTATGTTCTTATGTTCTGAGATGGTCCAAGTGCTTCTTTAGGGTTTTGCCCTGAACTTTGACTTGTAACATATTGATTCTGTTTCTTTCATAATTATCTCAGGGACCTATCTGGGACCATCCCCAAAGTTCGTCATGTGAACCAGATCACCTGTTGCAAATGATTTTTTCTGTCCTTACAGAATCATAGTTTCTTTTTTGGTTTTCTTCTTGGGAGTCCACCCTACCTGCCTGGTTTGGGAGTAGCAGGCTTTATCTGGTACATAGCTATTGTCTCATTAACAGTTCTGGTGGAATAACACCTGTTGTGTGCAGAGCGGTCCTGTAGTCGAACAAAAATCATGCCAGTTTAGTCTCCACGGACGCTGCTGGTTGTTTCTTCATGTAATTTTTGAAGGTTTGCACAGCCCGTTCTGTCAGTCTGTTTGGGACAACGGGGGATAGTTGCTTTTCGGATGTGTCTGATATCATTAGAGAACATGAAGTTCTGAAAATCACTGTTAGTAAAGTCCTTGTCATTATCAGAAATGAGGACTTCTAGTATTCCATGTACACTGAAGTCTTGTCATACTTTCTTGATTGTAGCCTGAGAAATTGTGGAGCTCATGCGGTGCACCTCCAACCACTTGGGAGCGTATGTCCACCATGATTTAAATATGGAACCCATAAAAGAGCCTGCAAAGTCCATCTACGTTTGTACCCAAGGTCAGCCAGGCCACTCCCATCGGTGTAGGGAGGCTGAGGATGGGAAGTTTTGGCCTTTCTTGCACAGGTTACATTGCTTCACTAAATCTGATGTCAGAGTCAAGACCGGGCTGCCAGATATAACTCCTAGCCAGCATCTTCATTTTTCATTCCTTCATCAAAATCCTGGAACTCCCTGCCTTATAGATAGTGAGACCCTTATCACGTGTACTCAGTGGTTCCAGAAAGGTGCTCATCACTACCTTCTTGAGCGCAATTAGTGATGAGCAATAAATGTTGCCTTTGCCAGTGATGCTTAATCCCTTAAATAAATCAAATAATTGGAAGAATTTCACTTTTATTTATTGTTAATGCCATTATTGTAATGTTACTTCACAGTACAAAGTACTTCTTTGACTGCAAAATATTTTGGGATATTATGAGGTTGTGAAAGGAGCTATTACGATGCATGTCTTTTTTCAACTACACAGACCTGTTTATTGGGAATTGAATCTTAGCATTAAAACTATCATATTGGATGCAGCTTTAAAATGCCACAATAACGCCTAAGTAAGTTAAACTGTTAGTAATGGGCAATGGAGCAAATTCAAATGAAAGTTTCTTTTTCCATATTTAAATAAAGCATTTGAACAGGTAACATCCTTGATAATATAATAGACAAAATAGGGTGATTTCAACCCGAGTTTAAATTTTCTTTCATACTTCTTGCAACATGGTGCTGATATACTACATTGATTCTCTTGGCTATTTCTATGTAAACAGCATAGGTACTTTTCAACTCTTTGGCCATTCACTTTGGGGACATTATTTTCTTTTTAAAGTTTATGGAATTTTAGTTAGTGGGTTGAGCTGATTGCTTGCACTTTGAAATAGTGCTTTTCTCCGATAAATTTAAGTTCTTAAAAGTAAGTTGTTTAAAATTCAAAAGCTGTATCAGGCGAATATGATTACAATTTGCCTAATACTGAATTGTATCTGAATTCTAGATTGGAAAAGACAGGGCGCTGAATTTTGACCCCTGCTGTGTCAGCTACTTCACTAAAGGGGAGTATATTGTGATGGGAGGATCCGATAAGCAAGTCTCTTTGTACACAAAAGATGGGGTTCGTCTTGGTGGCATTGGAGAACAGCAATCCTGGGTGTGGACTTGCAGGGTGAAACCAGACTCCAATTATGTTGTAAGGTCTTTTTCAGTTTATTTTTGCTAAATGTAACCTTTAAGCACAGCTTATACTCCTGCAATCCAACCAATGCTCTTCTGTAATAATAATGCAAAATGTTTAGTTTGGCTTTACCTTGAGATAAAGGCAAAATCAGAAAAAGCTAGAAAATCTCATCAAATCTGACGTGTGGAGAGAGAATAATGCTGTCGTTTCAAATCCATGTTGGCTCTATTGCCTCTCCACAGATGCTGTCAGACCTGCTGAGATTTTGAAGCTTTTTCTGTTTTTGTTCAGCATTCTTAAGATATTTATTTCTGTTGTGCTCTCTGATAGCATATTTAGTTTGAAGACCATGGTAGAACTTCCCATGTATTTCAAAATTGAATGTGCATCCTTCTTCTCTTGTCACTATTCCCAATTAAAACATGCCAGAAAGTTTTATTTTCTAACTTGTCCAGCCCCTTAACAGCTTCGAACCTCGGCTGAACAGTGCTATGTCTTTGGCCTCCCAACCTTCCAAGTATGGAGGTCGGGAGGAGCTTGCTCATTGGTGAATTGCAAATGCACCACTTGCCATGTTGGTAAAGGGCAAAAAAAAGTGTTCATCGCCCACCCCAGAACAAGTGAAAGCTCTTTGAAGCATCTGGTGCCAACTACACACAGGAAAACAAAACTGACTTGAGGCTTAACACTTGATTCCTAAAAAAAATCTGAAGGTGGCAATTAAAACAATTAACTGGGTAAGATTTTAAAACATATTTGTTTGAATGTGGAAATGGGAATTCTCATGGCCCCCCCCATTGAAAGAATGTGGGGTAATGCTGACTGCCATTACATCCCCCTTCACCATCCTCATCCTTAACCATTGCCAATTTCTGATCTGATTACTTATCCTTCTGATCCCGTTGCTGCAATTCATCACTTACCTGTTGACCCTATTCACTGGGCAATCTTTCTCAGACACTTTGTAATTTACTGACTCAGTCAAAATGAATCCTGAAACTCAAAATCAGGAGCACTTGAGATTTCATCCTTCAGGCACAGGGAATGACCCCACACCTGTTTAAAAATGGATATACTTGAATTTCTGGGCCAGTATACTTTAATTGTTGAAATTAGAATTGCCACTAATCCAACTGTACCTTTAATAATCTATATGTTTAGTTATACATGTTGAGTACATATTCAGATCGAACTGTAAGGATAAACAAAGAATAGCATATTGCCATTACATTTTTAAACAATTTCTCACCTCTGTTTTTTGGTTAGATTCTGCAGCTGAATGCACTCATATTTTGAACCACTTGGTGGCGCCCATTTTTTTGTTCTGAATATTGCCTCTATGATATTAAAGCTACAGTAATGATTAAACATTAATTGTTGACAATTGAAACAATGTAGCAGGATGGAATTTCAATTGTTTGTATATCATAGAACCAGAATAGACCATTTAGCCTCTCAAATCTATTCTGCTATTCAATTAGATCATGGCTCAACTATATTTCAGAGGTTAATGTATTGCTGCTGCTTTTTGTCTCGTCAGCTGGAGGATAATGAGTACATGCAAATGGTTCTGTATTCTTCTTCCAAGGTTGTAGGCTGCCAAGATGGTACAATTGCCTTTTACCAAATAATTTTTAGCACGGTACATGGCTTGTACAAGGACCGTTATGCTTATAGGGACAGCATGACAGATGTCATTGTCCAACATCTTATCACAGAGCAGAAAGGTGAGTTCTTAAACATAAATGTTGGCTCTTGTAACAAATGTCTTAGTAATTACTACAATAAATTACTGATGCACTGTAATGAATGCTCTGCAGCTTTGAAATCAATCAATTTACTTCAGCTGGATACCAGATTGATCTAGATGTATCAAATAAAAGCTAAAAATAATGCAGTTCTTATATGTAGAAAATCCTACAATTATGCAACAGATAAGTCTGCAACCATTGAGAGAAAGGAAAAATTGAAGATCATAAAGCAATCATCACTTGGTTGTACAGAACTTGAATGTTGTTGAAAAAGGTACATGCAGTCAAAACACTTCACCTTGCACTCATCAGAACAGATGCAAAAATACCAAAATTCAAAGGGAGCAGCAACTTATACTGCAGGAGGAAGGTTGGCAACATCTTGACCAGTCAAAGCTAATATGTCATCATGAATGCAAGACAAAAATCTTTGACAGCATTCCTCCTCTTTTTCAGCATACACAAACCAGAAATATACTTCAGCTATTAACTTGTCCATTTTCTTTACAGATACTGACTGATCTGCTTTTTGTTTGCAGCAGTTTTTACATTAATCAAGGGTACAAAATGATGTTGTGGCCTTCTTTAACACAAGTGATTTTGGAGTACTGTGTGCAGTTTTGGTCGCCGCACTTACGCAAGGATATTTTGGCCTTGGAGGGAGTGCAGAGGAGTGCTGATGCTGGAGTTGAGGGGGTTGAGCTATGAGGAGAGGCTGAATAAACTAGGCTTGTACTCGTTAGAGTTTAGAAGAATGAGGGGAGATCTCATTGAGACATATAAGATGATGGATAGGATAGAGGTGGAGAGACTCTTCCCGCTCAGAAAGGACAGTAGGACTAGGGGGCACAGCCTCAAGATAAAGGGAGGGCGGTTTAGAACGGAGTTGAGGAGGAACTTCTTCACTCAAAGGGTAGTGAATCTCTGGAATTCTCTGCCCATTGAAGTGGCGGAGGCTGCCTCGCTAAATATTTTTAAGACGCGGGTTGATGGATTTTTGATAAGCGAGGGGATTAAGGGTTATGGGGAGAGGGCGGGAAAGTGGAACTGAGCCACGACAGATCAGCCATGATCTTATTGAATGGCGGGGCAGGCTTGAAGGGCTAGATGGCCTACTCCTGCTCCTATTTCTTATGTTCTTGTGATTGTTTACATTGATGAAAGTGCAGGTTGTTGCGTGACATTCTAAATCAAATTGAAGCATGTTATTCCAGTCACAACTATTTGAAATTCTATGATTTATACCTCTTAATAATATAAAATATTTAAATTTGACTTTTCAGTGCCTTCCTAGAGATCAGAGTATTTTTTCTAATCACCAGAGTCGTTGCTATGGTCTCACTCTGCTGTGAGAATACATCAGCTCCTGGGTTTATCTGTGACTCTGTTTGCTTGCTACTAATTTCAGGGGGTGGCACGGTGGCACAGTGGTTAGCACTGCTGCCTCACAGTGCCAGGAACTTGGGTTCGATTCCCGGCTTGGGTCACTGTCTGTGTGGAGTTTGCACATTCTCCCTGTGTTTGTGTGGGTTTCCTCTGGGTGCTCTGGTTTCCTCCTGCAGTCCAACAATTTGTGGGTTAGGTGGATTGGCCATGCCATATTGCCCCTTAGTGTCGGGGAACTAGCTAGGGTAAATGTATGGGGTTACAAGGATAGGGACTGAGGGAGGGATTGTGGTTGGTGCAGACTCGGTAGGTTGAAGGTCCTCCTTCTGCATTGTAAAATTGTATGCATAATTTAACTGGAAGTAATGGCATTTTTCAATCCCCCAAACTCTGTTACATTACTTATGTTGTCATAAGAGCCTATATTTTCCAATTGTGTTTGATGGCTTGCCCATCACTAGCACATATGAAAAAAATGTGATGTTCCCTGCCACAAATAAATTCCTTTCCAAGCTATTTTCATGACTATAAAATGAGCTATTTTTTCTCTCTCTACTTCCCATGATGGCTTTCAAGTTGTGGGTGTTCCCATTTTCAGCCAATGTCTGAACAGGCAGTCATTGGTCACAGTGCAGACCTTTTGCCTGACTCTGGTCACCATTTCTAAGCATCTGGATGCCTCAGGAACATCCCCTCTCTGATCTTGGTGAAAACATTAATCACTATCAGAGAGACAAAATCAATGTCAACGAAACATGTTTTAACTGCTGCAGCAACACATGTATTTGTTGACGGGCCTGGTTCTCAGTCAGAAACATTTTTTTTGAAGCCTGAAGTTTACCCGACATATTAGAATAAGATTGAGCCCAGAAGTAACAGTGGGGTCAGAGTTCATGGTGCCACTTAGCATATTGTTTGTGGAATCCTGCTGTGGTTAAAGCAACAGTGACTAGATGTTAAAATTGGCTGGAAGCACTTTGAGACCACATGAAAGTATTAAAAAGTGTTATCTAAATACAAGCTGGTTCATTCTGAGAGAGAAGTGCTTCAAATTGATGAGTTTTAGGAGGAGGCAAGAAATCCAATCTTTTGTAATGGTTTTCTTGAATAATCAAAGGTCCATCAGCTCACAGCAAAGAATTGTACATTTAACAGTCAGCTTAATAAGTTTAAGGTAATGCCTCTTCACTACGCTTATCATGTACACTTTCCTGTTTTGTAGTGCGGATCAGATGCAGGGAACTAGTGAAGAAGATTGCTATCTACAAAAACCGACTAGCAATCCAGCTTCCGGAAAAAATTCTGATCTATGAGCTCTTTTCAGAAGATAATACTGACATGCATTACCGTGTTAAAGAGAAGATTGCTAAGAAATTTGAATGCAACCTATTAGTTGTATGCTCCCAACATCTTATTTTGTGCCTGGTAAGTTGACTAATGGAAGTTTCAGTTCATAGGCTTATCAGAGCCAGGGTAGTTACTTTTTTATAGCAGGCATCCAACTTGGTTGCGTTTTCAAACAATATTTTTTTTCTGAATGGTTTAATTAATAAATTACTTTCAGGCATAATTTTCAAACTCACCAGATATTATCAGATAGAAATTTAGAACTTTGAAAGACGCAAAGCAAATGTGGCTGGTGGCGCAAAAACAAAGTGCTGGAAAATCACAGCAGAGCTGACAGCATCTGTGGAGAGAGAATAGAACTAATACTTAGAATCTGGATGACCCTTCATCAGAGCATGGGCTGTGGGAGGAAAGCTGTAGAAGGGTTTGATTTATTATTGTCACGTATAATGTTATACAGCGAAAAGCATTCTTTTTGTACACTATACAGACAAAGCATACCGTCCGTAGAGTACATAAGGGAGAAGGAAAGGAAAGGGTCCGTAATTTAGTGTTACAGTCATAGCTAGGGTGTAAAGAAAGATCAATTTATATGCAAGGTCCATCCGAAAGTCTGATAGCAGCAGGGAAGAAGCTGTTCTTGAGCCAGGTCGATACGAGAGCTCAGATTTTTGTATCTTTTTTCTGATGGAAGTAAGTGGAAGAGAGTATGTCGGGGTACATGGGGTCCTTGATTATTCTAGCTGCTTTTCTGAGGCAGCAGGAAGTGTAAACGGAGTCAATAGTTGGGAGGCTGGTTGGTGTGATGGACTGGGCTATGTTCTCAACCCTTTGTAGTTTCTTGCAGTCTTGGTCAGAGCATAAGCCATACCAAGCTGTGGTACATTTGGAAAGGATGCTTTCTAGAGTGCATCTGTAAAAATTGGTGAGAGTTGTAGTGGAAATGCTGAATTTCCTTAGCCTCCTGATAAAGTAGAAATGCTGGTGGGCTTTCTTAACTATAGCGTTGGTGAGGAGGGACCAGGATGGGTTATTGGTGATCCAGACACCTAGAAACTTGAAGCTCTCGACCATTTCCACTCCATCTCTGTTGATGTAGACGGGGACATGTCCTTCACTATGCTTCCTGTAGTTGATGACTATCTCCTTCGCTTTACTGACATTAAGGGAGAGATTGTTGTTGTCACACCATTTTACCAGATTTTCTATCTCTTTCCTGTACTCCATCTCATCACTGTTTGAGATCCGACCCGCTATGTCTCTGTAAGGAGAGCTATACAAGGAAGACCGTACGAGAAGAGCTGTACGAGGAGAGCTGTACAAGGGGTGCTGGACGAGGAAGACTATGAAGAGAGCTGTACAGGGGGTGCTTATGAGGAAGACTATGAGGAGAACTGTTCGAGGAGGGCTGTAGGAGGAAGACTGCGAGGGGGGCCATGTGAGGTAGGCCATACAGAAGAGGGGGGGGCGTATGAAGAGAGCTGTATGAGGAAGGCTATATGGCGCAGGCTACATGAGGAGGGTAGTTTGAGGAAGACACGGAACGCTGTATGAGGAAGATTGCAGAACTCTGCAGAAGAGTATGAGGAAGACTCCCTGAGGACAGCTATGTGAGGGCAGCTGCATGAGAAAAACTGCGAGGTGAACTGTATGTGGAAGACTGTATGAGAATGCTATATGAGGAGGTCTGTATGCAGAAGACCATGAGGGTGACTATGTGGAAGACTGTATGGGGAAGGCTGTGTGAAAGGAAGTCTGAGGAAGACTATGTGGATGGCAGCATGAGCAGATGAGGAGGACTGTTTGCACAAGTTAGTTTTTAATATTTTTTCTTAGTATAATGATTGAACAATGACAGACTTTTAATTAGTGTGACTCAAACATTGTTTTATTATGATAGAATTTGTTTACTCCTATTCATTGGAAGACAGCAGTCCATTCTTCTTAAGCTACATGCTGAAAGGACATAAGGTATTTGATTAGCTTGCCCTCTGGCCACATCCCTGTCCCCGCAAAGTCTGCCAGCCAAAACAATGGAAGTCCAGAAGTGCAAGGAATTGTAGGTGGAAATTCCTGTCATATGACTCTGTGGCAAGTTGTGTTTACACCACCAGCTATAGTGCACATGCTGTGCAATCTGCTTCCTAATAACCTCAATAACTTGTTCCCCATTCATAAAATGCCAGCCTTTTTCCCTTTATGTATTGTGATGCAGCCTCTTATTATCTGAATAATGTAATAATAACAAAAGTGAATGTGTAAAACTCTTTAGCCAGCTCGAGCCGCACATATAGAAATTGCAGATTTAATAATTTGTCACTTTATGCATGGGTGACACTGCACTTGAGTTGCTCTAGAAATGTTTCATTTTCCCTTCTTGATGCCTGTTTACTTTCTTTGTATTATTGTTGTCCTGAAGTTAATAATTTTTGGCCCCATAACATTGATTCCTTGAATTGAGTGACCATTCTTCATTTGTGAGTCCAAGCAATGGATGCTAACGAACTCTTTCCCTTGGGAAGATGCACAAGAAGTCAGCCCTGTCCTTAGTCAATTTCCTGATGGTCTCTGAAAACAAACAGGAAGGTATACCCAGCCTGATTTCTGTTATCCCCCACTTTCACCTACTGCCCCGGATTGAGAGTGTTGTGGTTAATTATAGGACTCAAAATGTTATGACAACCAAAATTAGCTAACTCAGAAAACGGTCAGGAAGAAACTTGGCTACCTTGCTACTGGTGTTGTCTTTAACTTTCAAAAGTTTGTCTGCCAAATTAGAATGCTGAATATTTAAAATATAATTAAGGGAACATATGGAAATATAAAATAATTTCATATTCACAGCATTCTCCGATAACTAATTCAAATCTGAAAGTTGTTACAAATTGCTTCTCTGGTTGAAATGTCAATAGATTTCTCTGTACTAGGTATGAAAATATGTTCACACCATGTCCTTGACGGTTAATAGCTAAAACTAGGTCAATCACCAGACACTGAATTACATTACCATGTCTGAAGACGTCAGATCTGTTTCACAGCTGGGAAACATAAGGTGGCATATTGACTGTCACTAAAGGCAGCAGAAACTGAGCTGAAGAGATTTCATGAAAAAAAGACTCATTGTCCAGATCGCATAAAAAGAATATCTTTATGGCAACATATGAGAGAGTGATTTCGACATGTGGAGGATCCAGTTAGGCTCTATAGAGATGAGAAAATGGAGGACATTTTTATTTAACTCCCAAATTTAAACAGAGGAAATGAGTAAGTGAAATACACATCATGGTGTATTTTGAATTTGAGGACAGAGTTCATCTTTAATTTGGTAGCTGCAGTTAAAAAGAGCTGTTTCGTATTTTTCCTCTTCCCCATTTTTAAAGTGAATCTTCCGTAGTTGTTTAGGTCAGTGATGGGCAACCTCGACATGTGAGTGGGCCGCATGAGTGACCCTCCTTCATCTCAATGGGTCACAAGGCTGAAATTGGCAAGGTGTACTTACCACAAACTCATGAATAAGATTAAATATATTTGATACGCACCAAATAGTTCATAATGCGTTGCAGAAAATACTAAATCATTTATGAGTTAAAAGAGCTATCACCAATTCAAATGTGAGAAATATTTAAGTTCACCTTACATATATTACAATTTATCAAAGCACCAACTACAACTAAATATTATACATTTCGTAATTATACAGATATGTGCTTTAGATATTTCATTTCTTTACTTACCGTTATTTTTATTGATAAACCCTACTGTTCCCAGATATCTTTGTTATTATTGTTATAAAAACTATGAACAAAACACTAGTTACCAATAAATTGTAAAACATGTAAGAAAAATAAAAGTACTCACCTACCAATCACTCCGTTGTAGACCTTACTCTTTCCCACCCACTTTTACCTCCAGGCTCCACTTTCAGCCTCGTTCTTACCCAAGCACTTTTATCTCCTTAGCTCCACACTTGGTCTCGCTCTTTCCCAGGAAGTTTGTCTTAATTGAGATTTCTATGAAGTATGACATCTTGTTTTTACTGCATTTAATCATGACTTTCAGGCTTGAACTGTTAACTTCTATTTATGTCTTTTTGAATAAATGACACTTTTAATCAATCACTTGCATCTTAACTAATGCCTTCTTTATGTCCCCTTTAGGAAAAGAGATTGCAATGCTTGTCATTCAGTGGTATGAAAGAAAGAGAGTGGTTAATGGAGTCACTCATTCGCTATATTAAGGTCATCGGAGGACCATCAGGAAGAGAAGGCTTATTAGTTGGTCTAAAGAATGGACAGGTATTGTTAATCCAGCAAGTATTTATTAAGGTTATATTTTTTAATTCATTTATGGGATGTATGTGTCATTGTCTAGATCTGCATTTATTGCTCATTCCTCTTGAACTATTAAGGTGTAGGGAGGGAATTCTAGGATTTTAACTCAGCGACAGCGAAAGAACGGCAATATATTTCCAGTGAGTGACTTAGAGAGAAATCTCCAGGTAGTGGTGTTCCGAGGTATCCGCTGCTCTTGTCCTTCTTGATGGTAGCAGTCATGGGTTTGGAAGCTGCCATCTAAGGAACCATGGTGAGTCCCTGCAGTGCGTCTTGTAGATGGTAGACATGATTGCTACTGTGCATTGGTGATGGAAGGATTGAGTGTTTGTGGAAGGGGTAGCAATCAAGTGGGGTGCTTTGTCCTGGATGCTGCCAAGCTTCTTGAGTGTTGTTGGAGCTGCACTCACCCAAGCAAGTGCAGTGTGTTCCAGTGCACCTCTGACTAGTGCCTAATAGATGGTGGACAGGCTTTGGGGAGTCAGGAGGTGACTTACTTGCCACAGGCTTCCTAGATATTGATTTGCACTGGTAGCCATAGTATTTATATGGCTAGTCCAGTTCAGTTTCTGGTCAATGGTAACCTCCAGCATGTTGATGGGGGAAGATTCAGCAATGGTAATGCCATTGAATGTCAATAGGCAATGGTTAGATTCTTCCTTGTTCAAGGTGGTCATTGCCTGCCAATTGTGTGGCATGAATGTTATTTGCCACTTGTCAGCCCAAGCCTGGATTTTGTCCAGGTCTTGCTTCATTTGGACATGGACTACTTCAGTATCTGAGGAATTGGGAATGATTTTGAACATTGTATGGTCATCAGCGAGCATTACTACTCTGACATTATGATGGAAGGAATGTCATTGATGAAGCAGCTGTAGATAGTTGGGCCTAGGACATTATTCTGAGGAACTTCTACAATGATGTCCTGGAGCTGATGTGGCAGGACTGCAGAGTTTAGTCTGATCCATTAATTCTAGAATCACTTCACTGCTTATGCTGTTTGGCACACAAGTAGTCCTGTTTTGTAACTTGAGCAGATTGACACCTAAGTTTTAGATATGCCTGATATTGCTCCTAGCATGCCCTCCTGATCTCTTCCTTCGGAATACAGGAATGTAGAAATTAGGAGTGAGAGTAGGCAATTCAGCCTGCTCCACCATTCTATATGATCATGGTTGATCTCATAAGAACATAAGAAATAGGAGCAGGAGTAAGCCATCAAGCCCTTCGAGCCTGCCCTGCCATTCAATAAGATCAAGGCTGATCCGAAGTGGATCAGCTCCACTTCCTCGCTTTCTCCCCATAACCCTTAATTCCCCTGTCTATCAGAAACCTATCTACCCGTGACTTAAATATATTCAATGAGGTAGCCTCCACCACTTCAACGGACAGAGAATTCCAGAGATTCACCACCCTTTGAGTGAAGAAGTTCCTCCTCAACTCTGATCTAAACTGCCCTCCCCGCCTTATCTTGAGGCTGTGCCCTCTAGTCCTGCTATCCTTTCTAAGTGGGAAGAATCTCTACCCTATCTATCCCCTTCATTATCTTATACGTCTCTGTAAGATCCCCCCTCAGCCTTCTAAACTCTAACGAGTACAGACGCAGTCTATTCAGTCTCTCTTCATAGGTTAGCCCCCTCATCTCCGGTATCAGCCTAGTAAACCTCCTCTGCACTCCCTCCAAGGCTTCCTTCCGCAAGTGCGGCAACCAAAACTGCACACAGTACTCCAGTTGCAGCCTCACCAGTGCCCTGTACAGTAGCAGCAAGACCTCCCTACTTTTATATTCTAACCCCCTCGCTATAAAGGCCAACATTCCATTCACCTTCTTGATTACCTGCTGCACCTGCAGACTGGGTTTTTGCAATTTGTGCACAAGGACCCTCAGGTTCCTCTGCACCGTCGCCTTTTAAATAATAATCCCTCTTACTATTATTTCTACCAAGTGGATAACCTCGCACTTGCTAACATTATACTCCATCTGCCAGGTCCTCGCCCACTCACTCAGCCTATCCAGATCTCTCTGCAGACTTTCCACATCCTCCACGCAATTTGTTTTTCCACTCAACTTCGTGTCATCAGCAAATTTCGTCACGCTACACTTAGCCCCCTCCTCCAGATCATCTACGTAAATGGTAAACAGTTGAGGCCCCAGCACCGATCCCTGCGGCACTCCACTGGTCACCAGCTGCCAACCAGAATAGCACCCATTGATTCCAACTCTCTGCTTCCTATTAGATAGCCAATCCTCTATCCATGCTAACACCTTACCCACAACTCCGTGCACCCTAACCTTCTGTAGCAACCTTTTGTGAGGCACCTTTTCAAACGCCTTTTGGAAATCTAAAAACACCACATCCACCGGTTCCCCTCTGTCCACCGCACTAGTCACATCCTCATAGAAATCCAATAAATTTGTTAAACACGATTTTCCCTTAATGAATCTGTGCTGCGTCTGCTCGATCAAACCATTCTTTTCTAGGTGCCTCGCTATTTCTTCTTTGATGACGGATTCTAGCATTTTTCCAACTACAGACGTTAAGCTAACCGGCCTATAATTCCCTGCCTTTTGTCTGCTACCTTTTTTAAACAGTGGCGTAACATTAGCTGTTTTCCAATCTTCTGGCACTTCCTCGGAGTCCAGCGGATTTTGATAAATAATTACTAAGGAATCTGCTATCACCTCTGCCATTTCTTTCAGAACCCTGGGATGCATTCCATCCGGTCTCGGGGACTTGTCTACCTTCAGTCCCGTTAGTCTATCGAGCACTACCTCTCTAGCGACAGTTATCGCATTAAGGCCCTCATCTCCTACCATCCTTCTATCTTTAATATCCGGCAAACTATTCATGTCCTCCTCCGTGAAGACCGAGGCAAAAAACTTATTTAAAGCCTCAGCCATTTCCTCATTGCCCACTGCTAAATCCCCCCTCTCATCTTCCAAGGGTCCAACATTCACTCCAGCCAGTCTCCTCTTCTTTATATATTTGTAAAAACTTTTACTGTCTTTTTTTATATTTAGAGCTAGTTTAGCTTCATACTTTATCTTTCCTTTCTTTATCGCCTTCTTAGTCATTCTTTGTTGTTTTTTAAATCTTTCCCAATCTTCTAATCACCCACTATTTTTAGCCGCTCTGAACGCATCAGCTTTTAATTTAATACTCTCCTTTATTTCCTTCGATAACCACGGCTGGTTATCCCTTCTCCTACAGTCCTTCTTTACCATTGGAATATATTTCTGCTGAGTACTGAAAAAGGTCTCTTTAAAAATCCTCCACTGTTGTCAGCCGTCCTACCAACCAATCTGTGCCCCCAATCTACATTTGTCAATTCCGCTCTCATCCTATCATACTCCCCTCTGTTCAAACAGAGGACACAGATTCGGGCCCCTACTTTCTCATCCTCCATCTGCATCAGAAATTCAACCATACTATGATCACTCATCCCAAGAGGATCCCTCACAAGAAGATCACTAATTCTACCTGCCTCGTTACACAACACCAGATCTAAGATAGCTCGCTCCCTCATAGTTTCCTTGAACAGTATGTAATGGAACTTATCCCGACAGCATTCCAAGAACTCTTCCTCAAGCCCACCGCGTCCGACTTGGGTCATCCAATCAATATGCAGATTAAAATCCCCCATAATTATCACCATTCCTTTTCTGCACGCATCAATTATTTGCTTGTTTATAGCCCGTCCCACCTCAAAGTTATTATTTGGGGGCCTATAGACCACACCCACCAGCGTCTTCCTCCCCTTACTATTCCTTATCTCCACCCACAACGATTTCACGTTTTGCTCTTTGGAGCCTATATCTGCTCTTACTACCGCCCTGATATTATCCTTAATTAACAGAGCTACCCCACCCCCTTTTACCTCCCGTCTATCCTTCCTAAACACCTGATACCCCTGGACATTCAGCTCCCAGTCCCTGTCACCCTGCAACCACATTTCTGTAATGGCCACTAGATCATATCCATTTGTGCTGATTTGTGCCATCAGCTCATTCACTTCGTCCCGAATGCTTCGTGCATTCAGGTAAAGTGTCTTTATACCAGCCTTTATCTGGACCTTGTTTGTAGAAATGCTACCAACCTCTCTCATGCCCCCTACTCCTTTTATTATTACCTGTTCACGTACCCTCTCCTTTACTTTAGATTTTGTAATTTCCCTCACCCTTGCACCCTCCCCCCCCCACTAATTAGTTTAAAGCCCTATCTACAGTCCTAGTTATACAGTTCGCCAGGACTCTGGTCCCAGCACGGTTCAGACGAAGACCACCCCATCTGAACAGGTCCCATTTGCCCAGATGGGATGGTCTTCTCCATCTCATCCTACCTCCATCTTCCTATCTTTTCCCCATTACCCTTTACCCTGCTTTTGAGCAAATATTTATCTGTCTCTTTCTTGAATCCACTGATTTATTCTGCATCCCCTGCATTCTGGGGCAGAGAGTTCCATAGATTCATAACCCTACTTATCTCTGTCTTGAACCTCCGCCCTCTTACTCTGCAACTATGAACTATGACCTCTTGTCCTAGACTGTTCTAGAAGAGGGAACATTTGGTAACATTTACTTTATCAATCCCATTGAGTATTTTATATTCCTCAATCAAATTCCTCATTCTCATGTACTCCAGTGAGTACAAGCCAAAGCTACTCAACCACTCATCACTCGACAGCCCTTTCAAATCCGGAATCAATCTAGTGAACCTCTTCTGAACCGCCTCCAGTGCCACCACATTCTTTCTCAAAGGAGGTGACCAGAACTGAACACAATACTCCAATTGTCGTCTCACCAATGCCTTATACAATTGTAACAGCACTTCTCTACTTTTATACTAGACCCTTTGTAATAAATGCCAAGATTCCATTTGCCTTCCTTATAACATTCTGCACCTGCATACTCATTTTCTGAGACTCATGTACAAGAAGACCCTGAACCCTCTGCACAGATGCCTTTTGAATTTTTTCCCCATTTAAGTAGTAATTTACCTTTTAGTTTTCCGGCCAAAATGGATAACCTCACATTTATCCACGTTGAACGCCATCTGCCAGATTCTGGCCTATTCCGTAGCCTGTCAATATCCATTTGTTAACTTTTTATGTCTTCATCACAGCCTGCTTTCCCAGTTAGTTTTGTGTTGTCAGCAAATTTTGCTATGTTACACTCTTCTGAGAACTGACCCCACTAGTTACAGATCACCAACTGGAGAAGGACCCTTTTATCCCAACCTCTGCTTTCTATCTATCAGCCAATCCTCAATCCAAGCCACTACTCTACCCTCAACACCTTGGGATCTAACCTTCTGAATCTGTCTCTTATGGCACCTTACCAAATGCCTTCTGGAAGTCCAGCTAGACCACATCCACAGGATCCCTGTTGTCTACCTTGCTACTTACATCCTTAAAGAACTCTAGCAGGTTTATTAAACAAGACTTGCCCTTCACAAAACCATGCTGACACTGATGAATTGAACTTTGCTTTTCCAGATGCTCAGTCACCTCCTGCTTAATGATTGACTCCAGCAACTTTCCCACCACAGAGGTTAGGTTGACTGGTATAGAGTTTTCCACTTTGTGCCTTTCTCCTTTCTTGATCAAGGGTGTCACATTAGCATGTTTCCAGTCCGCCAGTACTTTTCTGGAATCCAGAGAATTTTGGAATATCATAACTAATGCATCCACTGTCTCTGCCATGACCTCCTTTAACATCCTAGGGTGTAGGCCATCAGGTCCAGGAGACTTATCTACTTTTAAATGCTTCAGTTTACAGAGTACCTTCTCCCTGGTTATAGTAGTTTCACCAAATTCCGCTGTGTTAGCTACAGTTTTTGGGACAGAATTATTATCTTCTACTGTGAAGACACAGATAAAATATTGGTTTAGTGCCTCTGCCAGTTCCGAGTTTCCCTTATTACCCCACCATTTTCATCCTCTAAAGGGTCAACATCTACTTTCCCTTCATCTTTATATACTTGCAGAAACTTGTAGTGTCAATGTTTATGTTTTCAACTAGCTCCCTTTCATAATTCATTTTAGCATTTTTGATATTGTATTTAGTCGCCTTTCATTGGTGTTTGAAATTCTTCTAATCCTCCACGCTGCCACTGATGTTTGCAGTATTATATGCCCTCGTTTTTGCCCTTATGTTATCTTTGATTTCCTTATTACGCCATGGATGATTTTTCCCCTTTTGCATTTCCTCTTCCTCTCAGGAATGTACCTTAGTTGAGATGTGTTTAACATCTCCCTAAACAACTGCCACTGTTCTTTTATTGTCCTTCCCTTTAGTACCTTTGCTCCATCCATTTGGGCTGACTCTTTCCTTAGGCCTGCACAATTACCCCTGACCAAGGCTAAAATTTGAGCATGTGATACTGTCCTCTCACTTGCAATCTGAATTTGAAATTTTATCATGCAATGATCACTCCTTCCAAGTGGATTCTTAACTACAAGGATATTAATCAATCCTTGCTTATTGTAAATAATACCCCATCTAAAATAGCCAGTTCTCTGGTTGGCTCCATAACATTCTGTTCTAAGAAACAGTCCCTTTATGCATTCTATGAACCCTTCCTGAAGACTACCCTTGCCAAGTTGGTTAATCCAGTCAATGTGCATGTTAAAGTCACCCATAATTACTGTTGTGTCGTTTTCACAAGCTGTACTTTGCAGGGTCAGCAGGTGCCTAGGTCGATGCTGAGTGATCTGTCTGGTGTCATACCTTTTGTTCCATTTGTAGTAGTTGAATACAACTGAGTAGTTTGCTTAGCTACTTCATAGGGCAGTTTAGAGTCACCCACATTGCTGTGGGTCTGGAGTCACATGTAGGCCTAACTAATCAATAATATTTGGTTTGTTCCCCTAAAGGGAACCAGGTGGGTTTTTACAACAATCAATAATGGTTATTTTTATTAAGTTTTTATATTTCAGCATCTAGCATGGTGGGATTTGAACCCAGTTCCTATGAGCATTACCCTTGGTCTCTGGATTCCTAATTAAGCAACAATACACTATGCCACTGCCTCCCATGCTTTTCTCTCTGCTCTATGGAGAGCTGCTCCTGAGCTGGATGGTGGCACATGGGCCAGCACTTCCTTCACTTTATATGGTCGCTGCTTTGAGTCTTGGGCTGAGTTATATAGATTCCTGTGGAGAGGAAAACAGAACCATTTGCATTTATTTTCAGTACATTTCTATTATGGGAGAGATTAAGAAAGAAATTTGTAATATGTTTAATGTTTGCGCAAGATGATTCGATGCTGAATGGTTTCTATATTCAAGAAAGGGAGGAGCCCAGGATATTATCGATTGGTGAGTCTAACCTCAGTGGTTGGGAAGTTGATGGAAAAGATCCCGAGAGACAGGATTTACGAACATTTAGAGAAATATAGTATGATCAAAAGTAGTCAGCATGGCTTTGTCAAAGGCAGATCATGTCTTACGAGCCTGGTTGAATTTTTTGAAAATGTGAGTAAACACATTGAAGAAGGAAGAGTGGTGGATGTAGTTTATATGGACTTCAGCAGGGTATTCGATAAGGTTCCCCATGCAAGGCTTATTGAGAAAGTGAGGGGTATGGGATCCAAGGGGAAGTTGCTTTGTGGATCCAGAACTGGCTTGCCTGCAGAAGGCAGAGAGTGGTTGTAGATGGGTCTTTTTCTGCATGGAAGTTGGTCGCCAGTGGAGTGCCCTAGGGATCTGTTCTGGGACCCTTGCTGTTTGTGACTTTTATAAATGACCTGGATGAGGAAGTGGAGGGATGCGTTGGTAAGTTTGCCAATGACATGAAGGTTGGAGGTGTTGTGGATAGTTTGGAGGGATGTCTGAAGTTGCAGCGTGACATAGATAGGATGCAAGACTGGGCAGAGAAATGGCAGATGGACTTCAACCCGGATAAATGTGTAGTGGTACATGTTGGCAGGTCAAATGGGATGAAGGAATATTGTATTAAGGGTAAGACTCTTGGCAGTGTGGAAGATCAGAATGATCTTGGGGTCCAGGTTCATTGGACTCTCAAAGTGGCTTTGCAGGCAGAGGATATGGTTAAGAAGGCGTATGGTGTACTGGCCTTCATCAATCGAGAAATTGAGTTTAAGAGTCGGGAGATAATGCCGCAGCTGTGTAAGACCCTGGTCAGACCCCACTTGGAGTACTGTGCTCAGTTCTGGTCGTCTCATTACAGGAAGGATGCGGAAGCCATTGAAAGGGTGCAGAGGAGATTTACAAGGATGTTACCTGGATTGGGTGGCATGCCTTATGAGGGTAGGTTGAGAGAGCTTGGTCTTTTCTCCTTGGAGAGACGACGGATGACAGGTGACCTAATAGAGGTGTACAAGATAAAAAAAACTATCAAACTCCTCCCCATTCAAATCTCTTACCCTAGGGATATTCCAATCGATATTTGGGAAATTAAAGTCTCCCATCACAACAACTCTGTTATTACATCTCTCCAGGATCTTTTTCCCTATCTGCTTCTCAACAACCCTGTTACTATTGGGCGGCCTGTAGAAAACACCCAGTAAGGTAATTGACCCCTTCCTGTTTCGAACTTCTACCCATAGAGTGTCCGTAGATAATCCCTCCACGGCGTCCACCTTCTCTACAGCCATGACACTATCCCTGATCAACAGTGCCACTCTCCTACCTCTTTTGCCTCCCTCCCTGTCCCTCCTGAAACATCTGATGCCGGTTTGGACTGGGTAAGCACAGTAGGAAGTCTCACAACACCAGATTAAAGTCCAACAGGTTTATTTGGCTGCACAAGCTTTCGGAGTGTAGCTGCTTCTTCAGGTGAGTGAGGACTTGTATTCACAAACAGGGCATATACAGACATAAATTCAATTTACAAGATAATGGTTGGAATGCGAGTCTTTATAGGTAATCAAGTCTTAAAGATACAGACAGTGTGAGTGGAGAGAGGGTTAAGCACAGGGTAGAGAGATGTGTATTGTCTCCAGCCAGGACAATTGGTGAGATTTTGCAAGCCCAGGCAAGTTGTGGGGGCTACAGATGCTGTGACATAAACCCAAGATCCCAGGTGAGGTCACCTTCGTATGTGCAGAACTTGCCTATCAGTTTCTGCTTAGAGACTCTGCATTGTGTGTTGTGAAGGCCACTTTGGAGAATGCTTACTTGAAGATCAGAGGCTGAATGCCCGTGACTGGTGAAGTGTTCCCTGACTGGAAGGGAACACTCCTGCCTGGTGTTTGTCGAGCGGCGTCCATCTCATACACGCGGTGTGTCGTGCGAGGGCTGCTCTTGGATGTTGCTTCGAGAGTTGCCTAGTGCTTCACGTTGTTAGTGTACGCTTAAACTGGATCATCTGACGTGCAACACGACAGCTCAGTGACTATCACTGTTTGCTGTGCAGATACATGGATTTGGGCCAGTGTTTGTGGGAATTTGCACATTCTCTCTGTGATTGCATGGGTTTTCTCCAGTTTCCTCCCACACCCCAAAAACGTGCTCTTAGGCTGATTGGTGTAACAAATTATCCCTAAATTAGTCTTCCCTCAATCTTCCCAAATAGGCGTAGACAAAGGTCATAGGTAGAGGAGGGCACTCGTTGGGCCAAAGGGCCTGTTTCCCGTGCTGTGTTGTTCTTTGTTCTATCTCGCCAAGGCCATTCTCACACCCCCACTTCTTGCCTTCAAACAACTGCACATCTTCAAACAGACCATTGTCTGCCCCAAACTACGCAGCCTTCAGGAGAGTGGTGGCCATGCCACAGCCCTGCCACAGCAAGCTTTGCAAGATGTGGATGCCATCGTGAGAATGCCGTCCACTGGGTACACGATACATACCCTTGTGACTTGGCCAACATTGTTTACCTGTTACACTGCAGGAAAGGATGTCCCGAGACATGATACATTTGGGAGACCATGCAGACGCTACAACAATGGATGAATGAACGCCGCTCGTTTGATCTCACTAACTGTCCTGGCTGAGACAATACACAGCTCTTTAACCTGTGCTAGGCCCTCTCCCCACTCGCATTGTCTGTACCTTTAAGCCATGATTACCTGTAAGTGGCCAGTCTAGCCTTTGGTTTCTAAGTTCAGGAACTGAATTCCAGCCCAAAGGCGATTATAAGTCTGGTTCCAATAATGGATGTAGCAGTCTCTGTATCCACTTTCATTTTTAATGGGTGCCCATTTACTAACAACTCCATCATTATGGGGGCAACATTTGTCATGGAGATGCTATTAATTGCATTGTCTCTGTTCTTGCTAGTGGGCATACCTGCAAGATAAGGTCCAGTATTGACCTTGCCCTCTTTTCGAAATAGCACACATTTTCACTGTCCCTATATTTTTGCCTTAGTTGTGGTCTTCTGCGGTACTTACAATAGTTCACTGACTTGCATCTACAACCTTCTGGAATATGCTCCCTGGGAGTCTGATGGCTGTCCCTTCCCTTACTTGGCTTTCTGGTGGTGCTACTTGGGCTCCACTGTTGTACGGTATTCTGTGATATTTTATTAATACCATTGCTCTCAGTTGAGGGATTGGCCTTACATTTCATCCCTTTTTCCAATTGGAGACACTGCTGTCTGATAGTCCCTGTAGTTCATAAGAACATAAGAAATAGGAGCAGGAGTAGGCCAGCTAGCCCTTTGAGCCTGCCCCGCCATTCAATAAGATCATGGCTGATCTGTCGTGGCTCAGTTCCACATTCCCGCCCTCTCCCCATAACCCTTAATCCCCTCTCTCATCAAAAACCCATCAACCCGCATCTTAAAAATATTTAGCGAGGCAGCCTCCATCACTTCAACGGGCAGAGAATTCCAGAGATTCACCACCCTTTGAGTGAAGAAGTTCCTCCTCAACTCTGTTCTAAACCGCCCTCCCTTTATCTTGAGGCTATGCCCCCTAGTCCTACTATCCTTTCTGAGCGGGAAGAGTCTCTCCACCTCTATCCTATCCATCCCATTCATCATCTTATACGTCTCAATGAGATCTCCCCTCATTCTTCTAAACTCTAACGAGTACAAGCCTAGTTTATTCAGCTGCTCCTCATAGCTCAACCCCCTCAACTCCGGTATCAGCCTAGTAAACCTCCTCTGCACTCCCTCCAAGGCCAAAATATCCTTGCGTAAGTACGGCGCCCAAAACTGCACACAGTACTCCAGCTGCGGCCTCACCAATGCCCTATACAGACGCAGCAAGACCTCCCTACTTTTATATTCAATCCCCCTCGCTATGAAGGCCAGCATCCCATTCGCCTTCCTGACCACCTGCTGCACCTGCAAGCTGGGTTTTTGCGACTCATGCACAAGGACCCCAAGGTCCCTCTGCACCGTCGCTTGCTGCAGTTTTTCTCCACGTAAGTAATAATCCTTCCGATCATTACTCCTACCAAAGTGGACCACCTCGCACTTGCCAACACTAAATTCCATTTGCCATTTCCTGGCCCATTCGCTCAGCCTATCTAGATCCTTCTGTAGACTCTCCCCACCCTCCGCACAATTTGCCTTTCCACCAATTTTGGTGTCATCAGCAAATTTCGACACCCTACACTCGGTTCCCTCCTCCAGATCATCTATATAAATGGTAAATAGCTGAGGCCCCAGCACCGACCCCTGGGGCACTCCACTAGTCACCGACCGCCAATCCGAATAGCACCCATTGACCCCCACTCTCTGCCTCCTATTTGATAACCAATCCTCTATCCATGCTAACACCCTACCCCCAACTCCATGCCTCCTGACCTTCTGCAATAACCTCTTGTGAGGTACCTTGTCAAACGCCTTCTGAAAATCAAGAAAGACCACATCCACCGGCTCTCCTCTATCCACCGCCCTAGACACATCCTCATAGAACTCCAGTAAATTTGTCAGACACGACTTCCCTTTAACGAAACCGTGCTGCGTCTGCTCTATCAAGCAGTTCCCCTCAAGATGCAGTGAGCTCCTTTCTCTGTATTCTCCATTGATAGAGCTATCTCAATGGCCTTCTTTAGATCCAGATTATGTGCTATCAATTTTGGTTTGGACTGTCACATTAATTCCACAGAGCAGTCTATCTCGCAACATTGTTCACGGGTGGCCCAACTTCACTGTGGTCTGCCAATTTTTGCAGTGTGGTCAAAAACTTGGTGATAGGTTCCCTAGGTAAACACCCTGTTATGTTGAAGTGATTTTGCTGGAGTATTATGGAAGGTTTTGGTTCATAGTAGCCTTTAACTAAGTCCATTAATTAATTGAAAGTTTTGGAGTTGGGGGCATCCAGGTAGGTCAGGCTTTATATTACACTGAAGGTCAGAACCCCACATGCCGTCAACAGGATCACTTCCTGCTTCTCGTCCTGCTCAATATTGTTAGCCCGATTAAAAATAACGCGTGCGTTCTGTATATTGGGCCCAGTCTTCCATTACTGCATTGTAGACTTCAACTTTACCAAAGAGATTTTTTTTTGCCTGAGGATTACTTGTCTTGACAGCAAAGATTATCATAGGAAAGAAAAAAACTTGTTTACTTGTTGTCAACAATGTAATAATCTCACTGAGGCCAGTCTTCTCTCACTGTCGCCCTTTATTTACAGTGTACTGCTCAGGATAGATCAACCCGGGAGTCCTTTGAGAGCCGGCATGATTGGAGCCCCCACTGTTCTTTCCCTATTGGGTGAACCTCCAGTTGCCTAATAGGGGAATTCGTATGCCATAAGGCCCTAAGGGAGTTGTATTGACAATCACAGTGGTTACCATAACATTATCACTGCTTACCCATGTTTAGAAAGAGAAGGAGGTTATACATAAACTGTTTCAGAAAATAATTACTTATCTTTACCACACGTAAGGTTATAGTATTAAAATGAATCACAAATCAAGCTGATGTTTCAAAGAAATGAATATGTATGTTTGCTTATCCATTATAGATTCTGAAAATATTTGTTGACAACCCATTTGCCATTGTGCTTCTTAAGCAAGCCACATCTGTACGGTGTTTAGATATGAGTACATCACGGAACAAACTAGCTGTGGTCGATGAGCACAACACTTGTCTGGTATATGACATAAGTACCAAAGAACTCCTTTTCCAGGTAAGTTGAATGCAGTGAAGGTGTAAATATTCTGTGAATATCTTTGGCATTCTGGTAATTTTTAAACTGATAGGGGCAGTAATGTCTCCCACACAGCACAACACTGGATCTATTTATTCAGTCACATCCTCGCCAACCTCCAGCTGCTTTTGGAACCTTTAATGTCAGAGAGAAGTTAACAGCAGCCAGCACTCGTTGAGTATTAGGAGCTTAAAGACACTGCAGAGAACATCTCAGTTCTTAACTTTCATTGAAAAATTTAGAAAGCTGGCTTTTGTCCAAGGTGCAGTTGTACAGTAAATTGGTGCAAAGTTGAATTTGTGAGAGAATGTTCACTCAAACCGTCACATCCAACACAAGTTCTCAGTCTTACACTGGTTTGCCTGCAATTTAAACTTTGATTCTGGCAAAATTGCACTATAACGTTCAGCTTGGAACACACCCTTCTTTGATTAGATTTCTAATCCTGGAGTTTGATACAGGTGCGATAAGGCAAAGTGGAAATTTTGACCATTTCTTTTAGATGTGATAAGGAGTGAGACTGCCAATGATAAGTTCAGTAGAGAAGTTATTGCCATTAAATGCTTATGCTAGTTTTTGTCACTCACTCACTACCTTATCTTGTCCCCAACATTTTTGCTGATTCTGTGTTGCATTGCTTGCAATAATAGATAATAAGTGTCATAATTGTTGGAAAATGGTATTTTCTTAAATTAATGCTGATTAATGATAACCTGTCAATTTCTCCTGCAGGAGCCAAATGCTAACAGTGTGGCTTGGAACACCCAGTGTGAAGACATGCTTTGTTTTTCTGGCGGTGGTTTTCTCAACATCAAAGCCAGTAATTTTCCTGTGCATCAGCAGAAGCTCCAGGGCTTCGTGGTGGGATATAATGGCTCCAAAATCTTTTGCTTGCATGTCTATGCTATGTCTGCAGTCGAGGTTCCACAGGTATGCCTGATTGTACAGACTGACGCATGGACGAGCAGTGGATAATGATCAATGGGAATAGTTTTGCTGATGCTTTAATTCATAAATGAAATGTGTTACTGAGACTACAGTAGTCCTTGGTCATAGTTAGCTAAACTCAGCCAGCGCAGCAGCTGGAACTGTTCAGCTGACTTCGACACCACTGGGGTCAAATCATTAGCACCTGGGATCCATTGCTAATAAATATCCAATGATGCTGAAAATCCAAGTAATATAGAGACAGGATTGGAAATAAAGAGAAAAAATGCTGCAAGTGTTCAGCTGGCAGGCAACATCTGTGAAGGAGAAACATTGTTAATGTTTCAGGTTAACTTTTCACCAGAGCTGGGAAAAGTTAGAAGTACAATTGGCTTTGAACAAATGGTGGGTGGGACAAGGTGGAAATATTTTACCTTAAGTTTTCAACCACCAAAACTGCAGCGGGTTCATCCTTGGCGTTTCAGGGCGTACTCAACATCCATGGCAGTAACAGTCTTGTGTTTGGCGTGTTCGGTGTAGGTAACCGAGTCCTGAATGATGTTCTCCAAGAAAACCTTCAGGACTTCGCGGGTTTCTTCGTAGATGAGGCCTGAAATGTGCTTAACGCCCCCACGCCAAGCAAGCTGACGGAAAGCAGGCTTAGTTATTCCCTGGATATTATCGTGGAGAACTTTCCGGTGCTGTTTGGCACTGTCCTTCCCAAGATCTTTCCCACTTTTACCTCTACCAGACATCCCACCCTGATAGTGAGTTCATGACAGAAGAGTCTTTCAGAACCAAAGGGAATCAAGTTGGGGCAAGAAGTTCTGAACAGCGTAGTTCTGTTGTAAGAAAAAGAAAACAAGAGAAAAATCGAATCACGCAAATTAAACAAAATAAGGCAAAAATACGGTCTGAAATTGTTGAACTCAATGTTGAGTCTGGAAAGCTGTCCAATGCCCAATCAAAATATGAGGTACTGGTTTTCAAGTTTACATTGAGCTTCACTGGAATAGTGTATAAGCCAGAGACAGCAATGTCAGTGTAAGAGCATGGTGGAGAATCAAAATGACAGGCCACTGGAACCTCAGGGTCATGCCTGTGGAACAAACAGAGATATTCCACCAAACAGTCACTAAATCTACATTTTGACTCCTCAACATGCAGGAGATCACATTGTGAGCAGCAGACTAAATTGAAAGATGTACATATAAATCTCTGCTTCATCAGGAAGGGGTATTTTGGGCCTAAGATGGTGAGGAGAGAAGAGGTCAGAGAGTGAGATGTAACACTTCCTGCGATAGAATGGAAAGTGCTGTGGGAAGGGGAAGGTATTTTCGGGATGATTGAGGAATGGACTAAATGTCATGGAGAGAGCATCCCTTCAGAATGCTGAAAGAGAGCATTTAGTGTATTTAGAGGTGACATTGTTGACCTGGAATGTTAACTCTTGTTTTTCTCTCCACAGTGGCTGCCTGACCTGTGGGTAATTCCAGCATTTTTTTGTTTTTGTTTCAGATTTCCATCATACCCAATAGTCTGCTTTTAGAGAGTGAATTGGGCTGGGTTGTTTTGTCCTCTGTTGTCTTCAGTCACTTGCTGTCTGGCTCAGTTTAAAGTGGCAGCAGGCAAATTGTGGGAGGGCTTCTGATGCCCATGAATCCTGCTCCAGTAATGGAAAACAACTTGACAATAAAATTAGCAAAACAATTACTTTTAAAACTGGGGGTTTGGGGGTTTTGAATGGATGGTTGAAGAGTGGGTTACTAATCGGTTGAAATTTGGATCTCAATTAAACTGCCAGGTCTGTGTGGGTTTAGAGGAAAGCTACTGTTATTGAGGGCTTTTACTGGTCACAGAGTCATAATGACAAGTGTGAGAGTAGGATGTCTGCCTGTCTTCATGGATGTATTCTAGATGTATGTTATAGGGTAAAGTAGGTTAAAAAGTTTTGGTGCCATTGTTTTTAATATTCAGGTGGGAAACTGGGATAGATACTGGCTCAAATCTACCCCAAGCCAATTGGATGAATGAAAACAATGTCTGCTGCTTGAGGTTTCCAATTAAAATGATCTTTGACAGTCTCAGTCCAAGGCAGGAGTCTGTCACAACTCACCACAATTGGTCCTAAACTGGCAGTCTTCATATAGGATGATCAATGATAGAAAATAAATGTCAAAATTATTCTTTTCTGAATAAAGCTAAGCCCTATTGCTGGGGAAGAGCAAATTGCTTCCCCTTGTATCTAACTGCCCTGCTTGTGCTTAATAAAATGTTCCATTCCTTATCACCTCAAATTCATATTTTAAAATGTTAAAAACTGCTCTAGACTAGATAAGGTAGGATTGTTAAAACATGACCCAGGAGAAAGATTAGCGGACTTCCCGGAATCAGAGAGCATCTCATTAATGGATATCACAGGATCTGAACCAGCATGTTTAATATACCCCATCCCATAGCACAAAAAGTCATCACCTAATTAATCACCCTAAGTGTATAGCATTGACTAGACCTGTCTATTTTAAAGGTTATCTCTTTCAGTCCAGATCAAAGATGGAAACTTGTTAATTTGGAAAGAAATACAAATGAAAAATTATTCTATTTGACTTCATCAATATTAACAGGCAACTTTCTTGTTTTAATTAAGTCTGCACCCATGTACCAGTACTTGGAAAAGAAGATGTATAAGGAAGCCTATCAAATTGCTTGCTTAGGAGTAACAGAGAATGACTGGAGGGACCTGGCGATAGAGGCCTTGGAAGGGATGGACTTTGACACTGCTAAAAAGGTATCAATAGCTTATAAGTGCCTCCATATGTACACAGGCGCTGGAAGATGTCTAAAATGAACTTCTCAAATGGGTGCATGCAAGCAGACACAGGAGACTTAAACCTGCTCTGAGCAGCATTCAAGTGAAGGAGACATGGTCTCAATTACTGTACCACACAGTCCCTTCATATCAGGACACTTCTGTTTTGTACAAGTACAGGAGGAAGCCATGGCATTTACCACCCTGTCAGAACTGATTTGACTGCTCATCTGGGGGAAAGGCAAATTGTGCGGAGGGTGTGGAGAGTCTGCAGAAGGATCTAGATAGGCTGGGCGAATGGGCCAGGAAATGGCAAATGGAATTTAATGTTGGCAAGTGTGAGGTGGTCCACTTTGGTAGGAAGAATGGTAGGAAGGACTATTACTTACGTGGCGAAAAACTGCAGCAGGCGACGGTGCAGAGGGACCTCGGGGTCCTTGTGCATGAGTCGCAAAAACCCAGCCTGCAAGTGCAGCAGGTGGTCAGGAAGGCGAATGGGATGCTGGCCTTCATAGTGAGGGGGATTGAATATAAAAGTAGGGAGGTCTTGCTGCAGCTGTATAGGGCATTGGTGAGGCCGCAGCTGGAGTACTGTGTGCAGTTTTGGGCGCCGCACCTGCGCAAGGATATTTTGGCCCTGGAGGGAGTGCAGAGGAGGTTTACTAGGCTGATACCGGAGTTGAGGGGGTTGAGCTATGAGGAGAGGCTGAATAAACTAGGCTTGTACTCGTTAGAGTTTAGAAGAATGAGGGGAGATCTCATTGAGACGTTTAAGATGATGAATGGGATGGATAGGATAGAGGTGGAAAGACTCTTCCCGCTCAAAAAAGACAGTAGGACTAGGGGGCACAGCCTCAAGATAAAGGGGGGGCGGTTCAGAACGGAGTTGAGGAGGAACTTCTTCACTCAAAGGGTGGTGAATCTCTGGAATTCTCTGCCCGTTGAAGTGGTGGAGGCTGCCTCGCTAAATATTTTTAAGAAGCGGGTTGATGGGTTTTTGATAAGAGAGGGGATTAAGGGTTATGGGGAGAGGGCGGGAAAGTGGAACTGAGCCACGACAGATCAGCCATGATCTTATTGAATGGCGGGGCAGGCTTGAAGGGCCAGATGGCCTACTCCTGCTCCTATTTCTTATGTTCTTATGTT
This sequence comes from Carcharhinus amblyrhynchos, assembly GCF_965287045.1. NCBI lineage: Eukaryota > Metazoa > Chordata > Chondrichthyes > Carcharhiniformes > Carcharhinidae > Carcharhinus > Carcharhinus amblyrhynchos. The sequence continues at coordinate 63,874,004 of NC_137326.1, forward strand.
CTTATTATGTTCTTTATTGTTTCCCTTCACTTTCTGTTTTGTTTTTAATACTGTTACTTTATGATTTTTGTTTATTTCCACACATAATCCTCCCTCCCATTAACAATTTATTTTTCACCTTTCACTCAAATCTGCTCCTACCGTAACACATCTCTCACTTAATATTTTCCCTTTCCTCAGTTCCATGCTGTTTTAAGCACCAAGTGACGGCGGCCACATTTCTTTCTGCCTTTCTGGTGACTTAGTAGTGAAAACTTGTGTTATCCATGGGTGCTGTAGTAAAATGAACACATGGTGAGAATGCTGTAGAGTACAATCTAAGGTTAAACTATGGAGAGTATTCCACAGTGAAAAGTCAGGCCTTTGAAGTTGGATAGTATGAAGTGAGGAGCAGGGTTGGAGGAGGTATCCTATATTGAAGGACAGGACTGGAGAGACACACTCACTCTCTCCCTGTTTTTCAGTGTGAGTGTCTTGACACTGAGAGACAGGGAGAGGGTGAGTGTTTTACACTGAGGGAGAGGCTGAATGCTGAGACAGGGAGAGAGTGAGCATTCCTCATTGAGGGACAGGGATAGGGTGAGTGTCCAACACTAAGAGATGAGGAGAGAGAAGCTGAATGTCTGACACTGGAAGATATGATGTGGAGGTGCTGGCATTGAACTGAGGTGGGAACAGTAAGAAGTCTCACACACCAAATTAAAGTATAATAGGTTTATTTGGTATCACTAACTTTTGGAATGCTGCTCCTTCATCAGGTGAGTCAAGCCTGATGAAGGAACAGCGCTCCGAAAGCTCGTGATACCAAATAAACCTGTTGGACTTGAACCTGGTGTTGAGACTTTTTACTGAGAGACAGGGGGAGGGTGAGTGCTGGACATTGTGAGACAGGGAGAAGGTGAGTGTCCAACACACTGAGAAACAGGGAGAGGGTGAGTGTGCGACACTGACAGGGAGAGGGTGAGTGTCTGTCACTGAGAGACAGGGAAAGGGTGAGTATCAAAAACTGAAATGTAAGGAGAAGGTGAGTGTCTGACACTGAGAAGCAGGGAGAGGGTGGGTGTCCCACGCACCGAGAGACAGGGAGAGGGTGAGCTTCCAACACTGAGAAACAGGGAGAGGGTGAGTGTCCCGCACTGAGAGGCAGGGAAAGGACAAATATTTGACATTAGGAAGCAGGGAGAGGGTGAGCTTCCGACATTGAGACATAGGCAGAGGGTGAGTATTCGATACTGAGAAACAGGGAGCGGGTGAGTGACCGACATCCTGAGAAACGGAGAGGGTGAGTATCCAACACATTGAGAAAAAAGGGGAGGGTGAGTGTCAGATACTGAGAGATAAGGAGAGGGTGAGCATCGGACACAGAAACAAGGAGAGGGTGAATGACTGACATTGAGGCAAGGAGAGGGTGAGTGTCCAACACTGAGAAATAAGGTGAGGATGAGTGCCTGACACTGAAGGATAGGGAGAAATTGAGTCTTATATTGAAGGATAGGGAGGGGGTGAGTATCTGACACTGAAAGACTTTTGATTTGATTTGATTTATGATTGTCACATGTATTAATGTACAGTGAAAAGAATTGTTTCTTGTGCACTATTCAGAAAAAGCATACCATTCATAGAGAAGGAAACAAGAGAGTGCAAAATGTAGTGTTACAGTCATAGCTAAGGTGCAGAGAAAGACCAACTTAATGCAAAGTAAGTCCATTCAAAAGTCTGACAGATGAAGGGAAGAAGCTGTTCTTGAGTCAGTTGGTATTTGACCTCAGACTTTTGTATCTTTTTTCCGAAGGAAAAAGGTGGAAGAGAGAATGTCCGGGGTGCGTGGGGTCCTTAATTATGCTGGCTGCTTTGCCGAGGCAGTGGAAAGTGTAGACAGATTCAATGGATGGGCGACTGGTTTGGGTGATTGATTGGAATACATTCACGAGCCTTTGTAGTTCCTTGTGGTCTTGGGCAGAGCAGGAGCCATACCAAATAGTGATACAACCAGAAAGAATGCTTTCTATGGTGCATCTGTAAAGGCTGTGAGAGTCTTGGCTGACATGCCAAATTTCCTGAGTCTTCTGAGAAAGTAGAAACATTTGTGGGCTTTCTTAACTATAGTGTTGGCATGGGGGGTCCAGGAAAGTTGTTGGTGATTTGGACACCTAAAAACTTGAAGCTCTCGACCCTTTCTAATTCATCCCCATTTATGTAAACCAGGCATGTTCTCCTTTATGCTTCTTGAAGTCGATGACAATCTCCTTTGTTTGTTGACATTGAGGGAGAGATTATTGTTGCCGCACCAGTTCACCAGATTCTCTATCTCATTCCTGTACTCTGTCTCGTCATTGGATAGGGAGAGTGTGCGTGTCCGACACACCGAGAGACACGGTGAAGGTGAATGTGCGACACAGAGACAGGGAGAGGGTGTGTATCCAACACACTGAAAGACAGGGAGAGAGTGAGTGCATGACATTGGGAGACAATGAGATGGTGAGCATCCAGCCAACTGAGAAACAGGGAGAGGGTGGATATCGAATACTGAGAAACAGGGAGTGGATGAGTATCCAACAACAAGAGGCAGGGAGAGTGTGAGTGTCTGACACTTCGAGACAGGGAGAGGGTGAGTGGCAGACATAGAGATTCAGGGAGAGGGTGAGTATCCAACAAATTGAGAGACAGGGAGACCATGGATGCCCAACACTGAGAACTGAGAGAAAGTGAGTATCCCAACACTGAGAGACAAGGAGAGGGTGAGTATCTGACACTGAGAAACAGGGAGAGAATGAGAGCCTTTTTCCTTGGATGGTGATGGCTAGCACGAGGGGATATAGCTTTAAATTGAGTGATAGATATAGGACAGATGTCAGAGGTGGGCTGTTTCCTCAGAGAGTAGTAAGGGCATGGAATGCTCTGCCTGCAACAGTAGTAGACTCGCCAACATTAAGGGCATTTAAATTGTCATTGGATAAACATATGGATTATATTGCAATAGTGTAGGCTAGATGGGCTTTAGATTGGTTTTCACAGGTCGACACAACATCGAGGGCTGAAGGGCCTGTACTGCAGTGTTATATTCTGTGATACACTGAGAGACAGGGGGAGGCTGTGTTGGACACTGAGAAAGTGGGAGAGGGTGAGTGTCTGATTCTGAGTGACAGGGAGAGGCTGTGTGCGACACTGAGACACACAGAGTGTGAGTGTGCAACATTGAGACACGCAGAGTGTGAGTGTGTGACATTGAGGGACTGGAAGAGGGTGATTGTTCAACATTGAGAAACAAGCAGAGGGTAAGTATTCGACACAGAAACAGGGAGAGGGTGAGTATCCAATAGAGAAATGGGAGGGAGTGAGTATCTGAACCTGTGAAACAAGGAGAGGTTGAGTGCCTGACAGTGAGAGACAGGGAGAAGGTGAGTGTCCAACACTGAGTAACTGGGAGAGGGTATGTGACCGACACACTCAGACTCAGAGGAGGGGTGAGTGTCAGACACTGGGAAATAGGGAGAGGGTGAGTGTGTGACACTGAGCGACAGGGAGAGGGTACGTGTCCAAGACTGAGAAACAGGGAGAGAGTGAATGTCCAGCACCAAGATAGAGGGAGAGGGTGAGTGTCAGACATTCAGAGACAGGGAATGAGTGAGTATCTGACACTGAGAAACAAGGAGAGGATGAGTGTCTGACACTGAGGGATGGAGAGGCTGAGTGTCTGATGCCAAGAGACAGGGAGAGGGTGAGTGTCCGACATTGAGAGATGGGAAGAGAGACAGTGGCGGACACTGAGAGATATGAAGAACGTTAGAGACACTGAAAAACAAGGAAAGGATGAGCAACCAACACTGAAAGAGAGGGAGAGAGTGAGTGTCTAACACTGAGCAACAGGGAGCGTGTGAGTGTCCAACATTGCCTTACAGCGTCAGGGACCTGGGACGATTCCCGGCTTGGGTCACTGTTGGTGTGGAGTTTGTACGTTCTCCGTGTCTGCAGACACAGCAGAGGGGAAATATCCGACACTAAGAGCCGGGGAGAGGGGAGTGTCCGACACTGAGAAACAAGTAGAGCGTGAGTATCTGACACTGAGAAGTAGGCAGAGGGTGAATGTTTGACACTGAGAGATGGAGAGAGTGAGTATCCGACACTGAGAAACAGGGAGAGGTGAGTATCTGACAGAGATACAGGAGAGGCTGAGTATCTAACACTGAGAAACAAGGAGAGAGTGAATGTCTGACACTGAAAAGGAGGGAGAGGGTGAGTGTTTGACGCTGAGAGACAGAGGGAGGCTGAGTGTCGGACACTGGGAAAGAAGGAGAGGGTGAATATCTGATATTGAGCGACAGGGAGAGGATAAGTGTCCAACACTGCGAAAGAAGTAGAGGGTGAGTGTGTCACACTGAGAAGCAGGGAGAGGGTGCGTGTCCAACACTGAGAAACATGCAGAGGGTGAGTATCCACATTGAAAGATAGGCAGAGGGTGAGTGTGCGACAGAGAGACTGGCAGAGGTTGAGTGTGTGACACAAAAACTAGGAGAGGGTAAGTACCCGACACTGAGAAACAGGGAGAGGATGAGCATCCAACATATTGAGAGACAGGGAGGTGATGAGTTTCCATCGATACTAAGAAGCAGCAAGAGGGTGTGTGTTGATCACTGAGAGACAGGGAGAAGGTGACTGTCCAACACAGACACGGACAAGGTGAGTCTCCAACACTGAGGAACAGGGAGACAGAGGGTGAGAATCCAACACTGAGAGACAGGAAGAGAGTGAGTATGTGACATTGAGACAGGGAGAGAATGAGTGTCCAACACTGAGAAAGTGGGAGAGGATGAGTGTTCGACACTAAGAAAGAGGGAGAGGGTGAGTGGCGGGCACTGAGAGACAGTGCGAGTGGATGAGTGTCTGTCACTAAGAAACGGGGAGATGGTGAGTGTCTTGACACTGAGAAAGAGGGAGAGGGTGAGTGTCCGAAACTGAGAGACAAGCAGAGGGTGGGAGACAGGGTGTGCCTGAGTGTGTGACACTGAGAGACGGGGAGAGTGTGAGTGTGCAACTTCAAGAGACAGAGAGAGTGTGACTGTGCAACACTGAGACAGGGAGAGGATGAATGTCCAACACCGAGAAGAAGGAAGAGAGTGTGTGTTCGACACTGAGAGAGGGAGAGGCTGAGTGGTGGATACTGAGAGACAGTGCAAGTGGTGAGTGTCTGATACTAAGAAACAGGGAGAGGGTGAGCGTCCGACAGTGAGAGTCCAGGGAGAGTGTGTGTGTCCAATACTGAGAAACAGGGAGAGTGTGTGTGTCCAATACTGAGAAACAGGGAGTGTGTGAGTGTCCAATATTGAGAGATAGGGAGTGTGTGAGTATCCAATACTGAGAAACAGGGAGTGTGTGAGTGTCCAATACTGAGAAACAGGGAGTGTGTGAATGTCCAATACTGAGAGTCAGGGAGTGTGTGAATGTCCAATACTGAGAGACAGGGAGTGTGTGAGTGTCCAATACTGAGAGACAGGGAGTGTGTGAGTGTCCAATACTGAGAGACAGGGAGTGTGTGAGTGTCCAATACTGAAAGAGACAGGGAGTGTGTGAATGTCCAATACTGAGAGACAGGGAGTGTGTGAATGTCCAATACTGAGAGACAGGGAGAGGGTGAGTGTCCGACACTGAGGGACAAGGACAGGGTGAGTGTGCGACACTGAGAGACAGGGAGAGGGTGAATGTCAAACACCAACAAAGAGGGAGAGGGTGAGTGTCCGACACACTGAGAAATTGGGAGAGAGTAAGTGGCGGACACTGAGAGATATGGAGAGGGTGAGTGTCTGACACTGACAAACAGGGAGCAGGTGACACTGTCGCTCAGTGTGACACTGAGTGACAGGGAGTGTGTGAATGTCCAACACCACCTCAGTGCTGGGGATCCAGGTTTGATTCCCGGCTTGGGTCACTGTCGGTGTGGAGTTTACATGTTCTCCCCTGTGTCTGCGTGGCTTTCCTCTGATAGTCCACCGATGTGCAGGTTAAGTGAACTGGTCATGCTAAATCCTCCCTCGGTGTACCCCAACAGGCACTGGAGTGTGGTGACTTGTGGATTTTCACAGTATCGTCATTGCAATGTGAATGTAGCCTACTTTACCTTAAAAGGAGAGTGTGAGTGTCTGACGCTGAGAGACAGGGAGAGGATGAATATCTGACACAGAGAGACAGGGAGAGCATGACTATCCAACACACTGAGAAACAGGGAGATGGGGAGTGCATGACACTGAGAAATAGAGAGAGGGTGAATATCCAGCACTGAAAGCCAAGGAGAGGGTGAGTGTGCAGCACTGAGGGACAGAGAGGGAGAGTGTCTGACACTGAGAAACAGGCAGAGGATGAGTGTCTGACTGAGAGACAGGAAGCGGGTGAGTGTCTGTCACTGAAAAACAGGAAGCGGGTGAGTGTCTGACACTGAAAAACAGGAAGCGGGTGAGTGTCTGACACTGAAAAACAGGGAGAGGGTGAGTGTGCGACACTGAGAGAAGGAGAGGCTGAGTGTCTGACACTGAGGAGGAGGGAGATGGTGACTGTTTGACACTGAGAGACAGGGAAAGGATGAGTGTCCGACATGCTGAGAGCTGGGGAGAGGGTGCTTGTCTGTCACCCTGATAGACAAGGAGAAGGTGAGTGTCCATCACTGAGAAATAGGGAGGCGATGAGTGTGTAACACTGAGAGACAGGCAGAGGGTGAGTGTCTGACAGTGAGAAACTGGGAGAGGGTGATTGTCCAACACTGAGAGACACTGGGAAGGGGTAAGTGTATGACGCCGAGAGACGAAGAGAGCGTGAGTGTCTTATTGACACTGAGAAGCAGCAAGAGGGTGTGTGTCGATCACTGAGAGACAAAGAGAGGGTGTGTGTCGATCACAGAGACACGGACAGGATGAGTCTTTGACACTGAGAAACAGGGAGACAGAGGGTGAGAATCCAACACTGTGAGACAGGAAGAGGGTGAGTGTCCAACACGCTGAGAGATGAGGCTGAGTGTGTGAAATCAAAAGAGAAAATGCTGGAAAATCTCTGCAGGTTCGGCAGCATCTATAAGGAATGAAATAAGCTGATGTTTCCTGTCCAGATGACCCTTTGTCAAAGTTAAAAGGCATAGAAAGTGGGGCATATTGATACTATAGGGTGAGGGAATGAAAGTTGAGTCATTACCACAGAAACCAGGGGAAAAGGCTGTTAATGGCAACCCATAGAGAGAATAAAGGGAGTGAATGGCCTAACGGCAGAGAAGCTAAAATTAGAGGGTAAGCTGTGACAGAGGAAAATGTGGGGTGAGGTCGGAGGGTGGGCGTTGAGGAATGGGTGGGAGAGAGGTAAAATGTGAAAAAAGAGTGGAAGGAGAAGCAAAGGGAAAGAAAAGGTAAGGAAGTGGGGGGTAACGTAGGGGGAAAGAATTGGGGGTGGAAGAAAAATGAAGAAAGACAATAAAAGGTGGAGAACAGTAAAAAAAAATTCTCAAAAGAAAACAAAGGGGTCGACTTGGGAATCGTTGAATCCAATGTTGAGACTGGAAGGCTGTAAAGTGCCTAGCCTGAAGTTGAGATGCTGTTCCTCCAGTTTGCACTGAGTTTCATGGAACATTACAGCAAGCCAAGGACAGACATGTGGGCATGCGAGCAGGATCATGTGTTAAAATGGCAAGCAATCAGAAGGTCAAGGGTCTCGGTTGCACACAGACCGAAGGTGGTCAGCAAAATGATCACCCAGTCTACGCTTAATCTCTCCGGTATAGAGGAGACCTTATTGAGAGCAACAAATGCAATACATCAAACTGAAAGAGGTGCAAGTGAAATGCTGCTTAACCTAGAATGAGTGTTTTGGAACTTGGATGTTAAACATGGAAGAGATAAAGGGGCAGGTGTTACACCTCCTGCAATTGCATGGGAAGATGCCATGAGCGACGGGAGAGATGTTGGGTATAGTGGAGGAGTGGACTAGGTTATCCTGGAGGGAATGGTCTCTGTAGAATGCTGATAGAGGGAGTGAAGGGAAGATGTGTTCGGTGGTGGCATCCTGCTGGAGTTGGCGAAAATGGCGGAGGATTATGCTTTGCATGTGGAGGCTGGTGGGATTAAATGTGAGAACAATGGGGACTCTATCCTTGTTCTGGGAGGCAGGTGAGGGGTGAGGGCCATGGCACAGGAGATGGACCACATTCTGTTGAGGGCCCTGACAATGGTAGATTGGAATCCATGGTCGATGAAAAAGGAGCACATAATAGAAGCACCATTTTGGAAAGTGACATCTTCGGAACAAACGTAACAGAGGCGAAGGAGCTGAAAGGGATGGAATCCTTACAGGATATAGGATGCGAAGAGCTGTAGAGCAGATAGCTGTGGGAGTCAGTGGGCTTGTAATGGATATTGGTAGATAGTCTATTGCCAGAAATGGGACAGAAAGGTTGAGGAAGGGAAGAGATTTGTATGAGATGAACCAGGTGAAGGCAATGGAAGGGTGGAAGCTGGAAGTGAAGTTGATGAATTTTTTGAAGTCTGGAAGCGGCACCAATTTAGTCATAGATGTACTGATGAAGGGGCTGTGGGAAGGGACCTGGATAGGCCTGGAACAAACAATGTTCCACATACCCCATAAAAAGACAAGCGTAACTAGGACCCATGTGGGTACCCATTGCTACTCCTTTGATTTGGAGAAAACACAATGAGTTCAAGAAGCTGTTGAGAGAATGGGTTCAGCTAGGCAGAGGAGAGCGGTGGTGGATGGGAGTTGTTCAGGCCTCTTTCCAAGGAAGAAGTGAAGAGCTCTCTGGCTGTCCTGGTGTGGGAAGGAGGTGTAGAGAGATTTGGAGTTTAATGCGGAAAAGTGTGAGGTGATTCATTTTGGTAAGACTAACAGGAGTACAGAATATAGGGCTAACGGAAGGACTCTTGGTAGTGTCGACGAGCAGAGAGATCTCGGTGTGCATGTGCATAGATCCCTGAAAATTGGCACGAGGTTGATAAGGTTGTTAAGAAGGCGTACGGTGTGTTAGCTTTTGTTGGTAGAGGGATTGAATTTCGGAGCCGTGAGATCATGTTGCAACTGTACAAAACTCTGGTGTGGCCGCATTTGGAGTATTGCATACAGTTCTCATCGCCGCATTATAAGAAAGATGTGGAAGCATTGGAAAGGGTGCAGAGGAAGTTTACCAGGATGTTGCCTGGAATGGTGGGAAGGTCTTATGAAGAAAGACTGAGGGACTTGAGGTTATTTTTGTTAGAAGGTTAAGAGCTGACCTAGTTGAGGCATACAAGATGATCAGAGGGTTAGAAAGGGTAGGTGGACAGTGAGAGCCTTTTTCCTCGGATGGTGATGGCTAACACGAGGGGACATAGCTTTAAATTGAGGGGTAGTAATTATAGGACGGATGTCAGAGGTAGGTTCTTTACTCAGAGGGTAGTAAGGTTGTGGAATCCCCTGCCTGCAGCAGTTGTGGACTCGCCAACTTTAAGGGGGTTCAAATGGTCAGTGGATAGGCATATGGATAACATTGGTTAGAGGGTCAATAGATTCGTTCCACTGGTTGGCGCAACATCGAGGGCCGAAGGGCCTGTACTACGCTGTAATGTTCAATGTTCTATGTATATCCATGGTGAATAGGAGGCAGTTAGGGCCTGCGAACTGAAAGTTGTCAATATGACGCAGGGTATCAGAGGAATCCCGGATGTAGGTGGGGAGGGAATGGGCCAGAGGAGTGAAGATTGTGTGAAGATAAGAGGAAATAAGTTCAGTGAGGCAGGAGCATGCTGACACAACGGGCCTATCAGGACAGTCTTTTTGGTGGATTTTGGAAATTAGGTAGAAGCGGGCTGTCCGGTTTGGAGATTATGGGGTGCGATGGACACTGAGGGACAGGGAGAGGGTGAGTGCCTGGCACTGAGGAACAGGGAGTGGGTGAGTGCCCAACACCACCTCATAGCGCCAGGAACCCAGATTCGATTCCTAGTTTGGGTCACTGTCTGTTTACGTGTTCTCCCTCTGCTTGGGTTTCCTCTGGGTGCTCTGTCACCTCCGCGGTCCAATGATGTGCAAGTTAGGTGAAATGGCCATGCTAGATTCTCCCTCTGTGTACCTGAACAGGTAGAAGTCTCACAATACCAGGTTAAAGTCCAACAGGTTTATTTGTAGCAAACAACACTAGCTTTTGGAACTGGCTGTTCCTTCGTCAGGTGGGTGGGAGCTCTGGTCACAAACAGGGCATATAAAGACACAAACTCAATTTGTGTGAATAATGATTGGAATGTGAGTCTTTACAGCTAATCAAATCTTAAAGGTACAGACAATGTGAATGGAGAAAGCATTAAGCACTCTTTAAAAAAATGTGGATTGTTTTCAGACAAGAAAGTTAGTGAAATTTTGCAAGTCCAGGCAAGTTGTGGGGGTTACAGACAGAGTGACATGAACCCAAGATCGCGGTTGAGGCTGTCCTCATGTGTGCGGAACTTGGCTATCAGTCTCTGCTCAGCAACTCTGCACTATGTGTGTCGTGAAGGCCGCCTTGGAGAATGCTTACCCGAAGGTCGGAGGCCAAATGCCCGTGACCGCTAAGTGTTCCCCAACAGGAAGGGAACAGTCTTGCCTGGTGATTGTCGAGCAGTGTTCGTTCGTCTGTTGTCGTTGCGTCTGCATGGTCTCCCCAATGTACCAAGCCTTGGGACATCCTTTCCTGAAGCATATCAGGCAGACAACGTTGGCCGAGTTGCAAGAGTATGTACTGTGTCCGTGGTGGATGGTGTTCTCATGTGAGATGATGGCATCCGTGTTGATGATCCGGCACGAATTGCAGAGGTTGCTGTGGCAGGGTTGTGTGGTGTTGCGGTCACCGTTCTCCTGAAGGTTGGGTAGTTTGCTGCGGACAATGGTCTATTTGAGATTGTGCGGTTGTTTGAAGGCAAGAAGTGGGGGTGTGGGGATGGCCTTAGCGAGGTGTTCGTCTTCATCAATGACATGTTGAAGGCTCCAGAGAAAATGTGATAGCCTCTCCGTTCCGGAGAAGTACTGGACGACGAAGGGTACTGTTTTTGTCTTTTGATGAGGTCAGTGTGGTTTGTGGCTGTGGTGCATCAGAACTGTCAATCGATGAGTTGAGCGTCATATCCTGTTCTTATGAGAGCATCTTTCAGCATCTGGAGGTGTCTATTGCGATCCTCCTCATCTGAGCAGATCCTGTGTATTCGGAGGGCTTGTCTGTAGGGGATGGCTTCTTTAACGTGTTTAGGGTGGAAGCTGGAGAAGTGGAGCATCGTGAGGTTATCTGTGGGCTTGCAGTACAGTGAGGTGCTAAGGTGACCGTCCTTAATGGAGATGCGTGTGTCCAAGAATGTAACCGACTCCAGAGAGTAGTCCATGGCGAGTCTGATGGTGGGATGGAACTTGCTAATGTCTTTGTATAGTTGTTTCAGTGATTGTTCATCATGAGTCCAAAGGAAGAAAATGTCATTGATGTATCTAGTGTATAGCATCAGACAGTGGAGCAACCACACTGCTAGAATTTGGCACGAATTTCTTGTGGGAACCACTCATGCCCAGAAACACAGCACTCTTCTTGTGGATGGTATAGCTTTTGTTTTCCAATTCAGTGGGCCCATATGTCCATGTCCAATTTTATGGCCTAAAAACGTGGCTTTTGCAAATTCACTTTTAGCCTAGAGGGTTGTTTTTCAAACTGGAGGCTTGTGACCAGTGGTGTGCCTCAGGGATCGATGCTGGGTCCACTGTTATTTGTCATTTATATTAATGATTTGGATGAGAATATAGGAGGCATGGTTAGTAAGTTTGCAGATGACACCAAGATTGGTGGCATAGTGGACAGTAAATGAGGTTATCTCGGATTGCAACGGGATCTTGATCAATTGGGTCAGTAGACTGATGAATGGCGGATGGAGTTCAATTTGGATAAATACGGGTGATGTATTTTGGTAGATTGAACCAGGGTAGGACTTACTCAGTTAATGGTAGGGCATTGGAGAGAGTTACAGAAGAGATCTAGGGGTTCATGTTCATAGCTCCTTGAAAGTGGAGTCACAGGTGGACAGAGTAGTGAAGAAGGCATTCAGCATGCTTGGTTTCATTGGTCAAATCATTGAATACAGGAGTTGGGACGTCTTGTTAAAGTTGTACAAGACATTAGTAAGATCACACTTGGAATATTGTGTACAGGTCTGGTCACCCTATTAAAGAAAGGATATTATTAAACTAGAAAGAATGCAAAAAAGATTTAGTAGGATGCTACTGGGACTTGATAGTTTGAGTTACAAGGAGAGGCTGGATAGACTGGGACTTTATTTTCTGGAGCATGGGAGGCTGAGGGGCGATCTTATAAAGTCATAAGGGGCATAGATCAGCTAGATAGTCAGTACCTTTTCCCAAAGGTAGAGGAGTCTAAAACTAGAGGGCATAGGTTTAAGCTGAGTGGGGAAAGATACAAAAGTGTCCAGAGGGGCAATTTTTTCACACAGGGTGGTGAGTGTATGGAACAAGCTGCAAGAGGTAGTAGTAGAGGCAGGTACAATTTTGTCTTTTAAAAAGCGTTTAGACAGTTACATGGGTAAGATGGGTATAAGGGGATATGGGTCAAATGTGGGCAATTGGGACTAACTTAAGGGTTTTAAAAAAAAAAGGGAGGCATGAACAAGTTGGGCCGAAAGATCTGTTTCTATGCCATAAACCTCTATGACTCTAAATTTATCACCAAGCCAACCTCCTGTAGCCGAATGAACAATTCCTTTAAATGTTCCAAATGCTCCTTCCGCATCTGACTGAAAACCACCAGATCATCGATGTACACTGCATAATTATTTAGCCTGGAAACATCCTAGTTAGTTAGTCTTTGGAATGTTGCCAACACCTTTTTTGTTAATTTTTCATTTTAAACTGATAAGGACCATTTGCCGTCACAAAAGCTGAAGCTTCCTTTGCCCTTTCTGATAAAGATGCTTGCTGGAATCCCCTAAGTAAATCAAGTGTGGTAATGAAATTTCTTGTCCCACCTTTCCAATACAGTTTGCCAATCGACGAATAGTGTACAAATCTGACTTCATAGCCACATTGACTTTTCTATAGTCCACACATATTCGTGCATCATCTGGTTTGGAACCATCACTGTAGGTGACTTCCAGTCATTGCAACTCACTTCAATATGATTCTTAAGCACGCTTTCAATCTCCCTTTGAACCTGTGCATTTTAGTGCATTAAGTTTACACAGATGCTGCTTAATTGGAACAGCATTTCCTACAGCTACATCATGCACAATTATTTTGGTATTTCCTAGTTTGTTCCTGCATATAGCTCTATCTGGTTGCAATAACTCTTTCAGGTCATTTTGATTTTATTCTGGAAGGTAACTCAGTAATCTAACCCAGTTTCTGATAGCTTCTTCATTGTCCAATCTAATTTGACGAACGTCAAATTCAGAATCATTTGGATTTGTTTCTTCAGTCTGTGTGATAACAACTAACACATTTTTCTTCTGCTTTTCTTCCCTATCAAAATATAGTTTTCGCATATTAACATGACACACTCTGTGAGTTCCTTCTTCTATCTGTTGTTCTTATCAAGTTCTTATCACTCAATTGTCTTTCGATTTGATAAGGGCCACTGAATCTTGCTTTTGATGGTTCACCTACCAGTGGTAATAATACGAATAATTTCTCCCCAATAACAGAACTAGAAATGTTTGATCTCTTATCTACTTCCTTTATCATTACATCCTGTACCACTTTCAAATGCTATCTAGCCAACTCACCAGCTCTAGTTAATCTCTCCATCAAGTTTGACAAATAATCGAACAGGGTAGCCTCAGAATGCTAACTTGCTAATTTCTCCTTGATCGCTTTAACTGATACTCTTACCTGATAACTAAAATCAATTCCAATGGACAGAATTTCATTGATTCATTAGGTGCATCCCTAATTGCAAAGAATACCAATGGAATTCCTTTATCCTAATTGTCTGAGTAATCCTAACTATTGGCCCTCAACATGGTCTTTGAAGTTTGATGCCACCATTATAACACTGCGATTCTGGATGATACACAGTTGATTTAAATTGCTTTACTCTTAAGCTCTCCATAACTTCCCTGAATAACTTAGATGTAAATTTGGATCCCTGATCTGATTGGATTTCTGTGGGCAGTCCGCACCTGATACAAAATTTAAGGAACTCCTCCACAACCCTCCTAGCTGTAATATTACCTAATGGAATGGCCACCAGAAATCTAGTAGACGTATCCATTATGGTCAACAACAACTAATTCCCATCTTTTATTTTAGGCAAGGGTTCCTTGCAATTAACTAGGACTGTAGTAAAATGTTCCTCAAGTGCTGGAATGGGTTTTAATGGTGCTGGTTTGATTACCACTTGAGGTTTTCCTGTTACCCTGACATGTGACATGTACGGCAAAATTCAACCACATTCTTATGCAGTCCAGGCCGATAAAAGTGCTTATTTTTGCTTGAGTTTTCCTTACCCCAAAATGACCTATTGGAACCTCATGCACTACCCGCAAAATATCCTTTTTATAACCCACCTGTAATACAACTTGATGAACTTCTGCCCATTTTTAATCTGCCTGAATATGTGAAATTCTCCACTTCCTCATTAAGACATTACTTCTTATGTAATAACACTCGGATAAACACTCAGATTTTCCTTCTATGTATGCTTTCTGATACAACTGCTTTATCTCTGTGTCTTTCTGTTGTAATTCTGCCATCCTTCCTCAACTAAAGAATCTGCTTCATCTTCCAACTGTTGCTTATCAACCATCTGGTCAAAGATTGTTTCTGATAACTAAACCTCAGCCTTCTTATCTTTAGAACATAAGAAATAGGAGCAGGAGTAGGCCATCTCGCCCCTCAAGCCTGCCCCACCATTCAGTAAGATCATGGCTGATCTGAAGTGGATCAGTTCCACTTAGCCGCCTGCTCCCCATAACCCTTAATTCCCTTATCACTCAGAAATCTATCTACCTGTGACTTAAACATATTCAACGAGGTAGCCTCCACCACTTCAATGGGCAGAGAATTCCAGAGATTTACCACCTGAGAGAAGAAGTTCCTCATCAACTCTATTCTAAACTGCCCCCTCCCCCCCGTATTTTGAGGCTGTGCCCTCTAGTTTTGGTTTCCTTTCTAAGTGGAAAGAATCTCTCTACCTCTACTCTATCTAGCCCCTTCATTGTCTTATATGTCTCTATAAGATCCCCCCTCAGCCTTCTAAACTCCAACGAATACAGGCCCAATCTACTCAATCTCTCCTCATAAGCTAACCTCCTCATCTCTGGTAGCAACCTTGTGAACCATCCCTGTGGTCCCTCCGAGGCCAATATATCCTTTCGCAAATAAGGGAACCAAAATTGCACACAGTACTCCAGTTGCGGCCTCACCAGTACCCTGTACAGTAGCAAAAAGACCTCCCTGCTTTTATATTCTATCCCCCTCGCGATAAAGGCCAATACTCATTGATTTCTCCTCCTCTTGTCTCAAACATTTGTAGCTTTGTAATCTTGTTACCACACAGTCAGATAACATCTCAGGACATGCTCACTGCAAGACCTCAGTTGTTTGATTTTTCACTCGCTTTTCAATCACAGTAGGTATCACTTTCACCTGTGACACAACTATATCGTTACCTAGGATAAACTGTGCCCCTGAAAAAGATAACCTCTATTATGCCTACCGCCATTTCTTCACTTTTCACCAGACTGTCCAACCTTACCTTACCGAACAGAACACTGCTCTCTTCACCATTAATTCCACGCCACATATTACTACCTTTTCTGGGAATACTCCTTTGAACTACCTATCTCCTCATCTCTCACCATTAAAGATTGTCTTGGTCCTGTATTGCTTTAGATCTTAATCTCTTCGCCTACTCCACAATGTACACATGAGTAACCTTACCCAGATAAATAAAACCCTTAAAAAGATCTGACATTTGTCTATCAACCAATCTCTGACCAGACTGTACGTTCTTTGCACCTCTTCTGGAAGGTGCTACATGGGAGGGTCATGGAGGTTGGTTGCTTCACATCCTTTAAAAAGTACCTGGATGAGCACTTGGCACATCTCAACATTCAAGGTTATGGGCCAAGTGCTGGTAATTGGGATTTATTTCTCAAATGTCAGTGCAGACTTGGTAGGCCAAAGGGCCTCTTCTGTACTGTGATTCTAAATGACATTAAGTTAAAATGGTCCTTTGGAGAGGTGGTTCATAAATGATGGGCCAAATGGCTTCCTTCTGCGCAGTACCAACTCTGTTATTCTGTGATACCATTTGCCTTCTTCATTGTTTGCTTTAGTTTTTGGTGACTTATGAACCACAACACCCATTTGAAGTTTCCAGCCTCCTGCCATTTAGTAAAGCTTGTATTTCTGTATTTCCCATCAGAGTAGATAACCTTACATTTCTCGACATTGTGTTTCACCTGCTGAAATTTTGCCGATGTGCTGAGCCTCTCCAAATCCCCTTGAAGTATCTTTGCATCCTTTTCACAACTCACATTTCAATGTTGTCATCTGGAAACTTAGAAATATTACCTTTTACCCGCACATCCATACCATTGTGTTTAGCTGAGGTACAAGCAATGGATTCTTGTGGTACTCCACGAGTCACTGCTTGCCAACTTATAATTGGTGGAAACTTTATGCCATTCCTTTGGTCAAATAAAATCTTTGATTTCTTTTATTAGGCACAGTTGGAATATTTTCCTTATTGCGTTTTTGCTCATTAGAGGAATGGCTGGGCAGTGGGAAGTCCTGAAAGAGTTCAGATCTTGTGGAACAAAGCCTTGACTCTCATATTAATGGATTAGGTTATAGCACAAATGCAAAAACTCTGAATTGCCACTGGATGGCATTCATCAATAATAGTTCCTATCCCAGAATCAGAGTACTAAGATTGTTTAAGGCATAGAGAGAGGCTATTTGGCCCATTGTATCTGCACTGGCTCTCTGAAAGGGCAATTTACCTCATGCCACTCTCCCACCTTATCCCCATAACCCACACATTCTTCCTTTGCAGATAACTGTCTAATTCGCATTTGGATGGTTAATATGAACCCACTTTGAACATACCATCTGGCAGTGCATTCCATACCTTAACCATTCTTTGTGTAAAACTGTTTCCTCATGTGACTTTTGCTTTGTCTGCTGATCATTTTAAATCTGTGCCCTCTCTTTCTCCATTGTTTCATGAGTGGGAGCAGTTACTCCCTACCTACTCTGCCTAGCCCCCTCATGATGTCTCCTCTCAACCTTCTTTTCTCAAGGAAAACAGTCCCAACATCTTCAGTCTATCTTCATGATTGAAGTTCTTCATTCCTGGAACCATTCTTGAGAATCTTTCTGCACTCTCTCTAATGCTTTCACATCTGGCTTAAAGTATGGTGTGGTGCCCAGAATTGAAAACAGTATTGCAATTAAGGGTAAACCATTGTTTTATACAAGTTCAACATGACCTCCTTGCTCTTGTACTCTATGCCCCTATTAATAAAGCCCAGAATACTATCCGCTTTATTAACTGCTTTCTCCACCTACCCTGCCATCATCAATAACTTCTGGACATCAACACCCAGGTGTTATGAATGTGTTGGTAGATCCAAAACCACCTGCATTTCAAAAAATATTTCACAGGTTGTGAGTTGCAATTATGAGATTAGCAGGTGTAGACAGACCAAAGTGCAAACGTCACACAGATAGTCACCTAACACCAGAATTGATGCTGGCGCTGAGGCATCAGTGCTAACCACTATGCTACTATGCTGCCCAGATAGATCTATTGAATTGCATGTTGTTAAGGCCCCATCAGAATTGGTGCCCCCTCCCTCCATGACCTTGGAATTCTCAGATCTCCTTCCCACTTGCTTCTCCACTGACACCGTGACACCACAATTGTTCTCCTCCCCATTATGGTATCTCCTATACTCCTGCCCATGGGACTTATCTTTCCAAAGGTCCCAGGATTATTGTCCAATTGAGAAATCACATCTAATGTTGGACCCTGTGTTTCAAGTTTTTCAAGATGCGCTGACTGGGTATAGTCTGTAACTTGTCTGTCGCAAACAACGACGAGGCAAAACCTAAGTATCACTTCTGGGCACTGTAGCGCTGTGTTTAACCAGGTTGAAGAGTTGTCGAGCAATCTGATTATCCAACAGCTCTCATGAGCAGGGCTTCCTTCCAAGGATAGATGGAAGTCTTGCCAATTGCCAATCAACACTCAAATGAGCGTGAAATGGCAGGGGGCTTCCGAGAATAGATGATAGCACATTATATGCTGACTTTCAGGGTAATGAGAGCCGATCACTCACCATCCTTAAAATTGTTCCCAATGTTTCAGTTTAATACAAAAAAAATTATATGTCGACCATTTGTCCCAAAGACCGAAAATCATTTCAAACTGCTGTTCTCAACAGACAAGTTACAAATCCTGTACCTAGCCAGCCGGAACTTACAAAACTCAAAATACAGCGTCTAACATTAGATGCGATTCTTCAACTAGACAATAATCCTCAGTGTGCTAAGAGTTATGCTGACAACTAATTTAAGGTTGTCAGGTGAGCTTGCAATGTGGTGCACTTCCTTGTACTAGATACATTAATACACAAGACAGACAGACTCTTTGCAGACAGAAGTAACATATACACATTGTGCCTGTTTTAGCTAAACCAAGTAAGCGACAGCCAACCAAAAGACAGGAGGTAGGCTGGGGCTGTTTTCCTTCAGAGGAGGTCATGGGTTGATCTAATTGAGGTGTACAAAGTTATGAGAGGCCTGGACAGGATATGTAGGAAAGACTTATTTTCCCTAGCTGAGGGGTCAGTTACTAGGGGGTGTAGAATTAAGATGATTGCTAGAAGGATTTGAGGGGACATGAGGAAAAACCTTTTACTCAGAGGGTGGTGAGCACCTGGAATTCACTGTCTATGTTTGTGGTTAAGGCAGGAATACTCAACTCATTTTAAAAATACTTGAATCAGCATCTGAAGCGCTGTGAGTTGCAAGGCTACGAACCAGGTGCTGGGAGATGGAATTAAAATGAGTGGCTAGTTTATTTTTTCTCTTTTTGGCCAGTGCAGACATGATAAGCTAATGGCCTGTTTCTGCACCATAACTTTTCTTTGGTTCTAAGGTTAACTGATTCATTCCCCAGGGCAATTCTTTGGTCAATCAGTGCCAAGCTGCCTGGCTCAAATTTCAAACTATATTTGGCAGTTATCTATCAGTCACCATTAACTGGTAAAGCCAATCGTAGTCCACTTGCCAACCAATCAGCAAGCTCTTTTCATACGGTATACATTGTTGTTTTTCTCTTATATTGGTATCCTTGTGAACGATCCTGATGAGTACAAGACAAAAAACTTTCACACATCTCTTTTTTTCAGCAGCACTCAAATTCTATACTACCACACAACTAAAGAAAATATTGTGTGGTTTTATCAAAGTAAATATTGGAAAAGAAATATAACATGTGAATTGCAAAAGAAAGCCACAGTTAATCTCCTCTCTATGCTCACGTGAAAGAGTACAACAAACCGGCTGCTGGAGACCTTGCCATGCAGCACCAGTGACCGTACCATCTGAGATCCTGTTACAGATAAACTTAACATTTGGATTAAGAACAATTACTAAGAAAGCAAATAATTTATTCAGTCATTTTTTTTTCCCCAGTGATCACTAATTCACCTGGCACAAGAACACATAAGGCTATATGTTAAAACTGAGGAATCTGGTCTCTCAAACCTGGCTGTGTTAACTGTGAACATGTCCCAAATTGGAAGCACCGGTTCATGGCAGTGTATAGTTTTGTCTATTGGAGTGATGTAAGGGGCCACACGTGAACCCAGTAAGAACATTATCCAGCCCAGTCATTGTATAACACTTATTAAAGACTATTTATTACAATAAAGGAAAGACACATATACACAAACAGGACTACATTAATCTCAGACAGCTAATTCCAAAAACTACTAAACACACCCACACAGCTTAAGTAGGAATTACCCTTCTGATCCAAGTACATGTACATGGCCTAAACGCTTTCACGGTGTCAGTGGGGAGGCAAGTGGGAAGGAGATCTGAGAATTCCAAGGTCATGGAGGGAGGGGGCACCAATTCTGATGGGGCCTTTGTTATAAAGCAGAGGTGGATCCCCCCTCCAAGAACTAACACCTAATTACTTGGACTACCTTGCCCTATAATCTGTAAAAAGTCAGCGTGAAGTGGTATGATCTGCTCTTCAGCAACCTATAGTGGTTAAATCAAAATAAATTCCCTACTGTCTCTCAAATCAACAAGTAACAGTTTGTTTATCTAACTAACAGTTAACAAGTTAACTAAACTATTAACAAACCAAATAAAGAGAACAAAAAACAAAGTAAATTACAGCACAGGAACAGGCCCTTTGGGCCTCCAAGCCTGCATTAATCAGCATTTAGTCTGCATTTAGTCAAGTCTGACTTAACTAAAGCCCCCGACCCTTCTGGAGAACATATCCCTCTTTTCCCATCTCATTCATAAGAACATAAGAAATAGGAGCAGGAGTAGGCCACCTAGCCCTTCGAGCCTGCCCCGCCATTCAACAAGATCATGGCTGATCTGAAGTGGATCAGTTCCACTTTCCCGCTTTCTCCCCATAACCCTTAAGTCCCTTGTCTATCAAAAACCTATCTACCCGTGACTTAAATATATTCCATGAGGTAGCCTCCACCACTTCAACGGGCAGAGAACTCCAGAGACTCACCACCCTTTGAGTGAAGAAGTTCCTCCTCAACTCCAATCTAAACTGCATTCCCCCCCCCTTATCTTGAGGCTGATCCCTCTAGTTCTGCTATCCTTTCTAATCCTTTCTATCTCTCTACCTCTACCCTATCTATCCCCTTCATTATCTTATATGTCTCTATAAGATCCCCCCTCAGCCTTCTAAACTCCAACGAGTACAGACCCAGTCTATTCAATCTTTCCTCATAAGCTAACCCCCTCATCTCTGGTATCAGCCTGGTGAACCTTCTCTGTACTCCCTCCAAGGCCAATATATCCTTTCGCAAATGCGGTGACCAAAACTGCACACACTACTCCAGTTGCGGCCTCACCAGTACCCTGTACAGTTGCGGCAAGACCTCCCTGCTTTTATATTCTATCCCCCTTGCTATAAAGGCCAGCATTCCATTCACCTTCTTGATCACCTGCTGCACCTGCAGACTGGGTTTTTGTGATTCGTGCACAAAGACCCCCAGGTCCCTCTGCACCATAGCATGCTGCAGCTTTTCACCCTTTATAAATAATAATCCCTCCTACTATTATCTCTACCAAAGTGGATAACCTCACATTTGCTAATGTTGTGCTCTATCTGCCAGGTCCTCGCCCACTCACTCAGCCTATCCAGATCTCACTGCAGACTTTCCACGCCTTCCATGCACTTTGCTTTTCCACTGATCTTCATGACATAAGCAAATTTCGTTACTCTACATTCAGCCCCCTCCTCCAGATGTAAATGGTAAACAGTTGAGGCCCCAGCACCGATCCCTGCAGCACTCCACTAGTCACCAAATGCCAACCAGAAAAGCACCCATTGATTCCAACTCTCTGCTTCCTGTTAGACAATCAATCCTCAATCCACGCTAACATCTTATCCCCAACTCCGTGCACCCTAACCTTCTGCAGCAACCTTTTGTGAGGCACCTTATCAAACGCCTTCTGGAAATCTAAAAACACCACATCCACCGGTTCCCCTCTGTCCACCGCACTAGTCACATCCTCATAGAAATCCAGTAAATTTGTTAAACATGACTTCCCCTTCACGAATTCGTGCTGCGCCTGCTTGATCAAACCATTCTTTTCTAGGTGCCTCGCTATTTCTTCTTTGATGACATATTCTAGCATTTTACCAACTACGGATGTTAAGCTAACCGGCCTATAATTCGCTGCCTTTTGTCTGCTACCTTTTTTAAACAGTGGCGTAACATTAGCCATTTACCAATCTTCCGGCACTTCCCCAGAATCCAGCAAATTTTGATAAATAATTACTAAGGCATTCGCTATCACCTCTGCCACTTCTTTCAGAACCCTGGGATGTATTCCATCCAGTCCCGGGGATTTGTCTACCTTCAGTCCCGTTAGCCTATCAAGCACTACCTCTCTAGTGACAGTAATTGCATTAAGGACCTCAACTCCTACCATCTTTCTATCTTCAATATTCGGCAAGCTATTTGTGTCCTCCTCTGTGAAGACCGACACAAAAAACTTATTCAAAGCCTCAGCCATTTCCTCGTTACCCACCGCTAAATCCCCTCTCTCGTCCTCCAAGGGTCCAACATTCACTCTAGCCAGTCTCCTCTTTATATATTTGTAAAAACATTTACTATCATTTTTTATATTTAGACCTAGTTTAGCTTCATACTCTATCTTTCCTTTCTTTATCGCTTTCTTTGTCATTCTTTGTTGTTTTTTAAATCTTTCCCAATCTTCTAATTGCCCACTATTTTTAGCCGCTCTGAACGCATCAGCTTTTAATTTAATACTTTCCTTTATTTCCTTCGATAACCACGGCTGGTTATCTCTTCTCTTACAGCCCTTCTTTACCGTTGGAATATATTTCTGCTGAGTACTGAAAAAGATCTCCTTAAAAATCCTCCACTGTTCCTCAACCGTCTTGCCAACCAATCTGCGCCCCCAATCTACATTCGCCAATTCCGCTTTCGTCTTATCATACTCCCCTCTGTTCAAACAGAGGACACAGTTTTGGGACCCTACTTTCTCATCCTCCATCAACATCAGAAATTCAACCATACTATGATCACTCGTCCCAAGAGGATCCCTCACAAGAAGAACCCTAATTCTACCTGCCTCATTACACAGAACCAGATCTAAGATAGCTCGCTCCCTCATAGGTTCCGTTACATACTGTTCAAGGAAACTATCCCGACAGCATTCCAAGAACTCTTCCTCAAGCCCACCGCGTCCGACTTGGGTCAACCAATCAATATGCAGATTAAAATCCCCCATAATTATCGCTGTTCCGTTTCTGCATGCATCAATTATTTGTTTGTTTATAGCCTGTCCCACCTCAAAGTTATTATTTAGACCACGCCCACCAGTATCTTTCTCCCCGTACTATTCCTTATCTCCACCCACAACGATTCCACGTTTTGCTCTTTGGAGCCTATATCTTCTCTTATTACTGCCCTGATATTATCTTTTATTAACAGAGCTACCCCACCTCCTTTTCCCTCCTGTCTGTCCTTCCTAAACGCCTGATACCCCTGCATATTCAGCTCCCAGTCCCGGTCACCCTGCCACCTGTAATGGCCACTAGATCATACCCATTTGTGCTGATTTGCGCCATCAGCTCATTCACTTCATTCCGAATGCTTTGTGCATTCAGGTAAAGTGTCTTTATACCAGCCTTTGTCTGGACCTTATTTGTAGAAACGCTACTAACCTTTCTCGTGCCCCCTACTCCTTTAATTAGCGGAACATCCTCATATTAACCTGCACACGTACCCTCTCCTTTAGACTTTGTAATTTCCTCCCCCCCCCCCCAACTAATTAGTTTAAAGCCCTATCTACAGTCCTAGTTATACGATTCGCCAGGACTCTGGCCCCAGCATGATTCAGATGAAGACTATCCCACCTGAACAGGTCCCATCTGCCCCAATATTGGTGCCAGTGCCCCATAAATTCGAACACATTCCTTCCACACCAATCTTTGAGCCACGCATTATCTCCTTAATCCTATTTACCCTGTGCCAATTTGCGCGCGGTTCAGGTAGTAATCCAGAGATAACCACCTTGAAGTACACTTCATGTACTTGTCAAGATGCCCCTTAAAAGTCACTACCATATCTACTTTCACTACCTCCCCCGGCAACGAGTTCCAGGCACCCACCACTCTCTGTGTGAAAACTCTGCCTCGTACACCTATTTTAAACCTTGACCCTCGCACCTTAAACCTATGCCCCCTAGTAATTGACTCTTCCACCCTGGGAAAAAGCTTCTGACTGTCCACTCTGTCCATACCTCATAATCTTGTAGACTTCTATCAGATCTATCCTCAATCTCCATTGCCCCAGTGAGAACAAACCAAGTTTCTCTAACCACTCCTCATAGCTAATGCCCTCCATACCAGGCAACATCCTGGTAAATATTTTCTGTACTCTCCCCAATGCCTCCTACCAGCCTCTGGTAGTGTGGTGACCAGAATTGAACACTATATTCCAAGTGCGCTCTAACTAACATTCTATAAAGCTGCAACATGACTTGCCAATTTTTAAACTCAATACCCCGGCCGATGAAGGCAAGCATGCCGTATGCCTTTTTAACTACCTTTCTCCACCTGCATTGCCACTTTCTGTGACCTGTGTACCTGTACACCCAAATCCCTTTGCCTATCAATACTCTAAAGGGTTCTGCCATTTGCTATATATGTCCTATCTGTATTAGAGTTTCCAAAATGCATTACCTCACATTTGTCCAGATTAAACTCCATCTGCCATCTCTCCGTCCAAGTCTCCAACTGATCTATATCCTGCTGTATCCTCTGATGGTCCTCATTGCTATCTGCAAATCCACCAACCTTTGTGTCATCCGCAAACTTATTAATCAATCCAGTTACATTTTCCTCCAAATCATTTATGTATATTACAAACAGCAAAGGTCCCAGCACTGATCCCTGAGGAACACCATTTGTCACAGCCCTCCACTCAGAAATGCACCCTTCCACTGCTACCCTCTGTCTTCTTTGTCCGAGTAAAAAGTCTGACAACACCAGGTTTTAGTCCAACCTATTTATTTGATAATATTCTCACAAGCTTTCGAGGGGTTACCCTCTTCGTCAGGTGAATGGAGAGTTCTGGCCTCAGACAGAGCATATAAAGCACAGACAGTTTAGAGATTACTGATTAAAATGCGAATCCTTACACCTAACCTGCTGTTCAAGACCTGAAGTGGCTGACAATGTGAGTGGTAGGAGCACTGATCACAGTTTAAAGAGATGTGTATTGTCTCCAGACAGTACAGTAAGTGAGGTTTTGCAAACCCAGGCAAGTCACGGGGGTTACAGATAGTGCGACATGAACCCAAGATCCCTGTTGAGACCGTCCTCATGTGTGCGGAACTTGGCTATCAGTCTCTGCTCAGCGACTCTGCGCTGTCGTGTGTTGTGAAGGCCGCCTTGGAGAATGCTTACCCGAAGGTCAGAGGCTGAATGCCCGTGACCACTGAAGTGTTCGCCAACAGGAAGGGAACAGTCTTGCCTGGTGACTGTCGAGCGATGTTCATTCATCCGTTGTCGTAGCGTCTGCATGGTCTCCCCAATGTACCATGCTTCGGGACATCCTTTCTTGCAACGTATCAGGTAGACAATGTTGACCGAGTTGCCCTGTCACAGCAACCTCTGCAAGACATGCCGGATCATCGACGTGGATACCATCATCACACGTGAGAATACCATCCACCAGGTACATGGTAAATACTCTTGCAACTCGGCCAACATTGTCTACCTGATACGTTGCAAGAAAGGATGTCCCGAAGCATGGTACATTGGGGAGACCATGCAGACGCTACGACAACGGATGAATGAACATCGCTCGACAGTCACCAGGCAAGACTGTTCCCTTCCTGTTGGCGAACACTTCAGTGGTCACGGGCATTCAGCCTCTGACCTTCGGGTAAGCATTCTCCAAGGCGGCCTTCACAACACACGACAGCGCAGAGTCGCTGAGCAGAGACTGATAGCCAAGTTCCGCACACATGAGGACGGTCTCAACAGGGATCTTGGGTTCATGTCGCACTATCTGTAACCCCCGTGACTTGCCTGGGTTTGCAAAACCTCACTTACTGTACTGTCTGGAGACAATACACATCTCTTTAAACTGTGATCAGTGCTCCTACCACTCACATTGTCAGCCACTTCAGGTCTTGAACAGCAGGTTAGGTGTAAGGATTCGCATTTTAATCAGTAATCTCTAAACTGTCTGTGCTTTATATGCTCTGTCTGAGGCCAGAACTCTCCATTCACCTGACGAAGAGGGTAACCCCTCGAAAGCTTGTGAGAATATTATCAAATAAATAGGTTGGACTAAAACCTGGTGTTGTCAGACTTTTTACTGTGTTTACGCCAGTCCAACGCCGGCATACCCACATCATTCTTTGTCCGAGCCAGTTTTGTATTCACCTTGCCAGCTCACCTCTGATCCCATGCGACTTCACTTTCTGCACCAGTCTGCCATGAGGGACCTTGTCAAAGGCCTTACTGAAGTCCATGTAGACAACATCCACTGATCTACCCTCCTCAATTATCTTCATCACTTCCTCGAAAAACTTGATCAAGTTCATGAGACACAGCCTCCCCTTCTCAAACCATGTTGCCTCTCACTAATACACTGACTTATTTCCAATTGGGAATAAATCCTGTCTCGAAGAATCCTCTTCAGTAATTTCCCTACCACTGATGTAAGGCTCATCGGCCTGTAATTACCTGGATTATTCTTGCTACCCTTCTTAAACAAAGGAACAACATTGGCTATTCTCCAATCCTCTGGGACCTCCCCTGTAGCCAGCAAGGATGCAAAGATCTCTCTCAGGGCCCCAGCAATTTCTTTCCTTGCCTTTCTCAGTATTCTGGGGTATATCCCATCAGGCTCTGGAGACTTGCAAAACTTAATGTTTCTGAAGAACCCCAATACCACCTCCTTTTTGATCTCAATATGACTCAAACTATCTCTACATCCTTTTCCAGACTCATCATCCACCAAGTCCTATTTGAATACTGATGCAAAGCACTCATTTAATACCTTGCCCATTTCCTCTGACTCCATGCATAAATTCCCTCCCTTGTCCCTGAGTGGGCCAACCCTCTCCCTGGTTACCCTCTTGTTCTTTATTTATGTATAAAAAGCCTTGGGATTTTGATTAATCCTGCTGACTAATGCTTTTTTGTGACCCCTTCTTACTCCTTGCTTAAGTTTCTTTCTACTTTCCTTGTATTTCACATTTGCTTCACGTGTTCCCAGCCTCCTCGCTTTGACAGATGCTTCCTTTTTCTCTTTGACTAGGCTCACAATATCTCTTGTTATCCAAGGTTCCCAAGACTTGCCATACTTATCCTTCATCCTCACAGGAATGTGCCGGTCCTGAATCTCTATCAATTTACACTTGAAAGCCTCCCACGTGCCAGATGTTGATTTGCCCTCAAACACCTGCCCCCAATCTACATTCTTCAGTTCCTGCCTAATATTGTTGTAATTAGCCTTTCCCCAATTTAGCACCTTAACTTGAGGATTACACTTATCTTCATCCATCAGTACCTTAAAACTTATTGAATTGTGGTCACTGTTCCCGAACTGCTCCCTTACTGAAACATCGAGCACCTGGCCGAGCTCATTCCCCAGTACCAGATCCAGTGTGGTCCCTTCCTTAGCTGGACTATCTACACACTGTTTCAGGAAGTATGGAGCCTCTCTTGGAGGCTCCTTACAAACTCTGCTGCATCCACACCCCTGGCACTAAGTGAGTCCCAGTCAATATAGGGGAAATTAAAATCTCCCACCACAACAACCCTGTTACTTTTACATCTTGCCAAAATCTGCCTATGTATCTGTTCCTCTGTCTCCCACTGTCTGTTAGGTGGCCTATTGTAAACCCCCAACATTGTGGCTATACCTTTCCTATTCCTGAGCTCTGCCCATATTGCCTCGCTGTATGAGCCCTCTGAGGTGTCCTCCCAGAGTACAGCTGTGATATTCTCCTTAACCAGTGGTGCAACTTCTCCCAACCCTTTCACATCACCCTCTAGCCTGCCTGAAATATCTGTATCCTGGAATGTTATACTGCCAATCCTGTCCTTCCCTTAACCAAGTCTCTGTAATGGCTACAACATCATAGTTCTTAGTACTAATCCAAGCTCTAAATTCATCTGCCTTTCCTGTTACACTTCTGATATTGAAACAAATGCACTTCAGTCCACCAGACCTTCTTGGATTAGCAATCCCACCTTGCCTGCTGTTTCTCTGAGTCTTTCTGGCCCGGGTCCTTGTGCATGAGTCGCAAAAACCCAGCCTGCAGGTGCAGCAGGTGGTCAGGAAGGCGAATGGGATGCTGGCCTTCATAGCGAGGGGGATTGAATATAAAAGTAGGGAGGTCTTGCTGCAGCTGTATAGGGCATTGGTGAGGCCGCAGCTGGAGTACTGTGTGCAGTTTTGGGCGCCGCACCTGCGCAAGGATATTTTGGCCTTGGAGGGAGTGCAGAGGAGGTTTACTAGGCTGATACCGGAGTTGAGGGGGTTGAGCTATGAGGAGAGGCTGAATAAACTAGGCTTGTACTCGTTAGAGTTTAGAAGAATGAGGGGAGATCTCATTGAGACGTATAAGATGATGAATGGGATGGATAGGATAGAGGTGGAAAGACTCTTCCCGCTCAAAAAAGACAGTAGGACTCGGGGGCACAGCCTCAAGATAAAGGGGGGGCGGTTCAGAACGGAGTTGAGGAGGAACTTCTTCACTCAAAGGGTGGTGAATCTCTGGAATTCTCTGCCCGTTGAAGTGGTGGAGGCTGCCTCGCTAAATATTTTTAAGAAGCGGGTTGATGGGTTTTTGATAAGAGAGGGGATTGAGGGTTATGGGGAGAGGGCGGGAAAGTGGAACTGAGCCACGACAGATCAGCCATGATCTTATTGAATGGCGGGGCAGGCTCGAAGGGCCAGATGGCCTACTCCTGCTCCTATTTCTTATGTTCTTATGTTCTTATGTTCTTATTCTCTGGTTCCCCTTCAACAAATTCACCTTTGCTTTGGTTCCCATCCCCCTGCCAAACTAGTTTAAATCCTCCCATGTAACACTAGCAAACCTCCCGCCAGAATATTTGTGCCCTTCCAGTTTAGGTGCAACCCGTCCATCTTGTACAGGTCTCATCTTCCTCGGAAGAGACCCCAATAGTCCAGATATCTGAAACCCTCCCTCCTACACCAGCTGTGTAGCCACGTGTTGAGCTGCACTATCTTTCTATTCCTAGCCTCATTAGCACATGGCACAGGAAGTAATCCTGAGATTACAACCCTAGAAGTCCTGCTTTTTAACTTTCTACCTAACTCCCTAAACTGCTGCAGTAGGACCTCATCACTCTTCCTGCCTATGTCATTATGACCTCTGGCTGTTCACCCTCTCCCTTCAGAGTGCTTTCTGTCTGTTCAGAGACATCCTGGACCCTGGCACCAGGGAGACAATGTACCATCCTGGCACCTATCTGCATCCCTAACTATAGAGTTCCCTATAACTATTGCTGTAGTCCTCCTTGTCCCTCCCTGCTTAACAACAGAGCCAACCCTGGTACCACTACTTTGGCTGCTGCTGGTAGCACCTGATTGCCCATCTCCCCCAACAGTATCCAAAATAGTATACTTGTTAGAGAGGGGGATGACCACAGGGGATTCCTGCACTGACTGCCTGCCCCTTCTGGTGGTCACCCACCTATCTGCCTGCACCTTTGATGTGACCACGTCTCTAAAGCTCCTATCTATGACATTTTCTGCTTCCTTCATGCTCCTAAGTGCGCCCACCTGCTGCTCCAATGTGCCCAATAAAACGATAGAATGCTGTTCAGATAAATACAATTCCCACTCATTAACAAAAAATAGAATTGCTGTCACACTCTAAATTACAACTATGGTTTTGTGTTTTCTAGAATATTCTGGGCCTTCGCTGTTGATTCTTTTTTCTTTTATCTTCTTTGGTACCTTTGCTATCGAGATGGTGCTTTCTCTTAGCACATAAATGAGGCCAAGAGAGCCAGCAATTCTCTCTCTCTGGAGCTGAGAGGTAAACTCATTGCTGTTACTTTGGCAGATGGCAGTTGCTGTCTTCTTTTGTCGCACTACCTCCCTTCTTTTATACCTGTGATGACATATCAATATTTCCCACAGTAGGATTGGTCCTAGGTTGCCAAAACCATCAGATTTAAATTTATTAGGTTCTTGGTACCTAATTGCCTAATTCAAATTGATAGGCTGAATTGATATAATTCAAATGCCTGAAAGTCTGTTGCCTTGGTAACACTGCTGCTTAGCCTTTCAATACACATGTTTCAGTCCAGGGCTCTATATGTACTTTTTTTTTTAAATCCATAACCACGATAAAGCACCATTTTTTAAAGGGATCATACAGTGCTTCTTCCCTCGCATTTTATAATTTTATAAATACCAATCTACAATTACTCTACTGAACCTTCAGATTGAGATTATTAGATCAGTAACATAACTATTACCCATTTTGGACATGTGTTTTGTGAAGGGGATGTGGAAGGGGAATGCAGTGCCCTTTTCTAGTAATAAGTTACAAGAAATAGGAACAGGAGTAGGCTGCTAATAAGTTACAAGAAATAGGAACAGGAGTAGGCTGCTTAGCCATTGAGCCTGCTCCACTATTTGATAGGAACATGGCTGATCCAACATTCCTCACTTCCACTTTCTTGCCCTTTCCCTGTAACTTTTGATTGCCGTTATGATCAAAAATCTATCGATCTCAGCCGTACGTATATCCAAGCACTCTGGCTTCACAGCCCTCTGAGGAAAGGAGTTCCAAAGACTCTCAACATTTGGAGAGAAGGAATTCCTCCTTATTTTAGTCTTAAATTTGCACCCCTTTATTCTGAGTCTCTGCCCTCTGGTCCTAGAATCCCCTGTGAGGGGGAAACATTCTCTCAGCATTTACACTGTGAAGCCCCCTAAGAATCTTATATATTTCAATGAGATCACTTCCCATTCTTCTAAACTCCAATGAGTCGCATCCCAAGCTGTGTAACCTTTCCTCATAAGACAATCCCTCCATATCATATCATTGTGAACCTTTTCTGAACTGCTTCCAATGAAATAATATCTTCCCTTAAATAAGGGGGCCAAAACTGCTCACATTACTCCAGATCTGGTCTCACCAGATCTTATACACATGCAGCAAGACTTCCTTACTGTTATACTCCAACCTCCTTGAAATAAGGGCCAATATTCTATTAGCCTTCCTGATTACCTGCTGCACCTGTGTGCTAGCTTTCTATGTTCGTGCACAAATGCCCCCAAGTCCTTTTGTCTTACAGCTTTCTGCAGCTTTTGTCCATTTAAATAATACTGATCTTTTGTTCTCCCTTCGAAAGAGAGGAACTTCACATTTTCCCGCATTATACTCCATTTGCCAACTTAATAATTTACCCAATTAATCAATATCTCTTTGTAAACTGTTTAAACCTCTCACAACTTGCCTTTCCACCTATTTTTGTGTTTTCTGCAAATTTGGCTACAGTACATTCACTTCCTTCCTGCAAGTCTTTAATATATATTGTAAACAGTCGAGGCCCTAGCTCTGATCCCTATGGAACTTCACTGATTACAGCTGACCAAACTGAGAAACAGTCCTTTATCCCCACTTTCTGTTTCTTGCCCATTAGCCAATTCTGTATCCATGCCAATATACTATCTCCAACATGAGGGGCTCATATCTTATGACTTGATCTTTTGTGAGCTACCTTGTTGAACGGCTTTGGAAGTCCATATACAACACATCTACTGGTTCCCCACTATTCAATCTGGTTGAGGCTTCCTTGAAAAACTCTTAATAAATTAATTAGTCACAATTTCCCTTTCATGAAGCCATGTTGACTCTGCTTGATTAGATTATGATTTTCCAAATGTGTCGCTATTCCTTAATAATTGATTCCAACATTTTTCCAACAACACATCTTAGGCTAATTGGCCTATTGTTGCCTGTTTCTTGCCCCCCTCTCTTTTTGAGTAGGGTGTCACATTGGCAGTTTTCCAATCCTTCATAGTTGTGACTATCCCCAATTCCATGGAGTTTGTTTGATATTTACAATTAAGGAGTCGGAGAGGAATTTCTGAGCAGTCATCCAAGAATTTGCAGCAGTTTTCTGGTTTCAAAAAATATAATGCTGTATCTGAGGAACTCTTTCAAACTGTTTTCAACATTGTTCCAGGATGGGACAGTATCCCATTTGTAACTTCTTGACTCACCATTAGTAATATCACTGATTCTGCTGGAATTATAAGAAAGTATCATATTCAGACTGGCATTGAGAGTCTGTATTTGAACTTTCTCTCAAGTCCTTTTGATACTACCTTGAAGCAGGGTGCGTTTAAATAACAGTTGGGATGGTTTTATCACACCTATCTCCAGGCAAAAACTTGCCTCTATTTGAGGTTTCTTCTCTGGGGTGCAGTGGAAGGTAACCTTCCACACATCTGATGAAGGAACACCATTTCCGAAAGCTTGTGAGATTACTATCAAATAAACTGGTTGGACTCTAACCTGGTGTTGTGAGACTTGTTATTGTGTTTACCCCAGTCCAACACCGGCATCTCTACATCATGCAGTGGAATGGGCAGGGGATGGATCAGATCTACATCCCACTTTTTTGTGGAGCTGCACGTTGGTGCTCTAGCAGGTAGCAGTGTAACTGTTGAAAAACACTTCATCCGTACTTCATTGATGTTTGAAAGAGAAAAGGAAAGACTTGGAATTATCGAAATCATAGAAACCCTACAGTCCAGAAAGAGGCCATTTGGCCCATTGAGTCTGCACCGACCTCAAGCCCACCTAGGCCCTACCCCCATATCCCAACATATTTACCCGCTAATCCCTCTAACCTACACATCTCAGGACACTAAGGGGTAATTTTAGCATGGCCAATCAACCGAACCCACACATCTTTGGACTATGGGAGGAAACCAGAGCACCTGGAGGAAACCCACACAGACATGAGGAGAATGTGCAAACTCCACACAGTGACCCAAGCCAGGAATCGAACTCAGGTCCCTGGAGCTGTGAGGCAGCAGTGCTAACCATTGTGCTACCATGCCGCCCACGTATTGCACCATTCATAACCTCAAGATGTCCTAAAGTACTTCACAGCCCATGAAGTACAGTAACGTAGGAAACACAACAAACAATTTATAGACAGAAAGCTCTTACAAACAGCAATTAGTGCTAATAAATACTGGTCAGGACACCGGGGGAACTTCCTTGCTGCTCCTTAAATAGTACCACAAAACATTTTACAGCCACCTGAGATGGGACTGGCACCTCTGCCTGTACAGCACTCCATCAGTACAATACTGGAATGTCAGCCTGAATTACGAATTATGTATGTGCTCAAGTAGAGTAGGATTTTCATGCATGTTTTAATTTAATATTTTATTTTATTGGCAGGCATTTATCAGAGTGCGAGATCTCCGCTATCTGGAGCTTATTAGCAACATTGAGGTAAGGACACTACTTTGTAAATCATTTAACTATCTTATTATTGAGATGTTAAATTGTTTATAGTTAGCAATTGTAAAACAGTTGCCCGTATCATGATGTTACTTTGAGGCAGCAACTTCAATGTGAACTGCTTCTCACCAAATCTAAAACTGCTGCATATCCAAAGTCATGGCCCTCCAGACTTGGGAGGGGAATGGCATAATATTTCTCTGTAAATAATCTATGTAAATAATTTCTACTAAAGACTGCATGGAATGTAAATGCAGTCTGGATGTCATGTCAGCTCTAAAAATGTCAGCAAGGTCCTGTGAACAGCCAGACGCTTGTTACAGTTGCTTGCAATGCATTTTCAATATTTTACAGTACAGGTACTGCCCCCCGATACTTCAGATATAAACTGACAGTGTATTCACGAATTGCATTGCAATTTGTCCGTGCCATTTTTCAGATTTCGGATTATGTTGTTAAATGTTAAACTGTTAAATTCATAGGACAGCAGGTTAAGGCAACGTAGGTTAAGATTCAGATGGAGTAATTGTGGATTTGATAATCATAGGGACATACAGACAGCTCCACCACTGTCAACATGAGAGCTAAATGATATATTGCCTCCCTGGTGCCAGGGTAAGTTATATCATGGAGTGGGTACAGCAGGAAAAAGAAAAACCACTTTGCAGCAGGAAGGAGAAGAACCAGAGTGATAGTACATAGGAGGAAAGAATGTCAAAATCCTGCCATCAGAGTTTAAGGAGCTAGGGCGCAAATTAAAAAGTGGAACCTCACAGGTTACTCCCAGTGCCGTGTGCTAGTGAGCGCAGAAATAGAAAGGTATGGCAGGATAATGCAAGGCTAGAGATATCCCCTAGAAGGCAGGGTTTGAGATTCATAAAAACATAAGAAATAGGAGCAGGAGTAAATGCTTTATCCCTTGAACCCACTCCATCAGTCAGTGAGGTCATGGCTGATCTACTACTTCAACACCATTTTCCTGCACTATCCCTCTATCATTTGATTTTTTAATATGTGGAAAACTATCAATCTCAGTCTTGAACATAGTCAATATTTGTGCCTCCACAGCCCTCTGGGATAGAGAATACTAAAGATTTACCACATTCTGAGTGGAGAAATTTCTCTTCACCTCAGATGGCCTCCCCTCATTCTAAACTCCCCCAGCCAGGGGAAACATCCTTTCTGTATCTACCCTGTCAAATTTTGTTTGAATGAGGTCATCTTTCATTCTTCTAACCTCCAGAGAATAAAGGCCCAGTCTGTAATCCTCTGTAATAAAGACTAATATACCCCATTTGTCTTCTTAATTGATTAGGTGGATTGGCCATGCTAAAATCTTATCTCATGGATTCCTCCATCCATTCCAAGAGGTCATTTAGTGAACCTTTGTTGTACTCCCTCTATGGCAATTTTATTTTTCCTTAGGTAAGAGGGTAAAAACCACACACAGTACTCCCCAGATACAGCCTCATCAATGGCTCTGTATAGTTGCAATAAGACACCTTTATTCCAATATGCAAATCCTCTGTAATAAAAACTAACATTCCCCATTTGTCATCTTAATTGATTAGGTGGATTGCCCATGCTAAATTCTCCCTCAGTGTACCCGAATAGGCAGAGTGTGGTGACTAAGGGATTTTTACAGTAACTTCATTGCAGTGTTAATGTAAGCCTACTTGTGACACTAATAAAATAACTTTTAACTTTAATTGCTTGTTGAGGTGCATGTTAGCTTCCGTGGCTTGTGAACAAGAACACCATTTGAAGTTTAACACTTGACAGCCTCCAGCCTTTTAAAAATACCATGTGCAATTTAACAAAAAAAAATTCAAGTGCCGAATATGCAAGAAAATGGGAAAGAATTGCACTGGTTTTTTTGGCGAGCTGTACGTTGAACTCTTATGTCACTCGGTGCAAAACAAGTGTCAGGATACAATTCTCGTCAGCAGTGGGGGTGGAGGGCAGAGCCTGAACTCGCAGGAAAGCTGGCTGCTAAACTCTTGTACAGGCTTGGGTCACTGTCTGTGTGGAGTTTGCACGTTCTCCTCGTGTCTGCGTGGGTTTCCTCCGGGTGCTGCGGTTTCCTTCCACAGTCCAAAGATGTGCGGGTTAGGTTGATTGGCTATGCTAAAATTGCCCCTTAGTGTCCTGAGATGCATAGGTTAGAGGGATTAGCAGGTAAAATATGTAGGGATTTGGGGGTAGGGCCTGGGTGGGATTGTGGCCGGTGCAGACTTGATGGGCCTCTCCCTGCACTGTAGTGTTCTATGATATGATTCTATGACTCTCCCTTCACAGCACAGACATCGGGACCCTTCCCTCTACGTTGATCGCCCCTCACCCCCTGTGCCATTCTGTCACCACCCCCTGCCAATCACTTCCATCTGCAGCATTCCCTTCCTGCCTTGATCAACCCGCCTGCACAATTCGTCCCTTCGCTTGCTGATCACCATCCCTGCAGAGTTCCCTTTCCCTCCCCGACCAGCCCCGTCTGCACAGTTCACTCCCAATCACCCCCCACCACCAATTGCCCCTCGTGCCAGTCTCTCCCCCGCCTCCCCTCCCTCACCGCATGGACATTGGGAACCTTCCCTCTCCGTTGATCGCCCCTCACCCCCTGTGGCGTTCTATCACCACCCCTTGCCGATCACTCCCGTCTGTAGAGTTCATGCCCGTCCGCAGAGTTCACTCCTTCCCCGATCACCCCCCTCATGTGTAGATTTCCCTCCCCCCGGTCGCCCCTGTCTGCAGAGTGCACCCCCACCCTCCCCGCCGATCATCCTTGTATGCAGATTTCCCTCCTTCCCAACTGCCCGTCTGTAGAGTTCACTTCCTTCCTGATCACCCCTGTCTGCAGAGTTCCCTCTGTCCTGATTACCTCTGTCTGCAGAGTTCCTCTGTCCTGTTTACCCCTGTCTGCAGAGTTCCCTCCCTCCCAATCACACCCGTCTGCAGAGCCCCCCTCCCCGATCACTACTCCTGTGGAGCTCCCCTTTCCTCCCTCCCACTGTCATAGCCCCATCCTTTTCAGATCTGTCCCTCTTGGCACTGCCCTTGGCACAGTAATAGCAATGATGTAGAGATGCTGGCGTTGGACTGGGGTAAACACAGTAAGAAGTCTGTGGAACCTTCCACACACCTGATGAAGGAACATCGTTTCTGAAAGCTTGTGAGATTACTATCAAATAAACTGGTTGGACTCTAACCTGGTGTTGTGAGACTTCTTACAGTAATAGCAAAACAGGGCCAGTACAATTGGGGAAATCAAGAAATTGGGTGCGTTTCTGATTTTTCACCTGTCACCTAATCATGGCGCCTAGCTTCACCAAACAACGGACGGGGTGAGGTCATAAGATCATGCCCAATGTATTTCTGTTTTTCCTATCAAAGTGGATAACCTCCAATTCCCCATATTGTATTCCATCTCCCAAATTTTTGCTCATGCTGAGCTTCTCCAAATCCCCTTGAAGCATTTTTGCAACAATTCAAACTTCCATCTAGTTTTTGTGTCATCTACATACTTGGAAATATCACCTTTAATCCCCACATCCAAATCATTAATATAAATTGTGAATAGATGGGGCCCTAGCAATGGTTCTTATGGTGCCACACTGGTCACAGTCTGCCAACCTAAAAGTACAAATAGCCAGGTGGAAAGTTGATGTAATGTTGATAACTGAGACCTATTCAAAACAATCCTTAATATTCATGTTTATGAAGTATTCAGAAAAGGTAGGGAAGGAAAAAAGGAGAATATTCTTGACCAGTATGTTTCCTGCCTAACAAGACACATTTGCTTGACTTAGTTCTGGGAAATGAAGTGGGTTCTGTCAGGAATATCGAAGTGAGAGAGCATCTTGGGAGTAGCGAGACTGGTATTACAAGGTTCAAATTAGTTACGGTGAAGAATAAAGTGCAATTTAGAATTAAAACTCTTAACTGGAGGAGGGTTAAATTCAGTGAATTGGAGAGAAATTTTGCCCAGGCAGTTTGGAGTTGGGCAGAAATGAAATGGAGCAATAGACAGCCTTTAAATAGAAGATGGTTTGCGTACAGTCCATACATATTATCTAAGGGGAAAGGGAGGACAATAAAGCAGGACAATTGAGTTAGAGAATAGGATGAAGCAGAAAAGGGGAAATGACAAATGCCAACTTGATGATGCGAGGATATGTGTGTGTGTGTGTGTGTGTGTGTGTGTGTGTGTGTGTCCATCTTGGGTCATTGTCTACGCGGAGTCCATATGTTCTCCTCATGTCTGTGTGGGTTTCCTCCGGGTATTCCGGTTTCCTCCCATAGTTCGAAAGACATGCTGGTTAGATGCGTTGGCCATGCTAAATTCTTCCTCGGTGTACCTGAACAGACGCTGGAGCGTGGCGAATGGGGAGTTTTCATAGTGACTTCATTGCAGTGTTAATGTCAGCCTACTTGTAACTAATGAATAAACTTTAAAGGGAAATGTGAAGAGCGAAGAGTCAGAATGAAAATAGATTAGCAGTTAATTAGCAGGAGGTTTTCTATAGGTGTATTAAGACTACAAGGACTGTCAGAGGAGCAATGGGCCTGATTAGAGACTGAAATAGAGCTCTGCTGATGGAGGCAGAAGGTCATGGCTGAAATACTAACTGAATACTTTGCATTACCAACGAAGAGAATTTTGTCAAAGTTATGGGTAAACGAGGAGATTTTTGGGATAAAAACAGAAAATGCTTGATAAACTGAGGTTGAGCAGCACTTGTGGAGACAGAAATAATTAATGTTTTGGGTCTGTTTGACCTGTTGCCTTGTGTGATACTGGATGAGATATAAATAAAGACAATGTACTAGAAAAGCTGGTGGTAAAGAGTAGATAAATGACCTGGATTTAAAAAGGTGGAGCAAAATTGAAACCAGCGGCATAAATGGGCAGTAGCAACGTGGTATGTTTGGGTTAATTAAAGGAAATCAGAATTGATTTAAGAACAAATCATGTTTAACTTACTGGAGTTTTTGATGAGGTAACTGAGAATTGATGAGGCAAATGCCATTGATGTGATGAACATGGACTTCCAATAGATTATGAGCAAAGTTAGAGTTCATGGAATGAAGGGGACAGAAGCAACTTGAATACAAAATTGGCTGAGTTACAAGAAACAGTAGTGCTTAATGGATGTTTTTCAGAATTGAGGAAGATTTGAAATGGAGTTCTCTAAGGGTCAGTGTTGGGGACTCTTGCTCTTCCTGATGTTTATTAATGATCTAGACCTTGGTGTACTTGAGACAGTTTCAGAATTTGTGAATATTACAAAATTTGGGAGTAGTGTGAACCATCTGAACAGTGTAGAACTTCAAAAGGACCTAGACAAACTGGTGGAATAGATAAACAAATTAAAGATGAAACTTAATGCGGAGAAGTATGTGATTTATTTTGGTAGGATGAATGCAAAGAGACAATACAAAATGAAAAGTAAAATTCTAAAGGGGGTTCGGGAGCAGGAGGACATGGGTACATAAATCATTGAAGGTGGCAGAACAGGGTGAGTGTGTGTTTAATAAAGCAAACAACATCGTGGGCTTTAGCGATAGGAGCACAGAGAGGCTGGGTACATCTGTAAGCAGAAGAAAGTCAGGAGGCTGGCAAGTGGGGCAGATGTGGAGATGCCGTCGTTGGACTGGGGTATAAGTGGGATAGATTCAGGGAGACCATTGAGCGGAAGGGGTTGGGGGGACCGGTAGTGGGAAGGAGTCATGAAGACTGGGAAAGGTTGAAACGACTGGTGAGTTGGAGGAGTTGGGAAGAAAGTGAGTGGGAAGAATTGGAAAAACCAGTGAATGGAGGGATTGGGAAGACTGGGGAGGAGAAGGGCTGGGAGGACTGGTGAGTGGGAGGAGTTGAGAAGACAGTGAGTGGGAAGAATTGGGAGAACCAGTGAATGGGAGGGATTGGGGAGGAGAGGGGTCGGGAGGATTGGTGAGTGGGAGGGGGTCAGGTGGACCAGTGAATGGGAGAGGATCGGAAGGACCCGTGAGCAGGAGAAGGTCAGAGGACTGGTGAATGGGAGGGGGGTCGGGAGGACTGGTGAATGGGATGGGGGTGGGAGGACCGGTGAATGGGAGGGGGTCGGGAGGACCGGTGAATGGGAGAGGGTCGGGAGGATTGGTGAGTGGAGGGGGTCGGGAGGATCGATGAGTGGGAGGGGGTCGGGAGGATCGGTGAGTGGGAGAGGTTCGGGAGGACGAGTGAGCGTGAGGGGCTCGGGAGGACGGGTGAGTGGGAGGGGCTCGGGAGGACTAATGAGTGGGAGGGGGTTGGGAGAACCGGTGAGCGGGAGGACCGGTGATTCGGAGGGTGTCAAGAGGATCGGTGAGTGGGAGGGGGTCAGGAGGACCAGTAAGCCAGTGGGAGCTGGGAGGAGTCAAAATTGTACCCACCTCTACTACTTCCTCTGGCAGCTTGTGTGAAAAAATTCACACAAGCCTCAGTGTGAAAAAATTGCCCCTCTGGACACTTTTATATCTCTCCCTTCTCACCTTAAACCTATGCCCTCTAGTTTTAGATCCCCAACCTTTGGGAAAAGGTATTGACTATCTAGCTGATCTGTGCCCCTCATTTTTTAATAGACCTCTATTAGACCATCCCTCAGCCTTCTATGCTCCAGAGAAAAAAGTCCCAGTCTGTCCAGCCTTTCCTTATAACTCAAACCATCAAGTCCCGATAGCATCCTAATAAATCTATTTTGCACTCTTTCTAGTTTAATAATATCCTTTCCATAATAGGGTGAAGAGGGTTGGGATGATATTGGAGTAGCAAAGCAATGGGAAGTGTTGAAATATATCAAGCATGTGCAGTTACAGTATGGATATTGGTGCATGGGGGGAATCCATGCTGAAGTGAAAATGGAGGCAGTGCTTTTCAGGCAACTTCTCCAATTGATATACATAGTGTTTAAGTAAAAACATGTTTTAAAGAGAGGATATCTGTACTGGGATGAATTTT
Source organism: Carcharhinus amblyrhynchos (assembly GCF_965287045.1). NCBI lineage: Eukaryota > Metazoa > Chordata > Chondrichthyes > Carcharhiniformes > Carcharhinidae > Carcharhinus > Carcharhinus amblyrhynchos. Next base: position 63,914,268 of record NC_137326.1, read on the forward strand.
TTCTCAATCTTTTGAATTCTCGAGCAAATTCAGGCAACATCCCTGTGTATTTTGAGCCCTGAATTAAACAGCATTTTCCACCAATGTGGCAAAATGTGGTATAATCATTTACTTTAATCTCCATTGCACAAAAACATTAATTGTTTGGAAATATTTGGAGCAGACTTGTCAACTCACCACTCAACTATTTGAGGGCCACTACAGAGTCATTGGCTTACTGCCATGCTGTCTGTAGTGTGGGAAAGCGCAGCACAAGGCTACAGTGCCACTTTATTTCTCTCTCTGCACTGACTCAGGCCAGGATTCTCCAACCTCATCCGCTGCTGCAAATGGAGATTTGGATGAACGCTGGCAATGGTGGCGGGGCGTATGGCATTGGAAAATCCTCGTCTCTGTTTTTCTGTCAGTCTCTTGTTGTGCACTTCTGCATATATTTCTCTATGTCACTCTGTCTATTTCTCACTCTGGCTCTCTCACTGCTTTTCTCTTTCTATCTTTTTCTCACTCAATGTCTGCCTCTCGCTCTGGCTTTCTTTCCCCCCTCCTCCCACTCCTCTCCTTGCCTTCGAAGAGACACAAACATTCCCAGCATACAGTTTGGTTTTTTAAAACCCTCACAATGGCACCTAAGGAAAGGACAGCAAAATGTAAGCATGTTATGCTTATAATATTGGAACAAGTGGAAATCAAAAAGAAACTAGATCGGGGTGACGTGGTGGCACATTGGTTAGCACTGTTGCCTGTCAGTGCAAGGAACACGGGTTCATTCAGGCCTTGGGTGGAGTTTCTATCTCCTCCATGTGTCTGCGTGGGTTTCCTTTGGGTGCTCCAGTTTCCTTCCACAGTCCAATGTGCAGGTTAGGTGGATTGACCATGTTAAATTGTCCCTTTGCGTGTAAAGATGTATAGATTAGGTGCATTAGCAGGGTGAATGTAAGGGGTTACAGGGATAGGGCAGGGAGGATAACCAGGGAAAGAGTAGCGTCCATTAGGGACCAAGGGGGCAATCTGTGGGTGGAATTAGAGAACCTTGGTTGAATGTCAAATGAATACTTCACATCTATCTTCACCCAAGAAAATGAAGATGAAGGTATAGAATTCAGAGAGAGAGAGAGACTACGAGGTTCTTGAGCAAATTGCCATAGGGAAGGACAAGGTGTTGGAGGTGTTGGCAGCCTTAAAAGTGTTAAATCTTCAGGTCCAGATGAATTGTGCCCTATGCTGCTGTGAGAGGCAAGGGAGGAAATTGCGAAAGCTCTGACCTAAATTTTCAATTCCTTTCTGATTACAGGGTAGGTACCAGAGGACTGGAGAACAGCTAATGTGGTTCCACTATTTAAGAAGTGTTGTAGAGATAAGCGAGGGAACTAGAGACCAGTGAGTCCCACATCTGTGGTTGGGAAACTATTGGAGAAACTTATGAAGGAGAGCATCTTTCTCTACTTGGAGAGACAAAGCTTGATCAGGGATAGTCAGTGTGGTTTTGTCAGAGGGAGGTCATGTCTAACAAATTTGATTGATTTTTTTCCGGAAGTGACCAGGTAGTGCTGTCAGTGTAATTTATATGCGTTTCAGCAAAGCCTTTGACAAGGTCCCACATGGGAGACTTACAAAGAAAGTAAATTCACATGGAATGTAGGGTAATTCAATAAAGTAGATTAAAAATTGGCTCAACTGTAGGAGACAGAAGGTGATGACAGAAGGCTGCTTTAGTGACTTGAAGTCAGTGTCTAGTGGCATATCAGAGGGATCTGTGTTGGTTCCCCTATTATTCGTCATTTCTATAAATGACATAGATGACTATGTGCGGGATAGGATTAATAAGTTTGCAGATGAGACAAGCATTGACCAGGTGGTTAACAGTGAGGCTGAGTGTCTTAGTCTACAAGAAGATACAGACAGAATGGTCAGGTGGGCAGATAAGTGGCACATGGAATTTAACCCTGAAAAGTGTAAGGTGATACTCTTTGGAAGGAGTAATTTGATAAGGAAATACTCAATGAATGGTAGGACACTAGGAAGTTCTGAGGAACAAAGGGACCTTGGCATGTTTGTCACAGGTCTCTGAAGGCAGAAGGACATGTTAGTAGAACGGTGAAAAAAGCATATGGAACACTTGCCTTTATTAATCGAGGTATAGATTACAAAAGCAGAGAAGTCATGTTGGAGTTGTCAAGGCTAGTTGGTGAGGCCAAGGCTAGAGTACTGCGTGCTGTTCATGTTGCCACATTATCAGAAGGATATGATTGCACTTGAGATGCAGAGAAGACTCACTAAGATGCTGGGATGGAACATTTATCATGAAGAGAGGTTGGGTAGACTTGGTTGTTTTCGCAGGAGCAGAGAAGACTGAGGGGTGACCTGTCTAAGGTGTACAAGATTATGAGGGTCATGGACAGAGTGGATAAGGAGCAGCTGTTCCCATTAGTTGAAGGGTTAGTCATGAGGGGACATAGGTTCAAGGTGAGGGGCAGGAGATTTGGAAGAATGTGAGGGAAAACTTTTTTTTACCCAGAGGGTGGTGACGGTCTGGAATGCGCTGCCTGGGAGGATGGTAGAGGCTGGTTGCCTCACATCCTTTAAGAGGTATTTGGATAACTTTGCCCTGAATGTTAGGATGTGCCATGGGCCAAGTGCTGGCAGAAGGAATTAGGTGGGGGTTTAGGTGTTCCTAATGTAATGTCATTATACCAAAAGACACATTTGGTATAGACTTGATGGGCCGAACGGCCTCTCCTGCACTGTATGATTCTATAGGAGGGCCTGGGTAAGTTGCTGTTTCAGAGGGTTGGTGTAGGCCAGATGGGCCGAATGGCTTCTTTTTGCATTGTCATGATTCTGTGGTTCAGGGAACAATTTGTATGATGCGTGGGTATCTCAAACATTTATGAAATATTGAAGCAGTGTGAAAATGTGGACGACATGGTACTTGGATGAGTAAAACTGTTTTAATTTTTTTATAATAATTTTGTAGCTTTGTGTTTCAGGTAAATACTTATAGCCATAGTGTTTTCCAAGTCACATTCTTGTAATGAAGTATTGTCACGTTTTCTTTAATGTAAACATTTCTGAAATCTAGAAATGACTTGGTCCCAGACTGGAAAATTGCACTGATTAAGCTAAATAAGTCTTACCTTAATTGTTGCTCTTTTACATACACCCACTGAGGAATAAATTACTGGTATTTTGCCTCATTTTCATAATTATTCTTGGTCCACCGATTGGAGACTTTGAAGGAGTACAGATGATGATCTTCAAAAGTCATAGATTCCAGTTCCAGCGGGATGCATTCTTGCACTTCTGGATTATGCAATCCTATATGTTGCTATTGGCCAGTGAATGTGATCTTTGGAAAACCTAAAGGGTTTGGGATTTGCTTACGTGAACGATTAATGCCACTGAACTCAAGAGGATATATCTACCAAAGTTTATATAGATTTCTACTGTTCCCTTTCAATACACAATTAAATCAGTATGAAATTTATTGTATAATCTCTGTTTGTGTTTGCAGTTATTATAAGCAGGGTTTCTTTCCCTTTACAGGAACGTAAAAAACATGGTGAGAGTGACAATGAGTTGTTTCTGGCAGATGTGCACGCCTACCAGGCCAAGTTCCATGAGGCAGCTAAATTGTACAAGAAGACGGGAAATAATAGTCGAGCTTTAAATATGTACACTGACCTATGCATGTTTGATTATGCAAAGGTACTGTCCTGCCAAAATTATGCAGCAATGTTTTTAAACTTCATTTTTAAGTTAGTTCAATGACAATATTAAATTTTAACTTGCACCAGCATGTATGTAAAGGATCTCGAGCAGCTTTTTTCCTAACTTACACTTCTTTAAATTTGCCAGAATCTTCTTGGTTGATCTTTCCTATTTGTTCATTGGGATCTATAGCGCTGACATTTTTAAATAAGACAAACAAAAAAAAGTCAACCTACTTTTCAACCAAAGCCCCTTTCAAGAAGAACCACAATAAAATACCCTAGAGGAGTAATTTAATTTTAATTTTCTCTGCCTGTTCCACATCCTGGCAATATTGCACAGACTGCTTGGGTGACTGGGAACTGGAGTAGGACATGACATTCAGTAATAAAAATCACTAACTTTGGAGCACCAGAGTGCAATGTTTTAAAGCAGTGTGAGGCTGGCCCACTCCCTGGATCTGACGAGATTCTGATTATTTTTTGTTGTAGAGTCCATACAGTGGAGGCTATTTAGTCCATCGAGTCTGCAGTCACCCTCCAAAAGAGCACTCTACTTTGGCGCATTCTCCGTAACCCCCTGTATTGATCAAGGCCAATCCACCTAATTGGCACATCTTTGGATACTAAGGAGCAATTTGCCATGACTAATCTACCTAACCTGCACATCTTTGGATTGTGGGAGGAAGCCGGCGCACCCGGAGGAAACCCACACAAACATGGGTAGAATGTGCAAGCCCCACCCACTCAGCCCAAGGCCAGAATTGAACCCCAGTCCATAGCGCTATGAGGCAGCAGTGCTAACAATCTGCAGTGCTGGGCTGAAGCCTGACTGGAAAGGAAAGCAAACAAGAAGATTCTCACTAGGCTAATTTTGTATCCTTTACAGTCACTTAAAAACATCATTGTTAAATGACAGCAAACTAGAATTCAGTAGTTCAGTGCTTTTGGGACCGTGCTAAATTCAAACCCCATTATAGCAAGTTGTGAAATTTAATTCAGTAACATTGGATTTGCACCAAAAGAAATGACCATGAAAGTTTCTGGACTTAAGTAAAAAGCCAACTGGTTTACTGATATCCTTCAGGGGAGTCCAACAAGTTCATTTGGTATCGTGAACTTGCAGAGTGCTGCTCCTTCATCACTCACCTGATGAAGGAGCAGTGTTCCGAAAGCTCGTGATACCAAATAAACCTGTTGGACTTTAATCTGGTGTTGTGAGACTTCTTACTGTGCCCACCCCAGTTCAATACCAGCATTTCCACTTCGGGGAAAGAAATTGATAGCCCTAATGCTCTGGCCTACGTTAACACTATCAATCCATGTTTGAATCATAATAATCTCAGGATAATTATATAGGCCATTAATATGATTGTGCCAATATCATCAACATCCCAACAAAACATTTAAAAAGGAAAGGGATTATCAGGTTAAGAAATTTATTAAGGGAAGCCTCATTATTTTACACAAAAATCTCTTAATCTAGATGGGGTTAATGGTTGATTGTATATAAATCAATATCTCCGTTTGTTTGACTTTACTCTTTGAATTTTTACCAGAGGGAATGGTAATGATCCATTTTATCACAATTTTCTCAGGATTTCCTTGGCTCAGGTGATCCCAAGGACACTAAGATGTTGATTACTAAACAAGCAGACTGGGCCAGGAACATCAATGAACCAAAAGCAGCAGCAGAAATGTATCTCTCTGCAGGGGAACATCTAAAAGCAATTGAGATCATTGGGGACCATGGTTGGGTTGACATGTAAGTCTTTGACATGGAATGAAATAGTCATTTGTACACCTAGAAGTGAAAAGGAAAGATATTACTGTCACCTGTCTATCTTCCTGTCCATAAAATGCAATTATATAAAACTGTTGATTTTGGGGCATGTTCACAAGCGCTCTGTTGTCATGATTTATGGTAATGCTCTTGTCAGTTTTACCAGCGTAACTTGTTTTGTCAGCATTTTCCAAGGCCTTTTTCCTGTGACCTCTGTCTTTTCTTTGCATTTCTGGCTATTTAGCAATACTTGTACAACAGAACACAGGAATTAGGAGAAAAAATAGGCCATTTGGCCCCTCAGCTCCTGTTGATCAGAAAACTGTCTACTTGGTCTTCAATCACCCAGTCTCTATTGTCCTCTGGAAAAGAGAATTCCACAGGGTAACAATTCCCAGAGAAAATAATTCTCCCCATCTCAGTCTTAAGTGGGAGCTCCCTAATTTTTAAATTGTAACCCGTAGTTCTAGACTCCCCCACAAGGGGAAATGTTTTCTTAGTATTCATCCTGCCAAGTCCCCTTAGAATCATCTTTGTTTCAATAAGATCACCCTTCATTCTTCTAAACCCCCAATGAGTACAAGCCTAACCTATTCAACCTTTCCTTCTAAGATTACACTTTCAACCCAGGAATCAGTTTTCTGAAATGCTTCCAATGCACTTATATCCAATCTATAACAAAACTGTCCAGATGCAGTCTCATTAAGGTCCTTTACAATTGAAACAACACTTCCCTATTTTTATATTTGAGTTCCCTTGCATCCAAGTCCAAGGATGTGCAGGTTAGGTGGATTGGCCATGCTAAATTGATCGTAGTGTCAGGGGATTAGCAAGGTAAATATGAGAGTTACAGGAATAGGACCTGGGTGGGATTGTGGTCGGTGCAGACTCGATGGGCTGAGTGGCCACCTTCTGCACTGTAGGGATTCTATGGGCATTTCATTTGCCTTCCTAATCATTTGTTGTACCTGAACTAACTTTTTATGATTCGTCATCTAGGTCCCTCAGTACTGTAGACTTCTGCAGTCTCTATCCATTCAAATATACTGCTTTTATATTCTTCCTGTCAACATGGACTCTGCAACTGTAACTTTTGGGTGCTTTCTCTAATTTTTAAGTGTCCAAACTTAATTTTCAGATCTCTGATTCTCCCTGCCAGGTCTCAGTTGTCAGAGTGCAAGTTTCTCCCTATCATCAGTCCAGGTTTATAGACTTCATCCTGCGAAATCCTAACTTTCCCTTATGATATAGTTTATTCTGCTGATAAAATGGCTGTTCCCAAGATTAACAACCTTGGACTTCATGCCCTCTCACATCACAATCTGTAACTTAGGTCTCTTCCCAAGCTGATGAGCATCCAGAAATTCCAGATCCAACACCATGTTGAAGGACCATCAGATGTTTAATGAGAAACCACAGTGAGTTCTCAGGGCAACTTGGTATGGCAATGAATGCTATTTTACCAGTAGAAAACAGACAATCCCTACAGTGCAGTTGGAGGCCATTTGGCATTGAGGGTGCACTGACCCTCCAAAAGACCACTCTACCAGGCCCACTCCTCCACTGCATTCCCTGTAACCTTGCGCATTGGTTCTGGCCACTTCATATAACCAGCACATCTTTGGACTGTGGGAGGAAAACAGGGTACCCAGAGGAAACCCATGTAGACTTGGGGAGAATGTGGAAACTCTATACATCAGTCCCCAAGACTAGAATCGAACCCAGGTCCCTGGAACTGTAAGGCATCTGTGCCAACCACTGTGCCAATCCTTGGGTTATATATTTCCTTCCTTACCTTCTTTAACTGCATAATATTTCAAAGTGCTTTACAGCCAATGAAATAATTTTGAAATGTAGTTACTGTTGGAAACACAGCAACTAATTTGCATACTGTAAACTCCCTCACCAGCAATGTGACAATGACCAGATAACCTGCTTTGGTGATGTTAATTGAGAATGAATTAGTGCCAGGTCACTGGAGATAACTGTTCTGCTTTTCCTCAGAATACTGCTGTGGAATATTTTATATCCACCAAATGAAATTTGACGTCTCATCTGGAAGTTAGCACCTTGGACACAGCAGCATTCTTTCAGTAATACATGAGAATGCCAGCCTTGAATTTTATGCTCAATCTCAGCAACTTGAACCCATAACCTTCATGTTCTGAAACGAAACTGCTACCAACTGAACTGTAGCTGACACTGAAATAAGTTAATAATGTTGGTCAAACATAACCTTTCATTTTTGAAATAGAACTGTCTATTCTTTGTTATAGAACACTACAGCACAAACAGGCCCTTCGGCCCACAAGTTGTGCCGATCACTTGTATACCTACTAAGCCATAGACCTATTTATAACCCCCAATCCCATTAGGTCCCATATACTCATCCAGAAGTCTTTTAAAAGACCCCAGCGAGTTCGCCTCCACCACCGCTGACGGCAGCCAATTCCATTCACTCACCACCCTCTGAGTGAAAAACTTACCCCTAACATCTCCTCTGTACTTGCTTCCCTGCACCTTAAATCTGTGTCCTCTCATACCGACCATTTCAGCCCTGGGAAATAGCCTTCGAGAATCCACCCTATCTATTCTTCTCAACATCTTATAAACCTCTATCAGGTCGCCTCTCAACCTTCGTCTCTCCAGGGAGAAGAGTCCCAGCTCCCTCAACCTATCTTCATAAGGCATGCCTCCCAATCCAGGCAACATCCTTGTAAATCTCCTCTGCACCCTTTCAATAGCTTCCACGTCCTTCCTATAGTGAGGCGACCAGAACTGCACACAGTACTCCAAGTGGGGTCTGACAAGGGTCCTATAAAGTTGCAGCATTACCTCCCGACTCCTAAACTCAATCCCTCGATTAATGAAGGCCAGTACACCATATGCCTTCTTGACCACATCCTCCACCTGCAAGGCCGATTTAAGAGTCCTGTGGACCCGGACCCCAAGATCCCTCTGCTCTTCAACACAGCTAAGACTCCTACCCTTGGTATTGTATTCCTTCATCCCATTGGTCCTGCCAAAATGGACCACTACACATTTATCCACGTTGAAGTCCATCTGCCTCTTCTCCACCCAGTCTTGCATCCTATCTATGTCCCGCTGCAACTTCTGACATCCCTCCAGACCATCCACAACACCACCAACCTTCGTATCGTCTGCGAACTTGAAAATGACAAACAGCAAGGGTCCTAGAACAGATCCCTGGGGCACTCCACTGGTGACCGACCTCCATGCAGAAAAAGACGCATCCACAACCACTCTCTGCCTTCTGCAGGCAAGCCAGTTCTGGATCCACAAGACCAAAGCCCCCTGGACCCCAAGACTTCTCAAGAAGTCTTGCATGGGGACCTTATCAAACGCCTTGCTGAAGTCCATGTAAACCACGTCTACCGCTCTTCCTTCGTCAATGTGCTCAGTCGCCTTCTCAAAGAACTCAACTAGGCTCGTAAGGCACGATCTGCCCTTGACAAAATCATGTTGATTATTTCTGATCATTCTAAACTTCTCCAAATGCTCATAAATCTTGTCCCTCAGAAGCCTCTCCATCAACTTACCAACCACTGAGGTTAGACTCATCGGTCGGTAATTTCCCAGGCTATCCCTGTTCCCTTTCTTGAAAATAGGAACCACCTCTGCAATCCTCCAATCCTCCGGAACCTCTCCCGTCTCCATCGATGACGCAAAGATCATCACCAGGGGCTCTGCAATCACTTCCCTCACCTTCCACAGTAACCTGGGGTACATCCCATCCGGTCCCGGCGACTTGTCTATCTTGATGGAGTTTAAAAGTTCTAACACATCCTCTTCCTTAACATCCACATACTCAATCTTTTCAGACTGCCGCAAACCTGTAGCACAACCTCCCAGATCACTTTCCACCGTGAATACTGAGGCAAAGTACTCATTAAACACCGCTGCCATTTCTTCCAGTTCCACACAGACTTTTCCCCCTTCACCTTTTATAGGTCCTATCCCTTCTCTTCTCATAAGAACATAAGAACATAAGAAATAGGAGCAGGAGTAGGCCATCTAGCCCTTCGAACCTGCCCCGCCATTCAATAAGATCATGGCTGATCTGTCGTGGCTCACTTCCTCATTCTTTTACTTTTTCTCATCCTTTTACTTTTTCTCATCCTTTTACTTTTTACATATTTGTAGAAGGCCTTGGGATTCTCCTTAATCTTACCTGCCAAGGCCTTCTCATGACCCCTTCTGGCTCTCCTAATTTCCTTTTTAAGCTCCTTTCTACAAGCCTTATACTCTTCTAGATCCACCATCTCCTAGCTCTCTGAACCTTTTATACACCTTTCCTTTCTTCCTGACTAGGTTCACCACAACCTTCGTGCACCATGGTTCCCGTGCCCTACCAAAACCTCCGTGTCTCATCGGAACATTATCGTGCGGAGCTCCAGTCAAACATTCCTTGAATATCCGCCACCTTCCTTCTGTATTTTTCCCCAAGAATGCCTCCTTCCAGTTTATTTGTCCAATTTTCTGCCTGATGTCTTCATACTTTACTCCAGACAAACACCTTCCTAGCCTGCCTGATCCTATCTCTTTCCAATGCTATCGTGACGGAGATAGAATTATGATCTCCATCCCCAAGATGCTCTCCAACCGAGAGATCCATCACCTGCCCTGGTTCATTAGCCAGCACCAGGTCAAGTACAGCCTCTGCTCTCGTAGGCTTATCCACGTACTGTGTCAGGAACCCTTCCTGTACACACCTAACAAACTCCTCCCCATCCAAACCTCTTACCCTTGGGATATTCCAGTCGATGTTTGGGAAATTAAAGTCTCCCATCACGACAACTCTGTTATTACTACATCTCTCTAGGATCTGTTTCCCTATCTGCACCTCAACTTCCCTGTCACTATTGGGCGGCCTATAGAAAACACCCAGCAAAGTTATCAACCCTTTGCTGTTCCTAACTTCCACCCACAATGACTCTGTTGGCAGTCCCTCCACGGCATCCTCCTTCTCTGCAGCCATGACACTGTCCCTCATCAACAGTGCCACTCCACCACCTCTTTTGCCCCCAACCCTGTCCTTCCTGAAGCATCTGAATCCTGGCACCTGAAGTACCCAGTCCTGTCCCTGAGACATCCAAGTCTCTGTAATGGCCACCACATCACATTCCCAAGCAGCAATCCACGCCCTAAGCGCATTTACCTTATTTATAGTTATGTTTTATTATTATTTATATTTATAGTTATAGTTTTGGTTTCTAGATATATTTTTTATCATATCTTTGAGCAAAAATTCCATTATTTTTGCAACCACTGAAGTTAAGCTGATTTGCCAACTGTTCTTTGGACTTGTTTTATCCGCTGTCACAGTGGAATGTAGAACCAGGGGCATAGTTTCAGAATAATGGGTCTACCATTCCGAATGAAGATGAGGAATTTCTTCTGAGTCTTTGGAATTCTCTTCCCCAGAGCCCAGAGAACATGGAGGGTGGGTCATTGAATACATTTGTGGTTGAATTAAGACCGGTTTTTGAGCTACAAAGGAATCAAGGGTTATTGGAATCAGACAGGAAATTGGAGTTGAAAGTGCAATTGGATTGACCATGATCTTACTGAATGATAGAACAGATATGAAGGGTTGTATATCCTCTTCTTGCTCCCATTTCTTTTGCTCCCTTTTTATGAATTAGATTAGCTGTTTGCCAATCCTTTAGCCCTATTCTGTTTTCTAATAAATACAGTATGCCTCTTCCTAACTTCTTAACATGTGCATGCATTCACTGTATTTTGAGCAAGAGTTTTACTCCCTCATAAATTATATTTTTACATTTTTCATTATTTTAAGTTTGTAGTGTCTGTTTGCGTTTCAGGTTGTATTGACATCTTTCTAACCTCTTTGTATTGTTGTTATCCATAACTCAGTGTGTGCCTTTCTCTTTCATTTCAGTTTCATCTTTATCTACTTAGTATTTTTTTAACCAAAAAAATCTATCTCCTGAATTCTATTGATTTTATGGAATCCCATTGTTTTCCTGCTCCCTCTGCAGTAATTTTCTTTGTTTACCTCTGCTCACTACATTCCTAATGTCAAATTTAGCTTTTTTCCAGTATATTACTTTGATTTTGCTCTTATATATGTCTTTTCCAGTTGCTTATCTTTGATCCTATCCCTTGGTTGGTTTACCATTGTTTAGTGATGCCCCATTAAATAACTGATGTGTTGCTCTATTTGCTGCTACATTAATCCACTAAATGCTTTCACATAATTTATTTGTTGATGTGCCAATTGTATTAATTCCTGACTGCCCATTTTATTATTCATTTGTTAGTTCTCGCTTGTCAGCTAGTTTGTGACTGATGAGAGGACATGGCAGTTTTAATTAATTTATTTATTTGGGATATCTCACTCATTCCCTTCTTTACTCAAGTCCCTTTAGCTGTGGTGTAACCACCTCCCTAAATATGCTGTCCACAATGTTCTCAGACTCACGGATGCTCCACAGTGTCCCCAGCCGCCGTTCCAGCTCTGAAACGCAAGCTTCTAGGAGCTGCAGTGGATATACTTCCTGCATACGTGCTGGCCCCAGGCATTGAAAATGTGCCCAGCCTCCTACATGAAGCAAGAAGAGCAAACCATAGCTTCAAGCTCTCCTGCATGACTAAACTCTTTAAGTTTAAAAACTTTATAAGATGTTTTAAAAAAAGAATTACAGCAAATATTCCCTACACTTGCCTAAACAATGAGTTTCAATTTAAGATACTTTGGAAATACCCACCAGGATTTACTCACCAATTAGATGTGTTCGATGATCTCACCTCACTTTCTGACCTGTTCTGTCTGTACTCCAAATTTTGGTCAAAGGAGGAGGGAGTTTCAGGCTTAACCCTTCCTTGATAATCTGTTCTTCCGCTTCCCACTTTTCAGTAGATGTGGCTACACCAACGTCTCCTGGAATGCACTTCAGTGAAATCTCACTGTCACCTCTGCTGGATGCTTTTTCTCCTGTTTATCACGGGACGGGCTTTTCCAGAGTGCACCTCAGTGAAGTCTCACTACCTCCCTCTGCCACCAACTATGTAGAGTGTTAGTAGTACAACCCCCCAATCCCACCAATCTCCCCCTCCATAGGTCCCACCCCTAAAAGGCCCTGGCCCTGCCCTCTTGGTGCTGCCCGTTGCCTGATGGGCAGTGCCAAGATGCCACTTGGGCTTGCCAGTTTACCACTTGACAGTGCCGGGAGCCAGGCTGACAATGCCCATGTGGCATCTGTTCCGTAGCCCTGACCTTCTGGTGGGCCTCCACGGCCTTTGTTCACTCCACGGGGTCGGGCCCCTAGTTCCCCATTAGTGAGGAGCTGCTGCAAACCCTGCTGCAGTGAACCACTCTTGGCGGTGGGTGGGGGTGGTTCTCCACACCTCTGTTTTAAATCACACTCACCTAACTATCTACAGTAATCGGGACCCAGCACAGAACCCAGTGCTTCACATCCTTTAAAAAGTAATCAATTATGAGCACTTGACATCATAACATTCAAGCTATAGGCCAAGAGCTGGTAAATGAAATTTGATGGAAGGTCATGTGTTTCTCGCATGTGGGTGCAGACTCAATGGGCTCAAGGGCCTCTTGTATGCACCGTATGCTTCTATGCTCTACATCCATTTGTAAATCTCTGATCAGTAAAGCAGCCTTCTGTTATCGCTCTCTGTTTAAAATGGATGAGTATGAGATTACCCATTTTGATTGGAAGAATGGAATGGCAATTGATGATCTAAATGGAGATAGACTTCAGGGTATTTCAGTTACAGAGGGGTTTGGGTGTCCATATGCATGAGTTGCAGAAAACCTGTATTCAGATATGGCAGGTGATAAAGCAAATGGAATTTTGGCGTTTATAGCTAAAGAAACTGAGTATAAATGTCAAAGTATTGCTGAAACTATACAAGGCATTGGTGAGATCGCACCTGGAGTACTTGTGTACAATTTTTGTACCCTTATTTGAGGAAGGATGTAATGGCATTAGAAGCAGTTCAGAGGAGGTTTACTAGATTGGTTCCAGAGATGAGGAGTTCACCTAATGAAGAGAGATTGAGCAGTTTAGGCCTATACTCTCTAGCGTTTACAAGAATGAGAGGAAATCCAAAATGATAAAAGGTATTAACAAAGTAGACCCAGAGTGATGCTTCTTCTTGGGCAATCTAGAACAAGCGATCATAGCTTTCAAGGGCTCATACTTGATTACTTTTTAAGGGATGTGAAGAACTGGGTTCTGTGCTGGGCCCCCTATTATTTATCATTTATATAAACAGTTTTAGTTTGTTATGGACAAAGAAATAGACAAGTTGCAAAAATGTTTTGGATCTGGGGAGAGCAGATTTTTAGTAAAGTAAGTCACAATCTGGCCAAGATAGACTGGGAACAGCTACTAGTGGAGAAATCTAGAAAAGAGCAGTGGGGGGCTTTCTAAAAGGAATGGGGAAGGTACAAGCCCAGCATGTTCCGTTTAGGGTGATAGGAAGGAGTAACAAGCCCAGAGAACCGTGCATGACCAGAGATATTCAGGATGCACTGAGAAGGAAAATGGAAGCTTTTAGCAGATAAAAGGAAACCAAATAAATGGAGGCATAAATGAAATACAAGAAGTGCAGCTTAAGGTGGAGCTTTAGAAAGCAATTAAGGAAGCAAAAAGGGGATATGAGAAAGCTCTGGCTGGTAAAAGTAGGGAAAATCCCAAGATCTTCTATAAGTACATCAGTGGAAGAGGATAACCAGGGAAAGGGTAGAGCCCGTTAGGAACCAAGGGAGCAATCTGTTGGTGGAGCCAAAGAACATCGGTAGGGTGTTGAACATATCTATCTCCATCTTCAGCCAAGAGAATGAGGATTAAGGTGTGGAATTCAGGGAGAGAGTCTGCCAAGTTCTTGAACAAATTGATATAAGGATAGACAAGGTATTGCAAGCTTAAAAGTGGACAAATCTCCAGGTCTGGATGAATTATACTCCAGGCTGCTGTGGGAGGCAAGGGAGAAGATTGCAGGGGCTCAGCTGTAGGAGATGGAGATCGATGACAGAGGCTGCTTTGCTGATCAGAGATGTACAGTTGGATGTGGATCATTGAAGCGTGCGGTGCAGGAGAGGCCCGTTGACTTTGCGCCCACGTGCGGGGGACACGTGGCTTTCCACCCACTCTCGTTTGCCAGCTCTTGGTCTGTAGCTTGGGTGTTGTGGTGTCAAGTGCTCATACTTGGTTGCTTTTTGAGGGATGCGGGGCACTGTGTTCTGTGCTGGGTCCCCTATTATTTATCATTTATACAAATAACATAGATGACCATGCCGGGGATAGGATTAGTAAGTTTACAGATGGTACAAACATTGGCCGGATGGTTAACGGTGAGACTGAGTGTCTTGGGCTGCAAGAAGATGCATACGGGTTAAATGGGCAGATAAGCAGC